>NC_064615.1:1131000147-1131656576 GCF_023898315.1 Schistocerca nitens | reverse complement strand
GTTAATTCGTCAATGTGAGGGAGCGATGGAAGCAGTAAAGGAGGAATAATGCATCGGAAAAGAGATACTCGGAACCCCAAAGAAAATCCTATCGTTTCCGTAGAAACGTATCTCGATTTAGAAGGACAATGCAGGAAATCAAGAGTATATCATATGGACGCAAATTGTGTGTTAATTCTTCAATGTGAGGGAGCGAGGGATGTAGTAAAGGAGGAATAATGCATCGGAAAAGAGATACTCGGAACCCCAAAGAAAATCCTATCGTTTCCGTAGAAACGTATCTCGATTTACAAGGACAATGCAGGGAATCCAGAGTATTTCATATGGACGCAAATTGTGTGTTAATTCGTCAATGTGAGGGAGCGAGGGATGCAGTAAAGGAGGAATAATGCATCGGAAAAGAGATACTCGGAACCCCAAAGAAAATCCTATCGTTTCCGTAGAAACATATCTCGATTTAGAAGGACAATGCAGGGAATCCAGAGTATTTCATATGGACGCAAATTGTGTGTTAATTCGTCAATGTGAGGGAGCGAGGGATGCAGTAAAGGAGGAATAATGCATCGGATAAGCGATACACGGAACCCCAAAGAAAATCCTATCGTTTCCGTAGAAACGTATCTCGATTTAGAAGGACAATGCAGGGAATCCAGAGTATTTCATATGGACGCAAATTGTGTGTTAATTCGTCAATGTGAGGGAGCGAGGGATGCAGTAAAGGAGGAATAATGCATCGGAAAAGAGATACTCGGAACCCCAAAGAAAATCCTATCGTTTCCGTAGAAACGTATCTCGGTTTAGAAGGACAATGCAGGGAATCCAGAGTATTTCATATGGACGCAAATTGTGTGTTAATTCGTCAATGTGAGGGAGCGAGGGATGCAGTAAAGGAGGAATAATGGATCGGAAAAGAGATACTCGAAACCCCAAAGAAAATCCTATCGTTTCCGTAGAAACGTATCTCGATTAAGAAGGACAATGCAGGGAATCCAGAGTATATCATATGGACGCAAATTGTGTGTTAATTCGTCAATGTGAGGGAGCGAGAAATGCAGTAAAGGAGGAATAATGCATTGGAAAAGAGATACTCGGAACCCCAAAGAAAATCCTATCGTTTCCGTAGAAACGTATCTCGATTTAGAAGGAGAATGCAGGGAATCCAGAGTATATCATATGGACGCAAATTGTGTGTTAATTCGTCAATGTGAGGGAGCGAGGGATGCAGTAAAGGAGGAATAATGCATCGGAAAAGAGATACTCGACTCCCAAAAGAAAATCCTGTCGTTTCCGAAGAAACGTATCTCGTTTTAGAAAGATAATGCAGGGAACCCAGAGTATTTCATATGGACGCAAATTGTGTGTTAATTCGGCAATGTGAGGGAGCGAGGGATGCAGTAAAGGAGGAATAATGCATCGGAAAAGAGATACTCGGAACCCCAAAGAAAATCCTATCGTTTCCGTAGAAACGTATCTCGATTTAGAAGGACAATGCAGGGAATCCAGTGTATTCCATATGGACGCAAATTGTGTGTTAATTCGGCAATGTGAGGGAGCGAGGGATGCAGTAAAGGAGGAATAATGCATCGGATAAGCGATACACGGATCCCCAAAGAAAATCCTATCGTTTCCGTAGAAACGTATCTCGATTTAGAAGGACAATGCAGGGAATCCAGAGTATTTCATATGGACGCAAATTGTGTGTTAATTCGTAAATGTGCGGGAGCGAGGGATGCAGTAAAGGAGGAATAATGCATCGGATAAGCGATACACGGAACCCCAAAGAAAATCCTATCGTTTCCGTAGAAACGTATCTCGATTTAGAAGGACAATGCAGGGAATCCAGAGTATTTCATATGGACGCAAATTGTGTGTTAATTCGTCAATGTGAGGGAGCGAGGGATGCAGTAAAGGAGGAATAATGCATCGGAAAAGAGATTCTCGGAACCCCAAGGAAAATCCTACCGTTTTTGTAGAAACGAATCTCGATTTAGAAGGACAATGCAGGGAATCCAGAGTATTTCATATGGACGCAAATTGTGTGTTAATTCGTCAATGTGAGGGAGCCAGGGATGCAGTAAAGGAGGAATAATGCATCGCAAAAGAGATACTCGGAACACCAAAGAAAATCCTATCGTATCCGTAGAAACGTATCTCGATTTAGAAGGACAATGCAGGGAATCCAGAGTATTTCATATGGACGCAAATTGTGTGTTAATTCGTCAATGTGAGGGAGCGAGGGATGCAGTAAAGGAGGAATAATGCATCGGAAAAGAGATACTCGGAACCCCAAAGAAAATCCTATCGTTTCCGTAGAAACATATCTCGATTTAGAAGGACGATGCAGGGAATCCAGAGTATTTCATATGGACGCAAATTGTGTGTTAATTCGTCAATGTGAGGGAGCGAGGGAAGCAGTAAAGGAGGAATAATGCATCGGAAAAGAGATACTCGGAACCCCAAAGAAAATCCTATCGTTTCCGTAGAAACGTATCTCGATTTAGAAGGACAATGCAGGAAATCAAGAGTATATCATATGGACGCAAATTGTGTGTTAATTCTTCAATGTGAGGGAGCGAGGGATGTAGTAAAGGAGGAATAATGCATCGGAAAAGAGATACTCGGAACCCCAAAGAAAATTCTATCGTTTCCATAGAAACGTATCTCGATTTACAAGGACAATGCAGGGAATCGAGAGTATTTCATATGGACGCAAATTGTGTGTTAATTCGTCAATGTGAGGGAGCGAGGGATGCAGTAAAGGAGGAATAATGCATCGGAAAAGAGATACTCGGAACCCCAAAGAAAATCCTATCGTTTCCGTAGAAACATATCTCGATTTAGAAGGACAATGCAAGGAATCCAGAGTATTTCATATGGACGCAAATTGTGTGTTAATTCGTCAATGTGAGGGAGCAAGGGAAGCAGTAAAGGAGGAATAATGCATCGGAAAAGAGATACTCGGAACCCTAAAGAAAATCCTATCGTTTCCGTAGAAACGTATCTCGATTTAGAAGGACAATGCAGGAAATCAAGAGTATATCATATGGACGCAAATTGTGTGTTAATTCTTCAATGTGAGGGAGCGAGGGATGTAGTAAAGGAGGAATAATGCATCGGAAAAGAGATACTCGGAACCCCAAAGAAAATCCTATCGTTTCCGTAGAAACGTATCTCGATTTACAAGGACAATGCAGGGAATCCAGAGTATTTCATATGGACGCAAATTGTGTGTTAATTCGTCAATGTGAGGGAGCGAGGGATGCAGTAAAGGAGGAATAATGCATCGGAAAAGAGATACTCGGAACACCAAAGAAAATCCTATCGTTTCCGTAGAAACGTATCTCGATTTAGAAGGACAATGCAGGAAATCCAGAGTATATCATATGGACGCAAATTGTGTGTTAATTCTTCAATGTGAGGAAGTGTGGGATGCAGTAAAGGGGGAATAATGCATCGGAAAAGAGATACTCGGAACCCCAAAGAAAATCCTGTCGTTTCCGTAGAAACGTATCTCGATTTAGAAGGACAATGCAGGGAATCCAGAGTATATCATATGGACGCAAATTGTGTGTTAATTCGTCAATGTGAGGGAGCGAGGGATGCAGTAAAGGAGGAATAATGCATCGGAAAAGAGATACTCGACTCCCAAAAGAAAATCCTATCGTTTCCGAAGAAACGTATCGCGTTTTAGAAAGATAATGCAGGGAACCCAGAGTATTTCATATGAACGCAAATTGTGTGTTAATTCGGCAATGTGAGGGAGCGAGGGATGCAGTAAAGGAGGAATAATGCATCGGAAAAGAGATACTCGGAACCCCAAAGAAAATCCTATCGTTTCCGTACAAACGTATCTCGATTTAGAAGGACAATGCAGGAAATCCAGAGTATATCATATGGACGCAAATTGTGTGTTAATTCTTCAATGTGAGGGAGTGAGGGATGCAGTAAAAAGGGAATAATGCATCGGAAAAGAGATACTCGGAACCCCAAAGAAAATCTTATCGTTTCCGTAGAAACGTATCTCGATTTAGAAGGACAATGCAGGGAATCCAGAGTATTTCATATGGACGCAAATTGTGTGTTAATTCGTCAATGTGAGGGAGCGAGGGATGCAGTAAAGGAGGAATAATGCATCGGAAAAGAGATACTCGACTCCCAAAAGAAATCCTATCGTTTCCGAAGAAACGTATCTCGTTTTAGAAAGATAATGCAGGGAACCCAGAGTATTTCATATGGACGCAAATTGTGTGTTAATTCGGCAATGTGAGGAGCGAGGGATGCAGTAAAGGAGGAATAATGCATCGGAAAAGAGATACTCGGAACCCCAAAGAAAATCCTATCGTTTCCGTAGAAACGTATCTCGATTTAGAAGGACAATGCAGGGAATCCAGAGTATTTCATATGGACGCAAATTGTGTGTTAATTCGTCAGTGTGAGGGAGCGAGGGATGCAGTAAAGGAGAAATAATGCATCGGAAAAGAGATACTCGTAACCCCAAAGAAAATCCTATCGTTTCCGTAGAAACGAATCCCGATTTAGAAGGACAATGGAGGGAACCCAGAGTATTTCATATGGACGCAATTTGTGTGTTAATTCGTCAATGTGAGGGAGCGAGGGATGCAGTAAAGGAGGAATAATGCATCGGAAAAGAGATACTCGGAACCCCAAAGAAAATCATATCATTTCCATAGAAACGTATCTCGATTTAGAAGGACAATTCAGGGAATCCAGAGTATTTCATATGGACGCAAATTGTGTGTTAATTCGTCAATGTGAGGGAGCGAGGGATGCAGTAAAGGAGGAATAATGCATCGGAAAAGAGATTCTCGGAACCCCAAGGAAAATCCTACCGTTTTTGTAGAAACGTATCTCGATGTAGAAGGACAATGCAGGCAATCCAGAGTACTTCATATGGACGCAAATTGTGTGTTAATTCGTCAATGTGAGGGAGCGAGGGATGCAGTAAAGGAGGAATAATGCATCGGAAAAGAGATACTCGGAACCCCAAAGAAAATCCTCTCGTTTCCGTAGAAACGTATCTCGATTAAGAAGGACAATGCAGGGAATCCAGAGTATTTCATATGGACGCAAATTGTGTGTTAATTCGTCAATGTGAGGGAGCGAGGGATGCAGTAAAGGAGGAATAATGCATCGGAAAAGAGATACTCGGAACCCCAAGGAAAATCCTATCGTTTCCGTAGAAACGTATCTCGATTTAGAAGGACAATGCAGGGAATCCAGAGTATTTCATATGGACGCAAATTGTGTGTTAATTCGTCAATGTGAGATAGCGAGGGATGCAGTAAAGGAGGAATAATGCATCGGAAAAGAGATACTCGGAACCCCAAAGAAAATCCTATCGTTTCCGTAGAAACATATCTCGATTTAGAAGGACAATGCAGGGAATCCAGAGTATTTCATATGGACGCAAATTGTGTGTTAATTCGTCAATGTGAGGGAGCGAGGGATGCAGTAAAGGAGGAATAATGCATCGGAAAAGAGATACTCGGAACCCCAAAGAAAATCCTATCGTTTCCGTAGAAACGTATCTCGATTTAGAAGGACAATGCAGGGAATCCAGAGTATTTCATATGGACGCAAATTGTGTGTTAATTCGTCAATGTGAGGGAGCGAGGGATGCAGTAAAGGAGGAATAATGCATCGGAAAAGAGATACTCGGAACCCAAAAAGAAAATCCTATCGTTTCCGTAGAAACGTATCTCGATTTAGAAGGACAATGCAGGAAATCCAGATATATCATATGGACGCAAATTGTGTGTTAATTCTTCAATGTGAGGAAGTGTGGGATGCAGTAAAGGGGGAATAATGCATCGAAAAAGAGATACTCGGAACCCCAAAGAAAATCCTGTCGTTTCCGTAGAAACGTATCTCGATTTAGAAGGACAATGCAGGGAATCCAGAGTATATCATATGGACGCAAATTGTGTGTTAATTCGTCAATGTGAGGGAGCGAGGGATGCAGTAAAGGACGAATAATGCATCGGAAAAGAGATACTCGACTCCCAAAAGAAAATCCTATCGTTTCCGAAGAAACGTATCTCGTTTTAGAAAGATAATGCAGGGAACCCTGAGTATTTCATATGGACGCAAATTGTGTGTTAATTCGGCAATGTGAGGGAGCGAGGGATGCAGTAGAGGAGGAATAATGCATCGGAAAAGAGATACTCGGAACCCCAAAGAAAATCCTATCGTTTCCGTAGAAACGTATCTCGATTTAGAAGGACAATGCAGGAAATCCAGAGTATATCATATGGACGCAAATTGTGTGTTAATTCTTCAATGTGAGGGAGCGAGGGATGCAGTACAGGAGGAATAATGCATCGGAAAAGAGATACTCGGAACCCCAAAGAAAATCCTATCGTATCCGTAGAAACGTATCTCGATTTACAAGGACAATGCAGGGAATCCAGAGTATTTCATATGGACGCAAATTGTGTGTTAATTCGTCAATGTGAGGGAGCGAGGGATGCAGTAAAGGAGGAATAATGCATCGGAAAAGAGATACTCGGAACCCCAAACAAAATCCTATCGCTTCCGTAGAAACGTATCTCGATTTAGAAGGACAATGCAGGGAATCCAGAGTATTTCATATGGACGCAAATTGTGTGTTAATTCGTCAATGTGAGGGAGCGAGGGATGCAGTAAAGGAGGAATAATGCATCGCAAAAGAGATACTCGGAACACCAAAGAAAATCCTATCGTTTCCGTAGAAACGTATCTCGATTTAGAAGGACAATGCAGGGAATCCAGAGTATTTCATATGGACGCAAATTGTGTGTTAATTCGTCAATGTGAGGGAGCGAGGGATGCAGTAAAGGAGGAATAATGCATCGGAAAAGAGATACTCGGAACCCCAAAGAAAATCCTATCGTTTCCGTAGAAACATATCTCGATTTAGAAGGACGATGCAGGGAATCCAGAGTATTTCATATGGACGCAAATTGTGTGTTAATTCGTCAATGTGAGGGAGCGAGGGAAGCAGTAAAGGAGGAATAATGCATCGGAAAAGAGATACTCGGAACCCCAAAGAAAATCCTATCGTTTCCGTAGAAACGTATCTCGATTTAGAAGGACAATGCAGGAAATCAAGAGTATATCATATGGACGCAAATTGTGTGTTAATTCTTCAATGTGAGGGAGCGAGGGATGTAGTAAAGGAGGAATAATGCATCGGAAAAGAGATACTCGGAACCCCAAAGAAAATCCTATCGTTTCCGTAGAAACGTATCTCGATTTACAAGGACAATGCAGGGAATCCAGAGTATTTCATATGGACGCAAATTGTGTGTTAATTCGTCAATGTGAGGGAGCGAGGGATGCAGTAAAGGAGGAATAATGCATCGGAAAAGAGATACTCGGAACCCCAAAGAAAATCCTATCGTTTCCGTAGAAACATATCTCGATTTAGAAGGACAATGCAGGGAATCCAGAGTATTTCATATGGACGCAAATTGTGTGTTAATTCGTCAATGTGAGGGAGCAAGGGAAGCAGTAAAGGAGGAATAATGCATCGGAAAAGAGATACTCGGAACCCCAAAGAAAATCCTATCGTTTCCGTAGAAACGTATCTCGATTTAGAAGGACAATGCAGGAAATCAAGAGTATATCATATGGACGCAAATTGTGTGTTAATTCTTCAATGTGAGGGAGCGAGGGATGTAGTAAAGGAGGAATAATGCATCGGAAAAGAGATACTCGGAACCCCAAAGAAAATCCTATCGTTTCCGTAGAAACGTATCTCGATTTACAAGGACAATGCAGGGAATCCAGAGTATTTCATATGGACGCAAATTGTGTGTTAATTCGTCAATGTGAGGGAGCGAGGGATGCAGTAAAGGAGGAATAATGCATCGGAAAAGAGATACTCGGAACACCAAAGAAAATCCTATCGTTTCCGTAGAAACGTATCTCGATTTAGAAGGACAATGCAGGAAATCCAGAGTATATCATATGGACGCAAATTGTGTGTTAATTCTTCAATGTGAGGAAGTGTGGGATGCAGTAAAGGGGGAATAATGCATCGGAAAAGAGATACTCGGAACCCCAAAGAAAATCCTGTCGTTTCCGTAGAAACGTATCTCGATTTAGAAGGACAATGCAGGGAATCCAGAGTATTTCATATGGACGCAAATTGTGTGTTAATTCGGCAATGTGAGGGAGCGAGGGATGCAGTAAAGGAGGAATAATGCATCGGAAAAGAGATACTCGGAACACCAAAGAAAATCCTATCGTTTCCGTAGAAACGTATCTCGATTTAGAAGGACAATGCAGGAAATCCAGAGTATATCATATGGACGCAAATTGTGTGTTAATTCTTCAATGTGAGGAAGTGTGGGATGCAGTAAAGGGGGAATAATGCATCGGAAAAGAGATACTCGGAACCCCAAAGAAAATCCTGTCGTTTCCGTAGAAACGTATCTCGATTTAGAAGGACAATGCAGGGAATCCAGAGTATATCATATGGACGCAAATTGTGTGTTAATTCGTCAATGTGAGGGAGCGAGGGAAGCAGTAAAGGAGGAATAATGCATCGGAAAAGAGATACTCGACTCCCAAAAGAAAATCCTATCGTTTCCGAAGAAACGTATCGCGTTTTAGAAAGATAATGCAGGGAACCCAGAGTATTTCATATGAACGCAAATTGTGTGTTAATTCGGCAATGTGAGGGAGCGAGGGATGCAGTAAAGGAGGAATAATGCATCGGAAAAGAGATACTCGGAACCCCAAAGAAAATCCTATCGTTTCCGTACAAACGTATCTCGATTTAGAAGGACAATGCAGGAAATCCAGAGTATATCATATGGACGCAAATTGTGTGTTAATTCTTCAATGTGAGGGAGCGAGGGATGCAGTAAAGGAGGAATAATGCATCGGAAAAGAGTTACTCGGAACCCCAAAGAAAATCCTATCGTTTCCGTAGAAACGTATCTCGATTTACAAGGACAATGCAGGGAATCCAGAGTATTTCGTATGGACGCAAATTGTGTGTTAATTCGTCAATGTGAGGGAGCGAGGGATGCAGTAAAGGAGGAATAATGCATCGGAAAAGAGATACTCGGAACCCCAAAGAAAATCCTATCGTTTCCGTAGAAACGTATCTCGATTTAGAAGGACAATGCAGGAAATCCAGAGTATATCATATGGACGCAAATTGTGTGTTAATTCTTCAATGTGAGGGAGTGAGGGATGCAGTAAAAAGGGAATAATGCATCGGAAAAGAGATACTCGGAACCCCAAAGAAAATCTTATCGTTTCCGTAGAAACGTATTTCGATTTAGAAGGACAATGCAGGGAATCCAGAGTATTTCATATGGACGCAAATTGTGTGTTAATTCGTCAATGTGAGGGAGCGAGGGATGCAGTAAAGGAGGAATAATGCATCGGAAAAGAGATACTCGACTCCCAAAAGAAATCCTATCGTTTCCGAAGAAACGTATCTCGTTTTAGAAAGATAATGCAGGGAACCCAGAGTATTTCATATGGACGCAAATTGTGTGTTAATTCGGCAATGTGAGGGAGCGAGGGATGCAGTAAAGGAGGAATAATGCATCGGAAAAGAGATACTCGGAACCCCAAAGAAAATCCTATCGTTTCCATAGAAACGTATCTCGATTTAGAAGGACAATGCAGGGAATCCAGAGTATTTCATATGGACGCAAATTGTGTGTTAATTCGTCAGTGTGAGGGAGCGAGGGATGCTGTAACGGAGGAATAATGCATCGGAAAAGAGATACTCGTAACCCCAAAGAAAATCCTATCGTTTCCGTAGAAACGAATCCCGATTTAGAAGGACAATGGAGGGAACCCAGAGTATTTCATATGGACGCAATTTGTGTGTTAATTCGTCAATGTGAGGGAGCGAGGGATGCAGTAAAGGAGGAATAATGCATCGGAAAAGAGATACTCGGAACCCCAAAGAAAATCATATCGTTTCCATAGAAACGTATCTCGATTTAGAAGGACAATTCAGGGAATCCAGAGTATTTCATATGGACGCAAATTGTGTGTTAATTCGTCAATGTGAGGGAGCGAGGGATGCAGTAAAGGAGGAATAATGCATCGGAAAAGAGATACTCGGAACCCCAAAGAAATTCCTATCGTTTCCATAGAAACGTATCTCGATGTAGAAGGACAATGCAGGGAATCCAGAGTACTTCATATGGACGCAAATTGTGTGTTAATTCGTCAATGTGAGGGAGCGAGGGATGCAGTAAAGGAGGAATAATGCATCGGAAAAGAGATACTCGGAACCCCAAAGAAAATCCTCTCGTTTCCGTAGAAACGTATCTCGATTAAGAAGGACAATGCAGGGAATCCAGAGTATTTCATATGGACGCAAATTGTGTGCTAATTCGTCAATGTGAGGGAGCGAGGGATGCAGTAAAGGAGGAATAATGCATCGGAAAAGAGATACTCGGAACCCCAAGGAAAATCCTATCGTTTCCGTAGAAACGTATCTCGATTTAGAAGGACAATGCAGGGAATCCAGAGTATTTCATATGGACGCAAATTGTGTGTTAATTCGTCAATGTGAGATAGCGAGGGATGCAGTAAAGGAGGAATAATGCATCGGAAAAGAGATACTCGGAACCCCAAAGAAAATCCTATCGTTTCCGTAGAAACATATCTCGATTTAGAAGGACAATGCAGGGAATCCAGAGTATTTCATATGGACGCAAATTGTGTGTTAATTCGTCAATGTGAGGGAGCGAGGGATGCAGTAAAGGAGGAATAATGCATCGGAAAAGAGATACTCGGAACCCCAAAGAAAATCCTATCGTTTCCGTAGAAACGTATCTCGATTTACAAGGACAATGCAGGGAATCCAGAGTATTTCATATGGTCGCAAATTGTGTGTTAATTCGTCAATGTGAGGGAGCGAGGGATGCAGTAAAGGAGGAATAATGCATCGGAAAAGAGATACTCGGAACCCAAAAAGAAAATCCTATCGTTTCCGTAGAAACGTATCTCGATTTAGAAGGACAATGCAGGAAATCCAGATATATCATATGGACGCAAATTGTGTGTTAATTCTTCAATGTGAGGAAGTGTGGGATGCAGTAAAGGGGGAATAATGCATCGAAAAAGAGATACTCGGAACCCCAAAGAAAATCCTGTCGTTTCCGTAGAAACGTATCTCGATTTAGAAGGACAATGCAGGGAATCCAGAGTATATCATATGGACGCAAATTGTGTGTTAATTCGTCAATGTGAGGGAGCGAGGGATGCAGTAAAGGACGAATAATGCATCGGAAAAGAGATACTCGACTCCCAAAAGAAAATCCTATCGTTTCCGAAGAAACGTATCTCGTTTTAGAAAGATAATGCAGGGAACCCAGAGTATTTCATATGGACGCAAATTGTGTGTTAATTCGGCAATGTGAGGGAGCGAGGGACGCAGTAGAGGAGGAATAATGCATCGGAAAAGAGATACTCGGAACTCCAAAGAAAATCCTATCGTTTCCGTAGAAACGTATCTCGATTTAGAAGGACAATGCAGGAAATCCAGAGTATATCATATGGACGCAAATTGTGTGTTAATTCTTCAATGTGAGGGAGCGAGGGATGCAGTACAGGAGGAATAATGCATCGGAAAAGAGATACTCGGAACCCCAAAGAAAATCCTATCGTTTCCGTAGAAACGTATCTCGATTTACAAGGACAATGCAGGGAATCCAGAGTATTTCATATGGACGCAAATTGTGTGTTAATTCGTCAATGTGAGGGAGCGAGGGATGCAGTAAAGGACGAATAATGCATCGGAAAAGAGATACTCGGAACCCCAAAGAAAATCCTATCGCTTCCGTAGAAACGTATCTCGATTTAGAAGGACAATGCAGGGAATCCAGAGTATTTCATATGGACGCAAATTGTGTGTTAATTCGTCAATGTGAGGGAGCGAGGGATGCAGTAAAGGAGGAATAATGCATCGCAAAAGAGATACTCGGAACACCAAAGAAAATCCTATCGTTTCCGTAGAAACGTATCTCGATTTAGAAGGACAATGCAGGGAATCCAGAGTATTTCATATGGACGCAAATTGTGTGTTAATTCGTCAATGTGAGGGAGCGAGGGATGCAGTAAAGGAGGAATAATGCATCGGAAAAGAGATACTCGGAACCCCAAAGAAAATCCTATCGTTTCCGTAGAAACATATCTCGATTTAGAAAGACGATGCAGGGAATCCAGAGTATTTCATATGGACGCAAATTGTGTGTTAATTCGTCAATGTGAGGGAGCGAGGGAAGCAGTAAAGGAGGAATAATGCATCGGAAAAGAGATACTCGGAACCCCAAAGAAAATCCTATCGTTTCCGTAGAAACGTATCTCGATTTAGAAGGACAATGCAGGAAATCAAGAGTATATCATATGGACGCAAATTGTGTGTTAATTCTTCAATGTGAGGGAGCGAGGGATGTAGTAAAGGAGGAATAATGCATCGGAAAAGAGATACTCGGAACCCCAAAGAAAATCCTATCGTTTCCGTAGAAACGTATCTCGATTTACAAGGACAATGCAGGGAATCGAGAGTATTTCATATGGACGCAAATTGTGTGTTAATTCGTCAATGTGAGGGAGCGAGGGATGCAGTAAAGGAGGAATAATGCATCGGAAAAGAGATACTCGGAACCCCAAAGAAAATCCTATCGTTTCCGTAGAAACATATCTCGATTTAGAAGGACAATGCAGGGAATCCAGAGTATTTCATATGGACGCAAATTGTGTGTTAATTCGTCAATGTGAGGGAGCAAGGGAAGCAGTAAAGGAGGAATAATGCATCGGAAAAGAGATACTCGGAACGCCAAAGAAAATCCTATCGTTTCCGTAGAAACGTATCTCGATTTAGAAGGACAATGCAGGAAATCAAGAGTATATCATATGGACGCAAATTGTGTGTTAATTCTTCAATGTGAGGGAGCGAGGGATGTAGTAAAGGAGGAATAATGCATCGGAAAAGAGATACTCGGAACCCCAAAGAAAATCCTATCGTTTCCGTAGAAACGTATCTCGATTTACAAGGACAATGCAGGGAATCCAGAGTATTTCATATGGACGCAAATTGTGTGTTAATTCGTCAATGTGAGGGAGCGAGGGATGCAGTAAAGGAGGAATAATGCATCGGAAAAGAGATACTCGGAACACCAAAGAAAATCCTATCGTTTCCGTAGAAACGTATCTCGATTTAGAAGGACAATGCAGGAAATCCAGAGTATATCATATGGACGCAAATTGTGTGTTAATTCTTCAATGTGAGGAAGTGTGGGATGCAGTAAAGGGGGAATAATGCATCGGAAAAGAGATACTCGGAACCCCAAAGAAAATCCTGTCGTTTCCGTAGAAACGTATCTCGATTTAGAAGGACAATGCAGGGAATCCAGAGTATATCATATGGACGCAAATTGTGTGTTAATTCGTCAATGTGAGGGAGCGAGGGATGCAGTAAAGGAGGAATAATGCATCGGAAAAGAGATACTCGACTCCCAAAAGAAAATCCTATTGTTTCCGAAGAAACGTATCGCGTTTTAGAAAGATAATGCAGGGAACCCAGAGTATTTCATATGAACGCAAATTGTGTGTTAATTCGGCAATGTGAGGGAGCGAGGGATGCAGTAAAGGAGGAATAATGCATCGGAAAAGAGATACTCGGAACCCCAAAGAAAATCCTATCGTTTCCGTACAAACGTATCTCGATTTAGAAGGACAATGCAGGAAATCCAGAGTATATCATATGGACGCAAATTGCGTGTTAATTCTTCAATGTGAGGGAGCGAGGGATGCAGTAAAGGAGGAATAATGCATCGGAAAAGAGATACTCGGAACCCCAAAGAAAATCCTATCGTTTCCGTAGAAACGTATCTCGATTTACAAGGACAATGCAGGGAATCCAGAGTATTTCGTATGGACGCAAATTGTGTGTTAATTCGTCAATGTGAGGGAGCGAGGGATGTAGTAAAGGAGGAATAATGCATCGGAAAAGAGATACTCGGAACCCCAAAGAAAATCCTATCGTTTCCGTAGAAACGTATCTCGATTTAGAAGGACAATGCAGGAAATCCAGAGTATATCATATGGACGCAAATTGTGTGTTAATTCTTCAATGTGAGGGAGTGAGGGATGCAGTAAAAAGGGAATAATGCATCGGAAAAGAGATACTCGTAACCCCAAAGAAAATCTTATCGTTTCCGTAGAAACGAATCCCGATTTAGAAGGACAATGGAGGGAACCCAGAGTATTTCATATGGACGCAATTTGTGTGTTAATTCGTCAATGTGAGGGAGCGAGGGATGCAGTAAAGGAGGAATAATGCATCGGAAAAGAGATACTCGGAACCCCAAAGAAAATCATATCGTTTCCATAGAAACGTATCTCGATTTAGAAGGACAATTCAGGGAATCCAGAGTATTTCATATGGACGCAAATTGTGTGTTAATTCGTCAATGTGAGGGAGCGAGGGATGCAGTAAAGGAGGAATAATGCATCGGAAAAGAGATACTCGGAACCCCAAAGAAATTCCTATCGTTTCCATAGAAACGTATCTCGATGTAGAAGGACAATGCAGGGAATCCAGAGTACTTCATATGGACGCAAATTGTGTGTTAATTCGTCAATGTGAGGGAGCGAGGGATGCAGTAAAGGAGGAATAATGCATCGGAAAAGAGATACTCGGAACCCCAAAGAAAATCCTCTCGTTTCCGTAGAAACGTATCTCGATTAAGAAGGACAATGCAGGGAATCCTGAGTATTTCATATGGACGCAAATTGTGTGTTAATTCGTCAATGTGAGGGAGCGAGGGATGCAGTAAAGGAGGAATAATGCATCGGAAAAGAGATACTCGGAGCCCCAAGGAAAATCCTATCGTTTCCGTAGAAACGTATCTCGATTTAGAAGGACAATGCAGGGAATCCAGAGTATTTCATATGGACGCAAATTGTGTGTTAATTCGTCAATGTGAGATAGCGAGGGATGCAGTAAAGGAGGAATAATGCATCGGAAAAGAGATACTCGGAACCCCAAAGAAAATCCTATCGTTTCCGTAGAAACATATCTCGATTTAGAAGGACAATGCAGGGAATCCAGAGTATTTCATATGGACGCAAATTGTGTGTAAATTCGTCAATGTGAGGGAGCGAGGGATGCAGTAAAGGAGGAATAATGCATCGGAAAAGAGATACTCGGAACCCCAAAGAAAATCCTATCGTTTCCGTAGAAACGTATCTCTATTTACAAGGACAATGCAGGGAATCCAGAGTATTTCATATGGACGCAAATTGTGTGTTACTTCGTCAATGTGAGGGAGCGAGGGATGCAGTAAAGGAGGAATAATGCATCGGAAAAGAGATACTCGGAACCCAAAAAGAAAATCCTATCGTTTCCGTAGAAACGTATCTCGATTTAGAAGGACAATGCAGGAAATCCAGATATATCATATGGACGCAAATTGTGTGTTAATTCTTCAATGTGAGGAAGTGTGGGATGCAGTAAAGGGGGAATAATGCATCGAAAAAGAGATACTCGGAACCCCAAAGAAAATCCTGTCGTTTCCGTAGAAACGTATCTCGATTTAGAAGGACAATGCAGGGAATCCAGAGTATATCATATGGACGCAAATTGTGTGTTAATTCGTCAATGTGAGGGAGCGAGGGATGCAGTAAAGGACGAATAATGCATCGGAAAAGAGATACTCGACTCCCAAAAGAAAATCCTATCGTTTCCGAAGAAACGTATCTCGATTTAGAAAGATAATGCAGGGAACCCAGAGTATTTCATATGGACGCAAATTGTGTGTTAATTCGGCAATGTGAGGGAGCGAGGGATGCAGTAGAGGAGGAATAATGCATCGGAAAAGAGATACTCGGAACCCCAAAGAAAATCCTATCGTTTCCGTAGAAACGTATCTCGATTTAGAAGGACAATGCAGGAAATCCAGAGTATATCATATGGACGCAAATTGTGTGTTAATTCTTCAATGTGAGGGAGCGAGGGATGCAGTACAGGAGGAATAATGCATCGGAAAAGAGATACTCGGAACCCCAAAGAAAATCCTATCGTTTCCGTAGAAACGTATCTCGATTTACAAGGACAATGCAGGGAATCCAGAGTATTTCATATGGACGCAAATTGTGTGTTAATTCGTCAATGTGAGGGAGCGAGGGATGCAGTAAAGGAGGAATAATGCATCGGAAAAGAGATACTCGGAACCCCAAAGAAAATCCTATCGCTTCCGTAGAAACGTATCTCGATTTAGAAGGACAATGCAGGAAATCCAGAGTATATCATATGGACGCAAATTGTTTGTTAATTCTTCAATGTGAGGGAGTGAGGGATGCAGTAAAAAGGAAATAATGCATCGGAAAAGAGATACTCGGAACCCCAAAGAAAATCCTGTCGTTTCCGTAGAAACGTATCTCGATTTAGAAGGACTATGCAGGGAATCCAGAGTATATCATATGGACGCAAATTGTGTGTTTATTCGTCAATGTGAGGGAGCGAGGGATGCAGTAAAGGAGGAATAATGCATCGGAAAAGAGATACTCGACTCCCAAAAGAAAATCCTATCGTTTCCGAAGAAACGTATCTCGTTTTAGAAAGATAATGCAGGGAACCCAGAGTATTTCATATGGACGCAAATTGTGTGTTAATTCGGCAATGTGAGGAAGCGAGGGATGCAGTAAAGGAGGAATAATGCATCGGAAAAGAGATACTCGGAACCCCAAAGAAAATCCTATCGTTTCCGTAGAAACGTATCTCGATTTACAAGGACAATGCAGGGAATCCAGAGTATTTCATATGGACGCAAATTGTGTGTTAATTCGTCAATGTGAGGGAGCGAGGGATGCAGTAAAGGAGGAATAATGCATCGGAAAAGAGATACTCTTAACCCCAAAGAAAATCCTATCTTATCCGTAGAATCGTATCTCGATTTAGAAGGACAATGCAGGGAATCCAGAGTATTTCATATGGACGCAAATTGTGTGTTAATTCGTCAATGTGAGGGATCGAGGGATGCAGTAAAGGAGGAATAATGCATCGGAAAAGAGATACTCGGAACCCCAAGGAAAATCCTATCGTTTCCATAGAAACGTATCTCGATTTAGAAGGACAATGCAGGGAATCCAGAGTATTTCATATGGACGAAAATTGTGTGTTAATTGGTCAATGTGAGGGAGCGAGGGATGCAGTAAAGGAGGAATAATGTTTCGGAAAAGAGATACTTGGAACCCCAAAGAAAATCCTATCGTTTCCGTAGAAACGTATCTCGATTTAGAAGGACAATGCAGGGCATCCAGAGTATTTCATATGGACGCAAATTGTGTGTGTAATTCGTCAATGTGAGGAAGCGAGGGATGCAGTAAAGGAGGAATAATGCATCGGAAAAGAGATTCTCGGAACCCCAAGGAAAATCCTACCGTTTCCGTAGAAACGTATCTCGATTTAGAAGGACAATTCAGGGAATCCAGAGTATTTCATATGGACGCAAATTGTGTGTTAATTCGTCAATGTGAGGGAGCGAGGGATGCAGTAAAGGAGGAATAATGCATCGGAAAAGAGATACTCGGAACACCAAAGAAAATCCTATCGTTTCCGTAGAAACGTATCTCGATTTAGAAGGACAATGCAGGGAATCAAGAGTATTCCATATGGACGCAAATTGTGTGTAAATTCGTCAATGTGAGGGAGCGAGGGATGCAGTAAAGGAGGAATAATGCATTGGATAAGCGATACACGGAACCCCAAAGAAAATCCTATCGATTCCGTAGAAACGTATCTCGATTTAGAAGGACAATGCAGGGAATCCAGAGTATTTCCTATGGACGCAAATTGTGTGTTAATTCGTCAATGTGAGGGTGCGAGAAATGCAGTAAAGGAGGAATAATGCATTGGAAAAGAGATACTCGGAACCCCAAAGAAAATCCTATCGTTTCCGTAGAAACGTATCTCGATTAAAAGGACAATGCAGGGAATCCAGAGTATATCATATGGACGCAAATTGTGTGTTAATTCGTCAATGTGAGGGAGCGAGGGATGCAGTAAAGGAGGAATAATGCATCGGAAAAGAGATACTCGACTCCCAAAAGAAAATCCTATCGTTTCCGAAGAAACGAATCTCGTTTTAGAAAGATAATGCAGGGAACCCAGAGTATTTCATATGGACGCAAATTGTGTGTTAATTCGGCAATGTGAGGGAGCGAGGGATGCAGTAAAGGAGGAATAATGCATCGGAAAAGAGATACTCGGAACCCCAAAGAAAATCCTATCGTTTCCGTAGAAACGTATCTCGATTTAGAAGGACAATGCAGGGAATCCAGTGTATTCCATATGGACGCAAATTGTGTGTTAATTCGTCAATGTGAGGGAGCGAGGGATGCAGTAAAGGAGGAATAATGCATCGGATAAGCGATACACGGAACCCCAAAGAAAATCCTATCGTTTCCGTAGAAACGTATCTCGATTTAGAAGGACAATGCAGGGAATCCAGAGTATTTCATATGGACGCAAATTGTGTGTTAATTCGTCAAAGTGAGGGAGCGAGGGATGCAGTAAAGGAGGAATAATGCATCCGAAAAGAGACACTCGACTCCCAAAGAAAATCCTATCGTTTCCGAAGAAACGTATCTCGATTTAGAAAGATAATGCAGGGAACCCAAAGTATTTCATATAGACGCAAATTGTGTGTTAATTCGGCAATGTGAGGGAGCGAGGGATGCAGTAAAGGAGGAATAATGCATCGGAAAAGAGATACTCGGAACCCCAAAGAAAATCCTATCGTTTCCGTAGAAACGTATCTCGATTTAGAAGGACAATGCAGGAAATCCAGAGTATATCATATGGACTCAAATTGTGTGTTAATTCTTCAATGTGAGGGAGTGAGGGATGCAGTAAAAAGGAAATAATGCATCGGAAAAGAGATACTCGGAACCCCAAATAAAATCCTGTCGTTTCCGTAGAAACGTATCTCGATTTAGAAGGACAATGCAGGGAATCCAGAGTATATCATATGGACGCAAATTGTGTGTTAATTCGTCAATGTGAGGGAGCGAGGGATGCAGTAAAGGAGGAATAATGCATCGGAAAAGAGATACTCGACTCCCAAAAGAAAATCCTATCGTTTCCGAAGAAACGTATCTCGTTTTAGAAAGATATTGCAGGGAACCCAGAGTATTTCATATGGACGCAAATTGTGTGTTAATTCGGCAATGTGAGGGAGCGAGGGATGCAGTAAAGGAGGAATAATGCATCGGAAAAGAGATACTCGGAACCCCAAAGAAAATCCTATCGTTTCCGTAGAAACGTATCTCGATTTAGAAGGACAATGCAGGAAATCCAGAGTATATCATATGGACGCAAATTGTGTGCTAATTCTTCAATGTGAGGGAGCGAGGGATGCAGTAAAGGAGGAATAATGCATCGGAAAAGAGATACTCGGAACCCCAAAGAAAATCCTATCGTTTCCGTAGAAACGTATCTCGATTTACAAGGACAATGCAGGGAATCCAGAGTATTTCATATGGACGCAAATTGTGTGTTAATTCGTCAATGTGAGGGAGCGAGAAATGCAGTAAAGGAGGAATAATGCATCGGAAAAGATATACTCGGAACCCCAAGGAAAATCCTACTGTTTCCGTAGAAACGTATCTCGATTTACAAGGACAATGCAGGGAATCCAGAGTATTTCATATAGATTCAAATTGTGTGTTAATTCTTCAATGTGAGGGAGCGAGGGATGCAGTAAAGGAGGAATAATGCATCGGAAAAGAGATACTCGGAACCCCAAAGAAAATCCTACCGTTTCCGTAGAAACGTATCTCGATTTAGAAGGACAATGCAGGGAATCCAGAGTATTTCATATGGACACAAATTGTGTGTTAATTCGTCAATGTGAGGGAGCGAGGAATGCAGTAAAGGAGGAATAATGCATCGGAAAAGAGATACTCGGAACCCCAAAGAAAATCCTATCGTTTCCGTAGAAACGTATCTCGATTTAGAAGGACAATGCAGGGAATCCAGAGTATATCATATGGACGCAAATTGTGTGTTAATTCGTCAATGTGAGGGAGCGAGGGATGCAGTAAAGGAGGAATAATGCATCGGAAAAGAGATACTCGACTCCCAAAAGAAAATCCTATCGTTTCCGAAGAAACGAATCTCGTTTTAGAAAGATAATGCAGGGAACCCAGAGTATTTCATATGGACGCAAATTGTGTGTTAATTCGGCAATGTGAGGGAGCGAGGGATGTAGTAAAGGAGGAATAATGCATCGGAAAAGAGATACTCGGAACCCCAAAGAAAATCCTATCGTTTCCGTAGAAACGTATCTCGATTTAGAAGGACAATGCAGGGAATCCAGTGTATTCCATATGGACGCAAATTGTGTGTTAATTCGTCAATGTGAGGGAGCGAGGGATGCAGTAAAGGAGGAATAATGCATCGGATAAGCGATACACGGAACCCCAAAGAAAATCCTATCGTTTCCGTAGAAACGTATCTCGATTTAGAAGGACAATGCAGGGAATCCAGAGTATTTCATATGGACGCAAATTGTGTGTTAATTCGTCAAAGTGAGGGAGCGAGGGATGCAGTAAAGGAGGAATAATGCATCCGAAAAGAGACACTCGACTCCCAAAGAAAATCCTATCGTTTCCGAAGAAACGTATCTCGATTTAGAAAGATAATGCAGGGAACCCAAAGTATTTCATATAGACGCAAATTGTGTGTTAATTCGGCAATGTGAGGGAGCGAGGGATGCAGTAAAGGAGGAATAATGCATCGGAAAAGAGATACTCGGAACCCCAAAGAAAATCCTATCGTTTCCGTAGAAACGTATCTCGATTTAGAAGGACAATGCAGGAAATCCAGAGTATATCATATGGACTCAAATTGTGTGTTAATTCTTCAATGTGAGGGAGTGAGGGATGCAGTAAAAAGGAAATAATGCATCGGAAAAGAGATACTCGGAACCCCAAATAAAATCCTGTCGTTTCCGTAGAAACGTATCTCGATTTAGAAGGACAATGCAGGGAATCCAGAGTATATCATATGGACGCAAATTGTGTGTTAATTCGTCAATGTGAGGGAGCGAGGGATGCAGTAAAGGAGGAATAATGCATCGGAAAAGAGATACTCGACTCCCAAAAGAAAATCCTATCGTTTCCGAAGAAACGTATCTCGTTTTAGAAAGATATTGCAGGGAACCCAGAGTATTTCATATGGACGCAAATTGTGTGTTAATTCGGCAATGTGAGGGAGCGAGGGATGCAGTAAAGGAGGAATAATGCATCGGAAAAGAGATACTCGGAACCCCAAAGAAAATCCTATCGTTTCCGTAGAAACGTATCTCGATTTAGAAGGACAATGCAGGAAATCCAGAGTATATCATATGGACGCAAATTGTGTGCTAATTCTTCAATGTGAGGGAGCGAGGGATGCAGTAAAGGAGGAATAATGCATCGGAAAAGAGATACTCGGAACCCCAAAGAAAATCCTATCGTTTCCGTAGAAACGTATCTCGATTTACAAGGACAATGCAGGGAATCCAGAGTATTTCATATGGACGCAAATTGTGTGTTAATTCGTCAATGTGAGGGAGCGAGAAATGCAGTAAAGGAGGAATAATGCATCGGAAAAGATATACTCGGAACCCCAAGGAAAATCCTACTGTTTCCGTAGAAACGTATCTCGATTTACAAGGACAATGCAGGGAATCCAGAGTATTTCATATAGATTCAAATTGTGTGTTAATTCTTCAATGTGAGGGAGCGAGGGATGCAGTAAAGGAGGAATAATGCATCGGAAAAGAGATACTCGGAACCCCAAAGAAAATCCTACCGTTTCCGTAGAAACGTATCTCGATTTAGAAGGACAATGCAGGGAATCCAGAGTATTTCATATGGACACAAATTGTGTGTTAATTCGTCAATGTGAGGGAGCGAGGAATGCAGTAAAGGAGGAATAATGCATCGGAAAAGAGATACTCGGAACCCCAAAGAAAATCCTATCGTTTCCGTAGAAACGTATCTCGATTTAGAAGGACAATGCAGGGAATCCAGAGTATATCATATGGACGCAAATTGTGTGTTAATTCGTCAATGTGAGGGAGCGAGGGATGCAGTAAAGGAGGAATAATGCATCGGAAAAGAGATACTCGACTCCCAAAAGAAAATCCTATCGTTTCCGAAGAAACGAATCTCGTTTTAGAAAGATAATGCAGGGAACCCAGAGTATTTCATATGGACGCAAATTGTGTGTTAATTCGGCAATGTGAGGGAGCGAGGGATGTAGTAAAGGAGGAATAATGCATCGGAAAAGAGATACTCGGAACCCCAAAGAAAATCCTATCGTTTCCGTAGAAACGTATCTCGATTTAGAAGGACAATGCAGGGAATCCAGTGTATTCCATATGGACGCAAATTGTGTGTTAATTCGTCAATGTGAGGGAGCGAGGGATGCAGTAAAGGAGGAATAATGCATCGGATAAGCGATACACGGAACCCCAAAGAAAATCCTATCTTTTCCGTAGAAACGTATCTCGATTTAGAAGGACAATGCAGGGAATCCAGAGTATTTCATATGGACGCAAATTGTGTGTTAATTCGTCAAAGTGAGGGAGCGAGGGATGCAGTAAAGGAGGAATAATGCATCCGAAAAGAGACACTCGACTCCCAAAGAAAATCCTATCGTTTCCGAAGAAACGTATCTCGATTTAGAAAGATAATGCAGGGAACCCAAAGTATTTCATATAGACGCAAATTGTGTGTTAATTCGGCAATGTGAGGGAGCGAGGGATGCAGTAAAGGAGGAATAATGCATCGGAAAAGAGATACTCGGAACCCCAAAGAAAATCCTATCGTTTCCGTAGAAACGTATCTCGATTTAGAAGGACAATGCAGGAAATCCAGAGTATATCATATGGACTCAAATTGTGTGTTAATTCTTCAATGTGAGGGAGTGAGGGATGCAGTAAAAAGGAAATAATGCATCGGAAAAGAGATACTCGGAACCCCAAATAAAATCCTGTCGTTTCCGTAGAAACGTATCTCGATTTAGAAGGACAATGCAGGGAATCCAGAGTATATCATATGGACGCAAATTGTGTGTTAATTCGTCAATGTGAGGGAGCGAGGGATGCAGTAAAGGAGGAATAATGCATCGGAAAAGAGATACTCGACTCCCAAAAGAAAATCCTATCGTTTCCGAAGAAACGTATCTCGTTTTAGAAAGATATTGCAGGGAACCCAGAGTATTTCATATGGACGCAAATTGTGTGTTAATTCGGCAATGTGAGGGAGCGAGGGATGCAGTAAAGGAGGAATAATGCATCGGAAAAGAGATACTCGGAACCCCAAAGAAAATCCTATCGTTTCCGTAGAAACGTATCTCGATTTAGAAGGACAATGCAGGAAATCCAGAGTATATCATATGGACGCAAATTGTGTGCTAATTCTTCAATGTGAGGGAGCGAGGGATGCAGTAAAGGAGGAATAATGCATCGGAAAAGAGATACTCGGAACCCCAAAGAAAATCCTATCGTTTCCGTAGAAACGTATCTCGATTTACAAGGACAATGCAGGGAATCCAGAGTATTTCATATGGACGCAAATTGTGTGTTAATTCGTCAATGTGAGGGAGCGAGAAATGCAGTAAAGGAGGAATAATGCATCGGAAAAGATATACTCGGAACCCCAAGGAAAATCCTACTGTTTCCGTAGAAACGTATCTCGATTTACAAGGACAATGCAGGGAATCCAGAGTATTTCATATAGATTCAAATTGTGTGTTAATTCTTCAATGTGAGGGAGCGAGGGATGCAGTAAAGGAGGAATAATGCATCGGAAAAGAGATACTCGGAACCCCAAAGAAAATCCTACCGTTTCCGTAGAAACGTATCTCGATTTAGAAGAACAATGCAGGGAATCCAGAGTATTTCATATGGACACAAATTGTGTGTTAATTCGTCAATGTGAGGGAGCGAGGAATGCAGTAAAGGAGGAATAATGCATCGGAAAAGAGATACTCATAACCCCAAAGAAAATCCTATCTTATCCGTAGAATCGTATCTCGATTTAGAAGGACAATGCAGGAAATCCAGAGTATTTCATATGGACGCAAATTGTGTGTTAATTCGTCAATGTGAGGGATCGAGGGATGCAGTAAAGGAGGAATAATGCATCGGAAAAGAGATACTCGGAACCCCAAAGAAAATCCTATCGTTTCCATAGAAACGTATCTCGATTTACATGGACAATGCAGGGAATCCAGAGTATTTCATATGGACGCAAATTATGTGTTAATTGGTCAATGTGAGGGAGCGAGGGATGCAGTAAAGGAGGAATAATGTTTCGGAAAAGAGATACTTGGAACCCCAAAGAAAATCCTATCGTTTCCGTAGAAACGTATCTCGATTTAGAAGGACAATGCAGGGCATCCAGAGTATTTCATATGGACGCAAATTGTGTGTGTAATTCGTCAATGTGAGAGAGCGAGGGATGCAGTAAAGGAGGAATAATGCATCGGAAAAGAGATTCTCGGAACCCTAAGGAAAATCCTACCGTTTCCGTAGAAACGTATCTCGATTTAGAAGGACAATGCAGGGAATCCAGAGTATTTCATATGGACGCAAATTGTGTGTTAATTCGTCAATGTGAGGGAGCGAGGGACGCAGTAAAGGAGGAATAATGCATCGGAAAAGAGATACTCGGAACACCAAAGAAAATCCTATCGTTTCCGTAGAAACGAATCCCGATTTAGAAGGACAATGCAGGGAATCCAGAGTATTTCATATGGACGCAAATTGTGTGTTAATTCGTTAATGTGAGGGAGCGAGGGATACAGTAAAGGAGGAATAATGCATCGGAAAAGAGATACGCGGAACCCCAAAGAAAATCCTATCGTTTCCGTAGAAACGTATCTTGATTTTGAAGGACAATGCAGGGAATCCAGAGAATTTCATATGGACGCAAATTGTGTGTTAATTTGTCAATGTGAGGCAGCGAGGTATGCAGTAGAGGAGGAATAATGCATCAGAAAAGAGATACTCGGAACCCCAAAGAAAATCCTATCGTTTCCGTAGAAACATATCTCGATTTAGAAGGACAATGCAGGGAATCCAGAGTATTTCATATGGACGCAAATTGTGTGTTAATTCGTCAATGTGAGGGAGCGAGGGATGCAGTAAAGGGGGAATAATGGATCGGAAAAGAGATACTCGAAACCCCAAAGAAAATCCTATCGTTTCCGTAGAAACGTATCTCGATTTAGAAGGACAATGCAGGGAATCCAGAGTATTCCATATGGACGCAAATTGTGTGTAACTTCGTCAATGTGAGGGAGCGAGGGATGCAGTAAAGGAGGAATAATGCATTGGATAAGCGATACACGGAACCCAAAAGAAAATCCTATCGATTCCGTAGAAACGTATCTCGATTTAGAAGGACAATGCAGGGAATCCAGAGTATTTCCTATGGACGCAAATTGTGTGTTAATTCGTCAATGTGAGGGAGCGAGAAATGCAGTAAAGGAGGAATAATGCATTGGAAAAGAGATACTCGGAACCCCAAAGAAAATCCTATCGTTTCCGTAGAAACGTATCTCGATTTAGAAGGACAATGCAGGGAATCCAGTGTATTCCATATGGATGCAAATTGTGTGTTAATTCGTCAATGTGAGGGAGCGAGGGATGCAGTAAAGGAGGAATAATGCATCGGATAAGCGATACACGGAACCCCAAAGAAAATCCTATCGTTTCCGTAGAAACGTATCTCGATTTAGAAGGACAATGCAGGGAATCCAGAGTATTTCATATGGACGCAAATTGTGTGTTAATTCGTCAATGTGAGGGAGCGAGGGATGCAGTAAAGGAGGAATAATGCATCGGAAAAGAGATTCTCGGAACCCCAAGGAAAATCCTACCGTTTCCGTAGAAACGTATCTCGATTTAGAAGGACAATGCAGGGAATCCAGAGTATTTCATATGGACGCAAATTGTGTGTAAATTCGTCAATGTGAGGGAGCGAGGGATGCAGTAAAGGAGGAATAATGCATCGGAAAAGAGATACTCGGAACCCCAAAGAAAATCCTATCGTTTCCGTAGAAACGTATCTCGATTTAGAAGGACAATGCAGGGAATCCAGAGTATTTCATATGGACGCAAATTGTGTGTTAATTCGTCACGGTGAGGGAGCGAGGGATGCAGTAAAGGCGGAATAATGGATCGGAAAAGAGATACTCGAAACCCCAAAGAAAATCCTATCGTTTCCGTAGAAACGTATCTCGATTTAGAAGGACAATGCAGGGAATCCAGAGTATTCCATATGGACGCAAATTGTGTGTAAATTCATCAATGTGAGGGAGCGAGGGATGCAGTAAAGGAGGAATAATGCATTGGATAAGCGATCCACGGAACCCCAAAGAAAATCCTATCGATTCCGTAGAAACGTATCTCGATTTAGAAGGACAATGCAGGGAATCCAGAGTATTTCCTATGGACGCAAATTGTGCGTTAATTCGTCAATGTGAGGGAGCGAGAAATGCAGTAAAGGAGGAACAATGCATTAGAAAAGAGATACTCGGAACCCCAAAGAAAATCCTATCGTTTCCGTAGAAACGTATCTCGATTTAGAAGGACAATGCAGGGAATCCAGAGTATATCATATGGACGCAAATTGTGTGTTAATTCGTCAATGTGAGGGAGCGAGGGATGCAGTAAAGGAGGAATAATGCATCGGAAAAGAGATACTCGACTCCCAAAAGAAAATCCTATCGTTTCCGAAGAAACGTATCTCGTTTTAGAACGATAATGCAGGGAACCCAGAGTATTTCATATGGACGCAAATTGTGTGTTAATTCGGCAATGTGAGGGAGCGAGGGATGCAGTAAAGGAGGAATAATGCATCGGAAAAGAGATACTCGGAACCCCAAAGAAAATCCTATCGTTTCCGTAGAAACGTATCTCGATTTAGAAGGACAATGCAGGGAATCCAGTGTATTCCATATGGACGCAAATTGTGTGTTAATTCGGCAATGTGAGGGAGCGAGGGATGCAGTAAAGGAGGAATAATGCATCGGATAAGCGATACACGGAACCCCAAAGAAAATCCTATCGTTTCCGTAGAAACGTATCTCGATTTAGAAGGACAATGCAGGGAATCCAGAGTATTTCATATGGACGCAAATTGTGTGTTAATTCGTCAATGTGAGGGAGCGAGGGATGCAGTAAAGGAGGAATAATGCATCGGATAAGCGATACACGGAACCCCAAAGAAAATCCTATCGTTTCCGTAGAAACGTATCTCGATTTAGAAGGACAATGCAGGGAATCCAGAGTATTTCATATGGACGCAAATTGTGTGTTAATTTGTCAGTGTGAGGGAGCGAGGGATGCAGTAAAGGAGGAATAATGCATCGGAAAAGAGATTCTCGGAACCCCAAGGAAAATCCTACCGTTTTTGTAGAAACGTATCTCGATTTAGAAGGACAATGCAGGGAATCCAGAGTATTTCATATGGACGCAAATTGTGTGTTAATTCGTCAATGTGAGGGAGCGAGGGATGCAGTAAAGGAGGAATAATGCATCGGAAAAGAGATACTCGGAACACCAAAGAAAATCCTATCGTTTCCGTAGAAACGTATCTCGATTTAGAAGGACAATGCAGGGAATCCAGAGTATTTCATATGGACGCAAATTGTGTGTTAATTCGTCAATGTGAGGGAGCGAGGGATGCAGTAAAGGAGGAATAATGCATCGGAAAAGAGATACTCGGAACACCAAAGAAAATCCTATCGTTTCCGTAGAAACGTATCTCGATTTAGAAGGACAATGCAGGGAATCCAGAGTATTTCATATGGACGCAAATTGTGTGTTAATTCGTCAATGTGAGGGAGCGAGGGATGCAGTAAAGGAGGAATGATGCATCGGAATAGAAATACTCGACTCCCAAAAGAAAATCCTATCGTTTCCGTAGAAACGTATCTCGATTTAGAAAGATAATGCAGGGAACCCAGAGTATTTCATATGGACGCAATTTGTGTGTTAATTCGGCAATGTGAGGGAGCGAGGGATGCAGTAAAGGAGGAATAATGCATCGGAAAAGAGATACTCGGAACCCCAAAGAAAATCCTGTCGTTTCCGTAGAAACGAATCCCGATTTAGAAGGATAATGCAGGGAATCCAGAGTATTTCATATGGACGCAAATTGTGTGTTAATTCGTTAATGTGAGGGAGCGAGGGATACAGTAAAGGAGGAATAATGCATCGCAAAAGAGATACGCGGAACCCCAAAGAAAATCCTATCGTTTCCGTAGAAACGTATCTCGATTTTGAAGGACAATGCAGGGAATCCAGAGAATTTCATATGGACGCAAATTGTGTGTTAATTTGTCAATGTGAGGCAGCGAGGTATGCAGTAGAGGAGGAATAATGCATCAGAAAAGAGATACTCGGAACCCCAAAGAAAATCCTATCGTTTCCGTAGAAACATATCTCGATTTAGAAGGACAATAAAGGGAATCCAGAGTATTTCATATGGACGCAAATTGTGTGTTATTCGTCAATGTGAGGGAGCGAGGGATGCAGTAAATGGGGAATAATGGATCGGAAAAGAGATACTCGAAACCCCAAAGAAAATCCTATCGTTTCCGTAGAAACGTATCTCGATTTAGAAGGACAATGCAGGGAATCCAGAGTATTCCATATGGACGCAAATTGTGTGTAAATTCGTCAATGTGAGGGAGCGAGGGATGCAGTATAGGAGGAATAATGCATTGGATAAGCGATACACGGAACCCCAAAGAAAATCCAATCGATTCCGTAGAAACGTATCTCGATTTAGAAGGACAATGCAGGGAATCCAGAGTATTTCCTATGGACGCAAATTGTGTGTTAATTCGTCAATGTGAGGGAGCGAGAAATGCAGTAAAGGAGGAATAATGCATTGGAAAAGAGATACTCGGAACCCCAAAGAAAATCCTATCGTTTCCGTAGAAACGTATCTCGATTTAGAAGGACAATGCAGGGAATCCAGAGTATATCATATGGACGCAAATTGTGTGTTAATTCGTCAATGTGAGGGAGCGAGGGATGCAGTAAAGGAGGAATAATGCATCGGAAAAGAGATACTCGACTCCCAAAAGAAAATCCTATCGTTTCCGAAGAAACGTATCTCGTTTTAGAAAGATAATGCAGGGAACCCAGAGTATTTCATATGGACGCAAATTGTGTGTTAATTCGGCAATGTGAGGGAGCGAGGGATGCAGTAAAGGAGGAATAATGCATCGGAAAAGAGATACTCGGAACCCCAAAGAAAATCCTATCGTTTCCGTAGAAACGTATCTCGATTTAGAAGGACAATGCAGGGAATCCAGTGTATTCCATATGGACGCAAATTGTGTGTTAATTCGTCAATGTGAGGGAGCGAGGGATGCAGTAAAGGAGGAATAATGCATCGGATAAGCGATACACGGAACCCCAAAGAAAATCCTATCGTTTCCGTAGAAACGTATCTCGATTTAGAAGGACAATGCAGGGAATCCAGAGTATTTCATATGGACGCAAATTGTGTGTTAATTCGTCAATGTGAGGGAGCGAGGGATGCAGTAAAGGAGGAATAATGCATCGGAAAAGAGATTCTCGGAACCCCAAGGAAAATCCTACCGTTTCCGTAGAAACGTATCACGATTTAGAAGGACAATGCAGGGAATCCAGAGTATTTCATATGGACGCAAATTGTGTGTTAATTCGTCAATGTGAGGGAGCGAGAAATGCAGTAAAGGAGGAATAATGCATCGGAAAAGAGATACTCGGAACACCAAAGAAAATCCTATCGTTTCCGTAGAAACGTATCTCGATTTAGAAGGACAATGCAGGGAATCCAGAGTATTTCATATGGACGCAAATTGTGTGTTAATTCGTCAATGTGAGGGAGCGAGGGATGCAGTAAAGGAGGAATAATGCATCGGAAAAGAGATACTCGGAACCCCAAAGAAAATCCTATCGTTTCCGTAGAAACGTATCTCGATTTAGAAGGACAATGCAGGGAATCCAGAGTATTTCATATGGACGCAAATTGTGTGTTAATTCGTCACGGTGAGGGAGCGAGGGATGCAGTAAAGGCGGAATAATGGATCGGAAAAGAGATACTCGAAACCCCAAAGAAAATCCTATCGTTTCCGTAGTAACGTATCTCGATTTAGAAGGACAATGCAGGGAATCCAGAGTATTCCATATGGACGCAAATTGTGTGTAAATTCGTCAATGTGAGGGAGCGAGGGATGCAGTAAAGGAGGAATAATGCATTGGATAAGCGATACACGGAACCCCAAAGAAAATCCTATCGATTCCGTAGAAACGTATCTCGATTTAGAAGGACAATGCAGGGAATCCAGAGTATTTCCTATGGACGCAAATTGTGCGTTAATTCGTCAATGTGAGGGAGCGAGAAATGCAGTAAAGGAGGAATAATGCATTGGAAAAGAGATACTCGGAACCCCAAAGAAAATCCTATCGTTTCCGTAGAAACGTATCTCGATTTAGAAGGACAATGCAGGGAATCCAGAGTATATCATATGGACGCAAATTGTGTGTTAATTCGTCAATGTGAGGGAGCGAGGGATGCAGTAAAGGAGGAATAATGCATCGGAAAAGAGATACTCGACTCCCAAAAGAAAATCCTATCGTTTCCGAAGAAACGTATCTCGTTTTAGAAAGATAATGCAGGGAACCCAGAGTATTTCATATGGACGCAAATTGTGTGTTAATTCGGCAATGTGAGGGAGCGAGGGATGCAGTAAAGGAGGAATAATGCATCGGAAAAGAGATACTCGGAACCCCAAAGAAAATCCTATCGTTTCCGTAGAAACGTATCTCGATTTAGAAGGACAATGCAGGGAATCCAGTGTATTCCATTTGGACGCAAATTGTGTGTTAATTCGGCAATGTGAGGGAGCGAGGGATGCAGTAAAGGAGGAATAATGCATCGGATAAGCGATACACGGAACCCCAAAGAAAATCCTATCGTTTCCGTAGAAACGTATCTCGATTTAGAAGGACAATGCAGGGAATCCAGAGTATTTCATATGGACGCAAATTGTGTGTTAATTCGTCAATGTGAGGGAGCGAGGGATGCAGTAAAGGAGGAATAATGCATCGGATAAGCGATACACGGAACCCCAAAGAAAATCCTATCGTTTCCGTAGAAACGTATCTCGATTTAGAAGGACAATGCAGGGAATCCAGAGTATTTCATATGGACGCAAATTGTGTGTTAATTCGTCAATGTGAGGGAGCGAGGGATGCAGTAAAGGAGGAATAATGCATCGGAAAAGAGATTCTCGGAACCCCAAGGAAAATCCTACCGTTTTTGTAGAAACGTATCTCGATTTAGAAGGACAATGCAGGGAATCCAGAGTATTTCATATGGACGCAAATTGTGTGTTAATTCGTCAATGTGAGGGAGCGAGGGATGCAGTAAAGGAGGAATAATGCATCGGAAAAGAGATACTCGGAACACCAAAGAAAATCCTATCGTTTCCGTAGAAACGTATCTCGATTTAGAAGGACAATGCAGGGAATCCAGAGTATTTCATATGGACGCAAATTGTGTGTTAGTTCGTCAATGTGAGGGAGCGAGGGATGCAGTAAAGGAGGAATAATGCATCGGAAAAGAGATACTCGGAACCCCAAAGAAAATCCTATCGTTTCCGTAGAAACGTATCTCTATTTAGAAGGACAATGCAGGGAATCCAGAGTATTTCATATGGACGCAAATTGTGTGTTAATTCGTCAATGTGAGGGAGCGAGGGATGCAGTAAAGGGGGAATAATGGATCGGAAAAGAGATACTCGAAACCCCAAAGAAAATCCTATCGTTTCCGTAGAAACGTATCTCGATTCAGAAGGACAATGCAGGGAATCCAGAGTATTCCATATGGACGCATATTGTGTGTAAATTCGTCAATGTGAGGGAGCGAGGGATGCAGTAAAGGAGGAATAATGCATTGGATAAGCGATACACGGAACCCCAAAGAAAATCCTATCGATTCCGTAGAAACGTATCTCGATTTAGAAGGACAATGCAGGGAATCCAGAGTATTTCCTATGGACGCAAATTGTGTGTTAATTCGTCAATGTGAGGGAGCGAGAAATGCAGTAAAGGAGGAATAATGCATTGGAAAAGAGATACCCGGAACCCCAAAGAAAATCCTATCGTTTCCGTAGAAACGTATCTCGATTTAGAAGGACAATGCAGGGAATCCAGAGTATATCATATGGACGCAAATTGTGTGTTAATTCGTCAATGTGAGGGAGCGAGGGATGCAGTAAAGGAGGAATAATGCATCGGAAAAGAGATACTCGACTCCCAAAAGAAAATCCTATCGTTTCCGAAGAAACGTATCTCGTTTTAGAAAGATAATGCAGGGAACCCAGAGTATTTCATATGGACGCAAATTGTATGTTAATTCGGCAATGTGAGGGAGCGAGGGATGCAGTAAAGGAGGAATAATGCATCGGAAAAGAGATACTCCGAACCCCAAAGAAAATCCTATCGTTTCCGTAGAAACGTATCTCGATTTAGAAGGACAATGCAGGGAATCCTGTGTATTCCATATGGACGCAAATTGGGTGTTAATTCGTCAATGTGAGGGAGCGAGGGATGCAGTAAAGGAGGAATAATGCATCGGATAAGCGATACACGGAACCCCAAAGAAAATCCTATCGTTTCCGTAGAAACGTATCTCGATTTAGAAGGACAATGCAGGGAATCCGGAGTATTTCATATGGACGCAAATTGTGTGTTAATTCGTCAATGTGAGGGAGCGAGGGATGCAGTAAAGGAGGAATAATGCATCGGAAAAGAGATTCTCGGAACCCCAAGGAAAATCCTACCGTTTCCGTAGAAACGTATCTCGATTTAGAAGGACAATGCAGGGAATCCAGAGTATTTCATATGGACGCAAATTGTGTGTTAATTCGTCAATTTGAGGGAGCGAGGGATGCAGTAAAGGAGGAATAATGCATCGGAAAAGAGATACTCGGAACACCAAAGAAAATCCTATCGTTTCCGTAGAAACGTATCTCGATTTAGAAGGACAATGCAGGGAATCCAGAGTATTTCATATGGACGCAAATTGTGTGTTAATTCGTCAATGTGAGGGAGCGAGGGATGCAGTAAAGGAGGAATAATGCATCGGAAAAGAGATACTCGGAACACCAAAGAAAATCCTATCGTTTCCGTAGAAACGTATCTCGATTTAGAAGGACAATGCAGGGAATCCAGAGTATTTCATATGGACGCAAATTGTGTGTTAATTCGTCAATGTGAGGGAGCGAGGGATGCAGTAAAGGAGGAATGATGCATCGGAAAAGAAATACTCGACTCCCAAAAGAAAATCCTATCGTTTCCGTAGAAACGTATCTCGATTTAGAAAGATAATGCAGGGAACCCAGAGTATTTCATATGGACGCAATTTGTGTGTTAATTCGGCAATGTGAGGGAGCGAGGGATGCAGTAAAGGAGGAATAATGCATCGGAAAAGAGATACTCGGAACCCCAAAGAAAATCCTGTCGTTTCCGTAGAAACGAATCCCGATTTAGAAGGATAATGCAGGGAATCCAGAGTATTTCATATGGACGCAAATTGTGTGTTAATTCGTTAATGTGAGGGAGCGAGGGATACAGTAAAGGAGGAATAATGCATCGCAAAAGAGATACGCGGAACCCCAAAGAAAATCCTATCGTTTCCGTAGAAACGTATCTCGATTTTGAAGGACAATGCAGGGAATCCAGAGAATTTCATATGGACGCAAATTGTGTGTTAATTTGTCAATGTGAGGCAGCGAGGTATGCAGTAGAGGAGGAATAATGCATCAGAAAAGAGATACTCGGAACCCCAAAGAAAATCCTATCGTTTCCGTAGAAACATATCTCGATTTAGTAGGACAATGCAGGGAATCCAGAGTATTTCATATGGACGCAAATTGTGTGTTATTCGTCAATGTGAGGGAGCGAGGGATGCAGTAAATGGGGAATAATGGATCGGAAAAGAGATACTCGAAACCCCAAAGAAAATCCTATCGTTTCCGTAGAAACGTATCTAGATTTAGAAGGACAATGCAGGGAATCCAGAGTATTCCATATGGACGCAAATTGTGTGTAAATTCGTCAATGTGAGGGAGCGAGGGATGCAGTATAGGAGGAATAATGCATTGGATAAGCGATACACGGAACCCCAAAGAAAATCCTATCGATTCCGTAGAAACGTATCTCGATTTAGAAGGACAATGCAGGGAATCCAGAGTATTTCCTATGGACGCAAATTGTGTGTTAATTCGTCAATGTGAGGGAGCGAGAAATGCAGTAAAGGAGGAATAATGCATTGGAAAAGAGATACTCGGAACCCCAAAGAAAATCCTATCGTTTCCGTAGAAACGTATCTCGATTTAGAAGGACAATGCAGGGAATCCAGAGTATATCATATGGACGCAAATTGTGTGTTAATTCGTCAATGTGAGGGAGCGAGGGATGCAGTAAAGGAGGAATAATGCATCGGAAAAGAGATACTCGACTCCCAAAAGAAAATCCTATCGTTTCCGAAGAAACGTATCTCGTTTTAGAAAGATAATGCAGGGAACCCAGAGTATTTCATATGGACGCAAATTGTGTGTTAATTCGGCAATGTGAGGGAGCGAGGGATGCAGTAAAGGAGGAATAATGCATCGGAAAAGAGATACTCGGAACCCCAAAGAAAATCCTATCGTTTCCGTAGAAACGTATCTCGATTTAGAAGGACAATGCAGGGAATCCAGTGTATTCCATATGGACGCAAATTGTGTGTTAATTCGTCAATGTGAGGGAGCGAGGGATGCAGTAAAGGAGGAATAATGCATCGGATAAGCGATACACGGAACCCCAAAGAAAATCCTATCGTTTCCGTAGAAACGTATCTCGATTTAGAAGGACAATGCAGGGAATCCAGAGTATTTCATATGGACGCAAATTGTGTGTTAATTCGTCAATGTGAGGGAGCGAGGGATGCAGTAAAGGAGGAATAATGCATCGGAAAAGAGATTCTCGGAACCCCAAGGAAAATCCTACCGTTTCCGTAGAAACGTATCACGATTTAGAAGGACAATGCAGGGAATCCAGAGTATTTCATATGGACGCAAATTGTGTGTTAATTCGTCAATGTGAGGGAGCGAGAAATGCAGTAAAGGAGGAATAATGCATCGGAAAAGAGATACTCGGAACACCAAAGAAAATCCTATCGTTTCCGTAGAAACGTATCTCGATTTAGAAGGACAATGCAGGGAATCCAGAGTATTTCATATGGACGCAAATTGTGTGTTAATTCGTCAATGTGAGGGAGCGAGGGATGCAGTAAAGGAGGAATAATGCATCGGAAAAGAGATACTCGGAACCCCAAAGAAAATCCTATCGTTTCCGTAGAAACGTATCTCGATTTAGAAGGACAATGCAGGGAATCCAGAGTATTTCATATGGACGCAAATTGTGTGTTAATTCGTCAATGTGAGGGAGCGAGGGATGCAGTAAAGGAGGAATAATGCATCGGAAAAGAGATTCTCGGAACCCCAAGGAAAATCCTACCGTTTCCGTAGAAACGTATCTCGATGTAGAAGGACAATGCAGGGAATACAGAGTATTTCATATGGACGCAAATTGTGTGTTAATTCGTCAATTTGAGGGAGCGAGGGATGCAGTAAAGGAGGAACAATGCATCGGAAAAGAGATACTCGGAACACCAAAGAAAATCCTATCGTTTCCGTAGAAACGTATCTCGATTTAGAAGGACAATGCAGGGAATCCAGAGTATTTCATATGGACGCAAATTGTGTGTTAATTCGTCAATGTGAGGGAGCGAGGGATGCAGTAAAGGAGGAATAATGCATCGGAAAAGAGATACTCGGAACCCCAAAGAAAATCCTATCGTTTCCGTAGAAACGTATCTCGATTTAGAAGGACAATGCAGGGAATCCAGAGTATTTCATATGGACGCAAATTGTGTGTTAATTCGTCACGGTGAGGGAGCGAGGGATGCAGTAAAGGCGGAATAATGGATCGGAAAAGAGATACTCGAAACCCCAAAGAAAATCCTATCGTTTCCGTAGAAACGTATCTCGATTTAGAAGGACAATGCAGGGAATCCAGAGTATTCCATATGGACGCAAATTGTGTGTAAATTCGTCAATGTGAGGGAGCGAGGGATGCAGTAAAGGAGGAATAATGCATTGGATAAGCGATACACGGAACCCCAAAGAAAATCCTATCGATTCCGTAGAAACGTATCTCGATTTAGAAGGACAATGCAGGGAATCCAGAGTATTTCCTATGGACGCAAATTGTGCGTTAATTCGTCAATGTGAGGGAGCGAGAAATGCAGTAAAGGAGGAATAATGCATTGGAAAAGAGATACTCGGAACCCCAAAGAAAATCCTATCGTTTCCGTAGAAACGTATCTCGATTTAGAAGGACAATGCAGGGAATCCAGAGTATATCATATGGACGCAAATTGTGTGTTAATTCGTCAATGTGAGGGAGCGAGGGATGCAGTAAAGGAGGAATAATGCATCGGAAAAGAGATACTCGACTCCCAATAGAAAATCCTATCGTTTCCGAAGAAACGTATCTCGTTTTTGAAAGATAATGCAGGGAACCCAGAGTATTTCATATGGACGCAAATTGTGTGTTAATTCGGCAATGTGAGGGAGCGAGGGATGCAGTAAAGGAGGAATAATGCATCGGAAAAGAGATACTCGGAACCCCAAAGAAAATCCTATCGTTTCCGTAGAAACGTATCTCGATTTAGAAGGACAATGCAGGGAATCCAGTGTATTCCATTTGGACGCAAATTGTGTGTTAATTCGGCAATGTGAGGGAGCGAGGGATGAAGTAAAGGAGGAATAATGCATCGGATAAGCGATACACGGAACCCCAAAGAAAATCCTATCGTTTCCGTAGAAACGTATCTCGATTTAGAAGGACAATGCAGGGAATCCAGAATATTTCATATGGACGCAAATTGTGTGTTAATTCGTCAATGTGAGGGAGCGAGGGATGCAGTAAAGGAGGAATAATGCATCGGATAAGCGATACACGGAACCCCAAAGAAAATCCTATCGTTTCCGTAGAAACGTATCTCGATTTAGAAGGACAATGCAGGGAATCCAGAGTATTTCATATGGACGCAAATTGTGTGTTAATTCGTCAATGTGAGGGAGCGAGGGATGCAGTAAAGGAGGAATAATGCATCGGAAAAGTGATTCTCGGAACCCCGAGGAAAATCCTACCGTTTTTGTAGAAACGTATCTCGATTTAGAAGGACAATGCAGGGAATCCAGAGTATTTCATATGGACGCAAATTGTGTGTTAATTCGTCAATGTGAGGGAGCGAGGGATGCAGTAAAGGAGGAATAATGCATCGGAAAAGAGATACTCGGAACACCAAAGAAAATCCTATCGTTTCCGTAGAAACGTATCTCGATTTAGAAGGACAATGCAGGGAATCCAGAGTATTTCATATGGACGCAAATTGTGTGTTAATTCGTCAATGTGAGGGAGCGAGGGATGCAGTAAAGGAGGAATAATGCATCGGAAAAGAGATACTCGGAACCCCAAAGAAAATCCTATCGTTTCCGTAGAAACGTATCTCTATTTAGAAGGACAATGCAGGGAATCCAGAGTATTTCATATGGACGCAAATTGTGTGTTAATTCGTCAATGTGAGGGAGCGAGGGATGCAGTAAAGGGGGAATAATGGATCGGAAAAGAGATACTCGAAACCCCAAAGAAAATCCTATCGTTTCCGTAGAAACGTATCTCGATTCAGAAGGACAATGCAGGGAATCCAGAGTATTCCATATGGACGCATATTGTGTGTAAATTCGTCAATGTGAGGGAGCGAGGGATGCAGTAAAGGAGGAATAATGCATTGGATAAGCGATACACGGAACCCCAAAGAAAATCCTATCGATTCCGTAGAAACGTATCTCGATTTAGAAGGACAATGCAGGGAATCCAGAGTATTTCCTATGGACGCAAATTGTGTGTTAATTCGTCAATGTGAGGGAGCGAGAAATGCAGTAAAGGAGGAATAATGCATTGGAAAAGAGATACTCGGAACCCCAAAGAAAATCCTATCGTTTCCGTAGAAACGTATCTCGATTTAGAAGGACAATGCAGGGAATCCAGAGTATATCATATGGACGCAAATTGTGTGTTAATTCGTCAATGTGAGGGAGCGAGGGATGCAGTAAAGGAGGAATAATGCATCGGAAAAGAGATACTCGACTCCCAAAAGAAAATCCTATCGTTTCCGAAGAAACGTATCTCGTTTTAGAAAGATAATGCAGGGAACCCAGAGTATTTCATATGGACGCAAATTGTATGTTAATTCGGCAATGTGAGGGAGCGAGGGATGCAGTAAAGGAGGAATAATGCATCGGAAAAGAGATACTCGGAACCCCAAAGAAAATCCTATCGTTTCCGTAGAAACGTATCTCGATTTAGAAGGACAATGCAGGGAATCCTGTGTATTCCATATGGACGCAAATTGGGTGTTAATTCGTCAATGTGAGGGAGCGAGGGATGCAGTAAAGGAGGAATAATGCATCGGATAAGCGATACACGGAACCCCAAAGAAAATCCTATCGTTTCCGTAGAAACGTATCTCGATTTAGAAGGACAATGCAGGGAATCCGGAGTATTTCATATGGACGCAAATTGTGTGTTAATTCGTCAATGTGAGGGAGCGAGGGATGCAGTAAAGGAGGAATAATGCATCGGAAAAGAGATTCTCGGAACCCCAAGGAAAATCCTACCGTTTCCGTAGAAACGTATCTCGATTTAGAAGGACAATGCAGGGAATACAGAGTATTTCATATGGACGCAAATTGTGTGTTAATTCGTCAATTTGAGGGAGCGAGGGATGCAGTAAAGGAGGAACAATGCATCGGAAAAGAGATACTCGGAACACCAAAGAAAATCCTATCGTTTCCGTAGAAACGTATCTCGATTTAGAAGGACAATGCAGGGAATCCAGAGTATTTCATATGGACGCAAATTGTGTGTTAATTCGTCAATGTGAGGGAGCGAGGGATGCAGTAAAGGAGGAATAATGCATCGGAAAAGAGATACTCGGAACCCCAAAGAAAATCCTATCGTTTCCGTAGAAACGTATCTCGATTTAGAAGGACAATGCAGGGAATCCAGAGTATTTCATATGGACGCAAATTGTGTGTTAATTCGTCAATGTGAGGGAGCGAGGGATGCAGTGAAGGGGGAATAATGGATCGGAAAAGAGATACACGAAACCCCAAAGAAAATCCTATCGTTTCCGTAGAAACTTATCTCGATTTAGAAGGACAATGCAGGGAATACAGATTATTCCATATGGACGCAAATTGTGTGTAAATTCGTCAATGTGAGGGAGCGAGGGATGCAGTAAAGGAGGAATAATGCATTGGATAAGCGATACACGGAACCCCAAAGAAAATCCTATCGATTCCGTAGAAACGTATCTCGATTTAGAAGGACAATGCAGGGAATCCAGAGTATTTCCTATGGACGCAAATTGTGTGTTAATTCGTCAATGTGAGGGAGGGAGAAATGCAGTAAAGGAGGAATAATGCATTGGAAAAGAGATACTCGGAACCCCAAAGAAAATCCTATCGTTTCCGTAGAAACGTATCTCGATTTAGAAGGTCAATGCAGGGAATCCAGAGTATATCATATGGACGCAAATTGTGTGTTAATTCGTCAATGTGAGGGTGCGAGGGATGCAGTAAAGGAGGAATAATGCATCGGAAAAGAGATACTCGACTCCCAAAAGAAAATCCTATCGTTTCCAAAGAAACGTATCTCGATTTAGAAAGATAATGCAGGGAACCCAGAGTATTTCATATGGACGCAAATTGTGTGTTAATTCGGCAATGTGAGGGAGCGAGGGATGCAGTAAAGGAGGAATAATGCATCGGAAAAGAGATACTCGGAACCCCAAAGAAAATCCTATCGTTTCCGTAGAAACGTATCTCGATTTAGAAGGACAATGCAGGGAATCCAGTGTATTCCATATGGACGCAAATTGTGTGTTAATTCGTCAATGTGGGGGAGCGAGGGATGCAGTAAAGGAGGAATAATGCATCGGATAAGCGATACACGGAACCCCAAAGAAAATCCTATCGTTTCCGTAGAAACGTATCTCGATTTAGAAGGACAATGCAGGGAATCCAGAGTATTTCATATAGACGCAAATTGTGTGTTAATTCGTCAATGTGAGGGAGCGAGGGATGCAGTAAAGGAGGAATAATGCATCGGAAAAGAGATACTCGACTCCCAAAAGAAAATCCTATCGTTTCCGAAGAAACGTATCTCGATTTAGAAAGATAATGCAGGGAACCCAAAGTATTTCATATAAACGCAAATTGTGTGTTAATTCGGCAATGTGAGTAAGCGACAAATGCAGTAAAGGAGGAATAATGCATCGCAAAAGAGATACTCGGAACCCCAAAGAAAATCCTATCGATTCCGCAGAAACGTATCTCGATTTAGAAGGACAATGCAGGGAATCCAGAGTATTTCATATGGACGCCAATTGTGTGTTAATTCATCAATGTGAGGGAGCGAGGGATGCAGTAAAGGAGGAATAATGCATCGGAAAAGAGTTACTCGACTCACAAAAAAAATCCTATCGTTTCCGTAGAAACGAATCCAGATTTAGAAGGACATTGCAGGGAATCCAGAGTATTTCATATGGACGCAAATTGTGTGTTAATTCGTCAATGTGAGGGAGCGAGGGATGCATTAAAGGAGGAATAGATGAAGTAAAGGAGGAATAATGCATCGGAAAAGAGATACTCGACTCCCAAAAGAAAATCCTATCGTTTCCCTAGAAACGTATCTCGATTTAGAAGGACAATGCAGGGAATCCAGAGTATTTCATATTGACGCAATTTGTGTGTTAATTCGTCAATGTGAGGGAGCGAGGGATGCAGTAAAGGAGGAATAATGCATCGGAAAAGAGATACTCGGAACCCCAAAGAAAGTCCTATCGTTTCCGTAGAAACGTATCTCGATTTAGAAGGACAATGCAGGGAATCCAGAGTATTCCATATGGACGGAAAATTGTGTGTTAATTCGTCAATGTGAGGGAGCGAGGGATGCAGTAAAGGAGGAATAATGCATCGGATAAGCGATACACGGAACCCCAAAGAAAATCCTAACGTTTCCGTAGAAACGTATCTCGATTTAGAAGGACAATGCAGGGAATCCAGAGTATTTCATATGGACGCAAATTGTGTGTTAATTCGTCAATGTGAGGGAGCGAGAAATGCAGTAAAGGAGGAATAATGCATTGGAAAAGAGATACTCGGAATCCCAAAGAAAATCCTATCGTTTCCGTAGAAACGTATCTCGATTTAGAAGGACAGTGCAGGGAATCCAGAGTATATCATATGGACGCAAATTGTGTGTTAATTCGTCAATGTGAGGGAGCGAGGGATGCAGTAAAGGAGGAATAATGCATCGGAAAAGAGATACTCGACTCCCAAAAGAAAATCCTATCGTTTCCGAAGAAACGTATCTCGTTTTAGAAAGATAAAGCAGGGAACCCAGAGTATTTCATATGGACGCAAATTGTGTGTTAATTCGGCAATGTGAGGGAGCGAGGGATGCAGTAAAGGAGGAATAATGCATCGGAAAAGAGATACTCGGAACCCCAAAGAAAATCCTATCGTTTCTGTAGAAACGTATCTCGATTTAGAAGGACAATGCAGGGAATCCAGAGTATTTCATATGGACGCAAATTGTGTGTTAATTCGTCAATGTGAGGGAGCGAGGGATGCAGTAAAGGAGGAATAATGCATCGGAAGAGAGATACTCGGAACCCCAAAGAAAATCCTATCGTTTCCGTAGAAACGTATCTCGATTTAGAAGGACAATGCAGGGAATCCAGAGTATTTCATATGGACGCAAATTGTGTGTTAATTCGTCAATGTGAGGGAGCGAGGGATGCAGTAAAGGGGGAATAATGGATCGGAAAAGAGATACTCGAAACCCCAAAGAAAATCCTATCGTTTCCGTAGAAACGTATCTCGATTCAGAAGGACAATGCAGGGAATCCAGAGTATTCCATATGGACGCATATTGTGTGTAAATTCGTCAATGTGAGGGAGCGAGGGATGCAGTAAAGGAGGAATAATGCATTGGATAAGCGATACACGGAACCCCAAAGAAAATCCTATCGATTCCGTAGAAACGTATCTCGATTTAGAAGGACAATGCAGGGAATCCAGAGTATTTCCTATGGACGCAAATTGTGTGTTAATTCGTCAATGTGAGGGAGCGAGAAATGCAGTAAAGGAGGAATAATGCATTGGAAAAGAGATACTCGGAACCCCAAAGAAAATCCTATCGTTTCCGTAGAAACGTATCTCGATTTAGAAGGACAACGCAGGGAATCCAGAGTATATCATATGGACGCAAATTGTGTGTTAATTCGTCAATGTGAGGGAGCGAGGGATGCAGTAAAGGAGGAATAATGCATCGGAAAAGAGATACTCGGAATCCCAAAGAAAATCCTATCGTTTCCGTAGAAACGTATCTCGATTTAGAAGGACAGTGCAGGGAATCCAGAGTATATCATATGGACGCAAATTGTGTGTTAATTCGTCAATGTGAGGGAGCGAGGGATGCAGTAAAGGAGGAATAATGCATCGGAAAAGAGATACTCGACTCCCAAAAGAAAATCCTATCGTTTCCGAAGAAACGTATCTCGTTTTAGAAAGATAAAGCAGGGAACCCAGAGTATTTCATATGGACGCAAATTGTGTGTTAATTCGGCAATGTGAGGGAGCGAGGGATGCAGTAAAGGAGGAATAATGCATCGGAAAAGAGATACTCGGAACCCCAAAGAAAATCCTATCGTTTCTGTAGAAACGTATCTCGATTTAGAAGGACAATGCAGGGAATCCAGAGTATTTCATATGGACGCAAATTGTGTGTTAATTCGTCAATGTGAGGGAGCGAGGGATGCAGTAAAGGAGGAATAATGCATCGGAAAAGAGATACTCGGAACCCCAAAGAAAATCCTATCGTTTCCGTAGAAACGTATCTCGATTTAGAAGGACAATGCAGGGAATCCAGAGTATTTCATATGGACGCAAATTGTGTGTTAATTCGTCAATGTGAGGGAGCGAGGGATGCAGTAAAGGGGGAATAATGGATCGGAAAAGAGATACTCGAAACCCCAAAGAAAATCCAATCGTTTCCGTAGAAACGTATCTCGATTCAGAAGGACAATGCAGGGAATCCAGAGTATTCCATATGGACGCATATTGTGTGTAAATTCGTCAATGTGAGGGAGCGAGGGATGCAGTAAAGGAGGAATAATGCATTGGATAAGCGATACACGGAACCCCAAAGAAAATCATATCGATTCCGTAGAAACGTATCTCGATTTAGAAGGACAATGCAGGGAATCCAGAGTATTTCCTATGGACGCAAATTGTGTGTTAATTCGTCAATGTGAGGGAGCGAGAAATGCAGTAAAGGAGGAATAATGCATTGGAAAAGAGATACTCGGAACCCCAAAGAAAATCCTATCGTTTCCGTAGAAACGTATCTCGATTTAGAAGGACAATGCAGGGAATCCAGAGTATATCATATGGACGCAAATTGTGTGTTAATTCGTCAATGTGAGGGAGCGAGGGATGCAGTAAAGGAGGAATAATGCATCGGAAAAGAGATACTCGACTCCCAAAAGAAAATCCTATCGTTTCCGAAGAAACGTATCTCGTTTTAGAAAGATAATGCAGGGAACCCAGAGTATTTCATATGGACGCAAATTGTGTGTTAATTCGGCAATGTGAGGGAGCGAGGGATGCAGTAAAGGAGGAATAATGTATCGGAAAAGAGATACTCGGAACCCCAAAGAAAATCCTATCGTTTCCGTAGAAACGTATCTCGATTTAGAAGGACAATGCAGGGAATCCAGTGTATTCCATATGGACGCAAATTGGGTGTTAATTCGTCAATGTGAGGGAGCGAGGGATGCAGTAAAGGAGGAATAATGCATTGGATAAGCGATACACGGAACCCCAAAGAAAATCCTATCGTTTCCGTAGAAACGCATCTCGATTTAGAAGGACAATGCAGGGAATCCGGAGTATTTCATATGGACGCAAATTGTGTGTTAATTCGTCAATGTGAGGGAGCGAGGGATGCAGTAAAGGAGGAATAATGCATCGGAAAAGAGATACTCGGAACCCCAAGGAAAATCCTACCGTTTCCGTAGAAACGTATCTCGATTTAGAAGGACAATGCAGGGAATCCAGAGTATTTCATATGGTCGCAAATTGTGTGTTAATTCGTCAATTTGAGGGAGCGAGGGATACAGTAAAGGAGGAATAATGCATCGGAAAAGAGATACTCGGAACACCAAAGAAAATCCTATCGTTTCCGTAGAAACGTATCTCGATTTAGAAGGACAATGCAGGGAATCCAGAGTATTTCATATGGACGCAAATTGTGTGTTAATTCGTCAATGTGAGGGAGCGAGGGATGCAGTAAAGGAGGAATAATGCATCGGAAAAGAGATACTCGGAACCCCAAAGAAAATCCTATCGTTTCCGTAGAAACGTATCTCGATTTAGAAGGACAATGCAGGGAATCCAGAGTATTTCATATGGACGCAAATTGTGTGTTAATTCGTCAATGTGAGGGAGCGAGGGATGCAGTGAAGGGGGAATAATGGATCGGAAAAGAGATACACGAAACCCAAAAGAAAATCCTATCGTTTCCGTAGAAACTTATCTCGATTTAGAAGGACAATGCAGGGAATACAGAGTATTCCATATGGACGCAAATTGTGTGTAAATTCGTCAATGTGAGGGAGCGAGGGCTGCAGTAAAGGAGGAATAATGCATTGGATAAGCGATACACGGAACCCCAAAGAAAATCCTATCGATTCCGTAGAATCGTATCTCGATTTAGAAGGACAATGCAGGGAATCCAGAGTATTTCCTATGGACGCAAATTGTGTGTTAATTCGTCAATGTGAGGGAGCGAGAAATGCAGTAAAGGAGGAATAATGCATTGGAAAAGAGATACTCGGAACCCCAAAGAAAATCCTATCGTTTCCGTAGAAACGTATCTCGATTTAGAAGGACAATGCAGGGAATCCAGAGTATATCATATGGACGCAAATTGTGTGTTAATTCGTCAATGTGAGGGTGCGAGGGATGCAGGAAAGGAGGAATAATGCATCGGAAAAGAGATACTCGACTCCCAAAAGAAAATCCTATCGTTTCCAAAGAAACGTATCTCGTTTTAGAAAGATAATGCAGGGAACCCAGAGTATTTCATATGGACGCAAATTGTGTGTTAATTCGGCAATGTGAGGGAGCGAGGGATGCAGTAAAGGAGGAATAATGCATCGGAAAAGAGATACTCGGAACCCCAAAGAAATTCCTATCGTTTCCGTAGAAACGTATCTCGATTTAGAAGGACAATGCAGGGAATCCAGTGTATTCCATATGGACGCAAATTGTGTGTTAATTCGTCAATGTGAGGGAGCGAGGGATGCAGTAAAGGAGGAGTAATGCATCGGATAAGCGATACACGGAAAACCAAAGAAAATCCTATCGTTTCCGTAGAAACGTATCTCGATTTAGAAGGACAATGCAGGGAATCCAGAGTATTTCATATGGACGCAAATTGTGTGTTAATTCGTCAATGTGAGGGAGCGAGGGATGCAGTAAAGGAGGAATAATGCATCGGAAAAGAGATACTCGACTCCCAAAAGAAAATCCTATCGTTTCCGAAGAAACGTATCTCTATTTAGAAAGATAATGCAGGGAACCCAAAGTATTTCATATGGACGCAAATTGTGTGTTAATTCGGCAATGTGAGTAAGCGACAAATGCAGTAAAGGAGGAATAATGCATCGCAAAAGAGATACTCGGAACCCCAAAGAAAATCCTATCGTTTCCGTAGAAACGTATCTTGATTTAGAAGGACAATGCAGGGAATCCAGAGTATTTCATATGGACGCCAATTGTGTGTTAATTCATCAATGTGAGGGAGCGAGGGATGCAGTAAAGGAGGAATAATGCATCGGAAAAGAGTTACTCGACTCACAAAAAAAATCCTATCGTTTCCGTAGAAACGAATCCCGATTTAGAAGGACATTGCAGGGAATCCAGAGTATTTCATATGGACGCAAATTGTGTGTTAATTCGTCAATGTGAGGGAGCGAGGGATGCAATAAAGGAGGAATAGATGTAGTAAAGGAGGAATAATGCATTGGAAAAGAGATACTCGACTCCCAAAAGAAAATCCTATCGTTTCCCTAGAAACGTATCTCGATTTAGAAGGACAATGCAGGGAATCCAGAGTATTTCATATGGACGCAATTTGTGTGTTAATTCGTCAATGTGAGGGAGCGAGGGATGCAGTAAAGGAGGAATAATGCATCGGAAAAGAGATACTCGGAACCCCAAAGAAAATCCTATCGTTTCCGTAGAAACGTATCTCGATTTAGAAGGACAATGCAGGGAATCCAGAGTATTCCATATGGACGGAAAATTGTGTGTTAATTCGTCAATGTGAGGGAGCGAGGGATGCAGTAAAGGAGGAATAATGCATCGAATAAGCGATACACGGAACCCCAAAGAAAATCCTAACGTTTCTGTAGAAACGTATCTCGATTTAGAAGGACAATGCAGGGAATCCAGAGTATTTCATATGGACGCAAATTGTGTGTTAATTCGTCAATGTGAGGGAGCGAGAAATGCAGTAAAGGAGGAATAATGCATTGGAAAAGAGATACTCGGAATCCCAAAGAAAATCCTATCGTTTCCGTAGAAACGTATCTCGATTTAGAAGGACAGTGCAGGGAATCCAGAGTATATCATATGGACGCAAATTGTGTGCTAATTCGTCAATGTGAGGGAGCGAGGGATGCAGTAAAGGTGGAATAATGCATCGGAAAAGAGATACTCGACTCCCAAAAGAAAATCCTATCGTTTCCGAAGAAACGTATCTCGTTTTAGAAAGATAATGCAGGGAACCCAGAGTATTTCATATGGACGCAAATTGTGTGTTAATTCGGCAATGTGAGGGAGCGAGGGATGCAGTAAAGGAGGAATAATGCATCGCAAAAGAGATACTCGGAACCCCAAAGAAAATCCTATCGTTTCTGTAGAAACGTATCTCGATTTAGAAGGACAATGCAAGGAATCCAGAGTATTTCATATGGACGCAAAATGTGTGTTAATTCGTCAATGTGAGGGAGCGAGGGATGCAGTAAAGGAGGAATAATGCATCGGAAAAGAGATACTCGGAACACCAAAGAAAATCCTATCGTTTCCGTAGAAACGTATCTCGATTTAGAAGGACAATGCAGGGAAACCAGAGTATTTCATATGGACGCAAATTGTGTGTTAATTCGTCAATGTGAGGGAGCGTGGGATGCTGTAAAGGAGGAATAATGCATCGGAAAAGAGATACTCGGAACCCCAAAGAAAATCCTATCGTTTCCGTAGAAACGTATCTCGATTTAGAAGGACAATGCAGGGAATCCAGAGTATTTCATATGGACGCAAATTGTGTGTTAATTCGTCAATGTGAGGGAGCGAGGGATGCAGTAAAGGTGGAATAATGCATCGGAAAAGAGATACGCGGAACCCCAAAGAAAATCCTATCGTTTCCGTAGAAACGTATCTCGATTTAGAAGGACAATGCAGGGAATCCAGAGTATTTCATATGGACGCAAATTGTGTGTTAATTCGTCAATGTGAGGGAGCGAGAAATGCAGTAAAGGAGGAATAATGCATTGGAAAAGAGATACTCGGAACCCCAAAGAAAATCCTATCGTTTCCGTAGAAACGTATCTGGATTTAGAAGGACAATGCAGGGAATCCAGAGTATATCATATGGACGCAAATTGTGTGTTAATTCGTCAATGTGTGGGAGCGAGGGATGCAGTAAAGGAGGAATAATGCATCGGAAAAGAGATACTCGACTCCCAAAAGAAAATCCTATCGTTTCCGTAGAAACGTATCTCGATTTAGAAGGACAATGCAGGGAATCCAGAGTATTTCATATGAACGCAAATTGTGTGTTAATTCGTCAATGTGAGGGAGCGAGGGATGCAGTAAAGGAGGAATAATGCATCGGAAAAGAGATACTCGACTCCCAAAAGAAAATCCTATCGTTTCCCTAGAAACGTATCTCGATTTAGAAGGACAATGCAGGGAATCCAGAGTATTTCATATGGACGCAATTTGTGTGTTAATTCGTCAATGTGAGGGAGCGAGGGATGCAGTAAAGGAGGAATAATGCATCGGAAAAGAGATACTCGGAACCCCCTAAGAAAATCCTATCGTTTCCGTAGAAACGTATCTCGATTTAGAAGGACAATGCAGGGAATCCAGAGTATTCCATATGGACGCAAATTGTGTGTTAATTCGTCAATGTGAGGGAGCGAGGGATGCAGTAAAGGAGGAATAATGGATCGGATAAGCGATACACGGAACCCCAAAGAAAATCCTAACGTTTCCGTAGAAACGTATCTCGATTTAGAAGGACAATGCAGGGAATCCAGAGTATTTCATATGGACGCAAATTGTGTGTTAATTCGTCAATGTGAGGGAGCGAGAAATGCAGTAAAGGAGGAATAATGCATTGGAAAAGAGATACTCGGAATCCCAAAGAAAATCCTATCGTTTCCGTAGAAACGTATTTCGATTTAGAAGGACAATGCCAGGAATCCAGAGTATTTCATATGGACGCAAATTGTGTGTTAATTCGTCAATGTGAGGGAGCGAGGGATGCAGTAAAGGAGGAATAATGCATCCGAAAAGAGATACTCGACTCCCAAAAGAAAATCCTATCGTTTCCGAAGAAACGTATCTCGATTTAGAAAGATATTGCAGGGAACCCAAAGTATTTCATATGGACGCAAATTGTGTGTTAATTCGGCAATGTGAGGGAGCGAGAAATGCAGTAAAGGAGGAATAATGCATCGCAAAAGAGATACTCGGAACACCAAAGAAAATCCTATCGTTTCCGTAGAAACGTATCTCGATTTAGAAGGACAATGCAGGGAATCCAGAGTGTTTCATATGGACGCAAATTGTGTGTTAATTCATCAATGTGAGGGAGCGAGGGATGCAGTAAAGGAGGAATAATGCATCGGAAAAGAGTTACTCGACTCACAAAAAAAATCCTATCGTTTCCGTAGAAACGAATCCCGATTTAGAAGGACATTGCAGGGAATCCAGAGTATTTCATATGGACGCAAATTGTGTGTTAATTCGTCAATGTGAGGGAGCGAGGGATGCAGTAAAGGAGGAATAGATGAAGTAAAGGAGGAATAATGCATCGGAAAAGAGATACTCGACTCCCAAAAGAAAATCCTATCGTTTCCCTAGAAACGTATCTCGATTTAGAAGGACAATGCAGGGAATCCAGAGTATTTCACATGGACGCAATTTGTGTGTTAATTCGTCAATGTGAGGGAGCGAGGGATGCAGTAAAGGAGGAATAATGCATCGGAAAAGAGATACTCGGAACCCCAAAGAAAATCCTATCGTTTCCGTAGAAACGTATCTCGATTTAGAAGGACAATGCAGGGAATCCAGAGTATTCCATATGGACTGAAAATTGTGTGTTCATTCGTCAATGTGAGGGAGCGAGGGATGCAGTAAAGGAGGAATAATGCATTGGAAAAGAGATACTCGGAATCCCAAAGAAAATCCTATCGTTTCCGTAGAAACCTATCTCGATTTAGAAGGACAATGCAGGGAATCCAGAGTATATCATATGGACGCAAATTGTGTGTTAATTCGTCAATGTGAGGGAGCGAGGGATGCAGTAAAGGAGGAATAATGCATCGGAAAAGAGATACTCGACTCCCAAAAGAAAATCCTATCGTTTCCGTAGAAACGTATCTCGTTTTAGAAAGATAATGCAGGGAACCCAGAGTATTTCATATGGACGCAAATTGTGTGTTAATTCGGCAATGTGAGGGAGCGAGGGATGCAGTAAAGGAGGAATAATGCATCGCAAAAGAGATACTCGGAACCCCAAAAAAAATCCTATCGTTTCTGTAGAAACGTATCTCGATTTAGAAGGACAATGCAAGGAATCCAGAGTATTTCATATGGACGCAAATTGTGTGTTAATTCGTCAATGTGAGGGAGCGAGGGATGCAGTAAAGGAGGAATAATGCATCGGAAAAGAGATACTCGGAACACCAAAGAAAATCCTATCGTTTCCGTAGAAACGTATCTCGATTTAGAAGGACAATGCAGGGAAAACAGAGTATTTCATATGGACGCAAATTGTGTGTTAATTCGTCAATGTGAGGGAGCGTGGGATGCTGTAAAGGAGGAATAATGCATCGGAAAAGAGATACTCGGAACCCCAAAGAAAATCCTATCGTTTCCGTAGAAACGTATCTCGATTTAGAAGGACAATGCAGGGAATCCAGAGTATTTCATATGGACGCAAATTGTGTGTTAATTCGTCAATTTGAGGGAGCGAGGGATGCAGTAAAGGAGGAATAATGCATCGGAAAAAAGATACGCGGAACCCCAAAGAAAATCCTATCGTTTCCGTAGAAACGTATCTCGATTTAGAAGGACAATGCAGGGAATCCAGAGTATTTCATAAGGACGCAAATTGTGTGTTAATTCGTCAATGTGAGGGAGCGAGAAATGCAGTAAAGGAGGAATAATGCATTGGAAAAGAGATACTCGGAACCCCAAAGAAAATCCTATCGTTTCCGTAGAAACGTATCTCGATATAGAAGGACAATGCAGGGAATCCAGAGTATATCATATGGACGCAAATTGTGTGTTAATTCGCCAATGTGAGAGAGCGTGGGATGCAGTAAAGGAGGAATAATGCATCGGAAAAGAGATACTCGACTCCCAAAAGAAAATCCTATCGTTTCCGTAGAAACGTATCTCGATTTAGAAGGACAATGCAGGGAATCCAGAGTATTTCATATGGACGCAAATTGTGTGCTAATTCGTCAATGTGAGGGAGCGAGGGATGCAGTAAAGGAGGAATAATGCATCGGAAAAGAGATACTCGACTCCCAAAAGAAAATCCTATCGTTTCCCTAGAAACGTATCTCGATTTAGAAGGACAATGCAGGGAATCCAGAGTATTTCATATGGACGCAATTTGTGTGTTAATTCGTCAATGTGAGGGAGCGAGGGATGCAGTAAAGGAGGAATAATGCATCGGAAAAGAGATACTCGGAACCCCAAAGAAAATCCTATCGTTTCCGTAGAAACGTATCTCGATTTAGAAGGACAATGCAGGGAATCCAGAGTATTCCATATGGACGCAAATTGAGTGTTAATTCGTCAATGTGAGGGAGCGAGGGATGCAGTAAAGGAGGAATAATGCATCGGATAAGCGATACACGGAACCCCAAAGAAAATCCTAACGTTTCCGTAGAAACGTATCTCGATTTAGAAGGACAATGCAGGGAATCCAGAGAATTTCATATGGACGCAAATTGTGTGTTAATTCGTCAATGTGAGGGAGCGAGAAATGCAGTAAAGGAGGAATAATGCATTGGAAAAGAGATACTCGGAATCCGAAAGAAAATCCTATCGTTTCCGTAGAAACGTATCTCGATTTAGAAGGACAATGCAGGGAATCCAGAGTATATCATATGGACGCAAATTGTGTGTTAATTCGTCAATGTGAGGGAGCGAGGGATGCAGTAAAGGAGGAATAATGCATCGGAAAAGAGATACTCGACTCCCAAAAGAAAATCCTATCGTTTCCGAAGAAACGTATCTCGTTTTAGAAAGATAATGCAGGGAACCCAGAGTATTTCATATGGACGCAAATTGTGTGTTAATTCGGCAATGTGAGGGAGCGAGGGATGCAGTAAAGGAGGAATAATGCATCGCAAAAGAGATACTCGGAACCCCAAAGAAAATTACTATCGTTTCTGTAGAAACGTATCTCGATTTAGAAGGACAATGCAAGGAATCCAGAGTATTTCATATGGACGCAAATTGTGTGTTAATTCGTCAATGTGAGGGAGCGAGGGATGCAGTAAAGGAGGAATAATGCATCGGAAAAGAGATTCTCGGAACCCCAAGGAAAATCCTACCGTTTCCGTAGAAACGTATCTCGATTTAGAAGGACAATGCAGGGAATCCAGAGTATTCCATATGGACGCAAATTGTGTGTTAATTCGTCAATGTGAGGGAGCGAGGGATGCAGTAAAGGAGGAATAATGCATCGGAAAAGAGATACTCGACTCCCAAAAGAAAATCCTATCGTTTCCCTAGAAACGTATCTCGATTTAGAAGGACAATGCAGGGAATCCAGAGTATTTCATATGGACGCAATTTGTGTGTTAATTCGTCAATGTGAGGGAGCGAGGGATGCAGTAAAGGAGGAATAATGCATCGGAAAAGAGATACTCGGAACCCCAAAGAAAATCCTATCGTTTCCGTAGAAACGTATCTCGATTTAGAAGGACAATGCAGGGAATCCAGAGTATTCCATATGGACGCAAATTGAGTGTTAATTCGTCAATGTGAGGGAGCGAGGGATGCAGTAAAGGAGGAATAATGCATCGGATAATTGATACACGGAACCCCAAAGAAAATCCTAACGTTTCCGTAGAAACGTATCTCGATTTAGAAGGACAATGCAGGGAATCCAGAGTATTTCATATGGACGCAAATTGTGTGTTAATTCGTCAATGTGAGGGAGCGAGAAATGCAGTAAAGGAGGAATAATGCATTGGAAAAGAGATACTCGGAATCCCAAAGAAAATCCTATCGTTTCCGTAGAAACGTATCTCGATTTAGAAGGACAATGCAGGGAATCCAGAGTATATCATATGGACGCAAATTGTGTGTTAATTCGTCAATGTGAGGGAGCGAGGGATGCAGTAAAGGAGGAATAATGCATCGGAAAAGAGATACTCGACTCCCAAAAGAAAATCCTATCGTTTCCGAAGAAACGTATCTCGTTTTAGAAAGATAATGCAGGGAACCCAGAGTATTTCATATGGACGCAAATTGTGTGTTAATTCGGCAATGTGAGGGAGCGAGGGATGCAGTAAAGGAGGAATAATGCATCGCAAAAGAGATACTCGGAACCCCAAAGAAAATTACTATCGTTTCTGTAGAAACGTATCTCGATTTAGAAGGACAATGCAAGGAATCCAGAGTATTTCATATGGACGCAAATTGTGTGTTAATTCGTCAATGTGAGGGAGCGAGGGATGCAGTAAAGGAGGAATAATGCATCGGAAAAGAGATACTCGGAACACCAAAGAAAATCCTATCGTTTCCGTAGAAACGTATCTCGATTTAGAAGGACAATGCAGGGAATCCAGAGTATTTCATACGGACGCAAATTGTGTGTAAATTCGTCAATGTGAGGGAGCGTGGGATGCTGTAAAGGAGGAATAATGCATCGGAAAAGAGATACCCGGAACCCCAAAGAAAATCCTATCGTTTCCGTAGAAACGTATCTCGATTTAGAAGGACAATGCAGGGAATCCAGAGTATTCCATATGGACGCAAATTGAGTGTTAATTCGTCAATGTGAGGGAGCGAGGGGTGCAGTAAAGGAGGAATAATGCATCGGATAAGCGATACACGGAACCCCAAAGAAAATCCTAACGTTTCCGTAGAAACGTATCTCGATTTAGAAGGACAATGCAGGGAATCCAGAGTATTTCATATGGACGCAAATTGTGTGTTAATTCGTCAATGTGAGGGAGCGAGAAATGCAGTAAAGGAGGAATAATGCATTGGAAAAGAGATACTCGGAATCCCAAAGAAAATCCTATCGTTTCCGTAGAAACGTATCTCGATTTAGAAGGACAATGCAGGGAATCCAGAGTATATCATATGGACGCAAATTGTGTGTTAATTCGTCAATGTGAGGGAGCGAGGGATGCAGTAAAGGAGGAATAATGCATCGGAAAAGAGATACTCGACTCCCAAAAGAAAATCCTATCGTTTCCGAAGAAACGTATCTCGTTTTAGAAAGATAATGCAGGGAACCCAGAGTATTTCATATGGACGCAAATTGTGTGTTAATTCGGCAATGTGAGGGAGCGAGGGATGCAGTAAAGGAGGAATAATGCATCGCAAAAGAGATACTCGGAACCCCAAAGAAAATTACTATCGTTTCTGTAGAAACGTATCTCGGTTTAGAAGGACAATGCAAGGAATCCAGAGTATTTCATATGGACGCAAATTGTGTGTTAATTCGTCAATGTGAGGGAGCGAGGGATGCAGTAAAGGAGGAATAATGCATCGGAAAAGAGATTCTCGGAACCCCAAGGAAAATCCTACCGTTTCCGTAGAAACGTATCTCGATTTAGAAGGACAATGCAGGGAAACCAGAGTATTTCATATGGACGCAAATTGTGTGTTAATTCGTCAATGTGAGGGAGCGAGGGATGCAGGAAAGGGGGAATAATGCATCGGAAAAGAGATACTCGGAACCCCAAAGAAAATCCTACCGTTTCCGTAGAAACGTATCTCGATTTAGAAGGACAATGCAGGGAATCCAGAGTATTCCATATGGACGCAAATTGTGTGTTATTTCGTCAATGTGAGGGAGCGAGGGATGCAGTAAAGGAGGATTAATGCATCGGATAAGCGATACACTGAACCCCAAAGAAAATCCTGTCGTTTCCGTAGAAACGTATCTCGATTTAGAAGGACAATGCAGGGAATCCAGAGTATATCATATGGACGCAAATTGTGTGTTAATTCGTCAATGTGAGGGAGCGAGGGATGCAGTAAAGGAGGAATAATGCATCGGAAAAGAGATACGCGGAACCCCAAAGAAAATCCTATCGTTTCCGTAGAAACGTATCTCGATTTAGAAGGACAATGCAGGGAATCCAGAGTATTTCATAAGGACGCAAATTGTGTGTTAATTCGTCAATGTGGGGGGAGCGAGAAATGCAGTAAAGGAGGAATAATGCATTGGAAAAGAGATACTCGGAACCCCAAAGAAAATCCTATCGTTTCCGTAGAAACGTATCTCGATTTAGAAGGACAATGCAGGGAATCCAGAGTATATCATATGGACGCAAATTGTGTGTTAATTCGTCAATGTGAGGGAGCGAGGGATGCAGTAAAGGAGGAATAATGCATCGGAAAAGAGATACTCGACTCCCAAAAGAAAATCCTATCGTCTCCGTATAAACGTATCTCGATTTAGAAGGACAATGCAGGGAATCCAGAGTATTTCATATGGACGCAAATTGTGTGTTAATTCGTCAATGTGAGGGAGCGAGGGATGCAGTAAAGGAGGAATAATGCATCGGAAAAGAGATACTCGACTCCCAAAAGAAAATCCTATCGTTTCCCTAGAAACGTATCTCGATTTAGAAGGACAATGCAGGGAATCCAGAGTATTTCATATGGACGCAATTTGTGTGTTAATTCGTCAATGTGAGGGAGCGAGGGATGCAGTAAAGGAGGAATAATGCATCGGAAAAGAGATACTCGAAACCCCAAAGAAAATCCTATCTTTTCCGTAGAAACGTATCTCGATTTAGAAGGACAATGCAGGGAATCCAGAGTATTCCATATGGAAGCAAATTGAGTGTTAATTCGTCAATGTGAGGGAGCGAGGGGTGCAGTAAAGGAGGAATAATGCATCGGATAAGCGATACACGGAACCCCAAAGAAAATCCTAACGTTTCCGTAGAAACGTATCTCGATTTAGAAGGACAATGCAGGGAATCCAGAGTATTTCATATGGACGCAAATTGTGTGTTAATTCGTCAATGTGAGGGAGCGAGAAATGCAGTAAAGGAGGAATAATGCATTGGAAAAGAGATACTCGGAATCCCAAAGAAAATCCTATCGTTTCCGTAGAAACGTATCTCGATTTAGAAGGACAATGCAGGGAATCCAGAGTATATCATATGGACGCAAATTGTGTGTTAATTCGTCAATGTGAGGGAGCGAGGGATGCAGTAAAGGAGGAATAATGCATCGGAAAAGAGATACTCGACTCCCAAAAGGAAATCCTATCGTTTCCGAAGAAACGTATCTCGTTTTAGAAAGATAATGCAGGGAACCCAGAGTATTTCATATGGACGCAAATTGTGTGTTAATTCGGCAATGTGAGGGAGCGAGGGATGCAGTAAAGGAGGAATAATGCATCGCAAAAGAGATACTCGGAACCCCAAAGAATATTACTATCGTTTCTGTAGAAACGTATCTCGGTTTAGAAGGACAATGCAAGGAATCCAGAGTATTTCATATGGACGCAAATTGTGTGTTAATTCGTCAATGTGAGGGAGCGAGGGATGCAGTAAAGGAGGAATAATGCATCGGAAAAGAGATTCTCGGAACCCCAAGGAAAATCCTACCGTTTCCGTAGAAACGTATCTCGATTTAGAAGGACAATGCAGGGAATCCAGAGTATTTCATATGGACGCAAATTGTGTGTTAATTCGTCAATGTGAGGGAGCGAGGGATGCAGTAAAGGAGGAATAATGCATCGGAAAAGAGATACTCGACTCCCAAAAGAAAATCCTATCGTTTCCCTAGAAACGTATCTCGATTTAGAAGGACAATGCAGGGAATCCAGAGTATTTCATATGGACGCAATTTGTGTGTTAATTCGTCAATGTGAGGGAGCGAGGGATGCAGTAAAGGAGGAATAATGCATCGGAAAAGAGATACTCGGAACCCCAAAGAAAATCCTATCGTTTCCGTAGAAACGTATCTCGATTTAGAAGGACAATGCAGGGAATCCAGAGTATTCCATATGGGCGCAAATTGAGTGTTAATTCGTCAATGTGAGGGAGCGAGGGATGCAGTAAAGGAGGAATAATGCATCGGATAAGCGATACACGGAACCCCAAAGAAAATCCTAACGTTTCCGTAGAAACGTATCTCGATTTAGAAGGACAATGCAGGGAATCCAGAGTATTTCATATGGACGCAAATTGTGTGTTAATTCGTCAATGTGAGGGAGCGAGAAATGCAGTAAAGGAGGAATAATGCATTGGAAAAGAGATACTCGGAATCCCAAAGAAAATCCTATCGTTTCCGTAGAAACGTATCTCGATTTAGAAGGACAATGCAGGGAATCCAGAGTATATCATATGGACGCAAATTGTGTGTTAATTCGTCAATGTGAGGGAGCGAGGGATGCAGTAAAGGAGGAATAATGCATCGGAAAAGAGATACTCGACTCCCAAAAGAAAATCCTATCGTTTCCGAAGAAACGTATCTCGTTTTAGAAAGATAATGCAGGGAACCCAGAGTATTTCATATGGACGCAAATTGTGTGTTAATTCGGCAATGTGAGGGAGCGAGGGATGCAGTAAAGGAGGAATAATGCATCGCAAAAGAGATACTCGGAACCGAAAGAAAATTACTATCGTTTCTGTAGAAACGTATCTCGATTTAGAAGGACAATGCAAGGAATCCAGAGTATTTCATATGGACGCAAATTGTGTGTTAATTCGTCAATGTGAGGGAGCGAGGGATGCAGTAAAGGAGGAATAATGCATCGGAAAAGAGATACTCGGAACACCAAAGAAAATCCTATCGTTTCCGTAGAAACGTATCTCGATTTAGAAGGACAATGCAGGGAATCCAGAGTATTTCATACGGATGCAAATTGTGTGTAAATTCGTCAATGTGAGGGAGCGTGGGATGCTGTAAAGGAGGAATAATGCATCGGAAAAGAGATACTCGGAACCCCAAAGAAAATCCTATCGTTTCCGTAGAAACGTATCTCGATTTAGAAGGACAATGCAGGGAATACAGAGTATTTCATATGGACGCAAATTGTGTGTTAATTCGTCAATGTGAGGGAGCGAGGGATGCAGTAAAGGAGGAATAATGCATCGGAAAAGAGATACGCGGAACCCCAAAGAAAATCCTATCGTTTCCGTAGAAACGTATCTCGATTTAGAAGGACAATGCAGGGAATCCAGAGTATTTCATAAGGACGCAAATTGTGTGTTAATTCGTCAATGTGAGGGAGCGAGGGATGCTGTAAAGGAGGATTAATGCATCGGATAAGCGATACACTGAACCCCAAAGAAAATCCTGTCGTTTCCGTAGAAACGTATCTCGATTTAGAAGGACAATGCAGGGAATCCAGAGTATATCATATGGACGCAAATTGTGTGTTAATTCGTCAATGTGAGGGAGCGAGGGATGCAGTAAAGGAGGAATAATGCATCGGAAAAGAGATACGCGGAACCCCAAAGAAAATCCTATCGTTTCCGTAGAAACGTATCTCGATTTAGAAGGACAATGCAGGGAATCCAGAGTATTTCATAAGGACGCAAATTGTGTGTTAATTCGTCAATGTGAGGGAGCGAGAAATGCAGTAAAGGAGGAATAATGCATTGGAAAAGAGATACTCGGAACCCCAAAGAAAATCCTATCGTTTCCGTAGAAACGTATCTCGAATTAGAAGGACAATGCAGGGAATCCAGAGTATATCATATGGACGCAAATTGTGTGTTAATTCGTCAATGTGAGGGAGCGAGGGATGCAGTAAAGGAGGAATAATGCATCGGAAAAGAGATACTCGACTCCCAAAAGAAAATCCTATCGTTTCCGTAGAAACGTATCTCGATTTAGAAGGACAATGCAGGGAATCCAGAGTATTTCATATGGACGCAAATTGTGTGTTAATTCGTCAATGTGAGGGAGCGAGGGATGCAGTAAAGGAGGAATAATGCATCGGAAAAGAGATACTCGACTCCCAAAAGAAAATCCTATCGTTTCCCTAGAAACGTATCTCGATTTAGAAGGACAATGCATGGAATCCAGAGTATTTCATATGGACGCAATTTGTGTGTTAATTCGTCAATGTGAGGGAGCGAGGGATGCAGTAAAGGAGGAATAATGCATCGGAAAAGAGATACTCGGAACCCCAAAGAAAATCCTATCATTTCCGTAGAAACGTATCTCGATTTAGAAGGACAATGCAGGGAATCCAGAGTATTCCATATGGACGCAAATTGAGTGTTAATTCGTCAATGTGAGGGAGCGAGGGGTGCAGTAAAGGAGGAATAATGCATCGGATAAGCGATACACGGAACCCCAAAGAAAATCCTAACGTTTCCGTAGAAACGTATCTCGATTTAGAAGGACAATGCAGGGAATCCAGAGTATTTCATATGGACGCAAATTGTGTGTTAATTCGTCAATGTGAGGGAGCGAGAAATGCAGCAAAGGAGGAATAATGCATTGGAAAAGAGATACTCGGAATCCCAAAGAAAATCCTATCGTTTCCGTAGAAACGTATCTCGATTTAGAAGGACAATGCAGGGAATCCAGAGTATATCATATGGACGCAAATTGTGTGTTAATTCGTCAATGTGAGGGAGCGAGGGATGCAGTAAAGGAGGAATAATGCATCAGAAAAGAGATACTCGACTCCCAAAAGAAAATCCTATCGTTTCCGAAGAAACGTATCTCGTTTTAGAAAGATAATGCAGGGAACCCAGAGTATTTCATATGGACGCAAATTGTGTGTTAATTCGGCAATGTGAGGGAGCGAGGGATGCAGTAAAGGAGGAATAATGCATCGCAAAAGAGATACTCGGAACCCCAAAGAAAATTACTATCGTTTCTGTAGAAACGTATCTCGATTTAGAAGGACAATGCAAGGAATCCAGAGTATTTCATATGGACGCAAATTGTGTGTTAATTCGTCAATGTGAGGGAGCGAGGGATGCAGTAAAGGAGGAATAATGCATCGGAAAAGAGATACTCGGAACACCAAAGAAAATCCTATCGTTTCCGTAGAAACGTATCTCGATTTAGATGGACAATGCAGGGAATCCAGAGTATTTCATACGGACGCAAATTGTGTGTAAATTCGTCAATGTGAGGGAGCGTGGGATGCTGTAAAGGAGGAATAATGCATCGGAAAAGAGATACTCGGAACCCCAAAGAAAATCCTATCGTTTCCGTAGAAACGTATCTCGATTTAGAAGGACAATGCAGGGAATACAGAGTATTTCATATGGACGCAAATTGTGTGTTAATTCGTCAATGTGAGGGAGCGAGGGATGCAGTAAAGGAGGAATAATGCATCGGAAAAGAGATACGCGGAACCCCAAAGAAAATCCTATCGTTTCCGTAGAAACGTATCTCGATTTAGAAGGACAATGCAGGGAATCCAGAGTATTTCATATGGACGCAAATTGTGTGTTAATTCGTCAATGTGAGGGAGAGAGGGATGCAGTAAAGGAGGAATAATGCATCGGAAAAGAGATACTCGACTCCCAAAAGAAAATCCTATCGTTTCCCTAGAAACGTATCTCGATTTAGAAGGACAATGCAGGGAATCCAGAGTATTTCATATGGACGCAATTTGTGTGTTAATTCGTCAATGTGAGGGAGCGTGGGATGCAGTAAAGGAGGAATAATGCATCGGAAAAGAGATACTCGGAACCCCAAAGAAAATCCTACCGTTTCCGTAGAAACGTATCTCGATTTAGAAGGACAATGCAGGGAATCCAGAGTATTCCATATGGACGCAAATTGAGTGTTAATTCGTCAATGTGAGGGAGCGAGGGATGCAGTAAAGGAGGAATAATGCATCGGATAAGCGATACACGGAACCCCAAAGAAAATCCTAACGTTTCCGTAGAAACGTATCTCGATTTAGAAGGACAATGCAGGGAATCCAGAGTATTTCATATGGACGCAAATTGTGTGTTAATTCGTCAATGTGAGGAGCGAGAAATGCAGTAAAGGAGGAATAATGCATTGGAAAAGAGATACTCGGAATCCCAAAGAAAATCCTATCGTTTCCGTAGAAACGTATCTCGATTTAGAAGGACAATGCAGGGAATCCAGAGTATATCATATGGACGCAAATTGTGTGTTAATTCGTCAATGTGAGGGAGCGAGGGATGCAGTAAAGGAGGAATAATGCATCGGAAAAGAGATACTCGACTCCCAAAAGAAAATCCTATCGTTTCCGAAGAAACGTATCTCGTTTTAGAAAGATAATGCAGGGAACCCAGAGTATTTCATATGGACGCAAATTGTGTGTTAATTCGGCAATGTGAGGGAGCGAGGGATGCAGTAAAGGAGGAATAATGCATCGCAAAAGAGATACTCGGAACCCCAAAGAAAATTACTATCGTTTCTGTAGAAACGTATCTCGATTTAGAAGGACAATGCAAGGAAACCAGAGTATTTCATATGGACGCAAATTGTGTGTTAATTCGTCAATGTGAGGGAGCGAGGGATGCAGTAAAGGAGGAATAATGCATCGGAAAAGAGATACTCGGAACACCAAAGAAAATCCTATCGTTTCCGTAGAAACGTATCTCGATTTAGAAGGACAATGCAGGGAATCCAGAGTATTTCATACGGACGCAAATTGTGTGTTAATTCGTCAATGTGAGGGAGCGTGGGATGCTGTAAAGGAGGAATAATACATCGGAAAAGAGATACTCGGAACCCCAAAGAAAATCCTACCGTTTCCGTAGAAACGTATCTCGATTTAGAAGGACAATGCAGGGAATCCAGAGTATTCCATATGGACGCAAATTGTGTGTTAATTCGTCAATGTGAGGGAGCGAGGGATGCAGTAAAGGAGGATTAATGCATCGGATAAGCGATACACTGAACCCCAAAGAAAATCCTGTCGTTTCCGTAGAAACGTATCTCGATTTAGAAGGACAATGCAGGGAATCCAGAGTATATCATATGGACGCAAATTGTGTGTTAATTCGTCAATGTGAGGGAGCGAGGGATGCAGTAAAGGAGGAATAATGCATCGGAAAAGAGATACGCGGAACCCCAAAGAAAATCCTATCGTTTCCGTAGAAACGTATCTCGATTTAGAAGGACAATGCAGGGAATCCAGAGTATTTCATAAGGACGCAAATTGTGTGTTAATTCGTCAATGTGAGGGAGCGAGAAATGCAGTAAAGGAGGAATAATGCATTGGAAAAGAAATACTCGGAACCCCAAAGAAAATCCTATCGTTTCCGTAGAAACGTATCTCGATTTAGAAGGACAATGCAGGGAATCAAGAGTATATCATATGGACGCAAATTGTGTGTTAATTCGTCAATGTGAGGGAGCGAGGGATGCAGTAAAGGAGGAATAATGCATCGGAAAAGAGATACTCGACTCCCAAAAGAAAATCCTATCGTCTCCGTAGAAACGTATCTCGATTTAGAAGGACAATGCAGGGAATCCAGAGTATTTCATATGGACGCAAATTGTGTGTTAATTCGTCAATGTGAGGGAGCGAGGGATGCAGTAAAGGAGGAATAATGCATCGGAAAAGAGATACTCGACTCCCAAAAGAAAATCCTATCGTTTCCCTAGAAACGTATCTCGATTTAGAAGGACAATGCATGGAATCCAGAGTATTTCATATGGACGCAATTTGTGTGTTAATTCGTCAATGTGAGGGAGCGAGGGATGCAGTAAAGGAGGAATAATGCATCGGAAAAGAGATACTCGGAACCCCAAAGAAAATCCTATCGTTTCCGTAGAAACGTATCTCGATTTAGAAGGACAATGCAGGGAATCCAGAGTATTCCATATGGACGCAAATTGAGTGTTAATTCGTCAATGTGAGGGAGCGAGGGGTGCAGTAAAGGAGGAATAATGCATCGGATAAGCGATACACGGAACCCCAAAGAAAATCCTAACGTTTCCGTAGAAACGTATCTCGATTTAGAAGGACAATGCAGGGAATCCAGAGTATTTCATATGGACGCTAATTGTGTGTTAATTCGTCAATGTGAGGGAGCGAGAAATGCAGTAAAGGAGGAATAATGCATTGGAAAAGAGATACTCGGAATCCCAAAGAAAATCCTATCGTTTCCGTAGAAACGTATCTCGATTTAGAAGGACAATGCAGGGAATCCAGAGTATATCATATGGACGCAAATTGTGTGTTAATTCGTCAATGTGAGGGAGCGAGGGATGCAGTAAAGGATGAATAATGCATCAGAAAAGAGATACTCGACTCCCAAAAGAAAATCCTATCGTTTCCGAAGAAATGTATCTCGTTTTAGAAAGATAATGCAGGGAACCCAGAGTATTTCATATGGACGCAAATTGTGTGTTAATTCGGCAATGTGAGGGAGCGAGGGATGCAGTAAAGGAGGAATAATGCATCGCAAAAGAGATACTCGGAACCCCAAAGAAAATTACTATCGTTTCTGTAGAAACGTATCTCGATTTAGAAGGACAATGCAAGGAATCCAGAGTATTTCATATGGACGCAAATTGTGTGTTAATTCGTCAATGTGAGGGAGCGAGGGATGCTGTAAAGGAGGAATAATGCATCGGAAAAGAGATACTCGGAACCCCAAAGAAAATCCTATCGTTTCCGTAGAAACGTATCTCGATTTAGAAGGACAATGCAGGGAATACAGAGTATTTCATATGGACGCAAATTGTGTGTTAATTCGTCAATGTGAGGGAGCGAGGGATGCAGTAAAGGAGGAATAATGCATCGGAAAAGAGATACGCGGAACCCCAAAGAAAATCCTATCGTTTCCGTAGAAACGTATCTCGATTTAGAAGGACAATGCAGGGAATCCAGAGTATTTCATATGGACGCAAATTGTGTGTTAATTCGTCAATGTGAGGGAGAGAGGGATGCAGTAAAGGAGGAATAATGCATCGGAAAAGAGATACTCGACTCCCAAAAGAAAATCCTATCGTTTCCCTAGAAACGTATCTCGATTTAGAAGGACAATGCAGGGAATCCAGAGTATTTCATATGGACGCAATTTTTGTGTTAATTCGTCAATGTGAGGGAGCGTGGGATGCAGTAAAGGAGGAATAATGCATCGGAAAAGAGATACTCGGAACCCCAAAGAAAATCCTATCGTTTCCGTAGAAACGTATCTCGATTTAGAAGGACAATGCAGGGAATCCAGAGTATTCCATATGGACGCAAATTGAGTGTTAATTCGTCAATGTGAGGGAGCGAGGGATGCAGTAAAGGAGGAATAATGCATCGGATAAGCGATACACGGAACCCCAAAGAAAATCCTAACGTTTCCGTAGAAACGTATCTCGATTTAGAAGGACAATGCAGGGAATCCAGAGTATTTCATATGGACGCAAATTGTGTGTTAATTCGTCAATGTGAGGGAGCGAGAAATGCAGTAAAGGAGGAATAATGCATTGGAAAAGAGATACTCGGAATCCCAGAGAAAATCCTATCGTTTCCGTAGAAACGTATCTCGATTTAGAAGGACAATGCAGGGAATCCAGAGTATATCATATGGACGCAAATTGTGTGTTAATTCGTCAATGTGAGGGAGCGAGGGATGCAGTAAAGGAGGAATAATGCATCGGAAAAGAGATACTCGACTCCCAAAAGAAAATCCTATCGTTTCCGAAGAAACGTATCTCGTTTTAGAAAGATAATGCAGGGAACCCAGCGTATTTCATATGGACGCAAATTGTGTGTTAATTCGGCAATGTGAGGGAGCGAGGGATGCAGTAAAGGAGGAATAATGCATCGCAAAAGAGATACTCGGAACCCCAAAGAAAATTACTATCGTTTCTGTAGAAACGTATCTCGATTTAGAAGGACAATGCAAGGAATCCAGAGTATTTCATATGGACGCAAATTGTGTGTTAATTCGTCAATGTGAGGGAGCGAGGGATGCAGTAAAGGAGGAATAATGCATCGGAAAAGAGATACTCGGAACACCAAAGAAAATCCTATCGTTTCCGTAGAAACGTATCTCGATTTAGAAGGACAATGCAGGGAATCCAGAGTATTTCATACGGACGCAAATTGTGTGTAAATTCGTCAATGTGAGGGAGCGTGGGATGCTGTAAAGGAGGAATAATGCATCGGAAAAGAGATACTCGGAACCCCAAAGAAAATCCTATCGTTTCCGTAGAAACGTATCTCGATTTAGAAGGACAATGCAGGGAATACAGAGTATTTCATATGGACGCAAATTGTGTGTTAATTCGTCAATGTGAGGGAGCGAGGGATGCAGTAAAGGAGGAATAATGCATCGGAAAAGAGATACGCGGAACCCCAAAGAAAATCCTATCGTTTCCGTAGAAACGTATCTCGATTTAGAAGGACAATGCAGGGAATCCAGAGTATTTCATATGGACGCAAATTGTGTGTTAATTCGTCAATGTGAGGGAGCGAGGGATGCAGGAAAGGGGGAATAATGCATTGGAAAAGAGATACTCGGAACCCCAAAGAAAATCCTACCGTTTCCGTAGAAACGTATCTCGATTTAGAAGGACAATGCAGGGAATCCAGAGTATATGATATGGACGCAAATTGTGTGTTAATTCGTCAATGTGAGGGAGCGAGGGATGCAGTAAAGGAGGAATAATGCATCGGAAAAGAGATACGCGGAACCCCAAAGAAAATCCTATCGTATCCGTAGAAACGTATCTCGATTTAGAAGGACAATGCAGGGAATCCAGAGTATTTCATAAGGACGCAAATTGTGTGTTAATTCGTCAATGTGAGGGAGCGAGAAATGCAGTAAAGGAGGAATAATGCATTGGAAAAGAGATACTCGGAACCCCAAAGAAAATCCTATCGTTTCCGTAGAAACGTATCTCGATTTAGAAGGACAATGCAGGGAATCCAGAGTATATCATATGGACGCAAATTGTGTGTTAATTCGTCAATGTGAGGGAGCGAGGGATGCAGTAAAGGAGGAATAATGCATCGGAAAAGAGATACTCGACTCCCAAAAGAAAATCCTATCGTCTCCGTAGAAACGTATCTCGATTTAGAAGGACAATGCAGGGAATCCAGAGTATTTCATATGGACGCAAATTGTGTGTTAATTCGTAAATGTGAGGGAGCGAGGGATGCAGTAAAGGAGGAATAATGCATCGGAAAAGAGATACTTGACTCCCAAAAGAAAATCCTATCGTTTCCCTAGAAACGTATCTCGATTTAGAAGGACAATGCAGGGAATCCAGAGTATTTCATATGGACGCAATTTGTGTGTTAATTCGTCAATGTGAGGGAGCGAGGGATGCAGTAAAGGAGGAATAATGCATCGGAAAAGAGATACTCGGAACCCCAAAGAAAATCCTATCGTTTCCGTAGAAACGTATCTCGATTTAGAAGGACAACGCAGGGAATCCAGAGTATTCCATATGGACGCAAATTGAGTGTTAATTCGTCAATGTGAGGGAGCGAGGGGTGCAGTAAAGGAGGAATAATGCATCGGATAAGCGATACACGGAACCCCAAAGAAAATCCTAACGTTTCCGTAGAAACGTATCTCGATTTAGAAGGACAATGCAGGGAATCCAGAGTATTTCAAATGGACGCAAATTGTGTGTTAATTCGTCAATGTGAGGGAGCGAGAAATGCAGTAAAGGAGGAATAATGCATTGGAAAAGAGATACTCGGAATCCCAAAGAAAATCCTATCGTTTCCGTAGAAACGTATCTCGATTTAGAAGGACAATGCAGGGAATCCAGAGTATATCATATGGACGCAAATTGTGTGTTAATTCGTCAATGAGAGGGAGCGAGGGATGCAGTAAAGGAGGAATAATGCATCGGAAAAGAGATACTCGACTCCCAAAAGAAAATCCTATCGTTTCCGAAGAAACGTATCTCGTTTTAGAAAGATAATGCAGGGAACCCAGAGTATTTCATATGGACGCAAATTGTGTGTTAATTCGGCAATGTGAGGGAGCGAGGGATGCAGTAAAGGAGGAATAATGCATCGCAAAAGAGATACTCGGAACCCCAAAGAAAATTACTATCGTTTCTGTAGAAACGTATCTCGATTTAGAAGGACAATGCAAGGAATCCAGAGTATTTCATATGGACGCAAATTGTGTGTTAATTCGTCAATGTGAGGGAGCGAGGGATGCAGTAAAGGAGGAATAATGCATCGGAAAAGAGATACTCGGAACACCAAAGAAAATCCTATCGTTTCCGTAGAAACGTATCTCGATTTAGAAGGACAATGCAGGGAATCCAGAGTATTTCATACGGACGCAAATTGTGTGTAAATTCGTCAATGTGAGGGAGCGTGGGATGCTGTAAAGGAGGAATAATGCATCGGAAAAGAGATACTCGGAACCCCAAAGAAAATCCTATCGTTTCCGTAGAAACGTATCTCGATTTAGAAGGACAATGCAGGGAATACAGAGTATTTCATATGGACGCAAATTGTGTGTTAATTCGTCAATGTGAGGGAGCGAGGGATGCAGTAAAGGAGGAATAATGCATCGGAAAAGAGATACGCGGAACCCCAAAGAAAATCCTATCGTTTCCGTAGAAACGTATCTCGATTTAGAAGGACAATGCAGGGAATCCAGAGTATTTCATATGGACGCAAATTGTGTGTTAATTCGTCAATGTGAGGGAGCGAGGGATGCAGGAAAGGGGGAATAATGCATCGGAAAAGAGATACTCGGAACCCCAAAGAAAATCCTACCGTTTCCGTAGAAACGTATCTCGATTTAGAAGGACAATGCAGGGAATCCACAGTATTCCATATGGACGCAAATTGTGTGTTAATTCGTCAATGTGAGGGAGCGAGGGATGCAGTAAAGGAGGATTAATGCATCGGATAAGCGATACACTGAACCCCAAAGAAAATCCTGTCGTTTCCGTAGAAACGTATCTCGATTTAGAAGGACAATGCAGGGAATCCAGAGTATATCATATGGACGCAAATTGTGTGTTAATTCGTCAATGTGAGGGAGCGAGGGATGCAGTAAAGGAGGAATAATGCATCGGAAAAGAGATACGCGGAACCCCAAAGAAAATCCTATCGTTTCCGTAGAAACGTATCTCGATTTAGAAGGACAATGCAGGGAATCCAGAGTATTTCATAAGGACGCAAATTGTGTGTTAATTCGTCAATGTGAGGGAGCGAGAAATGGAGTAAAGGAGGAGTAATGCATTGGAAAAGAAATACTCGGAACCCCAAAGAAAATCCTATCGTTTCCGTAGAAACGTATCTCGATTTAGAAGGACAATGCAGGGAATCCAGAGTATATCATATGGACGCAAATTGTGTGTTAATTCGTCAATGTGAGGGAGCGAGGGATGCAGTAAAGGAGGAATAATGCATCGGAAAAGAGATACTCGACTCCCAAAAGAAAATCCTATCGTCTCCGTAGAAACGTATCTCGATTTAGAAGGACAATGCAGGGAATCCAGAGTATTTCATATGGACGCAAATTGTGTGTTAATTCGTCAATGTGAGGGAGCGAGGGATGCAGTAAAGGAGGAATAATGCATCGGAAAAGAGATACTCGACTCCCAAAAGAAAATCCTATCGTTTCCCTAGAAACGTATCTCGATTTAGAAGGACAATGCAGGGAATCCAGAGTATTTCATATGGACGCAATTTGTGTGTTAATTCGTCAATGTGAGGGAGCGAGGGATGCAGTAAAGGAGGAATAATGCATCGGAAAAGAGATACTCGGAACCCCAAAGAAAATCCTATCGTTTCCGTAGAAACGTATCTCGATTTAGAAGGACAATGCAGGGAATCCAGAGTATTCCATATGGACGCAAATTGAGTGTTAATTCGTCAATGTGCGGGAGCGAGGGGTGCAGTAAAGGAGGAATAATGCATCGGATAAGCGATACACGGAACCCCAAAGAAAATCCTAACGTTTCCGTAGAAACGTATCTCGATTTAGAAGGACAATGCAGGGAATCCAGAGTATTTCATATGGACGCAAATTGTGTGTTAATTCGTCAATGTGAGGGAGCGAGAAATGCAGTAAAGGAGGAATAATGCATTGGAAAAGAGATACTCGGAATCCCAAAGAAAATCCTATCGTTTCCGTAGAAACGTATCTCGATTTAGAAGGACAATGCAGGGAATCCAGAGTATATCATATGGACGCAAATTGTGTGTTAATTCGTCAATGTGAGGGAGCGAGGGATGCAGTAAAGGAGGAATAATGCATCGGAAAAGAGATACTCGACTCCCAAAAGAAAATCCTATCGTTTCCGAAGAAACGTATCTCGTTTTAGAAAGATAATGCAGGGAACCCAGAGTATTTCATATGGACGCGAATTGTGTGTTAATTCGGCAATGTGAGGGAGCGACGGATGTAGTAAAGGAGGAATAATGCATCGCAAAAGAGATACTCGGAACCCCAAAGAAAATTACTATCGTTTCTGTAGAAACGTATCTCGGTTTAGAAGGACAATGCAAGGAATCCAGAGTATTTCATATGGACGCAAATTGTGTGTTAATTCGTCAATGTGAGGGAGCGAGGGATGCAGTAAAGGAGGAATAATGCATCGGAAAAGAGATTCTCGGAACCCCAAGGAAAATCCTACCGTTTCCGTAGAAACGTATCTCGATTTAGAAGGACAATGCAGGGAATCCAGAGTATTTCATATGGACGCAAATTGTGTGTTAATTCGTCAATTTGAGGGAGCGAGGGATGCAGTAAAGGAGGAATAATGCATCGGAAAAGAGATACTCGACTCCCAAAAGAAAATCCTATCGTTTCCCTAGAAACGTATCTCGATTTAGAAGGACAATGCAGGGAATCCAGAGTATTTCATATGGACGCAATTTGTGTGTTAATTCGTCAATGTGAGGGAGCGAGGGATGCAGTAAAGGAGGAATAATGCATCGGAAAAGAGATACTCGGAACCCCAAAGACAATCCTATCGTTTCCGTAGAAACGTATCTCGATTTAGAAGGACAATGCAGGGAATCCAGAGTATTCCATATGGACGCAAATTGAGTGTTAATTCGTCAATGTGAGGGAGCGAGGGATGCAGTAAAGGAGGAATAATGCATCGGATAAGCGATACACGGAACCCCAAAGAAAATCCTAACGTTTCCGTAGAAACGTATCTCGATTTAGAAGGACAATGCAGGGAATCCAGAGTATTTCATATGGACTTAAATTGTGTGTTAATTCGTCAATGTGAGGGAGCGAGAAATGCAGTAAAGGAGGAATAATGCATTGGAAAAGAGATACTCGGAATCCCAAAGAAAATCCTATCGTTTCCGTAGAAACGTATCTCGATTTAGAAGGACAATGCAGGGAATCCAGAGAATATCATATGGACGCAAATTGTGTGTTAATTCGTCAATGTGAGGGAGCGAGGGATGCAGTAAAGGAGGAATAATGCATCGGAAAAGAGATACTCGACTCCCAAAAGAAAATCCTATCGTTTCCGAAGAAACGTATCTCCTTTTAGAAAGATAATGCAGGGAACCCAGAGTATTTCATATGGACGCAAATTGTGTGTTAATTCGGCAATGTGAGGGAGCGAGGGATGCAGTAAAGGAGGAATAATGCAACGCAAAAGAGATACTCGGAACCCCAAAGAAAATTACTATCGTTTCTGTAGAAACGTATCTCGATTTAGAAGGACAATGCAAGGAATCCAGAGTATTTCATATGGACGCAAATTGTGTGTTAATTCGTCAATATGAGGGAGCGAGGGATGCAGTAAAGGAGGAATAATGCATCGGAAAAGAGATACTCGGAACACCAAAGAAAATCCTATCGTTTCCGTAGAAACGTATCTCGATTTAGAAGGACAATGCAGGGAATCCAGAGTATTTCATACGGACGCAAATTGTGTGTCAATTCGTCAATGTGAGGGAGCGTGGGATGCTGTAAAGGAGGAATAATGCATCGGAAAAGAGATACTCGGAACCCCAAAGAAAATCCTATCGTTTCCGTAGAAACGTATCTCGATTTAGAAGGACAATGCAGGGAATACAGAGTATTTCATATGGACGCAAATTGTGTGTTAATTCGTCAATGTGAGGGAGCGAGGGATGCAGTAAAGGAGGAATAATGCATCGGAAAAGACATACGCGGAACCCCAAAGAAAATCCTATCGTGTCCGTAGAAACGTATCTCGATTTAGAAGGACAATGCAGGGAATCCAGAGTATTTCATATGGACGCAAATTGTGTGTTAATTCGTCAATGTGAGGGAGCGAGGGATGCAGGAAAGGGGGAATAATGCATCGGAAAAGAGATACTCGGAACCCCAAAGAAAATCCTACCGTTTCCGTAGAAACGTATCTCGATTTAGAAGGACAATGCAGGGAATCCAGAGTATTCCATATGGACGCAAATTGTGTGTTAATTCGTCAATGTGAGGGAGCGAGGGATGCAGTAAAGGAGGATTAATGCATCGGATAAGCGATACACTGAACCCCAAAGAAAATCCTGTCGTTTCCGTAGAAACGTATCTCGATTTAGAAGGACAATGCAGGGAATCCAGAGTATATCATATGGACGCAAATTGTGTGTTAATTCGTCAATGTGAGGGAGCGAGGGATGCAGTAAAGGAGGAATAATGCATCGGAAAAGAGATACTCGACTCCCAAAAGAAAATCCTATCGTTTCCGAAGAAACGTATCACGTATTAGAAAGATAATGCAGGGAACCCAGAGTATTTAATATGGACGCAAATTGTGTGTTAATTCGGCAATGTGAGGGAGCGAGGGATGCAGTAAAGGAGGAATAATGCATCGGTAAAGAGATACTCGGAACCCCAAAGAAAATCCTATCGTTTCCGTAGAAACGTATCTCGATTTAGAAGGACAATGCAGGGAATCCAGAGTATTTCATATGGACGCAAATTGTGTGTTAATTCGTCAATGTGAGGGAGCGAGGGATGCAGGAAAGGGGGAATAATGCATCGGAAAAGAGATACTCGGAACCCCAAAGAAAATCCTACCGTTTCCGTAGAAACGTATCTCGATTTAGAAGGACAATGCAGGGAATCCAGAGTATTCCATATGGACGCAAATTGTGTGTTAATTCGTCAATGTGAGGGAGCGAGGGATGCAGTAAAGGAGGATTAATGCATCGGATAAGCGATACACTGAACCCCAAAGAAAATCCTGTCGTTTCCGTAGAAACGTATCTCGATTTAGAAGGACAATGCAGGGAATCCAGAGTATATCATATGGACGCAAATTGTGTGTTAATTCGTCAATGTGAGGGAGCGAGGGATGCAGTAAAGGAGGAATAATGCATCGGAAAAGAGATACTCGACTCCCAAAAGAAAATCCTATCGTTTCCGTAGAAACGTATCTCGATTTAGAAGGACAATGCAGGGAATCCAGAGTATTTCATATGGACGCAAATTGTGTGTTAATTCGGCAATGTGAGGGAGCGAGGGATGCAGTAAAGGAGGAATAATGCATCGGAAAAGAGATACTTGACTCCCAAAAGAAAATCCTATCCCTTCCGTAGAAACGAATCCCGATTTAGAAGGACATTGCAGGGAATCCAGAGTATTTCATATGGACGCAAATTGTGTGTTAATTCGTCAATGTGAGGGAGCGAGGGATGCAGTAAAGGAGGAATAGATGCAGTAAAGGAGGAATAACGCATCGGAAAAGAGATACTCGACGCCCAAAAGAAAATCCTATCGTTTCCCTAGAAACGTATCTCGATTTAGAAGGACAATGCAGGGAATCCAGAGTATTTCATATGGACGCAAATTGTGTGTTAATTCGTCAATGTGAGGGAGCGAGGGATGCAGGAAAGGGGGAATAATGCATCGGAAAAGAGATACTCGGAACCCCAAAGAAAATCCTATCGTTTCCGTAGAAACGTATCTCGATTTAGAAGGACAATGCAGGGAATCCAGAGTATATCTTATGGACGCAAATTGTGTGTTAATTCGTCAATGTGAGGGAGCGAGGGATGCAGTAAAGGAGGAATAATGCATCGGATAAGCGATACACTGAACCCCAAAGAAAATCCTATCGTTTCCGTAGAAACGTATCTCGATTTAGAAGGACAATGCAGGGAATCCAGAGTATATCATATGGACGCAAATTGTGTGTTAATTCGTCAATGTGAGGGAGCGAGGGATGCAGTAAAGGAGGAATAATGCATCGGAAAAGAGATACTCGGAACCCCAAAGATAATCCTATCGTTTCCGTAGAAACGTATCTCGATTTAGAAGGACAATGCAGGGAATACAGAGTATTTCATATGGACGCAAATTGTGTGTTAATTCGTCAATGTGAGGGAGCGAGGGATGCAGTAAAGGAGGAATAATGCATCGGAAAAGAGATACGCGGAACCCCAAAGAAAATCCTATCGTTTCCGTAGAAACGTATCTCGATTTAGAAGGACAATGCAGGGAATCCAGAGTATTTCATATGGACGCAAATTGTGTGTTAATTCGTCAATGTGAGGGAGCGAGGGATGCAGGAAAGGGGGAATAATGCATCGGAAAAGAGATACTCGGAACCCCAAAGAAAATCCTATCGTTTCCGTAGAAACGTATCTCGATTTAGAAGGAAAATGCAGGGAATCCAGAGTATATCATATGGACGCAAATTGTGTGTTAATTCGTCAATGTGAGGGAGCGAGGGATGCAGTAAAGGAGGAATAATGCATCGGATAAGCGATACACTGAACCCCAAAGAAAATCCTGTCGTTTCCGTAGAAACGTATCTCGATTTAGAAGGACAATGCAGGGAATCCAGAGTATATCATATGGACGCAAATTGTGTGTTAATTCGTCAATGTGAGGGAGCGAGGGATGCAGTAAAGGAGGAATAATGCATCGGAAAAGAGATACTCGACTCCCAAAAGAAAGTCCTATCGTTTCCGAAGAAACGTATCACGTTTTAGAAAGATAATGCAGGGAACTCAGAGTATTTAATATGGACGCAAATTGTGTGTTAATTGGTCAATGTGAGGGAGCGTGGGATGCTGTAAAGGAGGAATAATGCATCGGAAAAGAGATACTTGACTCCCAAAAGAAAATCCTATCGTTTCCGTAGAAACGAATCCCGATTTAGAAGGACATTGCAGGGAATCCAGAGTATTTCATATGGACGCAAATTGTGTGTTAATTCGTCAATGTGAGGGAGCGAGGGATGCAGTAAAGGAGGAATAGATGCAGTAAAGGAGGAATAATGCATCGGAAAAGAGATACTCGACTCCCAAAAGAAAATCCTATCGTTTCCCTAGAAACGTATCTCGATTTATTAGGACAATGCAGGGAATCCAGAGTATTTCATATGGACGCAAATTTTGTGTTAATTCGTCAATGTGAGGGAGCGAGGGATGCAGTAAAGGAGGAATAATGCATCGGAAAAGAGATACTCGGAACACCAAAGAAAATCCTATCGTTTCCGTAGAAACGTATCTCGATTTAGAAGGACAATGCAGGGAATCCAGAGTATTTCATATGGACGCAAATTGTGTGTCAATTCGTCAATGTGAGGGAGCGTGGGATGCTGTAAAGGAGGAATAATGCATCGGAAAAGAGATACTCGGAACCCCAAAGAAAATCCTATCGTTTCCGTAGAAACGTATCTCGATTTAGAAGGACAATGCAGGGAATACAGAGTATTTCATATGGACGCAAATTGTGTGTTAATTCGTCAATGTGAGGGAGCGAGGGATGCAGTAAAGGAGGAATAATGCATCGGAAAAGAGATACGCGGAACCCCAAAGAAAATCCTATCGTTTCCGTAGAAACGTATCTCGATTTAGAAGGACAATGCAGGGAATCCAGAGTATTTCATATGGACGCAAATTGTGTGTTAATTCGTCAATGTGAGGGAGCGAGGGATGCAGGAAAGGGGGAATAATGCATCGGAAAAGAGATACTCGGAACCCCAAAGAAAATCCTATCGTTTCCGTAGAAACGTATCTCGATTTAGAAGGACAATGCAGGGAATCCAGAGTATTCCATATGGACGCAAATTGTGTGTTAATTCGTCAATGTGAGGGAGCGAGGGATGCAGTAAAGGAGGAATAATGCATCGGATAAGCGATACACTGAACCCCAAAGAAAATCCTGTCGTTTCCGTAGAAACGTATCTCGATTTAGAAGGACAATGCAGGGAATCCAGAGTATATCATATGGACGCAAATTGTGTGTTAATTCGTCAATGTGAGGGAGCGAGGGATGCAGTAAAGGAGGAATAATGCATCGGAAAAGAGATACTCGACTCCCAAAAGAAAATCCTATCGTTTCCGAAGAAACGTATCACGTTTTAGAAAGATAATGCAGGGAACCCAGAGTATTTAATATGGACGCAAATTGTGTGTTAATTCGGCAATGTGAGGGAGCGAGGGATGCAGTAAAGGAGGAATAATGCATCGGTAAAGAGATACTCGGAACCCCAAAGAAAATTCTATCGTTTCCGTAGAAACGTATCTCGATTTAGAAGGACAATGCAGGGAATCCAGAGTATTTCATATGGACGCAAATTGTGTGTTAATTCGTCAATGTGAGGGAGCGAGGGATGCAGTAAAGGAGGAATAATGCATCGGAAAAGAGATACTCGACTCCCAAAAGAAAATCCTATCGTTTCCGTAGAAACGTATCTCGATTTAGAAGGACAATGCAGGGAATCCAGAGTATTTCATATGGACGCAAATTGTGTGTTAATTCGTCAATGTGAGGGAGCGAGGGATGCAGTAAAGGAGGAATAATGCATCGGAAAAGAGATACTTGACTCCCAAAAGAAAATCCTATCGTTTCCGTAGAAACGAATCCCGATTTAGAAGGACATTGCAGGGAATCCAGAGTATTTCATATGGACGCAAATTGTGTGTTAATTCGTCAATGTGAGGGAGCGAGGGATGCAGTAAAGGAGGAATAGATGCAGTAAAGGAGGAATAATGCATCGGAAAAGAGATACTCGACTCCCAAAAGAAAATCCTATCGTTTCCCAAGAAACGTATCTCGATTTAGAAGGACAATGCAGGGAATCCAGAGTATTTCATATGGACGCAATTTGTGTGTTAATTCGTCAATGTGAGGGAGCGAGGGATGCAGTAAAGGAGGAATAATGCATCGGAAAAGAGATACTCGGAACCCCAAAGAAAATCCTATCGTTTCCGTAGAAACGTATCTCGATTTAGAAGGACAATGCAGGGAATCCAGAGTATTTCATATGGACGCAAATTGTGTGTTAATTCGTCAATGTAAGGGTGCGAGGGATGCAGTAAAGGGGGAATAATGCATCGGAAGAGAGATACACGGAACCCCAGAGAAAATCCTATCGTTTCCGTAGAAACGTATCTCGATTTAGAAGGACAATGCAGGGAATCCAGAGTATTCCATATGGACGCAAATTGTGTGTTAATTCGTCAATGTGAGGGAGCGAGAAATGCAGTAAAGGAGGAATAATGCATTGGAAAAGAGATACTCGGAATCCCAAAGAAAATCCTATCGTTTCCGTAGAAACGTATCTCGATTTAGAAGGACAAGGCAGGGAATCCAGAGTATATGATATGGACGCAAATTGTGTGTTAATTCGTCAATGTGAGGGAGCGAGGGATGCAGTAAAGGAGGAATAATGCATCGGAAAAGAGATACTCGACTCCCAAAAGAAAATCCTATCGTTTCCGAAGAAACGTATCTCGTTTTAGAAAGATAATGCAGGGAACCCAGAGTATTTAATATGGACGCAAATTGTGTGTTAATTCGGCAATGTGAGGGAGCGAGGGATGCAGTAAAGGAGGAATAATGCATCGCAAAAGAGATACTCGGAACCCCAAAGAAAATCCTATCGTTTCTGTAGAAATGTATCTCGATTTAGAAGCACAATGCAAGGAATCCAGAGTATTTCATATGGACGCAAATTGTGTGTTAATTCGTCAATGTGAGGGAGCGAGGGATGCAGTAAAGGAGGAATAATGCATCGGAAAAGAGATACTCGGAACACCAAAGAAAATCCTATCGTTTCCGTAGAAACGTATCTCGATTTAGAAGGACAATGCAGGGAATCCAGAGTATTTCATACGGACGCAAATTGTGTGTTAATTCGTCAATGTGAGGGAGCGTGGGATGCTGTAAAGGAGGAATAATGCATCGGAAAAGAGATACTCGGAACCCCAAAGAAAATCCTATCGTTTCCGTAGAAACGTATCTCGATTTAGAAGGACAATGCAGGGAATCCAGAGTATTTCATATGGACGCAAATTGTGTGTTAATTCGTCAATGTGAGGGAGCGAGGGTTGCAGTAAAGGAGGAATAATGCATCGGAAAAGAGATACGCGGAACCCCAAAGAAAATCCTATCGTTTCCGTAGAAACGTATCTCGATTTAGAAGGAAAATGCAGGGATCCAGAGTATTTCATATGGACGCAAATTGTGTGTTAATTCGTCAATGTGAGGGAGCGAGGGATGCAGTAAAGGGGGAATAATGCATCGGAAAAGAGATACTCGGAACCCCAAAGAAAATCCTATCGTTTCCGTAGAAACGTATCTCGATTTAGAAGGACAATGCAGGGAATCCAGAGTATTCCATATGGACGCAAATTGTGTGTTAATTCGTCAATGTGAGGGAGCGAGGGATGCAGTAAAGGAGGAATAATGCATCGGATAAGCGATACACGGAAACCCAAAGAAAATCCTATCGTTTCCGTAGAAACGTATCTCGATTTAGAAGGACAATGCAGGGAATCCAGAGTATTTCATGTGGACGCAAATTGTGTGATAATTCGTCAATGTGAGGGAGCGAGAAATGCAGTAAAGGAGGAATAATGCATTGGAAAAGAGATACTCGGAACCCCAAAGAAAATCCTATCGTTTCCGTAGAAACGTATCTCGATTTAGAAGGACAATGCAGGGAATCCAGAGTATATCATATGGACGCAAATTGTGTGTTAATTCGTCAATGTGAGGGAGCGAGGGATGCAGTAAAGGAGGAATAATGCATCGGAAAAGAGATACTCGACTCCCAAAAGAAAATCCTATCGTTTCCGAAGAAACGTATCACGTTTTAGAAAGATAATTCAGGGAACCCAGAGTATTTCATATGGACGCAATTTGTGTGTTAATTCGGCAATGTGAGGGAGCGAGGGATGCAGTAAAGGAGGAATAATGCATCGGTAAAGAGATACTCGGAACCACAAAGAAAATCCTATCGTTTCCGTGGAAACGTATCTCGATTTAGAAGGACAATGCAGGGAATCCAGAGGGTTCCATATGGACGCAAATTGTGTGTTAATTCGTCAATGTGAGGGAGCGAGGGATGCAGTAAAGGAGGAATAATACATCGGATAGGCGATACACGGAACCCCAAAGAAAATCCTATCGTTTACGTAGAAACGTAACTCGATTTAGAAGGACAATGCAGGGAATCCAGAGTATTTCATATGGACGCAAATTGTGTGATAATTCGTCAATGTGAGGGAGCGAGGGATGCAGTAAAGGAGGAATAATGCTTCGGAAAAGAGATACTCGACTCCCAAAAGAAAATCCTATCGTTTCCGAAGAAACGTATCTCGTTTTAGAAAGATAATGCAGGGAACCCAGAGTATTTCATATGGACGCAAATTGTGTGTTAATTCGGCAATGTGAGGGAGCGAGGGATGCAGTAAAGGAGGAATAATGCATCGCAAAAGAGATACTCGGAACCCCAAAGAAAATCCTATCGTTTCTGTAGAAACGTATCTCGATTTAGAAGGACAATGCAAGGAATCCAGAGTATTTCATATGGACGCAAATTCTGTGTTAATTCGTCAATGTGAGGGAGCGAGGGATGCAGTAAAGGAGGAATAATGCATCGGAAAAGAGATACTCGGAACACCAAAGAAAATCCTATCGTTTCCGTAGAAACGTATCTCGATTTAGAAGGACAATGCAGGGAATCCAGAGTATTTCATATGGACGCAAATTGTGTGTTAATTCGTCAATGTGAGGGAGCGTGGGATGCTGTAAAGGAGGAATAATGCATCGGAAAAGAGATACTCGGAACCCCAAAGAAAATCCTATCGTTTCCGTAGAAACGTATCTCGATTTAGAAGGACAATGCAGGGAATCCAGAGTATTTCATATGGACGCAAATTGTGTGTTAATTCGTCAATGTGAGGGAGCGAGGGATGCAGTAAAGGAGGAATAATGCATCGGAAAAGAGCTACGCGGAACCCCAAAGAAAATCCTAACGTTTCCGTAGAAACGTATCTTGATTTAGAAGGACAATGCAGGGAATCCAGAGTATTTCATATGGACGCAAATTGTGTGTTAATTCGTCAATGTGAGGGAGCGAGGGATGCAGTAAATGGGGAATAATGCATCGGAAAAGAGATACTCGGAACCCCAAATAAAATCCTATCGTTTCCGTAGAAACGTATCTCGATTTAGAAGGACAATGCAGGGAATCCAGAGTATTCCATATCGACGCAAATTGTGTGTTAATTCGTCAATGTGAGGGAGCGAGGGATGCAGTAAAGGAGGAATAATGCATCGGATAAGCGATACACGGAACCCCAAAGAAAATCCTATCGTTTCCGTAGAAATGTATCTCGATTTAGAAGGACAATTCAGGGAATCCAGAGTATTTCATATGGACGCAAATTGTGTGTTAATTCGTCAATGTGAGGAAGCGAGAAATGCAGTAAAGGAGGAATAATGCATTGGAAAAGAAATACTCGGAACCCCAAAGAAAATCCTGTCGTTTCCGTAGAAACGTATCTCGATTTAGAAGGACAATGCAGGGAATCCAGAGTATATCATATGGACGCAAATTGTGTGTTAATTCGTCAATGTGAGGGAGCGAGGGATGCAGTAAAGGAGGAATAATGCATCGGAAAAGAGATACTCGACTCCCAAAAGAAAATCCTATCGTTTCCGAAGAAACGTATCACGTTTTAGAAAGATAATGCAGGGAACCCAGAGTATTTAATATGGACGCAAATTGTGCGTTAATTCGGCAATGTGAGGGAGCGAGGGATGCAGTAAAGGAGGAATAATGCATCGGTAAAGAGATACTCGGAACCCCAAAGAAAATCCTGTCGTTTCCGTAGAAACGTATCTCGATTTAGAAGGACAATGCAGGGAATCCAGAGTATTTCATATGGACATAAATTGTGTGTTAATTCGTCAATGTGAGGGAGCGAGGGATGCAGTAAAGGAGGAATAATGCATCGGAAAAGAGATACTCGACTCCCAAAAGAAAATCCTATCGTTTCCGTAGAAACGTATCTCGATTTAGAAGGACAATGCAGGGAATCCAGAGTATTTCATATGGACGCAAATTGTGTGTTAATTCGTCAATGTGAGGGAGCGAGGGATGCAGTAAAGGAGGAATAATGCATCGGAAAAGAGATACTCGACTCCCAAAAGAAAATCCTATCGTTTCCGTAGAAACGAATCCCGATTTAGAAGGACATTGCAGGGAATCCAGAGTATTTCATATGGACGCAAATTGTGTGTTAATTCGTCAATGTGAGGGAGCGAGGGACGCTGTAAAGGAGGAATAGATGCAGTAAAGGAGGAATAATGCATCGGAAAAGAGATACTCGACTCCCAAAAGAAAATCCTATCGTTTCCCTAGAAACGTATCTCGATTTAGAAGGACAATGCAGGGAATCCAGAGTATTTCATATGTACGCAATTTGTGTGTTAATTCGTCAATGTGAGGGAGCGAGGGATGCAGTAAAGGAGGAATAATGCATCGGAAAAGAGATACTCGGAACCCCAAAGAAAATCCTATCGTTTCCGTAGAAACGTATCTCGATTTAGAAGGACAATGCAGGGAATCCAGAGTATTTCATATGGACGCAAATTGTGTGTTAATTCGTCAATGTGAGGGTGCGAGGGATGCAGTAAAGGGGGAATAATGCATCGGAAGAGAGATACTCGGAACCCCAGAGAAAATCCTATCGTTTCCGTAGAAACGTATCTCGATTTAGAAGGACAATGCAGGGAATCCAGAGTATTCCATATGGACGCAAATTGTGTGTTAATTCGTCAATGTGAGGGAGCGAGGGATGCAGTAAAGGAGGAATAGTGCATCGGATAAGCGATACAAGGAACCCCAAAGAAAATCCTAACGTTTCCGTAGAAACGTATCTCGATTTAGAAGGACAATGCAGGGAATCCAGAGTATTTCATATGGACGCAAATTGTGTGTTAATTCGTCAATGTGAGGAAGCGAGAAATGCAGTAAAGGAGGAATAATGCATTGGAAAAGAAATACTCGGAACCCCAAAGAAAATCCTGTCGTTTCCGTAGAAACGTATCTCGATTTAGAAGGACAATGCAGGGAATCCAGAGTATATCATATGGACGCAAATTGTGTGTTAATTCGTCAATGTGAGGGAGCGAGGGATGCAGTAAAGGAGGAATAATGCATCGGAAAAGAGATACTCGACTCCCAAAAGAAAATCCTATCGTTTCCGAAGAAACGTATCACGTTTTAGAAAGATAATGCAGGGTACCCAGAGTATTTAATATGGACGCAAATTGTGCGTTAATTCGGCAATGTGAGGGAGCGAGGGATGCAGTAAAGGAGGAATAATGCATCGGTAAAGAGATACTCGGAACCCCAAAGAAAATCCTATCGTTTCCGTAGAAACGTATCTCGATTTAGAAGGACAATGCAGGGAATCCAGAGTATTTCATATGGACATAAATTGTGTGTTAATTCGTCAATGTGAGGGAGCGAGGGATGCAGTAAAGGAGGAATAATGCATCGGAAAAGAGATACTCGACTCCCAAAAGAAAATCCTATCGTTTCCGTAGAAACGTATCTCGATTTAGAAGGACAATGCAGGGAATCCAGAGTATTTCATATGGACGCAAATTGTGTGTTAATTCGTCAATGTGAGGGAGCGAGGGATGCAGTAAAGGAGGAATAATGCATCGGAAAAGAGATACTCGACTCCCAAAAGAAAATCCTATCGTTTCCGTAGAAACGAATCCCGATTTAGAAGGACATTGCAGGGAATCCAGAGTATTTCATATGGACGCAAATTGTGTGTTAATTCGTCAATGTGAGGGAGCGAGGGATGCAGTAAAGGAGGAATAGATGCAGTAAAGGAGGAATAATGCATCGGAAAAGAGATACTCGACTCCCAAAAGAAAATCCTATCGTTTCCCTAGAAACGTATCTCGATTTAGAAGGACAATGCAGGGAATCCAGAGTATTTCATATGTACGCAATTTGTGTGTTAATTCGTCAATGTGAGGGAGCGAGGGATGCAGTAAAGGAGGAATAATGCATCGGAAAAGAGATACTCGGAACCCCAAAGAAAATCCTATCGTTTCCGTAGAAACGTATCTCGATTTAGAAGGACAATGCAGGGAATTCAGAGTATTTCATATGGACGCAAATTGTGTGTTAATTCGTCAATGTGAGGGTGCGAGGGATGCAGTAAAGGAGGAATAATGCATCGGAAGAGAGATACTCGGAACCCCAGAGAAAATCCTATCGTTTCCGTAGAAACGTATCTCGATTTAGAAGGACAATGCAGGGAATCCAGAGTATTCCATATGGACGCAAATTGTGTGTTAATTCGTCAATGTGAGGGAGCGAGGGATGCAGTAAAGGAGGAATAATGCATTGGAAAAGAGATACTCGGAATCCCAAAGAAAATCCTATCGTTTCCGTAGAAACGTATCTCGATTTAGAAGGACAATGCAGGGAATCCAGAGTATTTCATATGGACGCAAATTGTGTGTTAATTCGTCAATGTGAGGGAGCGAGGGTTGCAGTAAAGGAGGAATAATGCATCGGAAAAGAGATACGCGGAACCCCAAAGAAAATCCTATCGTTTCCGTAGAAACGTATCTCGATTTAGAAGGACAATGCAGGGAATCCAGAGTATTTCATATGGACGCAAATTGTGTGTTAATTCGTCAATGTGAGGGAGCGAGGGATGCAGTAAAGGGGGAATAATGCATCGGAAAAGAGATACTCGGAACCCCAAAGAAAATCCTATCGTTTCCGTAGAAACGTATCTCGATTTAGAAGGACAATGCAGGGAGTCCAGAGTATTCCATATGGACGCAAATTGTGTGTTAATTCGTCAATGTGAGGGAGCGAGGGATGCAGTAAAGGAGGAATAATGCATCGGATAAGCGATACACGGAAACCCAAAGAAAATCCTATCGTTTCCGTAGAAACGTATCTCGATTTAGAAGGACAATGCAGGGAATCCAGAGTATTTCATGTGGACGCAAATTGTGTGTTAATTCGTCAATGTGAGGGAGCGAGAAATGCAGTAAAAGAGGAATAATGCATTGGAAAAGAGATACTCGGAACCCCAAAGAAAATCCTATCGTTTCCGTAGAAACGTATCTCGATTTAGAAGGACAATGCAGGGAATCCAGAGTATATCATATGGACGCAAATAGTGTGTTAATTCGTCAATGTGAGGGAGCGAGGGATGCAGTAAAGGAGGAATAATGCATCGGAAAAGAGATACTCGACTCCCAAAAGAAAATCCTATCGTTTCTGAAGAAACGTATCACGTTTTAGAAAGATAATTCAGGGAACCCAGAGTATTTCATATGGACGCAAATTGTGTGTTAATTCGGCAATGTGAGGGAGCGAGGGATGCAGTAAAGGAGGAATAATGCATCGGTAAAGAGATACTCGGAACCACAAAGAAAATCCTATCGTTTCCGTGGAAACGTATCTCGATTTAGAAGGACAATGCAGGGAATCCAGAGGGTTCCATATGGACGCAAATTGTGTGTTAATTCGTCAATGTGAGGGAGCGAGGGATGCAGTAAAGGAGGAATAATGCATCGGATAGGCGATACACGGAACCCCAAAGAAAATCCTATCGTTTACGTAGAAACGTATCTCGATTTAGAAGGACAATGCAGGGAATCCAGAGTATTTCATATGGACGCAAATTGTGTGATAATTCGTCAATGTGAGGGAGCGAGGGATGCAGTAAAGGAGGAATAATGCTTCGGAAAAGAGATACTCGACTCCCAAAAGAAAATCCTATCGTTTCCGAAGAAACGTATCTCGTTTTAGAAAGATAATGCAGGGAACCCAGAGTATTTCATATGGACGCAAATTGTGTGTTAATTCGGCAATGTGAGGGAGCGAGGGTTGCAGTAAAGGAGGAATAATGCATCGCAAAAGAGATACTCGGAACCCCAAAGAAAATCCTTTCGTTTCTGTAGAAACGTATCTCGATTTAGAAGGACAATGCAAGGAATCCAGAGTATTTCATATGGACGCAAATTCTGTGTTAATTCGTCAATGTGAGGGAGCGAGGGATGCAGTAAAGGAGGAATAATGCATCGGAAAAGAGATACTCGGAACACCAAAGAAAATCCTATCGTTTCCGTAGAAACGTATCTCGATTTAGAAGGACAATGCAGGGAATCCAGAGTATTTCATATGGACGCAAATTGTGTGTTAATTCGTCAATGTGGGGAGCGTGGGATGCTGTAAAGGAGGAATAATGCATCGGAAAAGAGATACTCGGAACCCCAAAGAAAATCCTATCGTTTCCGTAGAAACGTATCTCGATTTAGAAGGACAATGCAGGGAATCCAGAGTATTTCATATGGACGCAAATTGTGTGTTAATTCGTCAATGTGAGGGAGCGAGGGATGCAGTAAAGGAGGAATAATGCATCGGAAAAGAGCTACGCGGAACCCCAAAGAAAATCCTATCGTTTCCGTAGAAACGTATCTCGATTTAGAAGGACAATGCAGGGAATCCAGAGTATTTCATATGAACGCAAATTGTGTGTTAATTCGTCAATGTGAGGGAGCGAGGGATGCAGTAAAGGGGGAATAATGCATCGGAAAAGAGATACTCGGAACCCCAAATAAAATTCTATCGTTTCCGTAGAAACGTATCTCGATTTAGAAGGACAATGCAGGGAATCCAGAGTATTCCATATCGACGCAAATTGTGTGTTAATTCGTCAATGTGAGGGAGCGAGGGATGCAGTAAAGGAGGAATAATGCATCGGATAAGCGATACACGGAACCCCAAAGAAAATCCTATCGTTTCCGTAGAAATGTATCTCGATTTAGAAGGACAATGCAGGGAATCCAGAGCATTTCATATGGACGCAAATTGTGTGTTAATTCGTCAATGTGAGGAAGCGAGAAATGCAGTAAAGGAGGAATAATGCATTGGAAAAGAAATACTCGGAACCCCAAAGAAAATCCTGTCGTTTCCGTAGAAACGTATCTCGATTTAGAAGGACAATGCAGGGAATCCAGAGTATATCATATGGACGCAAATTGTGTGTTACATCGTCAATGTGAGGGAGCGAGGGATGCAGTAAAGGAGGAATAATGCATCGGAAAAGAGATACTCGACTCCCAAAAGAAAATCCTATCGTTTCCGAAGAAACGTATCACGTTTTAGAAAGATAATGCAGGGAACCCAGAGTATTTAATATGGACGCAAATTGTGCGTTAATTCGGCAATGTGAGGGAGCGAGGGATGCAGTAAAGGAGGAATAATGCATCGGAAAAGAGATACTCGACTCCCAAAAGAGAATCCTATCGTTTCCGTAGAAACGAATCCCGATTTAGAAGGACATTGCAGGGAATCCAGAGTATTTCATATGGACGCAAATTGTGTGTTAATTCGTCAATGTGAGGGAGCGAGGGATGCAGTAAAGGAGGAATAGATGCAGTAAAGGAGGAATAATGCATCGGAAAAGAGATACTCGACTCCCAAAAGAAAATTCTATCGTTTCCCTAGAAACGTATCTCGATTTAGAAGGACAATGCAGGGAATCCAGAGTATTTCATATGTACGCAATTTGTGTGTTAATTCGTCAATGTGAGGGAGCGAGGGATGCAGTAAAGGAGGAATAATGCATCGGAAAAGAGATACTCGGAACCCCAAAGAAAATCCTTTCGTTTCCGTAGAAACGTATCTCGATTTAGAAGGACAATGCAGGGAATCCAGAGTATTTCATATGGACGCAAATTGTGTGTTAATTCGTCAATGTGAGGGTGCGAGGGATGCAGTAAAGGGGGAATAATGCATCGGAAGAGAGATACTCGGAACCCCAGAGAAAATCCTATCATTTCCGTAGAAACGTATCTCGATTTAGAAGGACAATGCAGGGAATCCAGAGTATTCCATATGGACGCAAATTGTGTGTTAATTCGTCAATGTGAGGGAGCGAGGGATGCAGTAAAGGAGGAATAGTGCATCGGATAAGCGATACAAGGAACCCCAAAGAAAATCCTAACGTTTCCGTAGAAACGTATCTCGATTTAGAAGGACAATGCAGGGAATCCAGAGTATTTCATATGGACGCAAATTGTGTGTTAATTCGTCAATGTGAGGGAGCGAGAAATGCAGTAAAGGAGGAATAATGCATTGGAAAAGAGTTACTCGGAATCCCAAAGAAAATCCTATCGTTTCCGTAGAAACGTATCTCGATTTAGAAGGACAATGCAGGGAATCCAGAGTATATGATATGGACGCAAATTGTGTGTTAATTCGTCAATGTGAGGGAGCGAGGGATGCAGTAAAGGAGGAATAATGCATCGGAAAAGAGATACTCGACTCCCAAAAGAAAATCCTATCGTTTCCGAAGAAACGTATCTCGTTTTAGAAAGATAATGCAGGGAACCCAGAGTATTTAATATGGACGCAAATTGTGTGTTAATTCGGCAATGTGAGGGAGCGAGGGATGCAGTAAAGGAGGAATAATGCATCGCAAAAGAGATACTCGGAAACCCAAAGGAAATCCTATCGTTTCTGTAGAAATGTATCTCGATTTAGACGCACAATGCAAGGAATCCAGAGTATTTCATATGGACGCAAATTGTGTGTTAATTCGTCAAGGTGAGGGAGCGAGGGATGCAGTAAAGGAGGAATAATGCATCGGAAAAGAGATACTCGGAACCTCAAAGAAAATCCTATCGTTTCCGTAGAAACGTATCTCGATTTAGAAGGGCAATGCAGGGAATCCAGAGTATTTCATATGGACGCAAATTGTGTGTTAATTCGTCAATGTGAGGGAGCGAGGGATGCAGTAAAGGAGGAATAATGCATCGGAAAAGAGATACGCGGAACCCCAAAGAAAATCCTATCGTTTCCGTAGAAACGTATCTCGATGTAGAAGGACAATGCAGGGAATCCAGAGTATTTCATATGGACGCAAATTGTGTGTTAATTCGTCAATGTGAGGGAGCGAGGGATGCAGTAAAGGGGGAATAATGCATCGGAAAAGAGATACTCGGAACCCCAAAGAAAATCCTATCGTTTCCGTAGAAACGTATCTCGATTTAGAAGGACAATGCAGGGAATCCAGAGTATTCCATATGGACGCAAATTGTGTGTTAATTCGTCAATGTGAGGGAGCGAGGGATGCAGTAAAGGAGGAATAATGCATCGGATAAGCGATACACGGAAACCCAAAGAAAATCCTATCGTTTCCGTAGAAACGTATCTCGATTTAGAAGGACAATGCAGGGAATCCAGAGTATTTCATGTGGACGCAAATTGTGTGTTAATTCGTCAATGTGAGGGAGCGAGAAATGCAGTAAAGGAGGAATAATGCATTGGAAAAGAGATACTCGGAACCCCAAAGAAAATCCTATCAATTACGTAGAAACGTATCTCGATTTAGAAGGACAATGCAGGGAATCCAGAGTATTTCATATGGACGCAAATTGTGTGATAATTCGTCAATGTGAGGGAGCGAGGGATGCAGTAAAGGAGGAATAATGCTTCGGAAAAGAGATACTCGACTCCCAAAAGAAATTCCTATCGTTTCCGAAGAAACGTATCTCGTTTTAGAAAGATAATGCAGGGAACCCAGAGTATTTCATATGGACGCAAATTGTGTGTTAATTCGGCAATGTGAGGGAGCGAGGGATGCAGTAAAGGAGGAATAATGCATCGCAAAAGAGATACTCGGAACCCCAAAGAAAATCCTATCGTTTCTGTAGAAACGTATCTCGATTTAGAAGGACAATGCAATGAATCCAGAGTATTTCATATGGACGCAAATTCTGTGTTAATTCGTCAATGTGAGGGAGCGAGGGATGCAGTAAAGGAGGAATAATGCATCGGAAAATAGATACTCGGAACACCAAAGAAAATCCTATCGTTTCCGTAGAAACGTATCTCGATTTAGAAGGACAATGCAGGGAATCCAGAGTATTTCATATGGACGCAAATTGTGTGTTAATTCGTCAATGTGAGGGAGCGTGGGATGCTGTAAAGGAGGAATAACGCATCGGAAAAGAGATACTCGGAACCCCAAAGAAAATCCTATCGTTTCCGTAGAAACGTATCTCGATTTAGAAGGACAATGCAGGGAATCCAGAGTATTTCATATGGACGAAAATTGTGTGTTAATTCGTCAATGTGAGGGAGCGAGGGATGCAGTAAAGGAGGAATAATGCATCGGAAAAGAGCTACGCGGTACCCCAAAGAAAATCCTATCGTTTCCGTAGAAACGTATCTCGATTTAGAAGGACAATGCAGGGAATCCAGAGTATTTCATATGGACGCAAATTGTGTGTTAATTCGTCAAGGTGAGGGAGCGAGGGATGCAGTAAAGGGGGAATAATGCATCGGAAAAGAGATACTCGGAACCCCAAATAAAATCCTATCGTTTCCGTAGAAACGGATCTCGATTTAGAAGGACAATGCAGGGAATCCAGAGTATTCCATATGGACGCAAATTGTGTGTTAATTCGTCAATGTGAGGGAGCGAGGGATGCAGTAAAGGAGGAATAATGCATCGGATAAGCGATACACGGAACCCCAAAGAAAATCCTATCGTTTCCGTAGAAATGTATCTCGATTTAGAAGGACAATGCAGGGAATCCAGAGTATTTCATATGGACGCAAATTGTGTGTTAATTCGTCAATGTGAGGAAGCGAGAAATGCAGTAAAGGAGGAATAATGCATTGGAAAAGAAATACTCGGAACCCCAAAGAAAATCCTGTCGTTTCCGTAGAAACGTATCTCGATTTAGAAGGACAATGCAGGGAATCCAGAGTATATCATATGGACGCAAATTGTGTGTTAATTCGTCAATGTGAGGGAGCGAGGGATGCAGTAAAGGAGGAATAATGCATCGGAAAAGAGATACTCGACTCCCAAAAGAAAATCCTATCGTTTCCGAAGAAACGTATCACGTTTTAGAAAGATAATGCAGGGAACCCAGAGTATTTAATATGGACGCAAATTGTGTGTTAATTCGGCAATGTGAGGGAGCGAGGGATGCAGTAAAGGAGGAATAATGCATCGGTAAAGAGATACTCGGAGCCCCAAAGAAAATCCTATCGTTTCCGTAGAAACGTATCTCGATTTAGAAGGACAATGCAGGGAATCCAGAGTATTTCATATGGACGCAAATTGTGTGTTAATTCGTCAATGTGAGGGAGCGAGGGATGCAGTAAAGGAGGAATAATGCATCGGAAAAGAGATACTCGACTCCCAAAAGAAAATCCTATCGTTTCCGTAGAAACGTATCTCGATTTAGAAGGACAATGCAGGGAATCCAGAGTATTTCATATGGACGCAAATTGTGTGTTAATTCGTCAATGTGAGGGAGCGAGGGATGCAGTAAAGGAGGAATAATGCATCGGAAAAGAGATACTCGACTCCCAAAAGAAAATCCTATCGTTTCCGTAGAAACGAATCCCGATTTAGAAGGACATTGCAGGGAATCCAGAGTATTTCATATGGACGCAAATTGTGTGTTAATTCGTCAATGTGAGGGAGCGAGGGATGCAGTAAAGGAGGAATAGATGCAGTAAAGGAGGAATAATGCATCGGAAAAGAGATACTCGACTCCCAAAAGAAAATCCTATCGTTTCCGAAGAAACGTATCTCGTTTTAGAAAGATAATGCAGGGAACCCAGAGTATTTAATATGGACGCAAATTGTGTGTTAATTCGGCAATGTGAGGGAGCGAGGGATGCAGTAAAGGAGGAATAATGCATCGCAAAAGAGATACTCGGAACCCCAAAGAAAATCCTATCGTTTCTGTAGAAACGTATCTCGATTTAGAAGCACAATGCAAGGAATCCAGAGTATTTCATATGGACGCAAATTGTGTGTTAATTCGTCAATGTGAGGGAGCGAGGGATGCAGTAAAGGAGGAATAATGCATCGGAAAAGAGATACTCGGAACACCAAAGAAAATCCTATCGTTTCCGTAGAAACGTATCTCGATTTAGAAGGACAATGCAGGGAATCCAGAGTATTTCCTATGGACGCAAATTGTGTGTTAATTCGTCAATGTGAGGGAGCGTGGGATGCTGTAAAGGAGGAATAATGCATCGGAAAAGAGATACTCGGAACCCCAAAGAAAATCATATCGTTTCCGTAGAAACGTATCTCGATTTAGAAGGACAATGCAGGGAATCCAGAGTATTTCATATGGACGCAAATTGTGTGTTAATTCGTCAATGTGAGGGAGCGAGGGATGCAGTAAAGGAGGAATAATGCATCGGAAAAGAGATACGCGGAACCCCAAAGAAAATCCTATCGTTTCCGTAGAAACGTATCTCGATTTAGAAGGCAATGCAGGGAATCCAGAGTATTTCATATGGACGCAAATTGTGTGTTAATTCGTCAATGTGAGGGAGCGAGGGATGCAGTAAAGGGGGAATAATGCTTCGGAAAAGAGATACTCGGAACCCCAAAGAAAATCCTATCGTTTCCGTAGAAATGTATCTCGATTTAGAAGGACAATGCAGGGAATCCAGAGTATTCCATATGGACGCAAATTGTGTGTTAATTCGTCAATGTGAGGGAGCGAGGGATGCAGTAAAGGAGGAATAATGCATCGGATAAGCGATACACGGAAACCCAAAGAAAAACCTATCGTTTCCGTAGAAACGTATCTCGATTTAGAAGGACAATGCAGGGAATCCAGAGTATTTCATGAGGACGCAAATTGTGTGTTAATTCGTCAATGTGTGGGAGCGAGGAATGCAGTAAAGGAGGAATAATGCATTGGAAAAGAGATACTCGGAACCCCAAAGAAAATCCTATCGTTTCCGTAGAATCGTAACTCGATTTAGAAGGACAATTCAGGGAATCCAGAGTATATCATATGGACGCAAATTGTGTGTTAATTCGTCAATGTGAGGGAGCGAGGGATGCAGTAAAGGAGGAATAATGCATCGGAAAAGAGATACTCGACTCCCAAAAGAAAATCCTATCGTTTCCGAAGAAACGTATCACGTTTTAGAAAGATAATTCAGGGAACCCAGAGTATCTCATATGGACGCAAATTGTGTGTTAATTCGGCAATGTGAGGGAGCGAGGGATGCAGTAAAGGAGGAATAATGCATCGGTAAAGAGATACTCGGAACCCCAAAGAAAATCCTATCGTTTCCGTGGAAACGTATCTCGATTTAGAAGGACAATGCAGGGAATCCAGAGGGTTCCATATGGACGGAAATTGTGTGTTAATTCGTCAATGTGAGGGAGCGAGGGATGCAGTAAAGGAGGAATAATGCATCGGATAAGCGATACACGGAACCCCCAAGAAAATCCTATCGTTTACGTAGAAACGTATCTCGATGTAGAAGGACAATGCAGGGAATCCAGAGTATTTCATATGGACGCAAATTGTGTGATAATTCGTCAATGTGAGGGAGCGAGGGATGCAGTAAAGGAGGAATAATGCTTCGGAAAAGAGATACTCGACTCCCAAAAGAAAATCCTATCGTTTCCGAAGAAACGTATCTCATTTTAGAAAGAAAATGCAGGGAACCCAGAGTATTTCATATGGACGCAAATTGTGTGTTAATTCGGCAATATGAGGGAGCGAGGGATGCAGTAAAGAAGGAATAATGCATCGCAAAAGAGATACTCGGAACCCCAAAGAAAATCCTATCGTTTCTGTAGAAACGTATCTCGATTTAGAAGGACAATGCAAGGAATACAGAGTATATCATATGGACGCAAATTCTGTGTTAATTCGTCAATGTGAGGGAGCGAGGGATGCAGTAAAGGAGGAATAATGCATCGGAAAAGAGATACTCGGAACACCAAAGAAATTCCTATCGTTTCCGTAGAAACGTATCTCAATTTAGAAGGACAATGCAGGGAATCCAGAGTATTTCATATGGACGCAAATTGTGTGTTAATTCGTCAATGTGAGGGAGCGTGGGATGCTGTAAAGGAGGAATAATGCTTCGGAAAAGAGATACTCGGAACCCCAAAGAAAATCCTATCGTTTCCGTAGAAACGTATCTCGATTTAGAAGGACAATGCAGGGAATCCAGAGTATTTCATATGGACGCAAATTGTGTGTTAATTCGTCAATGTGAGGGAGCGAGGGATGCAGTAAAGGAGGAATAATGCATCGGAAAAGAGCTACGCGGAACCCCAAAGAAAATCCTATCGTTTCCGTAGAAACGTATCTCGATTTAGAAGGACAATGCAGGGAATCCAGAGTATTTCATATGGACGCAAATTGTGTGTTAATTCGTCAATTTGAGGGAGCGAGGGATGCAGTATAGGGGGAATAATGCATCGGAAAAGAGATACTCGGAACCCCAAAGAAAATCCTATCGTTTCCGTAGAAACGTATCTCGATTTAGAAGGACGATGCAGGGAATCCAGAGTATTCCATATGGACGCAAATTGTGTGTTAATTCGTCAATGTGAGGGAGCGAGGGATGCAGTAAAGGAGGAATAATGCATCGGATAAGCGATACACGGAACCCCAAAGAAAATCCTATCGTTTCCGTAGAAACGTATCTCGATTTAGAAGGACAATGCAGGGAATCCAGAGTATTTCATATGGACGCAAATTGTGTGTTAATTCGTCAATGTGAGGGAGCGAGAAATGCAGTAAAGGAGGAATAATGCATTGGAAAAGAGATACTCGGAACCCCAAAGAAAATCCTATCGTTTCCGTAGAAACGTATCTCGATTTAGAAGTACAATGCAGGGAATCCAGAGTATATCATATGGACGCAAATTGTGTGTTAATTCGTCAATGTGAGGGAGCGAGGGATGCAGTAAAGGAGGAATAATGCATCGGAAAAGAGATACTCGACTCCCAAAAGAAAATCCTATCGTTTCTGAAGAAACGTATCACGTTTTAGAAAGATAATGCAGGGAACCCGGAGTATTTCATATGGACGCAAATTGTGTGTTAATTCGGCAATGTGAGGGAGCGAGGGATGCAGTAAAGGAGGAATAATGCATCGGTAAAGAGATACTCGGAACCCCAAAGAAAATCCTATCGTTTCCGTAGAAACGTATCTCGATTTAGAAGGACAATGCAGGGAATCCAGAGGGTTCCATATGGACGCATATTGTGTGTTAATTCGTCAATGTGAGGGTGCGAGGGATGCAGTAAAGGAGGAATAATACATCGGAAAAGAGATACTCGACTCCAAAACGAAAATCCTATCGTTTCCGAAGAAACGTATCTCTTTTTAGAAAGATAATGCAGGGAACACAAAGTATTTCATATGGACGCAAATTGTGTGTTAATTCGGCAATGTGAGGGAGCGAGGGATGCAGTAAAGGAGGAATAATGCATCGCAAAAGAGATACTCGTACCCCAAAGAAAATCCTATCGTTTCTGTAGAAACGTATCTCGATTTAGAAGGACAATGCAAGGAATCCAGAGTATTTCATATGGACGCAAATTGTGTGTTAATTCGTCAATGTGAGGTAGCGAGGGATGCAGTAAAGGAGGAATAAAGCATCGGAAAAGAGATACTCGGAACCCCAAAGAAAATCCTATCGTTTCCATAGAAACGTATCTCGATTTAGAAGGACAATGCAGGGAATCCAGAGTATTTCACATGGACGCAAATTGTGTGTTAATTCGTCAATCTGAGGGAGCGTGGGATGCTGTAAAGAAGGAATAATGCATCGGAAAAGAGATACTCGGAACCCTAAAGAAAATCATATCCTTTCCGTAGAAACGTATCTCGATTTAGAAGGACAATGCAGGTAATCCAGAGTATTTCATATGGACGCAAATTGTGTGTTAATTCGTCAATGTGAGGGAGCTAGGGATGCAGTAAAGGAGCAATAATGCACCGGAAAAGAGATACGCGGAACCCTAAAGAAAATCCTATCGTTTCCATAGAAACGTATCTCGATTTAGAAGGACAATGCAGGGAATCCAGAGTATTTCATATAGACGCAAATTGTGTGTTAATTCGTCAATGTGAGGGAGCGAGGGATGCAGTAAAGGAGGAATAATGCACCGGAAAAGAGATACTCGGAACCTAATAGAAAATCCTATCGTTTCCGTAGAAACGTATCTTGATTTAGAAGGACAATGCAGGGAATCCAGAGTATTTCATATGGACGCAAATTGTGTGATAATTCGTCAATGTGAGGGAGCGAGGGATGCAGTAAAGGAGGAATAATGCATCGGAAAAGAGATACTCGGAACCCCAAAGAAAATCCTATCGTTTCCGTAGAAACGTATCTCGATTTAGAAGGACAATGCAGGGAATCCAGAGTATTTCACATGGACGCAAATTGTGTGTTAATTCATCAATGTGAGGGAGCGAGGGATGCAGTAAAGGAGGAATAATGCATCGGATAAGCGATACACGGAACCCCAAAGAAAATCCTAACGTTTCCGTAGAAACGTATCTCGATTTAGAAGGACAATGCAGGGAATCCAGAGTATATCATATGGACGCAAATTGTGTGTTAATTCGTCAATGTGAGGGAGCGAGGGATGCAGTAAAGGAGGAATAATGCATCGGAAAAGAGATACTCGACTCCCAAAAGAAAATCCTATCGTTTCCGAAGAAACGTATCTCGTTTTAGAAAGATAATGCAGGGAACCCAGAGTATTTCATATGGACGCAAATTGTGTGTTAATTCGGCAATGTGAGGGAGCGAGGGATGCAGTAAAGGAGGAATAATGCTTCGCAAAAGAGATACTCGGAACCCCAAAGAAAATCCTATCGTTTCTGTAGAAACGTATCTCGATTTAGAAGGACAATGCAAGGAATCCAGAGTATTTCATATGGACGCAAATTGTGTGTTAATTCGTCAATGTGAGGGAGCGAGGGATGCAGTAAAGGAGGAATAATGCATCGGAAAAGAGATACTCGGAACCCCAAAGAAAATCCTATCGTTTCCGTAGAAACGTATCTCGATTTAGAAGGACAATACAGGGAATTCAGAGTATTTCACATGGACGCAAATTGTGTGTTAATTCGTCAATGTGAGGGACCGTGGGATGTAGTAAAGGAGGAATAATGCATCGGAAAAGAGATACTCGGAACCCCCAAGAAAATCCTATCGTTTCCGTAGGAACGTATCTCGATTTAGAAGGACAATGCAGAGAATCCAGAGTATTTCATATGGACGCAAATTGTGTGTTAATTCGTCAATGTGAGGGAGCGTGGGATGCTGTAAAGAAGGAATAATGCATCGGAAAAGAGATACTCGGAACCCCAAAGAAAATCATATCCTTTCCGTAGAAACGTATCTCCATTTAGAAGGACAATGCAGGGAATCCAGAGGGTTCCATATGGACGCATATTGTGTGTTAATTCGTCAATGTGAGGGTGCGAGGGATGCAGTAAAGGAGGAATAATACATCGGAAAAGAGATACTCGACTCCCAAACGAAAATCCTATCGTTTCCGAGGAAACGTATCTCTTTTTAGAAAGATAATGCAGGGAACACAAAGTATTTCATATGGACGCAAATTGTGTGTTAATTCGGCAATGTGAGGGAGCGAGGGATGCAGTAAAGGAGGAATAATGCATCGCAAAAGAGATACTCGTACCCCAAATAAATCCTATCGTTTCTGTAGAAACGTATCTCGATTTAGAAGGACAATGCAAGGAATCCAGAGTATTTCATATGGACGCAAATTGTGTGTTAATTCGTCAATGTGAGGTAGCGAGGGATGCAGTAAAGGAGGAATAAAGCATCGGAAAAGAGATACTCGGAACCCCAAAGAAAATCCTATCGTTTCCATAGAAATGTATCTCGATTTAGAAGGACAATGCAGGGAATCCAGAGTATTTCACATGGACGCAAATTGTGTGTTAATTCGTCAATGTGAGGGAGCGTGGGATGCTGTAAAGAAGGAATAATGCATCGGAAAAGAGATACTCGGAACCCCAAAGAAAATCATATCCTTTCCGTAGAAACGTATCTCGATTTAGAAGGACAATGCAGGTAATCCAGAGTATTTCATATGGACGCAAATTGTGTGTTAATTCGTCAATGTGAGGGAGCTAGGGATGCAGTAAAGGAGCAATAATGCACCGGAAAAGAGATACGCGGAACCCTAAAGAAAATCCTATCGTTTCCATAGAAACGTATGTCGATTTAGAAGGACAATGCAGGGAATCCAGAGTATTTCATATAGACGCAAATTGTGTGTTAATTCGTCAATGTGAGGGAGCGAGGGATGCAGTAAAGGAGGAATAATGCACCGGAAAAGAGATACTCGGAACCCCATAGAAAATCCTATCGTTTCCGTAGAAACGTATCTTGATTTAGAAGGACAATGCAGGGAATCCAGAGTATTTCATATGGACGCAAATTGTGTGATAATTCGTCAATGTGAGGGAGCGAGGGATGCAGTAAAGGAGGAATAATGCATCGGAAAAGAGATACTCGGAACCCCAAAGAAAATCCTATCGTTTCCGTAGAAACGTATCTCGATTTAGAAGGACAATGCAGGGAATCCAGAGTATTTCATATGGACGCAAATTGTGTGTTAATTCATCAATGTGAGGGAGCGAGGGATGCAGTAAAGGAGGAATAATGCATCGGATAAGCGATACACGGAACCCCAAAGAAAATCCTAACGTTTCCGTAGAAACGTATCTCGATTTAGAAGGACAATGCAGGGAATCCAGAGTATATCATATGGACGCAAATTGTGTGTTAATTCGTCAATGTGAGGGAGCGAGGGATGCAGTAAAGGAGGAATAATGCATCGGAAAAGAGATACTCGACTCCCAAAAGAAAATCCTATCGTTTCCGAAGAAACGTATCTCGTTTTAGAAAGATAATGCAGGGAACCCAGAGTATTTCATATGGACGCAAATTGTGTGTTAATTCGGCAATGTGAGGGAGCGAGGGATGCAGTAAAGGAGGAATAATGCTTCGCAAAAGAGATACTCGGAACCCCAAAGAAAATCCTATCGTTTCTGTAGAAACGTATCTCGATTTAGAAGGACAATGCAAGGAATCCAGAGTATTTCATATGGACGCAAATTGTGTGTTAATTCGTCAATGTGAGGGAGCGAGGGATGCAGTAAAGGAGGAATAATGCATCGGAAAAGAGATACTCGGAACCCCAAAGAAAATCCTATCGTTTCCGTAGAAACGTATCTCGATTTAGAAGGACAATACAGGGAATTCAGAGTATTTCACATAGACGCAAATTGTGTGTTAATTCGTCAATGTGAGGGACCGTGGGATGTAGTAAAGGAGGAATAATGCATCGGAAAAGAGATACTCGGAACCCCCAAGAAAATCCTATCGTTTCCGTAGGAACGTATCTCGATTTTGAAGGACAATGCAGAGAATCCAGAGTATTTCATATGGACGCAAATTGTGTGTTAATTCGTCAATGTGAGGGAGCGTGGGATGCTGTAAAGAAGGAATAATGCATCGGAAAAGAGATACTCGGAACCCCAAAGAAAATCCTATCGTTTCCGTAGAAACGTATCTCGATTTAGAAGGACAATACAGGGAATTCAGAGTATTTCACATGGACGAAAATTGTGTGTTAATTCGTCAATGTGAGGGACCGTGGGATGTAGTAAAGGAGGAATAATGCATCGGAAAAGAGATACTCGGAACCCCCAAGAAAATCCTATCGTTTCCGTAGGAACGTATCTCGATTTTGAAGGACAATGCAGAGAATCCAGAGTATTTCATATGGACGCAAATTGTGTGTTAATTCGTCAATGTGAGGGAGCGTGGGATGCTGTAAAGAAGGAATAATGCATCGGAAAAGAGATACTCGGAACCCCAAAGAAAATCATATCCTTTCCGTAGAAACGTATCTCCATTTAGAAGGACAATGCAGGGAATCCAGAGTATTTCATATGGACGCAAATTGTGTGATAATTCGTCAATGTGAGGGAGCGAGGGATGCAGTAAAGGAGGAATAATGCATCGGAAAAGAGATACTCGGAACCCCAAAGAAAATCCTATCGTTTCCGTAGAAACGTATCTCGATTTAGAAGGACAATGCAGGGAATCCAGAGTATTTCATATGGACGCAAATTGTGTGTTAATTCATCAATGTGAGGGAGTGAGGGATGCAGTAAAGGAGGAATAATGCATCGGATAAGCGATACACGGAACCCCAAAGAAAATCCTAACGTTTCCGTAGAAACGTATCTCGATTTAGAAGGACAATGCAGGGAATCCAGAGTATATCATATGGACGCAAATTGTGTGTTAATTCGTCAATGTGAGGGAGCGAGGGATGCAGTAAAGGAGGAATAATGCATCGGAAAAGAGATACTCGACTCCCAAAAGAAAATCCTATCGTTTCCGAAGAAACGTATCTCGTTTTAGAAAGATAATGCAGGGAACCCAGAGTATTTCATATGGACGCAAATTGTGTGTTAATTCGGCAATGTGAGGGAGCGAGGGATGCAGTAAAGGAGGAATAATGCTTCGCAAAAGAGATACTCGGAACCCCAAAGAAAATCCTATCGTTTCTGTAGAAACGTATCTCGATTTAGAAGGACAATGCAAGGAATCCAGAGTATTTCATATGGACGCAAATTGTGTGTTAATTCGTCAATGTGAGGGAGCGAGGGATGCAGTAAAGGAGGAATAATGCATCGGAAAAGAGATACTCGGAACCCCAAAGAAAATCCTATCGTTTCCGTAGAAACGTATCTCGATTTAGAAGGACAATACAGGGAATTCAGAGTATTTCACATAGACGCAAATTGTGTGTTAATTCGTCAATGTGAGGGACCGTGGGATGTAGTAAAGGAGGAATAATGCATCGGAAAAGAGATACTCGGAACCCCCAAGAAAATCCTATCGTTTCCGTAGGAACGTATCTCGATTTTGAAGGACAATGCAGAGAATCCAGAGTATTTCATATGGACGCAAATTGTGTGTTAATTCGTCAATGTGAGGGAGCGTGGGATGCTGTAAAGAAGGAATAATGCATCGGAAAAGAGATACTCGGAACCCCAAAGAAAATCCTATCGTTTCCGTAGAAACGTATCTCGATTTAGAAGGACAATACAGGGAATTCAGAGTATTTCACATGGACGAAAATTGTGTGTTAATTCGTCAATGTGAGGGACCGTGGGATGTAGTAAAGGAGGAATAATGCATCGGAAAAGAGATACTCGGAACCCCCAAGAAAATCCTATCGTTTCCGTAGGAACGTATCTCGATTTTGAAGGACAATGCAGAGAATCCAGAGTATTTCATATGGACGCAAATTGTGTGTTAATTCGTCAATGTGAGGGAGCGTGGGATGCTGTAAAGAAGGAATAATGCATCGGAAAAGAGATACTCGGAACCCCAAAGAAAATCATATCCTTTCCGTAGAAACGTATCTCCATTTAGAAGGACAATGCAGGGAATCCAGAGTATTTCATATGGACGCAAATTGTGTGTTAATTCGTCAATGTGAGGGAGCGAGGGATGCAGTAAAGGAGGAATAATGCATCGGAAAAGAGATACTCGGAACCCCATAGAAAATCCTATTGTTTCCGTAGAAACGTATCTTGATTTAGAAGAACAATGCTGGGAATCCAGAGTATTTCATATGGACGCAAATTGTGTGATAATTCGTCAATGTGAGGGAGCGAGGGATGCAGTAAAGGAGGAATAATGCATCGGAAAAGAGATACTCGTAACCCCAAAGAAAATCCTATCGTTTCCGTAGAAACGTATCTCGATTTAGAAGGACAATGCAGGAATCCAGAGTATTTCATATGGACGCAAATTGTGTGTTAATTCATCAATGTGAGGGAGCGAGGGATGCAGTAAAGGAGGAATAATGCATCGGATAAGCGATACACGGAACCCCAAAGAAAATCCTAACGTTTCCGTAGAAACTTATCTCGATTTAGAAGGACAATGCAGGGAATCCAGAGTATATCATATGGACGCTAATTGTGTGTTAATTCGTCAATGTGAGGGAGCGAGGGATGCAGTAAAGGAGGAATAATGCATCGGAAAAGAGATACTCGACTCCCAAAAGAAAATCCTATCGTTTCCGAAGAAACGTATCTCGTTTTAGAAAGATAATGCAGGGAACCCAGAGTATTTCATATGGACGCAAATTGTGTGTTAATTCGGCAATGTGAGGGAGCGAGGGATGCAGTAAAGGAGGAATAATGCATCGGAAAAGAGATACTCGGAACCCCAAAGAAAATCCTATCGTTTCCGTAGAAACGTATCTCGATTTAGAAGGACAATGCAGGGAATCCAGAGTATTTCATATGGACGCAAATTGTGTGTTAATTCGTCAATGTGAGGGAGCGAGGGATGCAGTAAAGGAGGAATAATGCATCGGAAAAGAGATACGCGGAACCCGAAAGAAAATCCTATCGTTTCCGTAGAAACGTATCTCGATTTAGAAGGACAATGCAGGGAATCCAGAGTATTTCATATGGACGCAAATTGTGTGTTAATTCGTCAATGTGAGGGAGCGAGGGATGCAGTAAAGGAGGAATAATGCATCGGAAAAGAGATACTCGACTCCCAAAAGAAAATCCGATCGTTTCCGAAGAAACGTATCTCGTTTTAGAAAGATAATGCAGGGAACCCAGAATATTTCATATGGACGCAAATTGTGTGTTCATTCGGCAATGCGAGGGAGCGAGAGATGCAGTAAAGGAGGAATAGATGCAGTAAAGGGGGAATAATGCATCGGAAAAGAGATACTCGACTCCCAAAAGAAAATCCTATCGTTTCCGTAGAAACGTATCTCGATTTAGAAGGACAATGCAGGGAATCCAGAGTATTTCATATGGACGCAATTTGTGTGTTAATTCGTCAATGTGAGGGAGCGAGGGATGCAGTAAAGGAGGAATAATGCATCGGAAAAGAGATACTCGGAACCCCAAAGAATATCCTATCGTTTCCGTAGAAAGGTATCTCGATTTAGAAGGACAATGCAGGGAATCCGGAGTATTTCATATGGACGCAAATTGTGTGTTAATTCGTCAATGTGAGGGAGCGAGGGATGCAGTAAAGGGGGAATAATGCATCGGAAGAGAGATACTCAGAACCCCAAAGAAAATCCTATCGTTTCTGTAGAAACGTATCTCGATTTAGAAGGACAATGCAGGGAATCCAGAGTATTCCAATGGACGCAAATTGTGTGTTAATTCGTCAATGTGAGGGAGCGAGAAATGCAGTAATAGAGGAATAATGCATCGGATAAGCGATACACGGAACCCCAAAGGAAATCCTAACGTCTCCGTAGAAACGTATCTCGATTTAGAAGGACAATGCAGGGAATCCAGAGTATTTCATATGGACGCAAATTGTGTGTTAATTCGTCAATGTGAGGGAGCGAGAAATGCAGTAAAGGAGGAATAATGCACTGGAAAAGAGATACTCGGAACCCCAAAGAAAATCCTATCGTTTCCGTAGAAACGTATCTCGATTTAGAAGGACAATGCAGGGAATCCAGAGTATTTCATATGGACGCAAATTGTGTGTTAATTCATCAATGTGAGGGAGCGAGGGATGCAGTAAAGGAGGAATAATGCATCGGATAAGCGATACACGGAACCCCAAAGAAAATCCTAACGTTTCCGTAGAAACGTATCTCGATTTAGAAGGACAATGCAGGGAATCCAGAGTATATCATATGGACGCAAATTGTGTGTTAATTCGTCAATGTGAGGGAGCTAGGGATGCAGTAAAGGAGGAATAATGCATCGGAAAAGAGATACTCGACTCCCAAAAGAAAATCCTATCGTTTCCGAAGAAACGTATCTCGTTTTAGAAAGATAATGCAGGGAACCCAGAGTATTTCATATGGACGCAAATTGTGTGTTAATTCGGCAATGTGAGGGAGCGAGGGATGCAGTAAAGGAGGAATAATGCATCGCAAAAGAGATACTCGGAACCCCAAAGAAAATCCTATCGTTTCTGTAGAAACGTATCTCGATTTAGAAGGACAATACAGGGAATTCAGAGTATTTCATATGGACGCAAATTGTGTGTTAATTCGTCAATGTGAGGGAGCGTGGGATGCAGTAAAGGAGGAATAATGCATCGGAAAAGAGATACTCGGAACCCCAAAGAAAATCATATCCTTTCCGTAGAAACGTATCTCGATTTAGAAGGACAATGCAGGGAATCCAGAGTATTTCATATGGACGCAAATTGTGTGTTAATTCGTCAATGTGAGGGAGCGAGGGATGCAGTAAAGGAGGAATAATGCATCGGAAAAGAGATACTCGTAACCCCATAGAAAATCCTATCGTTTCCGTAGAAACGTATCTTGATTTAGATGAACAATGCAGGTAATCCAGAGTATTTCATATGGACGCAAATTGTGTGATAATTCGTCAATGTGAGGGAGCGAGGGATGCAGTAAAGGAGGAATAATGCATCGGAAAAGAGATACTCAGAACCCCAAAGAAAATCCTATCGTTTCCGTAGAAACATATCTCGATTTAGAAAGACAATGCAGGGAATCCAGAGTATTTCATATGGACGCAAATTGTGTGTTAATTCATCAATGTGAGGGAGCGAGGGATGCAGTAAAGGAGGAATAATGCATCGGATAAGCGATACACGGAACCCCAAAGAAAATCCTAACGTTTCCGTAGAAACGTATCTCGATTTAGAAGGACAATGCAGGGAATCCAGAGTATATCATATGGACGCTAATTGTGTGTTAATTCGTCAATGTGAGGGAGCGAGGGATGCAGTAAAGGAGGAATAATGCATCGGAAAAGAGATACTCGGAACACCAAAGAAATTCCTATCGTTTCCGTAGAAACGTATCTCAATTTAGAAGGACAATGCAGGGAATCCAGAGTATTTCATATGGACGCAAATTGTGTGTTAATTCGTCAATGTGAGGGAGCGTGGGATGCTGTAAAGGAGGAATAATGCATCGGAAAAGAGATACTCGGAACCCCAAAGAAAATCCTATCGCGTTTCCGTAGAAACGTATCTCGATTTAGAAGGACAATGCAGGGAATCCAGAGTATTTCATATGGACGCAAATTGTGTGTTAATTCGTCAATGTGAGGGAGCGAGGGATGCAGTAAGGAGGAATAATGCATCGGAAAAGAGCTACGCGGAACCCCAAAGAAAATCCTATCGTTTCCGTAGAAACGTATCTCGATTTAGAAGGACAATGCAGGGAATCCAGAGTATTTCATATGGACGCAAATTGTGTGATAATTCGTCAATGTGAGGGAGCGAGGGATGCAGTATAGGGGGAATAATGCATCGGAAAAGAGATACTCGGAACCCCAAAGAAAATCCTATCGTTTCCGTAGAAACGTATCTCGATTTAGAAGGACGATGCAGGGAATCCAGAGTATTCCATATGGACGCAAATTGTGTGTTAATTCGTCAATGTGAGGGAGCGAGGGATGCAGTAAAGGAGGAATAATGCATCGGATAAGCGATACACGGAACCCCAAAGAAAATCCTATCGTTTCCGTAGAAACGTATCTCGATTTAGAAGGACAATGCAGGGAATCCAGAGTATTTCATATGGACGCAAATTGTGTGTTAATTCGTCAATGTGAGGGAGCGAGAAATGCAGTAAAGGAGGAATAATGCATTGGAAAAGAGATACTCGGAACCCCAAAGAAAATCCTATCGTTTCCGTAGAAACGTATCTCGATTTAGAAGTACAATGCAGGGAATCCAGAGTATATCATATGGACGCAAATTGTGTGTTAATTCGTCAATGTGAGGGAGCGAGGGATGCAGTAAAGGAGGAATAATGCATCGGAAAAGAGATACTCGACTCCCAAAAGAAAATCCTATCGTTTCTGAAGAAACGTATCACGTTTAGAAAGATAATGCAGGGAACCCGGAGTATTTCATATGGACGCAAATTGTGTGTTAATTCGGCAATGTGAGGGAGCGAGGGATGCAGTAAAGGAGGAATAATGCATCGGTAAAGAGATACTCGGAACCCCAAAGAAAATCCTAACGTTTCCGTAGAAACGTATCTCGATTTAGAAGGACAATGCAGGGAATCCAGAGGGTTCCATATGGACGCATATTGTGTGTTAATTCGTCAATGTGAGGGTGCGAGGGATGCAGTAAAGGAGGAATAATACATCGGAAAAGAGATACTCGACTCCCAAACGAAAATCCTATCGTTTCCGAAGAAACGTATCTCTTTTTAGAAAGATAATGCAGGGAACACAAAGTATTTCATATGGACGCAAATTGTGTGTTAATTCGGCAATGTGAGGGAGCGAGGGATGCAGTAAAGGAGGAATAATGCATCGCAAAAGAGATACTCGTACCCCAAAGAAAATCCTATCGTTTCTGTAGAAACGTATCTCGATTTAGAAGGACAATGCAAGGAATCCAGAGTATTTCATATGGACGCAAATTGTGTGTTAATTCGTCAATGTGAGGTAGCGAGGGATGCAGTAAAGGAGGAATAAAGCATCGGAAAAGAGATACTCGGAACCCCAAAGAAAATCCTATCGTTTCCATAGAAACGTATCTCGATTTAGAAGGACAATGCAGGGAATCCAGAGTATTCACATGGACGCAAATTGTGTGTTAATTCGTCAATGTGAGGAGAGCGTGGGATGCTGTAAAGAAGGAATAATGCATCGGAAAAGAGATACTCGGAACCCCAAAGAAAATCATATCCTTTCCGTAGAAACGTATCTCGATTTAGAAGGACAATGCAGGTAATCCAGAGTATTTCATATGGACGCAAATTGTGTGTTAATTCGTCAATGTGAGGGAGCTAGGGATGCAGTAAAGGAGCAATAATGCACCGGAAAAGAGATACGCGGAACCCTAAAGAAAATCCTATCGTTTCCATAGAAACGTATCTCGATTTAGAAGGACAATGCAGGGAATCCAGAGTATTTCATATAGACGCAAATTGTGTGTTAATTCGTCAATGTGAGGGAGCGAGGGATGCAGTAAAGGAGGAATAATGCACCGGAAAAGAGATACTCGGAACCCCATAGAAAATCCTATCGTTTCCGTAGAAACGTATCTTGATTTAGAAGGACAATGCAGGGAATCCAGAGTATTTCATATGGACGCAAATTGTGTGATAATTCGTCAATGTGAGGGAGCGAGGGATGCAGTAAAGGAGGAATAATGCATCGGAAAAGAGATACTCGGAACCCCAAAGAAAATCCTATCGTTTCTCCGTAGAAACGTATCTCGATTTAGAAGGACAATGCAGGGAATCCAGAGTATTTCATATGGACGCAAATTGTGTGTTAATTCATCAATGTGAGGGAGCGAGGGATGCAGTAAAGGAGGAATAATGCATCGGATAGGCGATACACGGAACCCCAAAGAAAATCCTAACGTTTCCGTAGAAACGTATCTCGATTTAGAAGGACAATGCAGGGAATCCAGAGTATATCATATGGACGCAAATTGTGTGTTAATTCGTCAATGTGAGGGAGCGAGGGATGCAGTAAAGGAGGAATAATGCATCGGAAAAGAGATACTCGACTCCCAAAAGAAAATCCTATCGTTTCCGAAGAAACGTATCTCGTTTTAGAAAGATAATGCAGGGAACCCAGAGTATTTCATATGGACGCAAATTGTGTGTTAATTCGGCAATGTGAGGGAGCGAGGGATGCAGTAAAGGAGGAATAATGCTTCGCAAAAGAGATACTCGGAACCCCAAAGAAAATCCTATCGTTTCTGTAGAAACGTATCTCGATTTAGAAGGACAATGCAAGGAATCCAGAGTATTTCATATGGACGCAAATTGTGTGTTAATTCGTCAATGTGAGGGAGCGAGGGATGCAGTAAAGGAGGAATAATGCATCGGAAAAGAGATACTCGGAACCCCAAAGAAAATCCTATCGTTTCCGTAGAAACGTATCTCGATTTAGAAGGACAATACAGGGAATTCGGAGTATTTCACATGGACGCAAATTGTGTGTTAATTGGTCAATGTGAGGGAGCGAGGGATGCAGTAAAGGAGGAATAATGCATCGGAAAAGAGATACTCGACTCCCAAAAGAAAATCCGATCGTATCCGAAGAAACGTATCTCGTTTTAGAAAGATAATGCAGGGAACCCAGAATATTTCATATGGACGCAAATTGTGTGTTCATTCGGCAATGCGAGGGAGCGAGAGATGCAGTAAAGGAGGAATAGATGCAGTAAAGGGGGAATAATGCATCGGAAAAGATACTCGACTCCCAAAAGAAAATCCTATCGTTTCCGTAGAAACGTATCTCGATTTAGAAGGACAATGCAGGGAATCCAGAGTATTTCATATGGACGCAATTTGTGTGTTAATTCGTCAATGTGAGGGAGCGAGGGATGCAGTAAAGGAGGAATAATGCATCGGAAAAGAGATACTCGGAACCCCAAAGAATATCCTATCGTTTCCGTAGAAAGGTATCTCGATTTAGAAGGACAATGCAGGGAATCCGGAGTATTTCATATGGACGCAAATTGTGTGTTAATTCGTCAATGTGAGGGAGCGAGGGATGCAGTAAAGGGGGAATAATGCATCGGAAGAGAGATACTCAGAACCCCAAAGAAAATCCTGTCGTTTCTGTAGAAACGTATCTCGATTTAGAAGGACAATGCAGGGAATCCAGAGTATTCCAATGGACGCAAATTGTGTGTTAATTCGTCAATGTGAGGGAGCGAGAAATGCAGTAATAGAGGAATAATGCATCGGATAAGCGATACACGGAACCCCAAAGGAAATCCTAACGTCTCCGTAGAAACGTATCTCGATTTAGAAGGACAATGCAGGGAATCCAGAGTATTTCATATGGACGCAAATTGTGTGTTAATTCGTCAATGTGAGGGAGCGAGAAATGCAGTAAAGGAGGAATAATGCACTGGAAAAGAGATACTCGGAACCCCAAAGAAAATCCTATCGTTTCCGTAGAAACGTATCTCGATTTAGAAGGACAATGCAGGGAATCCAGAGTATTTCATATGGACGCAAATTGTGTGTTAATTCATCAATGTGAGGGAGCGAGGGATGCAGTAAAGGAGGAATAATGCATCGGATAAGCGATACACGGAACCCCAAAGAAAATCCTAACGTTTCCGTAGAAACGTATCTCGATTTAGAAGGACAATGCAGGGAATCCAGAGTATATCATATGGACGCAAATTGTGTGTTAATTCGTCAATGTGAGGGAGCTAGGGATGCAGTAAAGGAGGAATAATGCATCGGAAAAGAGATACTCGACTCCCAAAAGAAAATCCTATCGTTTCCGAAGAAACGTATCTCGTTTTAGAAAGATAATGCAGGGAACCCAGAGTATTTCATATGGACGCAAATTGTGTGTTAATTCGGCAATGTGAGGGAGCGAGGGATGCAGTAAAGGAGGAATAATGCATCGCAAAAGAGATACTCGGAACCCCAAAGAAAATCCTATCGTTTCTGTAGAAACGTATCTCGATTTAGAAGGACAATACAGGGAATTCAGAGTATTTCATATGGACGCAAATTGTGTGTTAATTCGTCAATGTGAGGGAGCGTGGGATGCAGTAAAGGAGGAATAATGCATCGGAAAAGAGATACTCGGAACCCCAAAGAAAATCATATCCTTTCCGTAGAAACGTATCTCGATTTAGAAGGACAATGCAGGGAATCCAGAGTATTTCATATGGACGCAAATTGTGTGTTAATTCGTCAATGTGAGGGAGCGAGGGATGCAGTAAAGGAGGAATAATGCATCGGAAAAGAGATACTCGTAACCCCATAGAAAATCCTATCGTTTCCGTAGAAACGTATCTTGATTTAGATGAACAATGCAGGTAATCCAGAGTATTTCATATGGACGCAAATTGTGTGATAATTCGTCAATGTGAGGGAGCGAGGGATGCAGTAAAGGAGGAATAATGCATCGGAAAAGAGATACTCAGAACCCCAAAGAAAATCCTATCGTTTCCGTAGAAACATATCTCGATTTAGAAAGACAATGCAGGGAATCCAGAGTATTTCATATGGACGCAAATTGTGTGTTAATTCATCAATGTGAGGGAGCGAGGGATGCAGTAAAGGAGGAATAATGCATCGGATAAGCGATACACGGAACCCCAAAGAAAATCCTAACGTTTCCGTAGAAACGTATCTCGATTTAGAAGGACAATGCAGGGAATCCAGAGTATATCATATGGACGCTAATTGTGTGTTAATTCGTCAATGTGAGGGAGCGAGGGATGCAGTAAAGGAGGAATAATGCATCGGAAAAGAGATACTCGGAACACCAAAGAAATTCCTATCGTTTCCGTAGAAACGTATCTCAATTTAGAAGGACAATGCAGGGAATCCAGAGTATTTCATATGGACGCAAATTGTGTGTTAATTCGTCAATGTGAGGGAGCGTGGGATGCTGTAAAGGAGGAATAATGCATCGGAAAAGAGATACTCGGAACCCCAAAGAAAATCCTATCGTTTCCGTAGAAACGTATCTCGATTTAGAAGGACAATGCAGGGAATCCAGAGTATTTCATATGGACGCAAATTGTGTGTTAATTCGTCAATGTGAGGGAGCGAGGGATGCAGTAAAGGAGGAATAATGCATCGGAAAAGAGCTACGCGGAACCCCAAAGAAAATCCTATCGTTTCCGTAGAAACGTATCTCGATTTAGAAGGACAATGCAGGGAATCCAGAGTATTTCATATGGACGCAAATTGTGTGATAATTCGTCAATGTGAGGGAGCGAGGGATGCAGTATAGGGGGAATAATGCATCGGAAAAGAGATACTCGGAACCCCAAAGAAAATCCTATCGTTTCCGTAGAAACGTATCTCGATTTAGAAGGACGATGCAGGGAATCCAGAGTATTCCATATGGACGCAAATTGTGTGTTAATTCGTCAATGTGAGGGAGCGAGGGATGCAGTAAAGGAGGAATAATGCATCGGATAAGCGATACACGGAACCCCAAAGAAAATCCTATCGTTTCCGTAGAAACGTATCTCGATTTAGAAGGACAATGCAGGGAATCCAGAGTATTTCATATGGACGCAAATTGTGTGTTAATTCGTCAATGTGAGGGAGCGAGAAATGCAGTAAAGGAGGAATAATGCATTGGAAAAGAGATACTCGGAACCCCAAAGAAAATCCTATCGTTTCCGTAGAAACGTATCTCGATTTAGAAGTACAATGCAGGGAATCCAGAGTATATCATATGGACGCAAATTGTGTGTTAATTCGTCAATGTGAGGGAGCGAGGGATGCAGTAAAGGAGGAATAATGCATCGGAAAAGAGATACTCGACTCCCAAAAGAAAATCCTATCGTTTCTGAAGAAACGTATCACGTTTTAGAAAGATAATGCAGGGAACCCGGAGTATTTCATATGGACGCAAATTGTGTGTTAATTCGGCAATGTGAGGGAGCGAGGGATGCAGTAAAGGAGGAATAATGCATCGGTAAAGAGATACTCGGAACCCCAAAGAAAATCCTAACGTTTCCGTAGAAACGTATCTCGATTTAGAAGGACAATGCAGGGAATCCAGAGGGTTCCATATGGACGCATATTGTGTGTTAATTCGTCAATGTGAGGGTGCGAGGGATGCAGTAAAGGAGGAATAATACATCGGAAAAGAGATACTCGACTCCCAAACGAAAATCCTATCGTTTCCGAAGAAACGTATCTCTTTTTAGAAAGATAATGCAGGGAACACAAAGTATTTCATATGGACGCAAATTGTGTGTTAATTCGGCAATGTGAGGGAGCGAGGGATGCAGTAAAGGAGGAATAATGCATCGCAAAAGAGATACTCGTACCCCAAAGAAAATCCTATCGTTTCTGTAGAAACGTATCTCGATTTAGAAGGACAATGCAAGGAATCCAGAGTATTTCATATGGACGCAAATTGTGTGTTAATTCGTCAATGTGAGGTAGCGAGGGATGCAGTAAAGGAGGAATAAAGCATCGGAAAAGAGATACTCGGAACCCCAAAGAAAATCCTATCGTTTCCATAGAAACGTATCTCGATTTAGAAGGACAATGCAGGGAATCCAGAGTATTTCACATGGACGCAAATTGTGTGTTAATTCGTCAATGTGAGAGAGCGTGGGATGCTGTAAAGAAGGAATAATGCATCGGAAAAGAGATACTCGGAACCCCAAAGAAAATCATATCCTTTCCGTAGAAACGTATCTCGATTTAGAAGGACAATGCAGGTAATCCAGAGTATTTCATATGGACGCAAATTGTGTGTTAATTCGTCAATGTGAGGGAGCTAGGGATGCAGTAAAGGAGCAATAATGCACCGGAAAAGAGATACGCGGAACCCTAAAGAAAATCCTATCGTTTCCATAGAAACGTATCTCGATTTAGAAGGACAATGCAGGGAATCCAGAGTATTTCATATAGACGCAAATTGTGTGTTAATTCGTCAATGTGAGGGAGCGAGGGATGCAGTAAAGGAGGAATAATGCACCGGAAAAGAGATACTCGGAACCCCATAGAAAATCCTATCGTTTCCGTAGAAACGTATCTTGATTTAGAAGGACAATGCAGGGAATCCAGAGTATTTCATATGGACGCAAATTGTGTGATAATTCGTCAATGTGAGGGAGCGAGGGATGCAGTAAAGGAGGAATAATGCATCGGAAAAGAGATACTCGGAACCCCAAAGAAAATCCTATCGTTTCCGTAGAAACGTATCTCGATTTAGAAGGACAATGCAGGGAATCCAGAGTATTTCATATGGACGCAAATTGTGTGTTAATTCATCAATGTGAGGGAGCGAGGGATGCAGTAAAGGAGGAATAATGCATCGGATAGGCGATACACGGAACCCCAAAGAAAATCCTAACGTTTCCGTAGAAACGTATCTCGATTTAGAAGGACAATGCAGGGAATCCAGAGTATATCATATGGACGCAATTTGTGTGTTAATTCGTCAATGTGAGGGAGCGAGGGATGCAGTAAAGGAGGAATAATGCATCGGAAAAGAGATACTCGACTCCCAAAAGAAAATCCTATCGTTTCCGAAGAAACGTATCTCGTTTTAGAAAGATAATGCAGGGAACCCAGAGTATTTCATATGGACGCAAATTGTGTGTTAATTCGGCAATGTGAGGGAGCGAGGGATGCAGTAAAGGAGGAATAATGCTTCGCAAAAGAGATACTCGGAACCCCAAAGAAAATCCTATCGTTTCTGTAGAAACGTATCTCGATTTAGAAGGACAATGCAAGGAATCCAGAGTATTTCATATGGACGCAAATTGTGTGTTAATTCGTCAATGTGAGGGAGCGAGGGATGCAGTAAAGGAGGAATAATGCATCGGAAAAGAGATACTCGGAACCCCAAAGAAAATCCTATCGTTTCCGTAGAAACGTATCTCGATTTAGAAGGACAATACAGGGAATTCGGAGTATTTCACATGGACGCAAATTGTGTGTTAATTGGTCAATGTGAGGGACCGTGGGATGTAGTAAAGGAGGAATAATGCATCGGAAAAGAGATACTCGGAACCCCCAAGAAAATCCTATCGTTTCCGTAGGAACGTATCTCGATTTAGAAGGACAATGCAGAGAATCCAGAGTATTTCATATGGACGCAAATTGTGTGTTAATTCGTCAATGTGAGGGAGCGTGGGATGCTGTAAAGAAGGAATAATGCATCGGAAAAGAGATACTCGGAACCCCAAAGAAAATCATATCCTTTCCATAGAAACGTATCTCCATTTAGAAGGACAATGCAGGGAATCCAGAGGGTTCCATATGGACGCATATTGTGTTTTAATTCGTCAATGTGAGGGTGCGAGGGATGCAGTAAAGGAGGAATAATACATCGGAAAAGAGATACTCGACTCCCAAACGAAAATCCTATCGTTTCCGAGGAAACGTATCTCTTTTTAGAAAGATAATGCAGGGAACACAAAGTATTTCATATGGACGCAAATTGTGTGTTAATTCGGCAATGTGAGGGAGCGAGGGATGCAGTAAAGGAGGAATAATGCATCGCAAAAGAGATACTCGTACCCCAAATAAATCCTATCGTTTCTGTAGAAACGTATCTCGATTTAGAAGGACAATGCAAGGAATCCAGAGTATTTCATATGGACGCAAATTGTGTGTTAATTCGTCAATGTGAGGTAGCGAGGGATGCAGTAAAGGAGGAATAAAGCATCGGAAAAGAGATACTCGGAACCCCAAAGAAAATCCTATCGTTTCCATAGAAACGTATCTCGATTTAGAAGGACAATGCAGGGAATCCAGAGTATTTCACATGGACGCAAATTGTGTGTTAATTCGTCAATGTGAGGGAGCGTGGGATGCTGTAAAGAAGGAATAATGCATCGGAAAAGAGATACTCGGAACCCCAAAGAAAATCATATCCTTTCCGTAGAAACGTATCTCGATTTAGAAGGACAATGCAGGTAATCCAGAGTATTTCATATGGACGCAAATTGTGTGTTAATTCGTCAATGTGAGGGAGCTAGGGATGCAGTAAAGGAGCAATAATGCACCGGAAAAGAGATACGCGGAACCCTAAAGAAAATCCTATCGTTTCCATAGAAACGTATCTCGATTTAGAAGGACAATGCAGGGAATCCAGAGTATTTCATATAGACGCAAATTGTGTGTTAATTCGTCAATGTGAGGGAGCGAGGGATGCAGTAAAGGAGGAATAATGCACCGGAAAAGAGATACTCGGAACCCCATAGGAAATCCTATCGTTTCCGTAGAAACGTATCTTGATTTAGAAGGACAATGCAGGGAATCCAGAGTATTTCATATGGACGCAAATTGTGTGATAATTCGTCAATGTGAGGGAGCGAGGGATGCAGTAAAGGAGGAATAATGCATCGGAAAAGAGATACTCGGAACCCCAAAGAAAATCCTATCGTTTCCGTAGAAACGTATCTCGATTTAGAAGGACAATGCAGGGAATCCAGAGTATTTCATATGGACGCAAATTGTGTGTTAATTCATCAATGTGAGGGAGCGAGGGATGCAGTAAAGGAGGAATAATGCATCGGATAAGCGATACACGGAACCCCAAAGAAAATCCTAACGTTTCCGTAGAAACGTATCTCGATTTAGAAGGACAATGCAGGGAATCCAGAGTATATCATATGGACGCAAATTGTGTGTTAATTCGTCAATGTGAGGGAGCGAGGGATGCAGTAAAGGAGGAATAATGCATCGGAAAAGAGATACTCGACTCCCAAAAGAAAATCCTATCGTTTCCGAAGAAACGTATCTCGTTTTAGAAAGATAATGCAGGGAACCCAGAGTATTTCATATGGACGCAAATTGTGTGTTAATTCGGCAATGTGAGGGAGCGAGGGATGCAGTAAAGGAGGAATAATGCTTCGCAAAAGAGATACTCGGAACCCCAAAGAAAATCCTATCGTTTCTGTAGAAACGTATCTCGATTTAGAAGGACAATGCAAGGAATCCAGAGTATTTCATATGGACGCAAATTGTGTGTTAATTCGTCAATGTGAGGGAGCGAGGCATGCAGTAAAGGAGGAATAATGCATCGGAAAAGAGATACTCGGAACCCCAAAGAAAATCCTATCGTTTCCGTAGAAACGTATCTCGATTTAGAAGGACAATACAGGGAATTCAGAGTATTTCACATGGACGCAAATTGTGTGTTAATTCGTCAATGTGAGGGACCGTGGGATGTAGTAAAGGAGGAATAATGCATCGGAAAAGAGATACTCGGAACCCCCAAGAAAATCCTATCGTTTCCGTAGGAACGTATCTCGATTTAGAAGGACAATGCAGAGAATCCAGAGTATTTCATATGGACGCAAATTGTGTGTTAATTCGTCAATGTGAGGGAGCGTGGGATGCTGTAAAGAAGGAATAATGCATCGGAAAAGAGATACTCGGAACCCCAAAGAAAATCATATCCTTTCCGTAGAAACGTATCTCCATTTAGAAGGACAATGCAGGGAATCCAGAGTATTTCATATGGACGCAAATTGTGTGTTAATTCGTCAATGTGAGGGAGCTAGGGATGCAATAAAGGAGCAATAATGCACCGGAAAAGAGATACGCGGATCCCTAAAGAAAATCCTATCGTTTCCGTAGAAACGTATCTCGATATAGAAGGACAATGCAGGGAATCCAGAGTATTTCATATGGACGCAAATTGTGTGTTAATTCGTCAATGTGAGGGAGCGAGGGATGCAGTAAAGGAGGAATAATGCATCGGAAAAGAGATACTCGGAACCCCATAGAAAATCCTATCGTTTCCGTAGAAACGTATCTTGATTTAGAAGAACAATGCAGGGAATCCAGAGTATTTCATATGGACGCAAATTGTGTGATAATTCGTCAATGTGAGGGAGCGAGGGATGCAGTAAAGGAGGAATAATGCATCGGAAAAGAGATACTCGGAACCCCAAAGAAAATCCTATCGTTTCCGTAGAAACGTATCTCGATTTAGAAGGACAATGCAGGAATCCAGAGTATTTCATATGGACGCAAATTGTGTGTTAATTCATCAATGTGAGGGAGCGAGGGATGCAGTAAAGGAGGAATAATGCATCGGATAAGCGATACACGGAACCCCAAAGAAAATCCTAACGTTTCCGTAGAAACTTATCTCGATTTAGAAGGACAATGCAGGGAATCCAGAGTATATCATATGGACGCTAATTGTGTGTTAATTCGTCAATGTGAGGGAGCGAGGGATGCAGTAAAGGAGGAATAATGCATCGGAAAAGAGATACTCGACTCCCAAAAGAAAATCCTATCGTTTCCGAAGAAACGTATCTCGTTTTAGAAAGATAATGCAGGGAACCCAGAGTATTTCATATGGACGCAAATTGTGTGTTAATTCGGCAATGTGAGGGAGCGAGGGATGCAGTAAAGGAGGAATAATGCATCGGAAAAGAGATACTCGGAACCCCAAAGAAAATCCTATCGTTTCCGTAGAAACGTATCTCGATTTAGAAGGACAATGCAGGGAATCCAGAGTATTTCTTATGGACGCAAATTGTGTGTTAATTCGTCAATGTGAGGGAGCGAGGGATGCAGTAAAGGAGGAATAATGCATCGGAAAAGAGATACGCGGAACCCGAAAGAAAATCCTATCGTTTCCGTAGAAACGTATCTCGATTTAGAAGGACAATGCAGGGAATCCAGAGTATTTCATATGGACGCAAATTGTGTGTTAATTCGTCAATGTGAGGGAGCGAGGGATGCAGTAAAGGAGGAATAATGCATCGGAAAAGAGATACTCGACTCCCAAAAGAAAATCCGATCGTTTCCGAAGAAACGTATCTCGTTTTAGAAAGATAATGCAGGGAACCCAGAATATTTCATATGGACGCAAATTGTGTGTTAATTCGGCAATGCGAGGGAGCGAGGGATGCAGTAAAGGAGGAATAGATGCAGTAAAGGGGGAATAATGCATCGGAAAAGAGATACTCGACTCCCAAAAGAAAATCCTATCGTTTCCGTAGAAACGTATCTCGATTTAGAAGGACAATGCAGGGAATCCAGAGTATTTCATATGGACGCAATTTGTGTGTTAATTCGTCAATGTGAGGGAGCGAGGGATGCAGTAAAGGAGGAATAATGCATCGGAAAAGAGATACTCGGAACCCCAAAGAATATCCTATCGTTTCCGTAGAAAGGTATCTCGATTTAGAAGGACAATGCAGGGAATCCAGAGTATTTCATATGGACGCAAATTGTGTGTTAATTCGTCAATGTGAGGGAGCGAGGGATGCAGTAAAGGGGGAATAATGCATCGGAAGAGAGATACTCAGAACCCCAAAGAAAATCCTATCCTTTCTGTAGAAACGTATCTCGATTTAGAAGGACAATGCAGGGAATCCAGAGTATTCCAATGGACGCAAATTGTGTGTTAATTCGTCAATGTGAGGGAGCGAGAAATGCAGTAAAGGAGGAATAATGCATCGGATAAGCGATACACGGAACCCCAAAGGAAATCCTAACGTCTCCGTAGAAACGTATCTCGATTTAGAAGGACAATGCAGGGAATCCAGAGTATTTCATATGGACGCAAATTGTGTGTTAATTCGTCAATGTGAGGGAGCGAGAAATGCAGTAAAGGAGGAATAATGCACTGGAAAAGAGATACTCGGAACCCCAAAGAAAATCCTATCGTTTCCGTAGAAACGTATCTCGATTTAGAAGGACAATGCAGGGAATCCAGAGTATTTCATATGGACGCAAATTGTGTGTTAATTCATCAATGTGAGGGAGCGAGGGATGCAGTAAAGGAAGAATAATGCATCGGATAAGCGATACACGGAACCCCAAAGAAAATCCTAACGTTTCCGTAGAAACGTATCTCGATTTAGAAGGACAATGCAGGGAATCCAGAGTATATCATATGGACGCAAATTGTGTGTTAATTCGTCAATGTGAGGGAGCGAGGGATGCAGTAAAGGAGGAATAATGCATCGGAAAAGAGATACTCGACTCCCAAAAGAAAATCCTATCGTTTCCGAAGAAACGTATCTCGTTTTAGAAGGACAATGCAAGGAATCCAGAGTATTTCATATGGACGCAAATTGTGTGTTAATTCGTCAATGTGAGGGAGCGAGGGATGCAGTAAAGGAGGAATAATGCATCGGAAAAGAGATACTCGGAACCCCAAAGAAAATCCTATCGTTTCCGTAGAAACGTATCTCGATTTAGAAGGACAATACAGGGAATTCAGAGTATTTCATATGGACGCAAATTGTGTGTTAATTCGTCAATGTGAGGGAGCGTGGGATGCAGTAAAGGAGGAATAATGCATCGGAAAAGAGATACTCGGAACCCCAAAGAAAATCATATCCTTTCCGTAGAAACGTATCTCCATTTAGAAGGACAATGCAGGGAATCCAGAGTATTTCATATGGACGCAAATTGTGTGTTAATTCGTCAATGTGAGGGAGCTAGGGATGCAGTAAAGGAGCAATAATGCACCGGAAAAGAGATACGCGGAACCCTAAAGAAAATCCTATCGTTTCCGTAGAAACGTATCTCGATTTAGAAGGACAATGCAGGGAATCCAGAGTATTTCATATGGACGCAAATTGTGTGTTAATTCGTCAATGTGAGGGAGCGAGGGATGCAGTAAAGGAGGAATAATGCATCGGAAAAGAGATACTCGTAACCCCATAGAAAATCCTATCGTTTCCGTAGAAACGTATCTTGATTTAGATGAACAATGCAGGGAATCCAGAGTATTTCATATGGACGCAAATTGTGTGATAATTCGTCAATGTGAGGGAGCGAGGGATGCAGTAAAGGAGGAATAATGCATCGGAAAAGAGATACTCGGAACCCCAAAGAAAATCCTATCGTTTCCGTAGAAACATATCTCGAATTAGAAGGACAATGCAGGGAATCCAGAGTATTTCATATGGACGCAAATTGTGTGTCAATTCATCAATGTGAGGGAGCGAGGGATGCAGTAAAGGAGGAATAATGCATCGGATAAGCGATACACGGAACCCCAAAGAAAATCCTAACGTTTCCGTAGAAACGTATCTCGATTTAGAAGGACAATGCAGGGAATCCAGAGTATATCATATGGACGCTAATTGTGTGTTAATTCGTCAATGTGAGGGAGCGAGGGATGCAGTAAAGGAGGAATAATGCATCGGAAAAGAGATACTCGACTCCCAAAAGGAAATCCTATCGTTTCCGAAGAAACGTATCTCGTTTTAGAAAGATAATGCAGAGAACCCAGAGTATTTCATATGGACGCAAATTGTGTGTTAATTCGGCAATGTGAGGGAGCGAGGGATGCAGTAAAGGAGGAATAATGCATCGCAAATGAGATGCTCGGAACCCCAAAGAAAATCCTATCGTTTCTGTAGAAACGTATCTCGATTTAGAAGGACAATGCAAGGAATCCAGAGTATTTCATATGGACGCAAATTGTGTGTTAATTCGTCAATGTGAGGGAGCGAGAGATGCAGTAAAGGAGGAATAATGCATCGGAAAAGAGATACTCGGAACCCCAAAGAGAATCCTATCGTTTCCGTAGAAACGTATCTCGATTTAGAAGGACAATACAGGGAATCCAGAGTATTTCATATGGACGCAAATTGTGTGTTAATTCGTCAATGTGAGGGAGCGTGGGATGCAGTAAAGGAGGAATAATGCATCGGAAAAGAGATACTCGGAACCCCAAAGAAAATCATATCCTTTCCGTAGAAACGTATCTCGATTTAGAAGGACAATGCAGGGAATCCAGAGTATTTCATATGGACGCAAATTGTGTGTTAATTCGTCAATGTGAGGGAGCGAGGGATGCAGTAAAGGAGGAATAATGCATCGGAAAAGAGATACTCGGAACCCCAAAGAAAATCCTATCGTTTCCGTAGAAACGTATCTCGATTTAGAAGGACAATGCAGAGAATCCAGAGTATTTCATATGGACGCAAATTGTGTGTTAATTCGTCAATGTGAGGGAGCGAGGGATGCAGTAAAGGAGGAATAATGCATCGGAAAAGAGATACGCGGAACCCGAAAGAAAATCCTATCGTTTCCGTAGAAACGTATCTCGATTTAGAAGGACAATGCAGGGAATCCAGAGTATTTCATATGGACGCAAATTGTGTGTTAATTCGTCAATGTGAGGGAGCGAGGGATGCAGTAAAGGAGGAATAATGCATCGGAAAAGAGATACTCGACTCCCAAAAGAAAATCCTATCGTTTCCGAAGAAACGTATCTCGTTTTAGAAAGATAATGCAGGGAACCCAGAGTATTTCATATGGACGCAAATTGTGTGTTAATTCGGCAATGCGAGGGAGCGAGGGATGCAGTAAAGGAGGAATAGATGCAGTAAAGGAGGAATAATGCATCGGAAAAGAGATACACGACTCCCAAAAGAAAATCCTATCGTTTCCGTAGAAACGTATCTCGATTTAGAAGGACAATGCAGGGAATCCAGAGTATTTCATATGGACGCAATTTGTGTGTTAATTCGTCAATGTGAGGGAGCGAGGGATGCAGTAAAGGAGGAATAATGCATCGGAAAAGAGATACTCGGAACCCCAAAGAATATCCTATCGTTTCCGTAGAAAGGTATCTCGATTTAGAAGGACAATGCAGGGAATCCAGAGTATTTCATATGGACGCAAATTGTGTGTTAATTCGTCAATGTGAGGGAGCGAGGGATGCAGTAAAGGGGGAATAATGCATCGGAAGGGAGATACTCAGAACCCCAAAGAAAATCCTATCGTTTCTGTAGAAACGTATCTCGATTTAGAAGGACAATGCAGGGAATCCAGAGTATTCCATATGGACGCAAATTGTGTGTTAATTCGTCAATGTGAGGGAGCGAGAAATGCTGTAAAGGAGGAAAATATGCATCGGATAAGCGATACACGGAACCCCAAAGAAAATCCTAACGACTCCGTAGAAACGTATCTCGATTTAGAAGGACAATGCAGGGAATCCAGAGTATTTCATATGGACGCAAATTGTGTGTTAATTCGTCAATGTGAGGGAGCGAGAAATGCAGTAAAGGAGGAATAATGCACTGGAAAAGAGATACTCGGAACCCCAAAGAAAATCCTATCGTTTCCGTAGAAACGTATCTCGATTTAGAAGGACAATGCAGGGAATCTAGAGTATATTATATGGACGCAAATTGTGTGTTAATTCGTCAATGTGAGGGAGCGAGGGATGCAGTAAAGGAGGAATAATGCATCGGAAAAGAGATACTCGGAACCCCAAAGAAAATCCTAGCGTTTCCGTAGAAACGTATCTCGATTTAGAAGGAAATGCAGGGAATCCAGAGTATTTCATATGGACGCAAATTGTGAGTTAATTCGTCAATGTGAGGGAGCGACGGATGCAGTAAAGGAGGAATAATGCATCGGAAAAAAGTTACTCGACTCACAAAAGAAAATCCTATCGTTTCCGTAGAAACGTATCTCGTTGTAGAAAGATAATGCAGGGAACCCAGAGTATTTCATAAGGACGCAATTTGTTTGTTAATTCGGCAATGTGAGGGAGCGAGGGATGCAGTAAAGGAGGAATAATGCATCGGAAAAGAGATACACGGAACCCCAAAGAAAATCCTATCGTTTCCGTAGAAACGAATCCCGATTTAGTAGGACAATGCAGGGAATCCAGAGTATTTCACATGGACGCAAATTGTGTGTTAATTCGTCAATGTGAGGGAGCGTGGGATGCTGTAAAGAAGGAATAATGCATCGGAAAAGAGATACTCGGAACCCCAAAGAAAATCATATCCTTTCCGTAGAAACGTATCTCGATTTAGAAGGACAATGCAGGAATCCAGAGTATTTCATATGGACGCAAATTGTGTGTTAATTCGTCAATGTGAGGGAACTAGGGATGCAGTAAAGGAGCAATAATGCACCGGAAAAGAGATACGCGGAACCCTAAAGAAAATCCTATCGTTTCCGTAGAAACGTATCTCGATTTAGAAGGACAATGCAGGGAATCCAGAGTATTTCATATGGACGCAAATTGTGTGTTAATTCGTCAATGTGAGGGAGCGAGAAATGCAGTAAAGGAGGAATAATGCACTGGAAAAGAGATACTCGGAACCCCAAAGAAAATCCTATCGTTTCCGTAGAAACGTATCTTGATTTAGAAGGACAATGCAGGGAATCCAGAGTATTTCATAAGGACGCAAATTGTGTGATAATTCGTCAATGTGAGGGAGCGAGGGATGCAGTAAAGGAGGAATAATGCATCGGAAAAGAGGCACTCGGAAGCCCAAAGAAAATCCTATCGTTTCCGTAGAAACGTATCTCGATTTAGAAGGACAATGCAGGGAATCCTGAGTATTTCATATGGACGCAAATTGTGTGTTAATTCATCAATGTGAGGGAGCGAGGGATGCAGTAAAATAGGAATAATGCGTCGGATAAGCGATACACGGAACCCCAAAGAAAATCCTAACGTTTCCGTAGAAACTTATCTCGATTTAGAAAGATAATGCAGGGAACCCAGAGTATTTCTTATGGACGCAAATTGTGTGTTAATTCGGCAATGTGAGGGAGCGAGGGATGCAGTAAAGGAGGAATAATGCATCGCAAAAGAGATACTCGGAACCCCAAAGAAAATCCTATCGTTTCTGTAGAAACGTATCTCGATTTAGAAGGACAATGCAAGGAATCCTGAGTATTTCATATGGACGCAAATTGTGTGTTAATTCGTCAATGTGAGGGAGCGAGGGATGCAGTAAAGGAGGAATAATGCATCGGAAAAGAGATACTCGGAACCCCAAAGAAAATCCTATCGTTTCCGTAGAAACGTATCTCGATTTAGAAGGACAATACAGGGAATCCAGAGTATTTCATATGGACGCAAATTGTGTGTTAATTCGTCAATGTGAGGGAGCGTGGGATGCAGTAAAGGAGGCATAATGCATCGGAAAAGAGATACTCGGAACCCCAAAGAAAATCCTATCGTTTCCGTAGAAACGTATCTCGATTTAGAAGAACAATGCTGAGAATCCAGAGTATTTCATATGGACGCAAATTGTGTGTTAATTCGTCAATGTGAGGGAGCGAGGGATGCAGTAAAGGAGGAATAATGCATCGAAAAAGAGATACGCGGACCCCAAAGAAAATCCTATCGTTTCTGTAGAAACGTATCTCGATTTAGAAGGACAATGCAGGGAATCCAGAGTATTTCATATGGACGCAAATTGTGTGTTAATTCGTCAATGTGAGGGAGCGAGGGATGCAGTAAAGGAGGAATAATGCATCGGAAAAGAGATACTCGACTCCCAAAAGAAAATCCTATCGTTTCCGAAGAAAGGTATCTCGTTTTAGAAAGATAATGCAGGGAACCCAGAGTATTTCATATGGACGCAAATTGTGTGTTAATTAGGCAATGCGAGGGAGCGAGCGATGCAGTAAAGGAGGAATAGATGCAGTAAAGGTGGAATAATGCATCGGAAAAGAGATACACGACTCCCAAAAGAAAATCCTATCGTTTCCGTAGAAACGTATCTCGATTTAGAAGGACAATGCAGGGAATCCAGAGTATTTCATATGGACGCAAATTGTGTGTTAATTCGTCAATGTGAGGGAGCGTGGGATGCAGTAAAGGAGGAATAATGCATCGGAAAAGAGATACTCCGAACCCCAAAGAAAATCCTATCGTTTCCGTAGAAACGAATCCCGATTTAGTAGGACAATGCAGGGAATCCAGAGTATTTCACATGGACGCAAATTGTGTGTTAATTCGTCAATGTGAGGGAGCGTGGGATGCTGTAAAGAAGGAATAATGCATCGGAAAAGAGATACTCGGAACCCCAAAGAAAATCATATCCTTTCCGTAGAAACGTATCTCGATTTAGAAGGACAATGCAGGAATCCAGAGTATTTCATATGGACGCAAATTGTGTGTTAATTCGTCAATGTGAGGGAGCTAGGGATGCAGTAAAGGAGCAATAATGCACCGGAAAAGAGATACGCGGAACCCTAAAGAAAATCCTATCGTTTCCGTAGAAACGTATCTCGATTTAGAAGGACAATGCAGTGAATCCAGAGTATTTCATATGGACGCAAATTGTGTGTTAATTCGTCAATGTGAGGGAGCGTGGGATGCAGTAAAGGAGGAATAATGCATCGGAAAAGAGATACTCGGAACCCCATAGAAAATCCTATCGTTTCCGTAGAAACGTATCTCGATTTAGAAGGACAATGCAGGGAATCCAGTGTATTTCATATGGACGCAAATTGTGTGATAATTCGTCAATGTGAGGGAGCGAGGGATGCAGTAAAGGAGGAATAATGCATCGGAAAAGAGATACTCGGAACCCCAAAGAAAATCCTATCGTTTCCGTAGAAACGTATCTCGATTTAGAAGGACAATGCAGGGAATCCTGAGTATTTCATATGGACGCAAATTGTGTGTTAATTCATCAATGTGAGGGAGCGAGGGATGCAGTAAAGGAGGAATAATGCATCGGATAAGCGATACACGGAACCCCAAAGAAAATCCTAACGTTTCCGTAGAAACTTATCTCGATTTAGAAGGACAATGCAGGGAATCCAGAGTATATCATATGGACGCAAATTGTGTGTTAATTCGTCAATGTGAGGGAGCGTGGGATGCAGTAAAGGAGGAATAATGCATCGGAAAAGAGATACTCGGAACCCCATAGAAAATCCTATCGTTTCCGTAGAAACGTATCTTGATTTAGAAGGACAATGCAGGGAATCCAGAGTATTTCATATGGACGCAAATTGTGTGATAATTCGTCAATGTGAGGGAGCGAGGGATGCAGTAAAGGAGGAATAATGCATCGGAAAAGAGACACTCGGAAGCCCAAAGAAAATCCTATCGTTTCCGTAGAAACGTATCTCGATTTAGAAGGACAATGCAGGGAATCCTGAGTATTTCATATGGACGCAAATTGTGTGTTAATTCATCAATGTGAGGGAGCGAGGGATGCAGTAAAATAGGAATAATGCGTCGGATAAGCGATACACGGAACCCCAAAGAAAATCCTAACGTTTCCGTAGAAACTTATCTCGATTTAGAAGGACAATGCAGGGAATCCAGAGTATATCATATGGACGCAAATTGTGTGTTAATTCGTCAATGTGAGGGAGCGAGGGATGCAGTAAAGGAGGAATAATGCATCGGAAAAGAGATACTCGACTCCAAAAAGAAAATACTATCGTTTCCGAAGAAACGTATCTCGTTTTAGAAAGATAATGCAGGGAACCCAGAGTATTTCTTATGGACGCAAATTGTGTGTTAATTCGGCAATGTGAGGGAGCGAGGGATGCAGTAAAGGAGGAATAATGCATCGCAAAAGAGATACTCGGAACCCCAAAGAAAATCCTATCGTTTCTGTAGAAACGTATCTCGATTTAGAAGGACAATGCAAGGAATCCTGAGTATTTCATATGGACGCAAATTGTGTGTTAATTCGTCAATGTGAGGGAGCGAGGGATGCAGTAAAGGAGGAATAATGCATCGGAAAAGAGATACTCGGAACCCCAAAGAAAATCCTATCGTTTCCGTAGAAACGTATCTCGATTTAGAAGGACAATACAGGGAATCCAGAGTATTTCATATGGACGCAAATTGTGTGTTAATTCGTCAATGTGAGGGAGCGTGGGATGCAGTAAAGGAGGCATAATGCATCGGAAAAGAGATACTCGGAACCCCAAAGAAAATCCTATCGTTTCCGTAGAAACGTATCTCGATTTAGAAGAACAATGCTGAGAATCCAGGGTATTTCATATGGACGCAAATTGTGTGTTAATTCGTCAATGTGAGGGAGCGAGGGATGCAGTAAAGGAGGAATAATGCATCGAAAAAGAGATACGCGGACCCCAAAGAAAATCCTATCGTTTCCGTAGAAACGTATCTCGATTTAGAAGGACAATGCAGGGAATCCAGAGTATTTCATATGGACGCAAATTGTGTGTTAATTCGTCAATGTGAGGGAGCGAGGGATGCAGTAAAGGAGGAATAATGCATCGGAAAAGAGATACTCGACTCCCAAAAGAAAATCCTATCGTTTCCGAAGAAACGTATCTCGTTTTAGATAGATAATGCAGGGAACCCAGAGTATTTCATATGGACGCAAATTGTGTGTTAATTAGGCAATGCGAGGGAGCGAGCGATGCAGTAAAGGAGGAATAGATGCAGTAAAGGAGGAATAATGCATCGGAAAAGAGATACACGACTCCCAAAAGAAAATCCTATCGTTTCCGTAGAAACGTATCTCGATTTAGAAGGACAATGCAGGGAATCCAGAGTATTTCATATGGACGCAAATTCTGTGTAAATTCGTCAATGTGAGGGAGCGAGGGATGCAGTAAAGGAGGAATAATGCATTGGAAAAGAGATACTCGGAACCCCAAAGAATATCCTATCGTTTCCGTAGAAAGGTATCTCGATTTAGAAGGACAATGCAGGGAATCCAGAGTATTTCATATGGACGCAAATTGTGTGTTAATTCGTCAATGTGACGGAGCGAGGGATGCAGTAAAGGGGGAATAATGCATCGGAAGAGAGATACTCAGAACCCCAAAGAAAATCCTATCGTTTCTGTAGAAACGTATCTCGATTTAGAAGGACAATGCAGGGAATCCAGAGTATTCCATATGGACGCAAATTGTGTGTTAATTCGTCAATGTGAGGGAGCGAGAAATGCAGTAAAGGAGGAAAATATGCATCGGATAAGCGATACACGGAACCCCAAAGAAAATCCTAACGTCTCCGTAGAAACGTATCTCGATTTAGAAGGACAATGCAGGGAATCCAGAGTATTTCATATGGACGCAAATTGTGTGTTAATTCGTCAATGTGAGGGAGCGAGAAATGCAGTAAAGGAGGAATAATGCACTGGAAAAGAGATACTCGGAACCCCAAAGAAAAACTTATCGTTTCCGTAGAAACGTATCTCGATTTAGAAGGACAATGCAGGGAATCTAGAGTATATCATATGGACGCAAATTGTGTGTTAATTCGTCAATGTGAGGGAGCGAGGGATGCAGTAAAGGAGGAATAATGCATCGGAAAAGAGATACTCGGAACCCCAAAGAAAATCCTATCGTTTCCGTAGAAACGTATCTCGATTTAGAAGGACAATGCAGGGAATCCAGAGTATTTCATATGGACGCAAATTGTGAGTTAATTCGTCAATTTGAGGGAGCGAGGGATGCAGTAAAGGAGGAATAATGCATCGGAAAAGAGTTACTCGACTCACAAAAGAAAATCCTATCGTTTCCGTAGAAACGTATCTCGTTGTAGAAAGATAATGCAGGGAACCCAGAGTATTTCATAAGGACGCAATTTGTTTGTTAATTCGGCAATGTGAGGGAGCGAGGGATGCAGTAAAGGAGGAATAATGCATCGGAAAAGAGATACTCCGAACCCCAAAGAAAATCCTATCGTTTCCGTAGAAACGAATCCCGATTTAGTAGGACAATGCAGGGAATCCAGAGTATTTCACATGGACGCAAATTGTGTGTTAATTCGTCAATGTGAGGGAGCGTGGGATGCTGTAAAGAAGGAATAATGCATCGGAAAAGAGATACTCGGAACCCCAAAGAAAATCATATCCTTTCCGTAGAAACGTATCTCGATTTAGAAGGACAATGCAGGAATCCAGAGTATTTCATATGTACGCAAATTGTGTGTTAATTCGTCAATGTGAGGGAGCTAGGGATGCAGTAAAGGAGCAATAATGCACCGGAAAAGAGATACGCGGAACCCTAAAGAAAATCCTATCGTTTCCGTAGAAACGTATCTCGATTTAGAAGGACAATGCAGTGAATCCAGAGTATTTCATATGGACGCAAATTGTGTGTTAATTCGTCAATGTGAGGGAGCGTGGGATGCAGTAAAGGAGGAATAATGCATCGGAAAAGAGATACTCGGAACCCCATAGAAAATCCTATCGTTTCCGTAGAAACGTATCTTGATTTAGAAGGACAATGCAGGGAATCCAGTGTATTTCATATGGACGCAAATTGTGTGATAATTCGTCAATGTGAGGGAGCGAGGGATGCAGTAAAGGAGGAATAATGCATCGGAAAAGAGATACTCGGAACCCCAAAGAAAATCCTATCGTTTCCGTAGAAACGTATCTCGATTTAGAAGGACAATGCAGGGAATCCTGAGTATTTCATATGGACGCAAATTGTGTGTTAATTCATCAATGTGAGGGAGCGAGGGATGCAGTAAAGGAGGAATAATGCATCGGATAAGCGATACACGGAACCCCAAAGAAAATCCTAACGTTTCCGTAGAAACTTATCTCGATTTAGAAGGACAATGCAGGGAATCCAGAGTATATCATATGGACGCAAATTGTGTGTTTATTCGTCAATGTGAGGGAGCGAGGGATGCAGTAAAGGAGGATTAATCCATCGGAAAAGAGATACTCGACTCCCAAAAGAAAATCCTATCGTTTCTGAAGAAACGTATCTCGTTTTAGAAAGATAATGCAGGGAACCCAGAGTATTTCTTATGGACGCAAATTGTGTGTTAATTCGGCAATGTGAGGGAGCGAGGGATGCAGTAAAGGAGGAATAATGCATCGCAAAAGAGATACTCGGAACCCCAAAGAAAATCCTATCGTTTCTGTAGAAACGTATCTCGATTTAGAAGGACAATGCAAGGAATCCTGAGTATTTCATATGGACGCAAATTGCGTGTTAATTCGTCAATGTGAGGGAGCGAGGGATGCAGTAAAGGAGGAATAATGCATCGGAAAAGAGATACTCGGAACCCCAAAGAATATCCTATCGTTTCCGTAGAAAGGTATCTCGATTTACAAGGACAATGCAGGGAATCCAGAGTATTTCATATGGACGCAAATTGTGTGTTAATTCGTCAATGTGAGGGAGCGAGGGATGCAGTAAAGGGGGAATAATGCATCGGAAGAGAGATACTCAGAACCCCAAAGAAAATCCTATCGTTTCTGTAGAAACGTATCTCGATTTAGAAGGACAATGCAGGGAATCCAGAGTATTCCATATGGACGCAAATTGTGTGTTAATTCGTCAATGTGAGGGAGCGAGAAATGCAGTAAAGGAGGAATAATGCATCGGAAAAGAGATACTCGGAACCCCAAAGAAAATCCTATCGTTTCCGTAGAAACGAATCTCGATTTAGAAGGACAATGCAGGGAATCCAGAGTATTTCATATGGACGCAAATTGTGAGTTAATTCGTCAATGTGAGGGAGCGAGGGATGCAGTAAAGGAGGAATAATGCATCGGAAAAGAGTTACTCGACTCACAAAAGAATATCCTATCGTTTCCGTAGAAACGTATCTCGTTGTAGAAAGATAATGCAGGGAACCCAGAGTATTTCATAAGGACGCAATTTGTTTGTTAATTCGGCAATGTGAGGGAGCGAGGGATGCAGTAAAGGAGGAATAATGCATCGGAAAAGAGATACTCGGAACCCCAAAGAAAATCCTATCGTTTCCGTAGAAACGAATCCCGATTTAGTAGGACAATGCAGGGAATCCAGAGTATTTCACATGGACGCAAATTGTGTGTTAATTCGTCAATGTGAGGGAGCGTGGGATGCTGTAAGGAAGGAATAATGCATCGGAAAAGAGATACTCGGAACCCCAAAGAAAATCATATCCTTTCCGTAGAAACGTATCTCGATTTAGAAGGACAATGCAGGAATCCAGAGTATTTCATATGGACGCAAATTGTGTGTTAACTCGTCAATGTGAGGGAGCTAGGGATGCAGTAAAGGAGCAATAATGCACCGGAAAAGAGATACGCGGAACCCTAAAGAAAATCCTATCGTTTCCGTAGAAACGTATCTCGATTTAGAAGGACAATGCAGGGAATCCAGAGTATTTCATATGGACGCAAATTGTGTGTTAATTCGTCAATGTGAGGGAGCGTGGGATGCAGTAAAGGAGGAATAATGCATCGGAAAAGAGATACTCGGAACCCCATAGAAAATCCTATCGTTTCCGTAGAAACGTATCTTGATTTAGAAGGACAATGCAGGGAATCCAGGGTATTTCATATGGACGCAAATTGTGTGATAATTCGTCAATGTGAGGGAGCGAGGGATGCAGTAAAGGAGGAATAATGCTTTGGAAAAGAGATACTCGGAACCCCAAAGAAAATCCTATCGTTTCCGTAGAAACGTATCTCGATTTAGATGGACAATGCAGGGAATCCTGAGTATTTCATATGGACGCAAATTGTGTGTTAATTCATCAATGTGAGGGAGCGAGGGATGCAGTAAAGGAGGAATAATGCATCGGATAAGCGATACACGGAACCCCAAAGAAAATCCTAACGTTTCCGTAGAAACTTATCTCGATTTAGAAGGACAATGCAGGGAATCCAGAGTATATCATATGGACGCAAATTGTGTGTTAATTCGTCAATGTGAGGGAGCGAGGGATGCAGTAAAGGAGGATTAATGCATCGGAAAAGAGATACTCGACTCCCAAAAGAAAATCCTATCGTTTCCGAAGAAACGTATCTCGTTTTAGAAAGATAATGCAGGGAACCCAGAGTATTTCTTACGGACGCAAATTGTGTGTTAATTCGGCAATGTGAGGGAGCGAGGGATGCAGTAAAGGAGGAATAATGCATCGCAAAAGAGATACTCGGAACCCCAAAGAAAATCCTATCGTTTCTGTAGAAACGTATCTCGATTTAGAAGGACAATGCAAGGAATCCTGAGTATTTCATATGGACGCAAATTGTGTGTTAATTCGTCAATGTGAGGGAGCGAGGGATGCAGTAAAGGAGGAATAATGCATCGGAAAAGAGATACTCGGAACCCCAAAGAAAATCCTATCGTTTCCGTAGAAACGTATCTCGATTTAGAAGGACAATACAGGGAATCCAGAGTATTTCATATGGACGCAAATTGTGTGTTAATTCGTCAATGTGAGGGAGCGTGGGATGCAGTAAAGGAGGAATAATGCATCGGAAAAGAGATACTCGGAACCCCAAAGAAAATCCTATCGTTTCCGTAGAAACGTATCTCGATTTAGAAGAACAATGCTGAGAATCCAGAGTATTTCATATGGACGCAAATTGTGTGTTAATTCGTCAATGTGAGGGAGCGAGGGATGCAGTAAAGGAGGAATAATGCATCGAAAAAGAGATACGCGGACCCCAAAGAAAATCATATCGTTTCCGTAGAAACGTATCTCGATTTAGAAGGACAATGCAGGGAATCCAGAGTATTTCATATGGACGCAAATTGTGTGTTAATTCGTCAATGTGAGGGAGCGAGGGATGCAGTAAAGGAGGAATAATGCATCGGAAACGAGATACTCGACTCCCAAAAGAAAACCCTATCGTTTCCGAAGAAACGTATCTCGTTTTAGAAAGATAATGCAGGGAACCCAGAGTATTTCATATGGACGCAAATTGTGTGTTAATTCGGCAATGCGAGGGAGCGAGGGATGCAGTAAAGGAGGAATAGATGCAGTAAAGGAGGAATAATGCATCGGAAAAGAGATACTCGACTCCCAAAAGAAAATCGTATCGTTTCCGTAGAAATGTATCTCGATTTAGAAGGACAATGCAGGGAATCCAGAGTATTTCATATGGACGCAATTTGTGTGTTAATTCGTCAATGTGAGGGAGCGAGGGATGCAGTAAAGGAGGAATAATGCATCGGAAAAGAGATACTCGGAACCCCAAAGAATATCCTATCGTTTCCGTAGAAAGGTATCTCGATTTAGAAAGACAATGCAGGGAATCCAGAGTATTTCATATGGACGCAAATTGTGTGTTAATTCGTCAATGTGAGGGAGCGAGGGATGCAGTAATGGGGGAATAATGCATCGGAAGAGAGATACTCAGAACCCCAAAGAAAATCCTATCGTTTCTGTAGAAACGTATCTCGATTTAGAAGGACAATGCAGGGAATCCAGAGTATTCCATATGGACGCAAATTGTGTGTTAATTCGTCAATGTGAGGGAGCGAGGGATGCAGTAAAGGAGGAATAATGCATCGGATAAGCGATACACGGAACCCCAAAGAAAATTCTAACGTTTCCGTAGAATCGTATCTCGATTTAGAAGGACAATGCAGGGAATCCAGAGTATTTCATATGGACGCAAATTGTGTGTTAATTCGTCAATGTGAGGGAGCGAGAAATGCAGTAAAGGAGGAATAATGCACTGGAAAAGAGATACTCGGAACCCCAAAGAAAATCCTATCGTTTCCGTAGAAACGTATCTCGATTTAGAAGGACAATGCAGGGAATCTAGAGTATATCATATGGACGCAAATTGTGTGTTAATTCGTCAATGTGAGGGAGCGAGGGATGCAGTAAAGGAGGAATAATGCATTGGAAAAGAGATACTCGGAACCCCAAAGAAAATCCTATCGTTTCCGTAGAAACGTATCTCAATTAAGAAGGACAATGCAGGGAATCCAGAGTATATCATATGGACGCAAATTGTGTGTTAATTCGTCAATGTGATGGAGCGAGGGATGCAGTAAAGGAGGAATAATGCATCGGAAAAGAGATACTCGACTTCCAAAAGAAAATCCTATCGTTTCCGAAGAAACGTATCTCGTTTTAGAAAGATAATGCAGGGAACCCAGAGTATTTCATATGGACGCAAATTGTGTGTTAATTCGGCAATGTGAGGGAGCGAGGGATGCAGTGAAGGAGGAATAATGCATCGGAAAAGAGATACTCGGAACCCCAAAGAAAATCCTATCGTTTCTGTAGAATCGTATCTCGATTTAGAAGGACAATGCAAGGAATCCAGAGTATTTCATATGGACGCAAATTGTGTGTTAATTCGTCAATGTGAGGGACCGAGGGATGCAGTAAAGGAGAAATAATGCATCGGAAAAGAGATACTCGGAACCCCAAAGAAAATCCTATCGTTTCCGTAGAAACGTATCTCGATTTAGAAGGACAATACAGGGAATCCAGAGTATTTCATATGGACGCAAATTGTGTGTTAATTCGTCAATGTGAGGGAGCGTGGGATGCTGTAATGGAGGAATAATTCATCGGAAAAGAGATACTCGGAACCCCAAAGAAATCCTATCGTTTCCGTAGAAACGTATCTCGATTTAGAAGGACAATGCAGGGAATCCAGAGTATATCATATGGACGCAAATTGTGTGTTAATTCGTCAATGTGAGGGAGCGAGGGATGCAGTAAAGGAGGAATAATGCATCGGAAAAGAGATACTCGACTCCCAAAAGAAAATCCTATCGTTTCCGAAGAAACGTATCTCGTTTTAGAAAGATAATGCAGGGACCCCAGAGTATTTCATATGGACGCAAATTGTGTGATAATTCGGCAATGTGAGGGAGCGAGGGATGCAGTAACGGAGGAATAATGCATCGGAAAAGAGATACTCGGAACCCCAAAGAAAATCCTATCGTTTCCGTAGAAACGTATCTCGATTTAGATAGACAATGAAGAGAATCCAGAGTATTTCATATGGACGCAAATTGTGTGTTAATTCGTCAATGTGATGGAGCGAGGGATGCAGTAAAGGAGGAATAATGCATCGGAAAAGCGATACGCGGAACCCCAAGGAAAATCCTATCGTTTCCGTAGAAACGTATCTCGATTTAGAAGGACAATGCAGGGAATCCAGAGTATTTCATATGGACGCAAATTGTGTGTTAATTCGTCAATGTGAGGGAGCGAGGGATGCAGTTAAGGAGGAATAATGCATCGGAAAAGAGATACTCGACTCCCAAAAGAAAATCCTATCGTTTCCAAAGAAACGTATCTCGTTTTAGAAAGATAATGCAGAGAACCCAGAGTATTTCATATGGACGCAAATTGTGTGTTAATTCGGCAATGCGAGGGAGCGAGGGATGCAGTAAAGGAGGAATAGATGCAGTAAAGGTCGAATAATGCATCGGAAAAGAGATACTCGACTCCCAAAAGAAAATCCTATCGTTTCCGAAGAAACGTATCTCGTTTTAGAACGATAATGCAGGGAAACCAAAGTATTTCATATGGACGCTAATTGTGTGTTAATTCAGCAATGTGGGGGAGCGAGGGATGCAGTAAAGGAGGAATAATGCATCGCAAAAGAGATACTCGGAACCACAAAGAAAATCTTATTGTTTCTGTAGAAACGTATCTCGATTTAGAAGGACAATGCAAGGAATCCAGAGTATTTCATATGGACGCAAATTGTGTGTTAATTCGTCACGGTGAGGGAGCGAGGGATGCAGTAAAGGAGGAATAATGCATCGGAAAAGAGATACTCGGAACCCCAAAGAAAATCCTATCGTTTCCGTAGAAAGGTATCTCGATTTAGAAGGACAATGCAGGGAATCCAGAGTATTTCATATGGACGCAAATTGTGTGTTAATTCGTCAAAGTGAGGCAGCGTGGGATGCTGTAATGGAGGAATAATTCATCGGAAAAGAGATACTCGGAACCCCAAAGAAAATCCTATCGTTTCCGTAGAAACGTATCTCGATTTAGAAGGACAATGCAGGGAATCCAGAGTATATCATATGGACGCAAATTGTATGTTAATTCGTCAATGTGAGGTAGCGGGGGATGCAGTAAAGGAGGAATAATGCATCGGAAAAGAGATACTCGACTCCCAAAAGAAAATCCTATCGTTTCCGAAGAAACGTATCTCGTTTTAGAAAGATAATGCAGGGACCCCAGAGTGTTTCATATGGACGCAAATTGTGTGATAATTCGGCAATGTGAGGGAGTGAGGGATGCAGTAAAGGAGGAATAATACATCGGAAAAGAGGTACTCGGAAACCCAAAGAAAATCCTATCGTTTCCGTAGAAACGTATCTCGATTTAGATGGACAATGCAGAGAATCCAGAGTATTTCATATGGACGCAAATTGTGTGTTAATTCGTCAATGTGAGGGAGCGAGGGATGCAGTAAAGGAGGAATAATGCATCGGAAAAGCGATACGCGGAACCCCAAGGAAAATCCTATCGTTTCCGTAGAAACGTATCTCGATTTAGAAGGACAATGCAGGGAATCCAGAGTATTTCATATGGACGCAAATTGTGTGTTAATTCGTCAATGTGAGGGAGCGAGGGATGCAGTTAAGGAGGAATAATGCATCGGAAAAGAGATACTCGACTCCCAAAAGAAAATCCTATCATTTCCGAAGAAACGTATCTCGTTTTAGAAAGATAATGCAGAGAACCCAGAGTATTTCATATGGACGCAAATTCTGTGTTAATTCGGCAATGCGAGGGAGCGAGGGATGCCGTAAAAGAGGAATAGATGCAGTAAAGGACGAATAATGCATCGGAAAAGAGATACTCGTCTCCCAAAAGAAAATCCTATCGTTTCCGTAGAAACGTATCTCGATTTAGAAGGACAATGCAGGGAATCCAGAGTATTTCATATGGACGCAATTTGTGTGTTAATTCGTCAATGAGAGGGAGCGAGGGATGCAGTAAAAGAGGAATAATGCATCGGAAAAGAGATACTCGGAACCCCAAAGAATATCCTATCGTTTCCGTAGAAAGGTATCTCGATTTAGAAGGACAATGCAGGGAATCCAGAGTATTTCATATGGACGCAAATTGTGTGTTAATTCGTCAATGTGAGGGAGCGAGGGATGCAGTAAAGGGGGAATAATGCATCGGAAGAGAGATACTCAGAACCCCAAAGAAAATCCTATCGTTTCCGTAGAAACGTATCTCGATTTAGAAGGACAATGCAGGGAATCCAGAGTATTCCATATGGACGCAAATTGTGTGTTAATTCGTCAATGTGAGGGAGTGAGGGATGCAGTAAAGGAGGAATAATGCATCGGATAAGCGATACACGGAACCCCAAAGAAAATCCTAACGTTTCCGTAGAAACGTATCTCGATTTAGAAGGACAATGCAGGGAATCCAGAGTATTTCATATGGACGCAAATTGTGTGTTAATTCGTCAATGTGAGGGAGCGAGGGATGCAGTAAAGGAGGAATAATGCATCGGAAAAGAGATACTCGGAACCCCAAAGAAAATCCTATCGTTTCCGTAGAAACGTATCTCGATTTAGAAGGACAATGCAGGGAATCCAGAGTATTTCATATGGACGCAAATTGTGTGTCAATTCGTCAATGTGAGGGAGCGAGGGATGCAGTAAAGGAGGAATAATGCATCGGAAAAGAGATACTCGACTCCCAAAAGAAAATCCTATCGTTTCCGAAGAAACGTATCTCGTTTTAGAAAGATAATGCAGGGAACCCATAGTATTTCGTATGGACGCAAATTGTGTGATAATTCGGCAATGTGAGGGAGCGAGGGATGCAGTAAAGGAGGAATAATGCATCGGAAAAGAGATACTCGGAACCCCAAAGAAAATCCTATCGTTTCCGTAGAAACGTATCTCGATTTAGAAGGACAATGCAGGGAGTCCAGAGTATTCCATATGGACGCAAATTGTGTGTTAATTCGGCAATGTGAGGGAGCGAGGGATGCAGTAAAGGAGGAACAATGAATCGGATAAGCGATACACGGAACCCCAAAGAAAATCCTATCGTTTCCGTAGAAACGTATCTCGATTTAGAAGGACAATGCAGGGAATCCAGAGTATTTCATATGGACACAAATTGTGTGTTAATTCGTCAATGTGAGGGAGCGAGGGATGCAGTAAAGGAGGAATAATGCATCGGAAAAGAGATACTCGACTTCCAAAAGAAAATCCTATCGTTTCCGAAGAAACGTATCTCGTTTTAGAAAGATAATGCAGGGAACCCAAAGTATTTCATATGGACGCAAATTGTGTGTTAATTCAGCAATGTGAGGGAGCGAGGGATGCAGTAAAGGAGGAATAATGCATCGCAAAAGAGATACTCGGAACCCCAAAGAAAATCCTATCGTTTCTGTAGAAACGTATCTCGATTTAGAAGGACAATGCAAGGAATCCAGAGTATTTCATATGGACGCAAATTGTGTGTTAATTCGTCACGGTGAGGGAGCGAGGGATGCAGTAAAGGAGGAATAATGCATCGGAAAAGAGATACTCGGAACCCCAAAGAAAATCCTATCGTTTCCGTAGAAACGTATCTCGATTTAGAAGGACAATGCAGGGAATCCAGAGTATTTCATATGGACGCAAATTGTGTGTTAATTCGTCAATGTGAGGGAGCGTGGGATGCTGTAAAGGTGGAATAATGCATCGGAAAAGAGATACTCGGAACCCCAAAGAAAATCATATCCTTTCGGTAGAAACGTATCTCGATTTAGAAGGACAATGCAGGGAATCCAGAGTATTTCATATGGACGCTAATTATGTGTTAATTCGTCAATGTGAGGGAGCTAGGGATGCAGTAAAGGAGGAATAATGCATCGGAAAAGAGATACGCGGAACCCCAAAGAAAATCCTATCGTTTCCGTAGAAACGTATCTCGATTTAGAAGGACAATGCAGGGAATCCAGAGTATTTCATATGGGCGCAAATTGTGTGTTAATTCGTCAATGTGAGGGAGCAAGGGATGCAGTAAAGGAGGAATAATGCATCGGAAAAGAGATACTCGGAACCCCATAGAAAATCCTATCGTTTCCGTAGAAACGTATCTCGATTTAGAAGGACAATGCAGGGAATCCAGAGTATTTCATATGGACGCAAATTGTGGGTTAATTCGTCAATGTGAGGGAGCGAGGGATGCAGTAAAGGAGGAATAATGCATCGGAAAAGAGATACTCGGAACCCCAAAGAAAATCCTATCGTTTCCGTAGAAACGTATCTCGATTTAGAAGGACAATGCAGGGAATCCAGAGTATTTCATATGGACGCAAATTGTGTGTTAATTCGTCAATGTGAGGGAGCGAGGGATGCAGTAAAGGAGGAATAATGCATCGGAAAAGAGTTACTCGTCTCACAAAAGAAAATCCTATCGTTTCCGTAGAAACGTATCTCGTTTTAGAAAGATAATGCAGGGAACCCAGAGTATTTCATATGGACGCAATTTGTGTGTTAATTCGGCAATGTGAGGGAGCGAGGGATGCAGTAAAGGAGGAATAATGCATCGGAAAAGAGATACTCGGAACCCAAAAGAAAATCCTATCGTTTCCGTAGAAACGTATCTCGATTTAGAAGGACAATGCAGAGAATCCAGAGTATTTCATATGGACGCAAATAGTGTGTTAATTCGTCAATGTGAGGGAGCGAGGGATGCAGTAAAGGAGGAATAATGCATCGGAAAAGAGATACTCGGAACCCCAAAGAAAATCCTATCGTTTCCGTAGAAACGTATCTCGAATTAGAAGGACAATGCAGGGAATCCAGAGTATTTCATATGGACGCAAATTGTGTGTTAATTCGTCAATATGAGGGAGCGAGGGATGCAGTAAAGGAGGAATAATGCATCAGAAAAGAGTTACTCGACTCACAAAAGAAAATCCTTTCGTTTCCGTAGAAACGTATCTCGTTTTAGAAAGATAATGCAGGGAACCCAGAGTATTTCATAAGGACGCAATTTGTGTGTTAATTCGGCAATGTGAGGGAGCGAGGGATGCAGTAAAGGAGGAATAATGCATCGGAAAAGAGATACTCGGAACCCAAAAGGAAATCCTATCGTTTCCGTAGGAAGGTATCTCGATTTAGAAGGACAATGCAGGGAATCCAGAGTATTTCATATGGACGCAAATTGTGTGTTAATTCGTCAATGTGAGGGAGCGAGGGATGCAATAAAGGGGGAATAATGCATCGGAAGAGAGATACTCGTAACGCCAAAGAAAATCCTATCATTTCCGTAGAAACATATCTCGATTTAGAAGCACAATGCAGGGAATCCAGAGTATTCCATATGGACGCAAATTGTGTGTTAATTCGTCAATGTGAGGGAGCGAGGGATGCAGTAAAGGAGGAATAATGCATCGGATAAGCGATACACGGAACCCCAAAGAAAATCCTAACGTTTCCGTAGAAACGTATCTCGATTTAGAAGGACAATGCAGGGAATCCAGAGTATTTCATATGGACGCAAATTGTGTGTTAATTCGTCAATGTGAGGGAGCGAGAAATGCAGTAAAGGAGGAATAATGCATTGGAAAAGAGATACTCGGAACCCCAAAGAAAATCCTATCGTTTCCGTAGAAACGTATCTCGATTTAGAAGGACAATGCAGGGAATCCAGAGTATATCATATGGACGCAAATTGTGTGTTAATTCGTCAATTTGAGGGAGCGAGGGATGCAGTAAAGGAGGAATAATGCATCGGAAAAGAGATACTCGACTTCCAAAAGAAAATCCTATCGTTTCCGAAGAAACGTATCTCGTTTTAGAAAGATAATGCAGGGAACCCAGAGTATTTCATATGGACGCAAATTGTGTGTTAATTCGGCAATGTGAGGGAGTGGGGGATGCAGTAAAGGAGGAATAATGCATCGCAAAAGAGATACTCGGAACCCCTATCGTTTCTGTAGAAACGTATCTCGATTTAGAACGACAATGCAAGGAATCCAGAGTATTTCATATGGACGCAAATTGTGTGTTAATTCGTCAATGTGAGGGAGCGAGGGATGCAGTAAAGGAGGAATAATGCATCGGAAAAGAGATACTCGGAACCCCAAAGAAAATCCTATCGTTTCCGTAGAAACGTATCTCGATTTAGAAGGACAATACAGGGAATCCAGAGTATTTCATATGGACGCAAATTGTGTGTTAATTCGTCAATGTGAGGGAGCGTGGAATGCTGTAATGGAGGAATAATGCATCGGAAAAAAAGATACTCGGAACCCCAAAGAAAATCCTATCGTTTCCGTAGAAACGTATCTCGATTTAGAAGGACAATGCAGGGAATCCAGAGTATATCATATGGACGCAAATTGTGTGTTAATTCGTCAATGTGAGGGAGCGAGGGATGCAGTAAAGGAGGAATAATGCATCGGAAAAGAGATACTCGACTCCCAAAAGAAAATCCTATCGTTTCCGAAGAAACGTATCTCGTTTTAGAAAGATAATGCAGGGAACCCAGAGTATTTCATATGGACGCAAATTGTGTGATAATTCGGCAATGTGAGGGAGCGAGGGATGCAGTAAAGGAGGAATAATGCATCGGAAAAGAGATACTCGGAACCCCAAAGAAAATCCTATCGTTTCCGTTGAAACGTATCTCGATTTAGAAGGACAATGCAGGGAATCCAGAGTATTTCATATGGACGCAAATTGTGTGTTAATTCGTCAATGTGAGGGAGCGTGGGATGCTGTAAAGGTGGAATAATGCATCGGAAAAGAGATACTGTGAACCCCAAAGAAAATCATGTCCTTTCTGTAGAAACGTATCTCGATTTAGAAGGACAATGCAGGGAATCCAGAGTATTTCATATGGACGCTAATTGTGTGTTAATTCGTCAATGTGAGGGAGCTAGGGATGCAGTAAAGGAGGAATAATGCATCGGAAAAGAGATACGCGGAACCCCAAAGAAAATCCTATCGATTCCGTAGAAACGTATCTCGATTTAGAAGGACAATGCAGGGAATCCAGAGTATTTCATATGGGCGCAAATTGTGTGTTAATTCGTCAATGTGAGGGAGCGAGGGATGCAGTAAAGGAGGAATAATGCATCGGAAAAGAGATACTCGGAACCCCATAGAAAATCCTATCGTTTCCGTAGAAACGTATCTTGATTTAGAAGGACAATGCAGGGAATCCAGAGTATTTCATATGGACGCAAATTGTGTGTTAATTCGTCAATGTGAGGGTGCGAGGGATGCAGTAAAGGAGGAATAATGCATCGGAAAAGAGATACTCGGAACCCCAAAGAAAATCCTATCGTTTCCGTAGAAACGTATCTCGAATTAGAAGGACAATGCAGGGAATCCAGAGTATTTCATATGGACGCAAATTGTGTGTTAATTCGTCAATGTGAGGGAGCGAGGGATGCAGTAAAGGAGGAATAATGCATCGGAAAAGAGATACTCGACTCCCAAAAGAAAATCCTATCGTTTCCGAAGAAACGTATCTCGTTTTAGAAAGATAATGCAGGGAACCCAGAGTATTTCATATGGACGCAAATTGTGTGATAATTCGGCAATGTGAGGGAGCGAGGGATGCAGTAAAGGAGGAATAATGCATCGGAAAAGAGATACTCGGAACCCCAAAGAAAATCCTATCGTTTCCGTAGAAACGTATCTCGATTTAGAAGGACAATGCAGGGAATCCTGAGTATTCCATATGGACGCAAATTGTGTGTTAATTCGGCAATGTGAGGGAGCGAGGGATGCAGTAAAGGAGGAATAATGAATCGGATAAGCGATACACGGAACCCCAAAGAAAATCCTATCGTTTCCGTAGAAACGTATCTCGATTTAGAAGGACAATGCAGGGAATCCAGAGTATTTCATATGGACGCAAATTGTGTGTTAATTCGTCAATGTGAGGGAGCGTGGGATACTGTAAAGGTGGAATAATGCATCGGAAAAGAGATACTGTGAACCCCAAAGAAAATCATGTCCTTTCTGTAGAAACGTATCTTGATTTAGAAGGACAATGCAGGGAATCCAGAGTATTTCATATGGACGCTAATTGTGTGTTAATTCGTCAATGTGAGGGAGCTAGGGATGCAGTAAAGGAGGAATAATGCATCGGAAAAGAGATACGCGGAACCCCAAAGGAAATCCTATCGATTCCGTAGAAACGTATCTCGATTTAGAAGGACAATGCAGGGAATCCAGAGTATTTCATATGGGCGCAAATTGTGTGTTAATTCGTCAATGTGAGGGAGCGAGGGATGCAGTAAAGGAGGAATAATGCATCGGAAAAGAGATACTCGGAACCCCATAGAAAATCCTATCGTTTCCGTAGAAACGTATCTTGATTTAGAAGGACAATGCAGGGAATCCAGAGTATTTCATATGGACGCAAATTGTGTGTTAATTCGTCAATGTGAGGGTGCGAGGGATGCAGTAAAGGAGGAATAATGCATCGGAAAAGAGATACTCGGAACCCCAAGGAAATCCTATCGTTTCCGTAGAAACGTATCTCGATGTAGAAGGACAATGCAGGGAATCCAGAGTATTTCATATGGACGCAAATTGTGTGTTAATTCGTCAATGTGAGGGAGCGAGGGATGCAGTAAAGGAGGAATAATGCATCGGAAAAGAGATACTCGACTCCCAAAAGAAAATCCTATCGTTTCCGAAGAAACGTATCTTGTTTTAGAAAGATAATGCAGGGAACCCAGAGTATTTCATATGGACGCAAATTGTGTGTTAATTCGGCAATGCGAGGGAGCGAGGGATGCAGTAAAGGAGGAATAATGCATCGGAAAAGAGATACGCGGAACCCCAAAGAAAATCCTATCGTTTCCGTAGAAACGTATCTCGATTTAGAAGGACAATGCAGGGAATCCAGAGTATTTCAAATGGACGCAAATTGTGTGTTAATGCGGCAATGTGAGGGAGCGAGGGATGCAGTAAAGGAGGAATAATGCATCGCAAAAGAGATACTCGGAACCCCAAAGAAAATAATATCGTTTCTGTAGAAACATATCTCCATTTAGAACGACAATGCAAGGAATCCAGAGTATTTCATATGGACGCAAATTGTCTGTTAATTCGTCAATGTGAGGGAGCGAGGGATGCAGTAAAGGAGGAATAATGCATCGGAAAAGAGATACTCGGAACCCCAAAGAAAATCCTATCGTTTCCGTAGAAACGTATCTCGATTTAGAAGGACAATGCAGGGAATCCAGAGTATTTCATATGGACGCAAATTGTGTGTTAATTCGTCAATGTGAGGGAGCGTGGGTTGCTGTAAAGGAGGAATAATGCATCGGAAAAGAGATACTCGGAACCCCAAAGAAAATCATATCCTTTCCGTAGAAACGTATCTCGATTTAGAAGGACAATGCAGGGAATCCAGAGTATTTCGTATGGACGCAAATTGTGTGTTAATTCGTCAATGTGAGGGAGCGAGGGATGCAGTAAAGGAGGAATAATGCATCGGAAAAGTGATACTCGGATCCCCAAAGAAAATCCTATCGTTTCCGTAGAAACGTATCTCGATTTAGAAGGACAATGCAGGGAATCCAGAGTATTTCATATGGACGCAAATTGTGTGTTAGTTCGTCAATGTGAGGGAGCGAGGGATGCAGTAAAGGAGGAATAATGCATCGGAAACGAGTTACTCGACTCACAAAAGAAAATCCTATCGTTTCCATAGAAACGTATCTCGATTTAGAAGGACAATGCAGGGAATCCAGAGTATTTCATATGGACGCAATTTGTGTGTTAATTCGTCAATGTAAGGGAGCGAGGGATGCAGTAAAGGAGGAATAATGCATCGGAAAAGAGATACTCGGAACCCCAACGAATATCCTATCGTTTCCGTAGAAAGGTATCTCGATTTAGAAGGACAATGCAGGGAATCCAGAGTATTTCATATGGACGCAAATTGTGTGTTAATTCGTCAATGTGAGGGAGCGAGGGATGCAATAAAGGGGGAATAATGCATCGGAAGAGAGATACTCGGAACCCCAAAGAAAATCCTATCGTTTCCGTAGAAACGTATCTCGATTTAGAAGGACAATGCAGGGAATCCAGAGTATTCCATATGGACGCAAATTGTGTGTTAATTCGTCAATGTGAGGGAGCGAGGGATGCAGTAAAGGAGGAATAATGCATCGGATAAGCGATACACGGAACCCCAAAGAAAATCCTATCGTTTCCGTAGAAACGTATCTCGATTTAGAAGGACAATGCAGGGAATCCAGAGTATTTCATATGGACGCAAATTGTGTGTTAATTCGTCAATGTGAGGGAGCGAGGGATGCAGTAAAGGAGGAATAATGCTTTGGAAAAGAGGTACTCGACTTCCAAAAGAAAATCCTATCGTTTCCGAAGAAACGTATCTCGTTTTAGAAAGATAATGCAGGGAACCCAGAGTATTTCATATGGACGCAAATTGTGTGTTAATTCGGCAATGTGAGGGAGCGAGGGATGCAGTAAAGGAGGAATAATGCATCGCAAAAGAGATACTCGGAACCCCAAAGAAAATCCTATCGTTTCTGTAGAAACGTATCTCGATTTAGAAGGACAATGCAAGGAATCCAGAGTATTTCATATGGACGCAAATTGTGTGTTAAATCGTCAATGTGAGCGAGCGAGGGATGCAGTAAAGGAGGAATAATGCATCGGAAAAGAGGTACTCGGAACCCCAAAGAAAATCCTATCGTTACCGTAGAAACGTATCTCGATTTAGAAGGACAATACAGGGAATCCAGAGTATTTCATATGGACGCAAATTGTGTGTAAATTCGTCAATGTGAGGGAGCGTGGGATGCTGTAATGGAGGAATAATGCATCGTTAAAGAGATACTCGGAACCCCAAAGAAAATCCTATCGTTTCCGTAGAAACGTATCTCGATTTAGAAGGACAATGCAGGGAATCCAGTGCATTTCATATGGACGCAAATTGTGTGTTAATTCGTCAATGTGAGGGAGCGAGGGATGCAGTAAAGGAGGAATAATGCATCGGAAAAGAGATACTCGACTCCCAAAAGAAAATCCTATCGTTTCCGAAGAAACGTATCTCGTTTTAGAAAGATAATGCAGGGAACCCAGAGTATTTCAATGGACGCAAATTGTGTGTTAATTTGAATATGTGAGGGAGCGAGGGATGCAGTAAAGGAGGAATAATGCATCGCAAAAGAAATACTCGGAACCCCAAAGAAAATCCTATCGTTTCTGTGGAAACGTATCTCGATTTAGAAGGACAATGCAAGGAATCCAGAGTATTTCATATGGACGCAAATTGTGTGTTAATTCGTCAATGTGAGATAGCGAGGGATGCAGTAAAGGAGGAATAATGCATCGGAAAAGAGATACTCGGAACCCCAAAGAAAATCCTATCGTTTCCGTAGAAACGTATCTCGATTTAGAAGGACAATGCAGGGAATCCAGAGTATTTCATATGGACGCAAATTGTGTGTTAATTCGTCAATGTGAGGGAGCGTGGGATGCTGTAAAGGTGGAATAATGCATCGGAAAAGAGATACTGGGAACCCCATAGAAAATCATATCCTTTCCATAGAAACGTATCTCGATTTAGAAGGACAATGCAGGGAATCCAGAGTATTTCATATGGACGCAAATTGTGTGTTAATTCGTCAATGTGAGGGAGCTAGGGATGCAGTAAAGGAGGAATAATGCATCGGAAAAGAGATACGCGGAACCCCAAAGAAAATCCCATCGTTTCCGTAGAAACGTATCTCGATTTAGAAGGACAATGCAGGGAATCCAGAGTATTTCATATGGGCGCAAATTGTGTGTTAATTCGTCAATGTGAGGGAGCGAGGGATGCAGTAAGGGAGGAATAATGCATCGGAAAAGAGATACTCGGAACCCCAAAGAAAATCCTATCGTTTCCGTAGAAACGTATCTCGAATTAGAAGGACAATGCAGGGAATCCAGAGTATTTCATATGGACGCAAATTGTGTGTTAATTCGTCAATGTGAGGGAGCGAGGGATGCAGTAAAGGAGGAATAATGCATCGGAAAAGAGATACTCGACTCCCAAAGGAAAATCCTATCGTTTCCGAAGAAACGTATCTCGTTTTAGAAAGATAATGCAGGGAACCCAGAGTATTTCATATGGACGCAAATTGTGTGATAATTCGGCAATGTGAGGGAGCGAGGGATGCAGTAAAGGAGGAATAATGCATCGGAAAAGAGATACTCGGAACCCCAAAGAAAATCCTATCGTTTCCGTAGAAACGTATCTCGATTTAGAAGGACAATGCAGGGAATCCTGAGTATTCCATATGGACGCAAATTGTGTGTTAATTCGGCAATGTGAGGGAGCGAGGGATGCAGTAAAGGAGGAATAATGAATCGGATAAGCGATACACGGAACCCCAAAGAAAATCCTATCGTTTCCGTAGAAACGTATCTCGATTTAGAAGGACAATGCAGGGAATCCAGAGTATTTCATATGGACGCAAATTGTGTGTTAATTCGTCAATGTGAGGGAGCGTGGGATACTGTAAAGGTGGAATAATGCATCGGAAAAGAGATACTGTGAACCCCAAAGAAAATCATGTCCTTTCTGTAGAAACGTATCTTGATTTAGAAGGACAATGCAGGGAATCCAGAGTATTTCATATGGACGCTAATTGTGTGTTAATTCGTCAATGTGAGGGAGCTAGGGATGCAGTAAAGGAGGAATAATGCATCGGAAAAGAGATACTCGGAACCCCAAAGGAAATCCTATCGATTCCGTAGAAACGTATCTCGATTTAGAAGGACAATGCAGGGAATCCAGAGTATTTCATATGGGCGCAAATTGTGTGTTAATTCGTCAATGTGAGGGAGCGAGGGATGCAGTAAAGGAGGAATAATGCATCGGAAAAGAGATACTCGGAACCCCATAGAAAATCCTATCGTTTCCGTAGAAACGTATCTTGATTTAGAAGGACAATGCAGGGAATCCAGAGTATTTCATATGGACGCAAATTGTGTGTTAATTCGTCAATGTGAGGGTGCGAGGGATGCAGTAAAGGAGGAATAATGCATCGGAAAAGAGATACTCGGAACCCCAAAGAAAATCCTATCGTTTCCGTAGAAACGTATCTCGATGTAGAAGGACAATGCAGGGAATCCAGAGTATTTCATATGGACGCAAATTGTGTGTTAATTCGTCAATGTGAGGGAGCGAGGGATGCAGTAAAGGAGGAATAATGCATCGGAAAAGAGATACTCGACTCCCAAAAGAAAATCCTATCGTTTCCGAAGAAACGTATCTTGTTTTAGAAAGATAATGCAGGGAACCCAGAGTATTTCATATGGACGCAAATTGTGTGTTAATTCGGCAATGCGAGGGAGCGAGGGATGCAGTAAAGGAGGAATAATGCATCGGAAAAGAGATACGCGGAACCCCAAAGAAAATCCTATCGTTTCCGTAGAAACGTATCTCGATTTAGAAGGACAATGCAGGGAATCCAGAGTATTTCAAATGGACGCAAATTGTGTGTTAATGCGGCAATGTGAGGGAGCGAGGGATGCAGTAAAGGAGGAATAATGCATCGCAAAAGAGATACTCGGAACCCCAAAGAAAATAATATCGTTTCTGTAGAAACATATCTCCATTTAGAAGGACAATGCAAGGAATCCAGAGTATTTCATATGGACGCAAATTGTCTGTTAATTCGTCAATGTGAGGGAGCGAGGGATGCAGTAAAGGAGGAATAATGCATCGGAAAAGAGATACTCGGAACCCCAAAGAAAATCCTATCGTTTCCGTAGAAACGTATCTCGATTTAGAAGGACAATGCAGGGAATCCAGAGTATTTCATATGGACGCAAATTGTGTGTTAATTCGTCAATGTGAGGGAGCGTGGGTTGCTGTAAAGGAGGAATAATGCATCGGAAAAGAGATACTCGGAACCCCAAAGAAAATCATATCCTTTCCGTAGAAACGTATCTCGATTTAGAAGTACAATGCAGGGAATCCAGAGTATTTCGTATGGACGCAAATTGTGTGTTAATTCGTCAATGTGAGGGAGCGAGGGATGCAGTAAAGGAGGAATAATGCATCGGAAAAGTGATACTCGGATCCCCAAAGAAAATCCTATCGTTTCCGTAGGAACGTATCTCGATTTAGAAGGACAATGCAGGGAATCCAGAGTATTTCATATGGACGCAAATTGTGTGTTAGTTCGTCAATGTGAGGGAGCGAGGGATGCAGTAAAGGAGGAATAATGCATCGGAAACGAGTTACTCGACTCACAAAAGAAAATCCTATCGTTTCCATAGAAACGTATCTCGATTTAGAAGGACAATGCAGGGAATCCAGAGTATTTCATATGGACGCAATTTGTGTGTTAATTCGTCAATGTAAGGGAGCGAGGGATGCAGTAAAGGAGGAATAATGCATCGGAAAAGAGATACTCGGAACCCCAACGAATATCCTATCGTTTCCGTAGAAAGGTATCTCGATTTAGAAGGACAATGCAGGGAATCCAGAGTATTTCATATGGACGCAAATTGTGTGTTAATTCGTCAATGTGAGGGAGCGAGGGATGCAATAAAGGGGGAATAATGCATCGGAAGAGAGATACTCGGAACCCCAAAGAAAATCCTATCGTTTCCGTAGAAACGTATCTCGATTTAGAAGGACAATGCAGGGAATCCAGAGTATTCCATATGGACGCAAATTGTGTGTTAATTCGTCAATGTGAGGGAGCGAGGGATGCAGTAAAGGAGGAATAATGCATCGGATAAGCGATACACGGAACCCCATAGAAAATCCTATCGTTTCCGTAGAAACGTATCTTGATTTAGAAGGACAATGCAGGGAATCCAGAGTATTTCATATGGACGCAAATTGTGTGTTAATTCGTCAATGTGAGGGTGCGAGGGATGCAGTAAAGGAGGAATAATGCATCGGAAAAGAGATACTCGGAACCCCAAAGAAAATCCTATCGTTTCCGTAGAAACGTATCTCGATGTAGAAGGACAATGCAGGGAATCCAGAGTATTTCATATGGACGCAAATTGTGTGTTAATTCGTCAATGTGAGGGAGCGAGGGATGCAGTAAAGGAGGAATAATGCATCGGAAAAGAGATACTCGACTCCCAAAAGAAAATCCTATCGTTTCCGAAGAAACGTATCTTGTTTTAGAAAGATAATGCAGGGAACCCAGAGTATTTCATATGGACGCAAATTGTGTGTTAATTCGGCAATGCGAGGGAGCGAGGGATGCAGTAAAGGAGGAATAATGCATCGGAAAAGAGATACGCGGAACCCCAAAGAAAATCCTATCGTTTCCGTAGAAACGTATCTCGATTTAGAAGGACAATGCAGGGAATCCAGAGTATTTCAAATGGACGCAAATTGTTTGTTAATGCGGCAATGTGAGGGAGCGAGGGATGCAGTAAAGGAGGAATAATGCATCGCAAAAGAGATACTCGGAACCCCAAAGAAAATAATATCGTTTCTGTAGAAACATATCTCCATTTAGAAGGACAATGCAAGGAATCCAGAGTATTTCATATGGACGCAAATTGTCTGTTAATTCGTCAATGTGAGGGAGCGAGGGATGCAGTAAAGGAGGAATAATGCATCGGAAAAGAGATACTCGGAACCCCAAAGAAAATCCTATCGTTTCCGTAGAAACGTATCTCGATTTAGAAGGACAATGCAGGGAATCCAGAGTATTTCATATGGACGCAAATTGTGTGTTAATTCGTCAATGTGAGGGAGCGTGGGTTGCTGTAAAGGAGGAATAATGCATCGGAAAAGAGATACTCGGAACCCCAAAGAAAATCATATCCTTTCCGTAGAAACGTATCTCGATTTAGAAGTACAATGCAGGGAATCCAGAGTATTTCGTATGGACGCAAATTGTGTGTTAATTCGTCAATGTGAGGGAGCGAGGGATGCAGTAAAGGAGGAATAATGCATCGGAAAAGTGATACTCGGATCCCCAAAGAAAATCCTATCGTTTCCGTAGAAACGTATCTCGATTTAGAAGGACAATGCAGGGAATCCAGAGTATTTCATATGGACGCAAATTGTGTGTTAGTTCGTCAATGTGAGGGAGCGAGGGATGCAGTAAAGGAGGAATAATGCATCGGAAACGAGTTACTCGACTCACAAAAGAAAATCCTATCGTTTCCATAGAAACGTATCTCGATTTAGAAGGACAATGCAGGGAATCCAGAGTATTTCATATGGACGCAATTTGTGTGTTAATTCGTCAATGTAAGGGAGCGAGGGATGCAGTAAAGGAGGAATAATGCATCGGAAAAGAGATACTCGGAACCCCAACGAATATCCTATCGTTTCCGTAGAAAGGTATCTCGATTTAGAAGGACAATGCAGGGAATCCAGAGTATTTCATATGGACGCAAATTGTGTGTTAATTCGTCAATGTGAGGGAGCGAGGGATGCAATAAAGGGGGAATAATGCATCGGAAGAGAGATACTCGGAACCCCAAAGTAAATCCTATCGTTTCCGTAGAAACGTATCTCGATTTAGAAGGACAATGCAGGGAATCCAGAGTATTCCATATGGACGCAAATTGTGTGTTAATTCGTCAATGTGAGGGAGCGAGGGATGCAGTAAAGGAGGAATAATGCATCGGATAAGCGATACACGGAACCCCAAAGAAAATCCTATCGTTTCCGTAGAAACGTATCTCGATTTAGAAGGACAATGCAGGGAATCCAGAGTATTTCATATGGACGCAAATTGTGTGTTAATTCGTCAATGTGAGGGAGCGAGGGATGCAGTAAAGGAGGAATAATGCTTTGGAAAAGAGATACTCGACTTCCAAAAGAAAATCCTATCGTTTCCGTAGAAACGTATCTCGATTTAGAAGGACAATGCAGGGAATCCAGAGTATTTCAAATGGACGCAAATTGTGTGTTAATGCGGCAATGTGAGGGAGCGAGGGATGCAGTAAAGGAGGAATAATGCATCGCAAAAGAGATACTCGGAACCCCAAAGAAAATAATATCGTTTCTGTAGAAACATATCTCCATTTAGAAGGACAATGCAAGGAATCCAGAGTATTTCATATGGACGCAAATTGTCTGTTAATTCGTCAATGTGAGGGAGCGAGGGATGCAGTAAAGGAGGAATAATGCATCGGAAAAGAGATACACGGAACCCCAAAGAAAATCCTATCGTTTCCGTAGAAACGTATCTCGATTTAGAAGGACAATGCAGGGAATCCAGAGTATTTCATATGGACGCAAATTGTGTGTTAATTCGTCAATGTGAGGGAGCGTGGGTGCTGTAAAGGAGGAATAATGCATCGGAAAAGAGATACTCGGAACCCCAAAGAAAATCATATCCTTTCCGTAGAAACGTATCTCGATTTAGAAGGACAATGCAGGGAATCCAGAGTATTTCGTATGGACGCAAATTGTGTGTTAATTCGTCAATGTGAGGGAGCGAGGGATGCAGTAAAGGAGGAATAATGCATCGGAAAAGTGATACTCGGATCCCCAAAGAAAATCCTATCGCTTCCGTAGAAACGTATCTCGATTTAGAAGGACAATGCAGGGAATCCAGAGTATTTCATATGGACGCAAATTGTGTGTTAGTTCGTCAATGTGAGGGAGCGAGGGATGCAGTAAAGGAGGAATAATGCATCGGAAACGAGTTACTCGACTCACAAAAGAAAATCCTATCGTTTCCATAGAAACGTATCTCGATTTAGAAGGACAATGCAGGGAATCCAGAGTATTTCATATGGACGCAATTTGTGTGTTAATTCGTCAATGTAAGGGAGCGAGGGATGCAGTAAAGGAGGAATAATGCATCGGAAAAGAGATACTCGGAACCCCAACGAATATCCTATCGTTTCCGTAGAAAGGTATCTCGATTTAGAAGGACAATGCAGGGAATCCAGAGTATTTCATATGGACGCAAATTGTGTGTTAATTCGTCAATGTGAGGGAGCGAGGGATGCAATAAAGGGGGAATAATGCATCGGAAGAGAGATACTCGGAACCCCAAAGAAAATCCTATCGTTTCCGTAGAAACGTATCTCGATTTAGAAGGACAATGCAGGGAATCCAGAGTATTCCATATGGTCGCAAATTGTGTGTTAATTCGTCAATGTGAGGGAGCGAGGGATGCAGTAAAGGAGGAATAATGCATCGGATAAGCGATACACGGAACCGCAAAGAAAATCCTATCGTTTCCGTAGAAACGTATCTCGATTTAGAAGGACAATGCAGGGAATCCAGAGTATTTCATATGGACGCAAATTGTGTGTTAATTCGTCAATGTGAGGGAGCGAGGGATGCAGTAAAGGAGGAATAATGCTTTGGAAAAGAGATACTCGACTTCCAAAAGAAAATCCTATCGTTTCCGAAGAAACGTATCTCGTTTTAGAAAGATAATGCAGGGAACCCAGAGTATTTCATATGGACGCAAATTGTGTGTTAATTCGGCAATGTGAGGGAGCGAGGGATGCAGTAAAGGAGGAATAATGCATCGCAAAAGAGATACTCGGAACCCCAAAGAAAATCCTATCGTTTCTGTAGAAACGTATCTCGATTTAGAAGGACAATGCAAGGAATCCAGAGTATTTCATATGGACGCAAATTGTGTGTTAAATCGTCAATGTGAGGGAGCGAGGGATGCAGTAAAGGAGGAATAATGCATCGGAAAAGAGGTACTCGGAACCCCAAAGAAAATCCTATCGTTACCGTAGAAACGTATCTCGATTTAGAAGGACAATACAGGGAATCCAGAGTATTTCATATGGACGCAAATTGTGTGTTAATTCGTCAATGTGAGGGAGCGTGGGATGCTGTAATGGAGGAATAATGCATCGTTAAAGAGATACTCGGAACCCCAAAGAAAATCCTATCGTTTCCGTAGAAACGTATCTCGATTTAGAAGGACAATGCAGGGAATCCAGTGCATTTCATATGGACGCAAATTGTGTGTTAATTCGTCAATGTGAGGGAGCGAGGGATGCAGTAAAGGAGGAATAATGCATCGGAAAAGAGATACTCGACTCCCAAAAGAAAATCCTATCGTTTCCGAAGAAACGTATCTCGTTTTAGAATGATAATGCAGGGAACCCAGAGTATTTCATATGGACGCAAATTGTGTGTTAATTTGAATATGTGAGGGAGCGAGGGATGCAGTAAAGGAGGAATAATGCATCGCAAAAGAGATACTCGGAACCCCAAAGAAAATCCTATCGTTTCTGTGGAAACGTATCTCGATTTAGAAGGATAATGCAAGGAATCCAGAGTATTTCATATGGACGCAAATTGTGTGTTAATTCGTCAATGTGAGATAGCGAGGGATGCAGTAAAGGAGGAATAATGCATCGGAAAAGAGATACTCGGAACCCCAAAGAAAATCCTATCGTTTCCGTAGAAACGTATCTCGATTTAGAAGGACAATGCAGGGAATCCAGAGTATTTCATATGGACGCAAATTGTGTGTTAATTCGTCAATGTGAGGGAGCGTGGGATGCTGTAAAGGTGGAATAATGCATCGGAAAAGAGATACTGGGAACCCCATAGAAAATCATATCCTTTCCGTAGAAACGTATCTCGATTTAGAAGGACAATGCAGGGAATCCAGAGTATTTCATATGGACGCAAATTGTGTGTTAATTCGTCAATGTGAGGGAGCTAGGGATGCAGTAAAGGAGGAATAATGCATCGGAAAAGAGATACGCGGAACCTCAAAGAAAATCCCATCGTTTCCGTAGAAACGTATCTCGATTTAGAAGGACAATGCAGGGAATCCAGAGTATTTCATATGGGCGCAAATTGTGTGTTAATTCGTCAATGTGAGGGAGCGAGGGATGCAGTAAGGGAGGAATAATGCATCGGAAAGGAGATACTCGGAACCCCATAGAAAATCCTATCGTTTCCGTAGAAACGTATCTTGATTTAGAAGGACAATGCAGGGAATCCAGAGTATTTCATATGGACGAAAATTGTGTGTTAATTCGTCAATGTGAGGGAGCGAGGGATGCAGTAAAGGAGGAATAATGCATCGGAAAAGAGATACTCGGAACCCCAAAGAAAATCCTATCGTTTCCGTAGAAACATATCTCGATGTAGAAGGACAATGCAGGGAATCCAGAGTATTTCATATGGACGCAAATTGTGTGTTAATTCGTCAATGTGAGGGAGCGAGGGATGCAGTAAAGGAGGAATAATGCATCGGATAAGCGATACACGGAACCCCAAAGAAAATCCTATCGTTTCCGTAGAAACGTATCTCGTTTTAGAAAGATAATGCAGGGAACCCAGAGTATTTCATAAGGACGCAATTTGTGTGTTAATTCGGCAATCTGAGGGAGCGAGGGATGCAGTAAAGGAGGAATAATGCATCGGAAAAGAGATACGCGGAACCCCAAAGAAAATCCTATCGTCTCCGTAGAAACGAATCCCGATTTAGAAGGACATTGCAGGGAATCCAGAGTATTTCATATGGACGCAAATTGTGTGTTAATTCGTCAATGTGAGGGAGCGAGGGATGCAGTAAAGGAGGAATAGATGCAGTAAAGGAGGAATAATGCATCGGAAAAGAGATACTCGAATCCCAAATGAAAATCCTATCGTTTCCGTAGAAAAGTATCTCGATTTAGAAGGACAATGCAGGGAATCCAGAGTATTTCATATGGACGCAATTTGTGTGTTAATTCGTCAATGCGAGGGAGCGAGGGATGCAGTAAAGGAGGAATAATGCATCGGAAAAGAGATACTCGGAACCCCATAGAAAATCCTATCGTTTCCGTAGAAACGTATCTTGATTTAGAAGGACAATGCAGGGAATCCAGAGTATTTCATATGGACGCAAATTGTGTGTTAATTCGTCAATGTGAGGGAGCGAGGGATGCAGTTAAGGGGGAATAATGCATCGGAAGAGAGATACTCGGATTTCCAAAGAAAATCCTATCGTTTCCGTAGAAACGTATCTCGATTTAGAAGGACAATGCAGGGAATCCAGAGTATTCCATATGGACGCAAATTGTTTGTTAATTCGTCAATGTGAGGGAGCGAGGGACGCAGTAAAGGAGGAATAATGCATCGGATAAGCGATACACGGAACCCCAAAGAAAATCCTCTCGTTTCTGTAGAAACGTATCTCGATTTAGAAGGACAATGCAAGGAATCCAGAGTATTTCATATGGACGCAAATTGTGTGTTAATTCGTCAATGTGAGGGAGCGAGGGATGCAGTAAAGGAGGAATAATGCATCGGAAAAGAGATACTCGGAACACCAAAGAAAATCCTATCGTTTCCGTAGAAACGTATCTCGATTTAGAAGGACAATGCAGGGAATCCAGAGTATTTCATATGGACGCAAATTGTGTGTTAATTCGTCAATGTGAGGGAGCGTGGGATGCTGTAAAGGAGGAATAATGCATCGGAAAAGAGATACTCGGAACCCCAAAGAAAATCCTATCGTTTCCGTAGAAACGTATCTCGATTTAGAAGGACAATGCGGGGAATCCAGAGTATTTCATATGGACGCAAGTTGTGTGTTATTTCGTCAATGTGAGGGAGCGAGGGATGCAGTAAAGGAGGAATAATGCATCGGAAAAGAGACACCCGGAACCCCAAAGAGAATCCTATCGTTTCCGTAGAAACGTATCTCGATTTAGAAGGACAATGCAGGGAATCCAGAGTATTACATATGGACGCAAATTGTGTGTTAATTCGTCAATGTGAGGGAGCGAGGGATGCAGTAAAGGAGGATTAATGCATCGGAAAAGAGATACTCGGAACCCCAAAGAAAATCCTATCGTTTCCGTAGAAACGTATCTTGATTTAGAAGGACAATGCAGGGAATCCAGAGTATTTCATATGGACGCAAATTGTGTGTTAATTCGTCAATGTGAGGGAGCGAGGGATTCAGTAAAGGAGGAATAATGCATCGTAAAAGAGATACTCGGAACCCCAAAGAAAATCCTATCGTTTCAGTAGAAACGTATCTCGATTTAGAAGGACAATGCAGGGAATCCAGAGTATTTCATATGGACGCAAATTGTGTGTTAATTCGTCAATGTGAGGGAGCGAGGGATGCAGTAAAGGAGGAATAATGCATCGGAAAAGAGTTACTCGACCCCCAAAAGAAAATCCTATCGTTTCCGTAGAAACGTATCTCGTTTTAGACAGATAATGCAGGGAACCCAGAGTATTTCATAAGGACGCAATTTGTGTGTTAATTCGGCAATGTGAGGGAGCGAGGGATGCAGTAAAGGAGGAATAATGCATCGGAAAAGAGATACTCGGAACCCCAAAGAAAATTCTATCGTTTCCGTAGAAACGAATCCCGATTTAGGACAATGCAGGGAATCCAGAGTATTTCATATGGACGCAAATTGTGTGTTAATTCGTCAATGTTAGGGAACGAGGGATGCAGTAACGGAGGAATAATGCATCGGAAAAGAGATACTCGGAACCCCAAAGAAAATCCTATCGTTTCCGTAGAAACGTATCTCGATTTAGAAGGACAATGCAGGGAATCCAGAGTATTTCATATGGACGCAAATTGTGTGTCAATTCCTCAATGTGAGGGAGCGAGGGATGCAGTAAAGGAGGAATAATGCATCGGAAAAGAGATACTCGGAACCCCAAAGAAAATCCTATCGTTTCCGTAGAAACGTATCTCGATTTAGAAAGACAATGCAGGGAATCCAGTGCGTTTCATATGGACGCAAATTGTGTGTTAATTCGTCAGTGTGAGGGAGCGAGGGATGCAGTAAAGGATGAATAATGCATCGGAAAAGATATACTCGGAACCCCAAAGAAAATCCTATCGTTTCCGTAAAAACGTATCTCGATATAGAAGGACAATGCAGGGAATCCGGAGTATATCATATGGACGCAAATTGTGTGTTAATTCGTCAATGTGAGGGAGCGAGGGATGCAGTAAAGGAGGAATAGATGCAGTAAAGGAGGAATAACGCATAGGAAAAGAGATACCCGACTCCCAAAAGAAAATCCTATCGTTTCCGTAGAAACGTATCTCGTTTTAGAAAGATAATGCAGGGAACCCAGAGTATTTCATATGGACGCAAATTGTATGTTAATTTGGCAATGTGAGGGAGCGAGGGATGCAGTAAATGAGGAATAATGCATCGGAAAAGAGATACTCGGAACCCCAAAGAAAATCCTATCGTTTCCGTAGAAACGTATCTCGATTTAGAAGGACAATGCAAGGAATCCAGTGTATTTCATATGGACGCAAATTGTGTGTTAATTCGTCAATGTGAGCGAGCGAGGGATGCAGTAAAGGAGGAATAATGCATCGGAAAAGAGATACTCGGAACCCCAAAGAAAATCCTATCGTTTCCGTAGAAACGTATCTTGATTTAGAAGGACAATGCAGGGAATCTAGAGTATTTCATATGGACGCAAATTGTGTGTTAATTCGTCAATGTGAGGGAGCGAGGGTTGCAGTAAAGGAGGAATAATGCATCGGAAAAGAGATACGCGGAACCCCAAAGAAAATCCTATCGTTTCAGTAGAAACGTATCTCGATTTAGAAGGACAATGCAGGGAATCCAGAGTATTTCATATGGACCCAATTTCAGTGTTAATTCGTCAATGTGAGGGAGCGAGGGATGCAGTAAAGGAGGAATAATGCATCGGAAAAGAGTTACTCGACCCCCAAAAGAAAATACTATCAATTCCGTAGAAACGTATCTCGTTTTAGACAGATAATGCAGGGAACCCAGAATATTTCATAAGGACGCAATTTGTGTGTTAATTCGGCAATGTGAGGGAGCGAGGGATGCAGTAAATTAGGAATAATGCATCGGAAAAGAGATACTCGGAACCCCAAAGAAAATCCTATCGTTTCCGTAGAAACGAATCCCGATTTAGAAGGACAATTTAGGGAATCCAGAGTATTTCATATGGACGCAAGTTGTGTGTTAATTCGTCAATGTGAGGGAGCGAGGGATGCAGTAAAGGAGGAATAGATGCAGTAAAGGAGGAATAATGCATAGGAAAAGAGATACTCGACTCCCAAAAGAAAATCCTATCGTTTCCGTAGAAACGTATCTCGATTTAGAAAGACAATGCAGGGAATCCAGTGCATTTCATATGGACGCAATTTGTGTGTTAATTCGTCAATGTGAGGGAGCGAGGGATGCAGTAAAGGAGGAATAATGCATCGGAAAAGAGATACTCGGAACCCCAAAGAAAATCCTATCGTTTCCGAAGAAACGTATCTCGTTTTAGAAAGATAATGCAGGGAACCCAGAGTATTTCATATGGACGCAAATTGTGTGATAATTCGGCAATGTGAGGGAGCGAGGGATGCAGTAAAGGAGGAATAATGCATCGGAAAAGAGATACTCGGAACCCCAAAGAAAATCCTATCGTTTCCGTAGAAACGTATCTCGATTTAGAAGGACAATGCAGGGAATCCAGAGTATTCCATATGGACGCAAATTGTGTGTTAATTCGGCAATGTGAGGGAGCGAGGGATGCAGTGAAGGAGGAATAATGAATCGGATAAGCGATACACGGAACCCCAAAGAAAATCCTATCGTTTCCGTAGAAACGTATCTCGATTTAGAAGGACAATGCAGGGAATCCAGAGTATTTCATATGGACGCAAGTTGTGTGTTAATTCGTCAATGTGAGGGAGCGAGGGATGCAGTAAAGGAGGAATAATGCATCGGAAAAGAGATACTCGACTCCCAAAAGAAAATCCTATCGTTTCCGAAGAAACGTATCTCGTTTTAGAAAGATAATGCAGGGAACCCAGAGTATTTCATATGGACGCAAATTGTGTGTTAATTTGGCAATGTGAGGGAGCGAGGGATGCAGTAAATGAGGAATAATGCATCGGAAAAGAGATACTCGGAACCCCAAAGAAAATCCTATCGTTTCCGTAGAAACGCATCTCGATTTAGAAGGACAATGCAAGGAATCCAGAGTATTTCATATGGACGCAAGTTGTGTGTTAATTCGTCAATGTGAGCGAGCGAGGGATGCAGTAAAGGAGGAATAATGCATCGGAAAAGAGATACTCGGAACCCCAAAGAAAATCATATCGTTTCCGTAGAAACGTATCTCGATTTAGAAGGACAATGCAGGGAATCCAGAGTATTTCATATGGACGCAAATTGTGTGTTAATTCGTGAATGTGAGGGAGCGAGGGATGCAGTAAAGGAGGAATAATGCATCGGAAAAGAGATACGCGGAACCCCAAAGAAAATCCTATCGTTTCCGTAGAAACGTATCTCGATTGAGAATGACAATGCACGGAATCCAGAGTATTTCATATGGACGCAAATTGTGTGTTAATTCGTCAATGTGAGGGAGCGAGGGATGCAGTAAAGGAGGAATAATGCATCGGAAAAGAGATACTCGGAACCCCAAAGAAAATCCTATCGTTTCCGTAGAAACGTATCTTGATTTAGAAGGACAATGCAGGGAATCCAGAGTATTTCATATGGACGCAAATTGTGTGTTAATTCGTCAATGTGAGGGAGCGAGGGATGCAGTAAAGGAGGAATGATGCATCGGAAAAGAGATACGCGGAACCCCAAAGAAAATCCTATCGTTTCAGTAGAAACGTATCTCGATTTAGAAGGACAATGCAGGGAACCCAGAGTATTTCATATGGACGCAAATTGTGTGTTAATTCGTCAATGTGAGGGAGCGAGGGATGCAGTAAAGGAGGAATAATGCATCGGAAAAGAGTTACTCGACCCCCAAAAGAAAATCCTATCGTTTCCGTAGAAACGTATCTCGTTTTAGACAGATAATGCAGGGAACCCAGAGTATTTCATAAGGACGCAATTTGTGTGTTAATTCGGCAATGTGAGGGAGCGAGGGATGCAGTAAAGGAGGAATAATGCATCGGACAAGAGATACTCGGAACCCCAAAGAAAATCCTATCGTTTCCGTAGAAACGAATCCCGATTTAGAAGGACAATGCAGGGAATCCAGAGTATTTCATATGGACGCAAATTGTGTGTTAATTCGTCAATGTGAGGGAACGAGGGATGCAGTAACGGAGGAATAATGCATCGGAAAAGAGATACTCGGAACCCCAAAGAAAAACCTATCGTTTCCGTAGAAACGTATCTCGATTTAGAAGGACAATGCAGGGAATCCAGAGTATTTCATATGGACGCAAATTGTGTGTCAATTCGTCAATGTGAGGGAGCGAGGGATGCAGTAAAGGAGGAATAATGCATCGGAAAAGGGATACTCAGAACCCCAAAGAAAATCCTATCGTTTCCGTAGAAACGTATCTCGATTTAGAAAGACAATGCAGGGAATCCAGTGCATTTCATATGGACGCAAATTGTGTGTTAATTCGTCAGTGTGAGGGAGCGAGGGATGCAGTAAAGGATGAATAATGGATCGGAAAAGATATACTCGGAACCCCAAAGAAAATCCTATCGTTTCCGTAAAAACGTATCTCGATATAGAAGGACAATGCAGGGAATCTGGAGTATATCATATGGACGCAAATTGTGTGTTAAATCGTCAATGTGAGGGAGCGAGGGATGCAGTAAAGGAGGAATAGATGCAGTAAAGGAGGAATAATGCATAGGAAAAGAGTTACTCGACTCCCAAAAGAAAATCCTATCGTTTCCGTAGAAACGTATCTCGATTTAGAAAGACAATGCAGGGAATCCAGTGCATTTCATATGGACGCAATTTGTGTGTTAATTCGTCAATGCGAGGGAGCGAGGGATGCAGTAAAGGAGGAATAATGCATCGGAAAAGAGATACTAGGAACCCCAAAGAAAATCCTATCGTTTCCGAAGAAACGTATCTCGTTTTAGAAAGATAATGCAGGGAACCCAGAGTATTTCATATGGACGCAAATTGTGTGATAATTCGGCAATGTGAGGGAGCGAGGGATGCAGTAAAGGAGGAATAATGCATCGGAAAAGAGATACTCGGAACCCCAAAGAAAATCCTATCGTTTCCGTTGAAACGTATCTCGAATTGGAAGGACAGTGCAGGGAATCCCGAGTATTCCATATGGACGCAAATTGTGTGTTAATTCGGCAATGTGAGGGAGCGAGGGATGCAGTAAAGGAGGAATAATGAATCGGATAAGCGATACACGGAACCCCAAAGAAAATCCTATCGTTTCCGTAGAAACGTATCTCGATTTAGAAGGACAATGCAGGGAATCCAGAGTATTTCATATGGACGCAAGTTGTGTGTTAATTCGTCAATGTGAGGGAGCGAGGGATGCAGTAAAGGAGGAATAATGCATCGGAAAAGAGATACTCGACTCCCAAAAGAAAATCCTATCGTTTCCGAAGAAACGTATCTCGTTTTAGAAAGATAATGCAGGGAACCCAGAGTATTTCATATGGACGCAAATTGTGTGATAATTCGGCAATGTGAGGGAGCGAGGGATGCAGTAAAGGAGGAATAATGCATCGGAAAAGAGATACTCGGAACCCCAAAGAAAATCCTATCGTTTCCGTAGAAACGTATCTCGATTTAGAAGGACAATGCAGGGAATCCAGAGTATTCCATATGGACGCAAATTGTGTGTTAATTCGGCAATGTGAGGGAGCGAGGGATGCAGTAAAGGAGGAATAATGAATCGGATAAGCGATACACGGAACCCCAAAGAAAATCCTATCGTTTCCGTAGAAACGTATCTCAATTTAGAAGGACAATGCAGGGAATCCAGAGTATTTCATATGGACGCAAGTTGTTTGTTAATTCGTCACTGTGAGGGAGCGAGGGATGCAGTAAAGGAGGAATAATGCATCGGAAAAGAGATACTCGACTCCCAAAAGAAAATCCTATCGTTTCCGAAGAAACGTATTTCGTTTTAGAAAGATAATGCAGGGAACCCAAAGTATTTCACATGGACGCAAATTGTGTGTTAATTCGGCAATGTGAGGGAGCGAGGGATGCAGTAAAGGAGGAATAATGCATCGCAAAAGAGATACTCGGAACCCCAAAGAAAATCCTATCGTTTCTGTAGAAACGTATCTCGATTTAGAAGGACAGTGCAAGGAATCCAGAGTATTTCATATGGACGCAAATTGTGTGTTAATTCGTCAATGTGAGGGAGCGAGGGATGCAGTAAAGGAGGAATAATGCCTCGGAAAAGAGATACTCGGAACCCCAAAGAAAATCCTATCGTTTCCGTAGAAACGTATCTCGATTTAGAAGGACAATGCAGGGAATCCAGAGTATTTCATATGGACGCAAATTGTGTGTTAATTCGTCAATGTGAGGGAGCGTGGGATGCTGTAAAGGTGGAATAATGCATCGGAAAAGAGATACTCGGAACCCCAAAGAAAATCATATCCTTTCGGTAGAAACGTATCTCGATTTAGAAGGACAATGCAGGGAATCCAGAGTATTTCATATGGACGCTAATTGTGTGTTAATTCGTCAATGTGAGGGAGCTAGGGATGCAGTAAAGGAGGAATAATGCATCGGAAAAGAGATACACGGAACCCCAAAGAAAATCCTATCGTTTCCGTAGAAACGTATCTCGATTTAGAAGGACAATGCAGGGAATCCAGAGTATTTCATATGGGCGCAAATTGTGTGTTAATTCGTCAATGTGAGGGAGCGAGGGATGCAGTAAAGGAGGAATAATGCATCGGAAAAGAGATACTCGGAACCCCATAGAAAATTCTATCGTTTCCGAAGAAACGTATCTTGATTTAGAAGGACAATGCAGGGAATCCAGAGTATTTCATATGGACGCAAATTGTGTGTTAATTCGTCAATGTGAGGGAGCGAGGGATGCAGTAAAGGAGGAATAATGCATCGGAAAAGAGATACTCCGAACCCCAAAGAAAATCCTTTCGTTTCCGTAGAAACGTATCTCGATTTAGAAGGACAATGCAGGGAATTCAGAGTATTTCATATGGACGCAAATTGTGTGTTAATTCGTCAATGTGAGGGAGCGAGGGATGCAGTAAAGGAGGAATAATGCATCGGAAAAGAGTTACTCGACTCACAAAAGAAAATCCTGTCGTTTCCGTAGAAACGTATCTCGTTTTAGAAAGATAATGCAGGGAACCCAGAGTATTTCATAAGGACGCAATTTGTGTGTTAATTCGGCAATGTGAGGGAGCGAGGGATGCAGTAAAGGAGGAATAATGCATCGGAAAAGAGATACTCGGAACCCAAAAGGAAATCCTATCGTTTCCGTAGAAACGTATCTCGATTTAGAAGGACAATGCAGAGAATCCAGAGTATTTCATATGGACGCATATAGTGTGTTAATTCGTCAATGTGAGGGAGCGAGGGATGCAGTAAAGGAGGAATAATGCATCGGAAAAGAGATACGCGGAACCCCAAAGAAAATCCTATCGTTTCCGTAGAAACGTATCTCGATATAGAAGGACAATGCAGGGAATCCAGAGTATTTCATATGGACGCAAATTGTGTGTTAATTCGTCAATGTGAGGGAGCGAGGGATGCAGTAAAGGAGGAATAATGCATCGGAAAAGAGATATTCGGGACCCCAAAGAAAATCCTATCGTTTCCGAAGAAATGTATCTCGTTTTAGAAAGATAATGCAGGGAACCCAAAGTATTTCATATGGACGCAGATTGTGTGTTAATTCGGCAATGTGAGGGAGCGAGGGATGCAGTAAAGGAGGAATAATGCATCGCAAAAGAGATACTCGGAACCCCAAAGAAAATCCTATCGTTTCTGTTGAAACGTATCTCGATTTAGAAGGACAATGCAAGGAATCCAGAGTATTTCATATGGATGCAAATTGTCTGTTAATTCGTCAATGTGAGGGAGCGAGGGATGCAGTAAAGGAGGAATAATGCATCGGAAAAGAGATACTCGGAACCCCAAAGAAAATCCTATCCTTTCCGTAGAAACGTATCTCGATTTAGAAGGACAATGCAGGGAATCCAGAGTATTTCAAATGGACGCAAATTGTGTGTTAATTCGTCAATGTGAGGGAGCGAGGGATGCAGTAAAGGAGGAATAATGCATCGGAAAAGAGATACCCGGAACCCCATAGAAAATCCTATCGTTTCCGTAGAAACGTATCTTGATTTAGAAGGACAATGCAGGGAATCCAGAGTATTTCATATGGACGCAAATTGTGTGTTAATTCGTCAATGTGAGGGAGCGAGGGATGCAGTAAAGGAGGAATAATGCATCGGAAAAGTGATACTCGGAACCCCAAAGAAAATCCTATCGTTTCCGTAGAAACGTATCTCGATTTAGAAGGACAATGCAGGGAATCCAGAGTATTTGATATGGACGCAAATTGTGTGTTAATTCGTCAATGTGAGGGAGCGAGGGATGCAGTAAAGGAGGAATAATGCATCGGAAAAGAGTTACTCGACTCACAGAAGAAAATCCTTTCGTTTCCGTAGAAACGTATCTCGTTTTAGAAAGATAATGCAGGGAACCCAGAGTATTTCATAAGGACGCAATTTGTGTGTTAATTCGGCAATGTGAGGGAGCGAGGGATGCAGTAAAGGAGGAATAATGCATCGGAAAAGAGATACTCGGAACCCCAAAGAAAATCCTATCGTTTCCGTAGAAACGAATCCCGATTTAGAAGGACATTGCAGGGAATCCAGAGTATTTCATATGGACGCAAATTGTGTGTTAATTCGTCAATGTGAGGGAGCGAGGGATGCAGTAAAGGAGGAATAGATGCAGTGAAGGAGGAATAATGCATCGGAAAAGAGATACTCGGAACCCCAAAGAAAATCCTATCGTTTCCGTAGAAACGTATCTCGATTTAGAAGGACAATACAGGGAATCCAGAGTATTTCATATGGACGCAAATTGTGTGTTAATTCGTCAATGTGAGGGAGCGTGGGATGCTGTAATGGAGGAATAATGCATCGGAAAAGAGATACTCGGAACCCCAAAGAAAATCCTATCGTTTCCGTAGAAACGTATCTCGATTTAGAAGGACAATGCAGGGAATCCAGAGTATTTCGTATGGACGCAAATTGTGTGTTAATTCGTCAATGTGAGGGAGCGAGGGATGCAGTAAAGGAGGAATAATGCATCGGAAAAGAGATACTCGACTCCCAAAAGAAAATCCTTTCGTTTCCGAAAAAACGTATCTCGTTTTAGGAAGATAATGCAGGGAACCCAGAGTATTTCATATGGACGCAAATTGTGTGATAATTCGGCAATGTGAGGGAGCGAGGGATGCAGTAAAGGAGGAATAATGCATCGGAAAAGTGATACTCGGAACCCCAAAGAAAATCCTATCGTTTCCGTAGAAACGTATCTCGATTTAGAAGGACAATGCAGGGAATCCAGAGTATTCCATATGGACGCAAATTGTGTGTTAATTCGGCAATGTGAGGGAGCGAGGGATGCAGTAAAGGAGGAATAATGAATCGGATAAGCGATACACGGAACCCCAAAGAAAATCCTATCGTTTCCGTAGAAACGTATCTCGATTTAGAAGGACAATGCAGGGAATCCAGAGTATTTCATATGGACGCAAATTGTGTGTTAATTCGTCAATGTGAGGGAGCGGGGGATGCAGTAAAGGAGGAATAATGCATCGGAAAAGAGATACTCGACTCCCAAAAGAAAATCCTATCTTTTCCGAAGAAACGTATCTCGTTTTAGAAAGATAATGCAGGGAACCCAAAGTATATCATATGGACGCAAATTGTGTGTTAATTCGAATATGTGAGGGAGCGAGGGATTCAGTAAAGGAGGAATAATGCATCGCAAAAGAGATACTCGGAACCCCAAAGAAAATCCTATCGTTTCTGTAGAAACGTATCTCGATTTAGAAGGACAATGCAAGGAATCCAGAGTATTTCATATGGACGCAAATTGTGTGTTAACTCGTCAATGTGAGATAGCGAGGGATGCAGTAAAGGAGGAATAATGCATCGGAAAAGAGATACTCGGAACCCCATAGAAAATTCTATCGTTTCCGAAGAAACGTATCTTGATTTAGAAGGACAATGCAGGGAATCCAGAGTATTTCATATGGACGCAAATTGTGTGTTAATTCGTGAATGTGAGGGAGCGAGGGATGCAGTAAAGGAGGAATAATGCATCGGAAAAGAGATACGCGGAACCCTAAAGAAAATCCTATCGTTTCCGTAGAAACGCATCTTGATTTAGAAGGACAATGCAGGGAATCCAGAGTATTTCATATGGACGCAAATTGTGTGTTAATTCGTCAATGTGAGGGAGCGAGGGATGCAGTAAAGGAGGAATAATGCATCGGAAAAGAGATACGCGGAACCCCAAAGAAAATCCTATCGTTTCAGTAGAAACGTATCTCGATTTAGAAGGACAATGCAGGGAACCCAGAGTATTTCATATGGACGCAAATTGTGTGTTAATTCGGCAATGTGAGGGAGCGAGGGATGCAGTAAAGGAGGAATAATGCATCGGACAAGAGATAGTCGGAACCCCAAAGAAAATCCTATAGTTTCCGTAGAAACGAATCCCGATTTAGAAGGACAATGCAGGGAATCCAGAGTATTTCATATGGACGCAAATTGTGTGTTAATTCGTCAGTGTGAGGGAGCGAGGGATGCAGTAAAGGATGAATAATGCATCGGAAAAGATATACTCGGAACCCCAAAGAAAATCCTATCGTTTCCGTAAAAACGTATCTCGATATAGAAGGACAATGCAGGGAATCCGGAGTATATCATATGGACGCAAATTGTGTGTTAATTCGTCAATGTGAGGGAGCGAGGGATGCAGTAAAGGAGGAATAGATGCAGTAAAGGAGGAATAATGCATAGGAAAAGAGATACTCGACTCCCAAAAGAAAATCCTATCGTTTCCGTAGAAACGTATCTCGATTTAGAAGGACAATGCAGGGAATCCAGAGTATTTCATATGGACGCAAGTTGTTTGTTAATTCGTCAATGTGAGGGAGCGAGGGATGCAGTAAAGGAGGAATAATGCATCGGAAAAGAGATACTCGACTCCCAAAAGAAAATCCTATCGTTTCCGAAGAAACGTATCTCGTTTTAGAAAGATAATGCAGGGAACCCAAAGTATTTCACATGGACGTAAATTGTGTGTTAATTCGGCAATGTGAGGGAGCGAGGGATGCAGTAAAGGAGGAATAATGCATCGCAAAAGAGATACTCGGAACCCCAAAGAAGATCCTATCGTTTCTGTAGAAACGTATCTCGATTTAGAAGGACAATGCTAGGAATCCAGAGTATTTCATATGGACGCAAATTGTGTGTTAATTCGTCAATGTGAGGGAGCGAGGGATGCAGTAAAGGAGGAATAATGCCTCGGAAAAGAGATACTCGGAACCCCAAAGAAAAACCTATCGTTTCCGTAGAAACGTATCTCGATTTAGAAAGACAATGCAGGGAATCCAGAGTATTTCATATGGACGCAAATTGTGTGTTAATTCGTCGATGTGAGGGAGCGTGGGATGCTGTAAAGGTGGAATAATGCATCGGAAAAGAGATACTCGGAACCCCAAAGAAAATCATATCCTTTCGGTAGAAACGTATCTCGATTTAGAAGGACAATGCAGGGAATCCAGAGTATTTCATATGGACGCTAATTGTGTGTTAATTCGTCAATGTGAGGGAGATAGGGATGCAGTAAAGGAGGAATAATGCATCGGAAAAGAGATACGCGGAACCCCAAAGAAAATCCTATCGTTTCCGTAGAAACGTATCTCGATTTAGAAGGACAATGCAGGGAATCCAGAGTATTTCATATGGGCGCAAATTGTGTGTTAATTCGTCAATGTGAGGGAGCGAGGGATGCAGTAAAGGAGGAATAATGCATCGGAAAAGAGATACTCGGAACCCCATAGAAAATTCTATCGTTTCCGAAGAAACGTATCTTGATTTAGAAGGACAATGCAGGGAATCCAGAGTATTTCATATGGACGCAAATTGTGTGTTAATTCGTCAATGTGAGGGAGCGAGGGATGCAGTAAAGGAGGAATAATGCATCGGAAAAGAGATACTCCGAACCCCAAAGAAAATCCTTTCGTTTCCGTAGAAACGTATCTCGATTTAGAAGGACAATGCAGGGAATTCAGAGTATTTCATATGGACGCAAATTGTGTGTTAATTCGTCAATGTGAGGGAGCGAGGGATGCAGTAAAGGAGGAATAATGCATCGGAAAAGAGTTACTCGACTCACAAAAGAAAATCCTATCGTTTCCGTAGAAACGTATCTCGTTTTAGAAAGATAATGCAGGGAACCCAGAGTATTTCATAAGGACGCAATTTGTGTGTTAATTCGGCAATGTGAGGGAGCGAGGGATGCAGTAAAGGAGGAATAATGCATCGGAAAAGAGATACTCGGAACCCAAAAGAAAATCGTATCTTTTCCGTAGAAACGTATCTCGATTTAGAAGGACAATGCAGAGAATCCAGAGTATTTCATATGGACGCATATAGTGTGTTAATTCGTCAATGTGAGGGAGCGAGGGATGCAGTTAAGGAGGAATAATGCATCGGAAAAGAGATACGCGGAACCCCAAAGAAAATCCTATCGTTTCCGTAGAAACGTATCTCGATTTAGAAGGACAATGCAGGGAATCCAGAGTATTTCATATGGACGCAAATTGTGTGTTAATTCGTCAATGTGAGGGAGCGAGGGATGCAGTAAAGGAGGAATAATGCATCGGAAAAGAGATACTCGGAACCCCAAAGAAAATCCTATCGTTTCCGAAGAAACGTATCTCGTTTTAGAAAGATAATGCAGGGAACCCAAAGTGTTTCATATGGACGCAGATTGTGTGTTAATTCGGCAATGTGAGGGAGCGAAGGATGCAGTAAAGGAGGAATAATGCATCGCAAAAGAGATACTCGGAACCCCAAGGAAAATCCTATCGTTTCTGTAGAAACGTATCTCGATTTAGAAGGACAATGCAAGGAATCCAGAGTATTTCATATGGACGCAAATTGTCTGTTAATTCGTCAATGTGAGGGAGCGAGGGATGCAGTAAAGGAGGAATAATGCATCGGAAAAGAGATACTCGGAACCCCAAAAAAATCCTTTCCTTTCCGTAGAAACGTATCTCGATTTAGAAGGACAATGCAGGGAATCCAGAGTATTTCAAATGGACGCAAATTGTGTGTTAATTCGTCAATGTGAGGGAGCGAGGGATGCAGTAAAGGAGGAATAATGCATCGGAAAAGAGATACTCGGATCCCCATAGAAAATCCTATCGTTTCCGTAGAAACGTACCTTGATTTAGAAGGACAATGCAGGGAATCCAGAGTATTTCATATGGACGCAAATTGTGTGTTAATTCTTCAATGTGAGGGAGCGAGGGATGCAGTAAAGGAGGAATAATGCATCGGAAAAGTGATACTCGGAACCCCAAAGAAAATCCTATCGTTTCCGTAGAAACGTATCTCGATTTAGAAGGACAATGCAGGGAATCCAGAGTATTTGATATGGACGCAAATTGTGTGTTAATTCGTCAATGTGAGGGAGCGAGGGATGCAGTAAAGGAGGAATAATGCATCGGAAAAGAGTTACTCGACTCACAAAAGAAAATCCTTTCGTTTCCGTAGAAACGTATCTCGTTTTAGAAAGATAATGCAGGGAACCCAGAGTATTTCATAAGGACGCAATTTGTGTGTTAATTCGGCAATGTGAGGGAGCGAGGGATGCAGTAAAGGAGGAATAATGCATCGGAAAAGAGATACTCGGAACCCCAAAGAAAATCCTATCGTTTCCGTAGAAACGAATCCCGATTTAGAAGGACATTGCAGGGAATCCAGAGTATTTCATATGGACGCAAATTGTGTGTTAATTCGTCAATGTGAGGGAGCGAGGGATGCAGTAAAGGAGGAATAGATGCAGTGAAGGAGGAATAATGCATCGGAAAAGAGATACTCGGAACCCCAAAGAAAATCCTATCGTTTCCGTAGAAACGTATCTCGATTTAGAAGGACAATGCAGGGAATCCAGAGTATATCATATGGACGCTAATTGTGTGTTAATTCGTCAATGTGAGGGAGCGAGGGATGCAGTAAAGGAGGAATAATGCATCGGAAAAGAGATACTCGACTCCCAAAAGAAAATCCTATCGTTTCCGAAGAAACGTATCTCGTTTTAGGAAGATAATGCAGAGAACCCAGAGTATTTCATATGGACGCAAATTGTGTGATAATTCGGCAATGTGAGGGAGCGAGGGATGCAGTAAAGGAGGAATAATGCATCGGAAAAGAGATACTCGGAACCCCAAAGAAAATCCTATCGTTTCCGTAGAAACGTATCTCGATTTAGAAGGACAATGCAGGGAATCCAGAGTATTCCATATGGACGCAAATTGTGTGTTAATTCGGCAATGTGAGGGAGCGAGGGATGCAGTAAAGGAGGAATAATGAATCGGATAAGCGATACACGGAACCCCAAAGAAAATCCTATCGTTTCCGTAGAAACGTATCTCGATTTAGAAGGACAATGCAGGGAATCCAGAGTATTTCATATGGACGCAAATTGTGTGTTAATTCGTCAATGTGAGGGAGCGGGGGATGCGGTAAAGGAGGAATAATGCATCGGAAAAGAGATACTCGAATCCCAAAAGAAAATCCTATCGTTTCCGAAGAAACGTATCTCGTTTTAGAAAGATAATGCAGGGAACCCAAAGTATTTCATATGGACGCAAATTGTGTGTTAATTCGAATATGTGAGGGAGCGAGGGATGCAGTAAAGGAGGAATAATGCATCGCAAAAGAGATACTCGGAACCCCAAAGAAAATCCTATCGTTTCTGTAGAAACGTATCTCGATTTAGAAGGACAATGCAAGGAATCCAGAGTATTTCATATGGACGCAAATTGTGTGTTAACTCGTCAATGTGAGATAGCGAGGGATGCAGTAAAGGAGGAATAATGCATCGGAAAAGAGATACTCGGAACCCCAAAGAAAATCCTATCGTTTCCGTAGAAACGTATCTCGATTTAGAAGGACAATGCAGGGAATCCAGAGTATTTCATATGGACGCAAATTGTGTGTTAATTCGTCAATGTGAGGGAGCGGGGGATGCTGTAACGGAGGAATAATGCATCGGAAAAGAGATACTGGGAGCCCCAAAGAAAATCATATCCTTTCCGTAGAAACGTATCTCGATTTAGAAGGACAATGCAGGGAATCCAGAGTATTTCATATGGACGCTAATTGTGTGTTAATTCGTCAATGTGAGGGAGCTAGGGATGCAGTAATGGAGGAATAATGCATCGGAAAAGAGATACGCGGGGCCCCAAAGAAAATCCTATCGTTTCCGTAGAAACGTATCTCGATTTAGAAAGACAATGCAGGGAATCCAGAGTATATCATATGGGCGCAAATTGTGTGTTAATTCGTCATTGTGAGGGAGCGTGGGATGCAGTAAAGGAGGAATAATGCATCGGAAAAGAGATACTCGGAACCCCATAGAAAATCCTTTCGTTTCCGTAGAAACGTATCTTGATTTAGAAGGACAATGCAGGGAATCCAGAGTATTTCATATGGACGCAAATTGTGTGTTAATTCGTCAATGTGAGGGAGCGAGGGATGCAGTAAAGGAGCAATAATGCATCGGAAAAGAGATACTCGGAACCCCAAAGAAAATCCTATCGTTTCCGTAGAAACGTATCTCGATGTAGAAGGACAATGCAGGGAATCCAGAGTATTTCATATGGACGCAAATTGTGTGTTAATTCGTCAATGTGAGGGAGCGAGGGATGCAGTAAAGGAGGAATAATGCATCGGATAAGCGATACACGGAACCCCAAAGAAAATCCTGTCGTTTCTGTAGAAACGTATCTCGATATAGAAGGACAATGCAAGGAATCCAGAGTATTTCATATGGACGCAAATTGTGTGTTAATTCGTCAATGTGAGGGAGCGAGGGATGCAGTAAAGGAGGAATAGATGCAGTAAAGGAGGAATAATGCATAGGAAAAGAGATACTCGACTCCCAAAAGAAAATCCTATCGTTTCCGTAGAAACGTATCTCGTTTTAGAAAAATAATGCAGGGAACCCAGAGTATTTCATATGGACGCAAATTGTGTGTTAATTTGGCAATGTGAGGGAGCGAGGGATGCAGTAAATGAGGAATAATGCATCGGAAAAGAGATACTCGGAACCCCAAAGAAAATCCTATCGTTTCCGTAGAAACGTATCTCGATTTAGAAGAACAATGAAAGGAATCCAGAGTATTTCATATGGACGCAAATTGTGTGTTAATTCGTCAATGTGCGGGAGCGAGGGATGCAGTAAAGGAGGAATAATGCATCGGAAAAGAGTTACTCGACCCCCAAAAGAAAATCCTATCGTTTCCGTAGAAACGTATCTCGTTTTAGACAGATAATGCAGGGAATCCAGAGTATTTCATATGGACGCAAATTGTGTGTTAATTCGTCAATGTGAGGGAGCGAGGGATGCAGTAAAGGAGGAATAATGCATCGGAAAAGAGATACGCGGAACCCCAAAGAAAATCCTATCGTTTCCGTAGAAACGTATCTCGTTTTAGAAAGATAATGCAGGGAACCCAGAGTATTTCATAAGGACGCAATTTGTGAGTTAATTCGGCAATGTGAGGGAGCGAGGGATGCAGTAAAGGAGGAATAATGCATCGGAAAAGAGATACGCGGAACCCCAAAGAAAATCCTATCGTCTCCGTAGAAACGAATCCCGATTTAGAAGGACATTGCAGGGAATCCAGAGTATTTCATATGGACGCAAATTGTGTGTTAATTCGTCAATGTGAGGGAGCGAGGGATGCAGTAAAGGAGGAATAGATGCAGTAAAGGAGGAATAATGCATCGGAAAAGAGATACTCGACTCCCAAAAGAAAATCCTATGGTTTCCATAGAAACATATCTCGATTTAGAAGGACAATGCAGGGAATCCAGAGTATTCCATATGGACGCAAATTGTTTGTTAATTCGTCAATGTGAGGGAGCGAGGGATGCAGTAAAGGAGGAATAATGCATCGGATAAGCGATACACGGAACCCCAAAGAAAATCCTGTCGTTTCTGTAGAAACGTATCTCGATATAGAAGGACAATGCAAGGAATCCAGAGTATTTCATATGGACGCAAATTGTGTGTTAATTCGTCAATGTGAGGGAGCGAGGGATGCAGTAAAGGAGGAATAGATGCAGTAAAGGACGAATAATGCATCGGAAAAGAGTTACTCGACCCCCAAAAGAAAATCCTATCGTTTCCGTAGAAACGTATCTCGTTTTAGACAGATAATGCAGGGAATCCAGAGTATTTCATATGGTCGCAAATTGTGTGTTAATTCGTCAATGTGAGGGAGCGTGGGATGCTGTAAAGGAGGAATAATGCATCGGAAAAGAGATACTTGGAACCCCAAATAAAATCCTATTGTTTCCGTAGAAACGTATCTCGATTTAGAAGGACAATGCAGGGAATCCAGAGTATTTCATATGGACGCAAATTGTGTGTTAATTCGTCAATGTGAGGGAGCGAGGGATGCAGTAAAGGAGGAATAATGCATCGGAAAAGAGATACGCGGAACCCCAAAGAAAATCCTATCGTTTCCGTAGAAACGTATCTCGATTTAGAAGGACAATGCAGGGAATCCAGAGTATTTCATATGGACGCAAATTGTGTGTTAATTCGTCAATGTGAGGGAGCGAGGGATGCAGTAAAGGAGGAATAATGCATCGGAAAAGAGATACTCGGAAAACCAAAGAAAATCCTATCGTTTCCGTAGAAACGTATCTTGATTTAGAAGGACAATGCAGGGAATCCAGAGTATTTCATATGGACGCAAATCGTGTGTTAATTCGTCAATGTGAGGGAGCGAGGGATGCAGTAAAGGAGGAATAATGCATCGGAAAAGAGATACTCGGAACCCCAAAGAAAATCCTTTCGTTTCCGTAGAAACGTATCTCGATTTAGTAGGACAATGCAGGGAATCCAGAGTATTTCATATGGACGCAAATTGTGTGTTAATTCGTCAATGTGAGGGAGCGAGGTATGCAGTAAAGGAGGAATAATGCATCGGAAAAGAGTTACTCGACCCCCAAAAGAAAATCCTATCGTTTCCGTAGAAACGTATCTCGTTTTAGAAAGATAATGCAGGGAACCCAGAGTATTTCATAAGGACGCAATTTGTGTGTTAATTCGGCAATGTGAGGGTGCGAGGGATGCAGTAAAGGAGGAATAATGCATCGGAAAAGAGATACTCGGAACCCCAAAGAAAATCCTATCGTTTCCTAAGAAACGAATCCCGATTTAGAAGGACAATGCAGGGAATCCAGAGTATTTCATATGGACGCAAATTTGTGTTAATTCGTTAATGTCAGGGAACGAGGGATGCAGTAAAGGAGGAATAATGCATCGGAAAAGAGATACTCGGAACCCCAAAGAAAATCCTATCGTTTCCGTAGAAACGTATCTCGATTTAGAAGGACAATGCAGGGAATCCAGAATATTTCATATGGACGCAAATTGTGTGTTAATTCGTCAATGTGAGGGAGCGAGGGATGCAGTAAAGGAGGAATAATGCATCGGAAAAGAGATGCTCGGAACCCCAAAGAAAATGCTATCGTTTCCGTAAAAACGTATCTCGATGTAGAAGGACAATGCAGGGAATCCAGAGTATTTCATATGGACGCAAATTGTGTGTTAATTCGTCAATGTGAGGGAGCGAGGGATGCAGTAAAGGAGGAATAATGCATCGGATAAGCGATACACGGAACCCCAAAGAAAATCCTGTCGTTTCTGTAGAAACGTATCTCGATATAGAAGGACAATGCAAGGAATCCAGAGTATTTCATATGGACGCAAATTGTGTGTTAATTCGTCAATGTGAGGGAGCGAGGGATGCAGTAAAGGAGGAATAGATGCAGTAAAGGAGGAATAATGCATAGGAAAAGAGATACTCGACTCCCAAAAGAAAATCCTATCGTTTCCGTAGAAACGTATCTCGTTTTAGAAAAATAATGCAGGGAACCCAGAGTATTTCATATGGACGCAAATTGTGTGTTAATTTGGCAATGTGAGGGAGCGAGGGATGCAGTAAATGAGGAATAATGCATCGGAAAAGAGATACTCGGAACCCCAAAGAAAATCCTATCGTTTCCGTAGAAACGTATCTCGATTTAGAAGAACAATGCAAGGAATCCAGAGTATTTCATATGGACGCAAATTGTGTGTTAATTCGTCAATGTGCGGGAGCGAGGGATGCAGTAAAGGAGGAATAATGCATCGGAAAAGAGTTACTCGACCCCCAAAAGAAAATCCTATCGTTTCCGTAGAAACGTATCTCGTTTTAGACAGATAATGCAGGGAATCCAGAGTATTTCATATGGACGCAAATTGTGTGTTAATTCGTCAATGTGAGGGAGCGAGGGATGCAGTAAAGGAGGAATAATGCATCGGAAAAGAGATACGCGGAACCCCAAAGAAAATCCTATCGTTTCCGTAGAAACGTATCTCGTTTTAGAAAGATAATGCAGGGAACCCAGAGTATTTCATAAGGACGCAATTTGTGAGTTAATTCGGCAATGTGAGGGAGCGAGGGATGCAGTAAAGGAGGAATAATGCATCGGAAAAGAGATACGCGGAACCCCAAAGAAAATCCTATCGTCTCCGTAGAAACGAATCCCGATTTAGAAGGACATTGCAGGGAATCCAGAGTATTTCATATGGACGCAAATTGTGTGTTAATTCGTCAATGTGAGGGAGCGAGGGATGCAGTAAAGGAGGAATAGATGCAGTAAAGGAGGAATAATGCATCGGAAAAGAGATACTCGACTCCCAAAAGAAAATCCTATGGTTTCCATAGAAACGTATCTCGATTTAGAAGGACAATGCAGGGAATCCAGAGTATTCCATATGGACGCAAATTGTTTGTTAATTCGTCAATGTGAGGGAGCGAGGGATGCAGTAAAGGAGGAATAATGCATCGGATAAGCGATACACGGAACCCCAAAGAAAATCCTGTCGTTTCTGTAGAAACGTATCTCGATATAGAAGGACAATGCAAGGAATCCAGAGTATTTCATATGGACGCAAATTGTGTGTTAATTCGTCAATGTGAGGGAGCGAGGGATGCAGTAAAGGAGGAATAGATGCAGTAAAGGACGAATAATGCATCGGAAAAGAGTTACTCGACCCCCAAAAGAAAATCCTATCGTTTCCGTAGAAACGTATCTCGTTTTAGACAGATAATGCAGGGAATCCAGAGTATTTCATATGGTCGCAAATTGTGTGTTAATTCGTCAATGTGAGGGAGCGTGGGATGCTGTAAAGGAGGAATAATGCATCGGAAAAGAGATACTTGGAACCCCAAATAAAATCCTATTGTTTCCGTAGAAACGTATCTCGATTTAGAAGGACAATGCAGGGAATCCAGAGTATTTCATATGGACGCAAATTGTGTGTTAATTCGTCAATGTGAGGGAGCGAGGGATGCAGTAAAGGAGGAATAATGCATCGGAAAAGAGATACGCGGAACCCCAAAGAAAATCCTATCGTTTCCGTAGAAACGTATCTCGATTTAGAAGGACAATGCAGGGAATCCAGAGTATTTCATATGGACGCAAATTGTGTGTTAATTCGTCAATGTGAGGGAACGAGGGATGCAGTAAAGGAGGAATAATGCATCGGAAAAGAGATACTCGGAAAACCAAAGAAAATCCTATCGTTTCCGTAGAAACGTATCTTGATTTAGAAGGACAATGCAGGGAATCCAGAGTATTTCATATGGACGCAAATCGTGTGTTAATTCGTCAATGTGAGGGAGCGAGGGATGCAGTAAAGGAGGAATAATGCATCGGAAAAGAGATACTCGGAACCCCAAAGAAAATCCTTTCGTTTCCGTAGAAACGTATCTCGATTTAGTAGGACAATGCAGGGAATCCAGAGTATTTCATATGGACGCAAATTGTGTGTTAATTCGTCAATGTGAGGGAGCGAGGTATGCAGTAAAGGAGGAATAATGCATCGGAAAAGAGTTACTCGACCCCCAAAAGAAAATCCTATCGTTTCCGTAGAAACGTATCTCGTTTTAGAAAGATAATGCAGGGAACCCAGAGTATTTCATAAGGACGCAATTTGTGTGTTAATTCGGCAATGTGAGGGTGCGAGGGATGCAGTAAAGGAGGAATAATGCATCGGAAAAGAGATACTCGGAACCCCAAAGAAAATCCTATCGTTTCCTAAGAAACGAATCCCGATTTAGAAGGACAATGCAGGGAATCCAGAGTATTTCATATGGACGCAAATTGTGTGTTAATTCGTTAATGTCAGGGAACGAGGGATGCAGTAACGGAGGAATAATGCATCGGAAAAGAGATACTCGGAACCCCAAAGAAAATCCTATCGTTTCCGTAGAAACGTATCTCGATTTAGAAGGACAATGCAGGGAATCCAGAATATTTCATATGGACGCAATTGTGTGTTAATTCGTCAATGTGAGTGAGCGAGGGATGCAGTAAAGGAGGAATAATGCATCGGAAAAGAGATGCTCGGAACCCCAAAGAAAATGCTATCGTTTCCGTAAAAACGTATCTCGATATAGAAGGACAATGCAGGGAATCCGGAGTATATCATATGGACGCAAATTGTGTGTTAATTCGTCAATGTGAGGGAGCGAGGGATGCAGTAAAGGAGGAATAGATGCAGTAAAGGAGGAATAATACATAGGAAAAGAGATACTCGACTCCCAAAAGAAAATCCTATCGTTTCCGTAGAAACGAATCTCGTTTTAGAAAGATAATGCAGGGAACCCAGAGTATTTCATATGGACGCAAATTGTGTGTTAATTCGGCAATGTGAGGGAGCGAGGGATGCAGTAAAGGAGGAATAATGCATCGGAAAAGAGATACGCGGAACCCCAAAGAAAATCCTATCGTTTCCGTAGAAGCGTATCTCGATTTGGAAGGACAATGCATGGAATCCAGAGTATTTCATATGGACGCAAATTGTGTGTTAATTCGTCAATGTGAGGGAGCGAGGGATGCAGTAAAGGAGGAATAATGCATCGGAAAAGAGATACTCGGAACCCCAAAGAAAATCCTATCGTTTCCGTAGAAACGTATCTTGATTTAGAAGGACAATGCAGGGAATCCAGAGTATTTCATATGGACGCAAATTGTGTGTTAATTCGTCAATGTGAGGGAGCGAGGGATGCAGTAAAGGAGGAATAATGCATCGGAAAAGAAATACTCGGAACCCCAAAGAAAATCCTATCGTTTCAGTAGAAACGTATCTCGATTTAGAAGGACAATGCAGGGAATCCAGAGTATTTCATATGGACGCAAATTGTGTGTTAATTCGTCAATGTGCGGGAGCGAGGGATGCAGTAAAGGAGGAATAATGCATCGGAAAAGAGTTACTCGACCCCCAAAAGAAAATCCTATCGTTTCCGTAGAAACGTATCTCGTTTTAGACAGATAATGCAGGGAACCCAGAGTATTTCATATGGTCGCAAATTGTGTGTTAATTCGTCAATGTGAGGGAGCGTGGGATGCTGTAAAGGAGGAATAATGCATCGGAAAAGAGATACTTGGAACCCCAAATAAAATCCTATCGTTTCCGTAGAAACGTATCTCGATTTAGAAGGACAATGCAGGGAATCCAGAGTATTTCATATGGACGCAAATTGTGTGTTAATTCGTCAATGTGAGGGAGCGAGGGATGCAGTAAAGGAGGAATAATGCATCGGAAAAGAGATACGCGGAACCCCAAAGAAAATCCTATCCTTTCCGTAGAAACGTATCTCGATTTAGAAGGACAATGCAGGGAATCCATAGTATTTCATATGGACGCAAATTGTGTGTTAATTCGTCAATGTGAGGGAGCGAGGTATGCAGTAAAGGAGGAATAGATGCAGTAAAGGAGGAATAATGCATAGGAAAAGAGATACTCGACTCCCAAAAGAAAATCCTATCGTTTCCGTAGAAACGAATCTCGTTTTAGAAAGATAATGCAGGGAACCCAGAGTATTTCATATGGACGCAAATTGTGTGTTAATTCGGCAATGTGAGGGAGCGAGGGATGCAGTAAAGGAGGAATAATGCATCGGAAAAGAGATACGCGGAACCCCAAAGAAAATCCTATCGTTTCCGTAGAAGCGTATCTCGATTTGGAAGGACAATGCATGGAATCCAGAGTATTTCATATGGACGCAAATTGTGTGTTAATTCGTCAATGTGAGGGAGCGAGGGATGCAGTAAAGGAGGAATAATGCATCGGAAAAGAGATACTCGGAACCCCAAAGAAAATCCAATCGTTTCCGTAGAAACGTATCTTGATTTAGAAGGACAATGCAGGGAATCCAGAGTATTTCATATGGACGCAAATTGTGTGTTAATTCGTCAATGTGAGGGAGCGAGGGATGCAGTAAAGGAGGAATAATGCATCGGAAAAGAAATACTCGGAACCCCAAAGAAAATCCTATCGTTTCAGTGGAAACGTATCTCGATTTAGAAGGACAATGCAGGGAATCCAGAGTATTTCATATGGACGCAAATTGTGTGTTAATTCGTCAATGTGCGGGAGCGAGGGATGCAGTAAAGGAGGAATAATGCATCGGAAAAGAGTTACTCGACCCCCAAAAGAAAATCCTATCGTTTCCCTAGAAACGTATCTCGTTTTAGACAGATAATGCAGGGAACCCAGAGTATTTCATATGGTCGCAAATTGTGTGTTAATTCGTCAATGTGAGGGAGCGTGGGATGCTGTAAAGGAGGAATAATGCATCGGAAAAGAGATACTTGGAACCCCAAATAAAATCCTATCGTTTCCGTAGAAACGTATCTCGATTTAGAAGGACAATGCAGGGAATCCAGAGTATTTCATATGGACGCAAATTGTGTGTTAATTCGTCAATGTGAGGGAGCGAGGGATGCAGTAAAGGAGGAATAATGCATCGGAAAAGAGATACGCGGAACCCCAAAGAAAATCCTATCCTTTCCGTAGAAACGTATCTCGATTTAGAAGGACAATGCAGGGAATCCAGAGTATTTCATATGGACGCAAATTGTGTGTTAATTCGTCAATGTGAGGGAGCGAGGTATGCAGTAAAGGAGGAATAATGCATCGGAAAAGAGATACTCGGAACCCCAAAGAAAATCCTATCGTTTCCGTAGAAACGTATCTCGATTTAGTAGGACAATGCAGGGAATCCAGAGTATTTCATATGGACGCAAATTGTGTGTTAATTCGTCAATGTGAGGGAGCGAGGTATGCAGTAAAGGAGGAATAATGCATCGGAAAAGAGTTACTCGACCCCCAAAAGAAAATCCTATCGTTTCCGTAGAAACGTATCTCGTTTTAGAAAGATAATGCAGGGAACCCAGAGTATTTCATAAGGACGCAATTTGTGTGTTAATTCGGCAATGTGAGGGAGCGAGGGATGCAGTAAAGGAGGAATAATGCATCGGAAAAGAGATACTCGGAACCCCAAAGAAAATCTTATCGTTTCCTAAGAAACGAATCCCGATTTAGAAGGACAATGCAGGGAATCCAGAGTATTTCATATGGACGCAAATTGTGTGTTAATTCGTTAATGTGAGGGAACGAGGGATGCAGTAACGGAGGAATAATGCATCGGAAAAGAGATACTCGGAACCCCAAAGAAAATCCTATCGTTTCCGTAGAAACGTATCTCGATTTAGAAGGACAATGCAGGGAATCCAGAATATTTCATATGGACGCAAATTGTGTGTTAATTCGTCAATGTGAGGGAGCGAGGGATGCAGTAAAGGAGGAATAATGCATCGGAAAAGAGATGCTCGGAACCCCAAAGAAAATGCTATCGTTTCCGTAAAAACGTATCTCGATATAGAAGGACAATGCAGGGAATCCGGAGTATATCATATGGACGCAAATTGTGTGTTAATTCGTCAATGTGCGGGAGCGAGGGATGCAGTAAAGGAGGAATAGATGCAGTAAAGGAGGAATAATGCATAGGAAAAGAGATACTCGACTCCCAAAAGAAAATCCTATCGTTTCCGTAGAAACGAATCTCGTTTTAGAAAGATAATGCAGGGAACCCCGAGTATTTCATATGGACGCAAATTGTGTGTTAATTCGGCAATGTGAGGGAGCGAGGGATGCAGTAAAGGAGGAATAATGCATCGGAAAAGAGATACGCGGAACCCCAAAGAAAATCCTATCGTTTCCGTAGAAACGTATCTCGATTTGGAAGGACAATGCATGGAATCCAGAGTATTTCATATGGACGCAAATTGTGTGTTAATTCGTCAATGTGATGGAACGAGGGATGCAGTAAAGGAGGAATAATGCATCGGAAAAGAGATACTCGGAACCCCAAAGAAAATCCCATCGTTTCCGTAGAAACGTATCTCGATTTAGAAGGACAATGCAGGGAATCCAGAATATTTCATATGGACGCAAATTGTGTGTTAATTCGTCAATGTGAGGGAGCGAGGGATGCTGTAAAGGAGGAATAATGCATCGGAAAAGAGATACTCGGAACACCAAAGAAAATCATATCGTTTCCGTAGAAACGTATCTCGATTTAGAAGGACAATGCAGGGAATCCAGAGTATTTCATATGGACGCAAATTGTGTGATAATTCGTCAATGTGAGGGAGCGAGGGATGCAGTAAAGGAGGAATAATGCATCGGAAAAGAGATACTCGGAACCCCAAAGAAAATCCTTTCGTTTCCGTAGAAACGTATCTCGATTTAGAAGGACAATGCAGGAAATCCAGAGTATATCATATGGACCCAAATTGTGTGTTAATTCGTCAATGTGAGGAAGCGAGGGATGCAGTAAAGGAGGAATAATGCATCGGAAAAGAGATACGCGGAACCCCAAAGAAAATCCTATCATTTCCGTAGAAACGTATCTCGATTTGGAAGGACAATGCAGGGAATCCAGAGTATTTCATATGGACGCAAATTGTGTGTTAATTCGTCAATGTGAGGGAGCGAGGGATGCAGTAAAGGAGGAATAGATGCAGTAAAGGAGGAATAATGCATCGGAAAAGAGATACTCGACTCCCAAAAGAAAATCCTATGGTTTCCATAGAAACGTATCTCGATTTAGAAGGACAATGCAGGGAATCCAGAGTATTCCATATGGACGCAAATTGTTTGTTAATTCGTCAATGTGAGGGAGCGAGGGATGCAGTAAAGGAGGAATAATGCATCGGATAAGCGATACACGGAACCCCAAAGAAAATCCTGTCGTTTCTGTAGAAACGTATCTCGATTTAGAAGGACAATGCAAGGAATCCAGAGTATTTCATATGGACGCAAATTGTGTGTTAATTCGTCAATGTGAGGGAGCGAGGGATGCAGTAAAGGAGGAATAGATGCAGTAAAGGAGGAATAATGCATCGGAAAAGAGTTACTCGACCCCCAAAAGAAAATCCTATCGTTTCCGTAGAAACGTATCTCGTTTTAGACAGATAATGCAGGGAATCCAGAGTATTTCATATGGACGCAAATTGTGTGTTAATTCGTCAATGTGAGGGAGCGAGGGATGCAGTAAAGGAGGAATAATGCATCGGAAAAGAGATACGCGGAACCCCAAAGAAAATCCTATCGTTTCCGTAGAAACGTATCTCGATTTAGAAGGACAATGCAGGGAATCCAGAGTATTTCATATGGACGCAAATTGTGTGTTAATTCGTCAATGTGAGGGAGCGAGGGATGCAGTAAAGGAGGAATAATGCATCGGAAAAGAGATACTCGGAAAACCAAAGAAAATCCTATCGTTTCCGTAGAAACGTATCTTGATTTAGAAGGACAATGCAGGGAATCCAGAGTATTTCATATGGACGCAAATCGTGTGTTAATTCGTCAATGTGAGGGAGCGAGGGATGCAGTAAAGGAGGAATAATGCATCGGAAAAGAGATACTCGGAACCCCAAAGAAAATCCTTTCGTTTCCGTAGAAACGTATCTCGATTTAGTAGGACAATGCAGGGAATCCAGAGTATTTCATATGGACGCAAATTGTGTGTTAATTCGTCAATGTGAGGGAGCGAGGTATGCAGTAAAGGAGGAATAATGCATCGGAAAAGAGTTACTCGACCCCCAAAAGAAAATCCTATCGTTTCCGTAGAAACGTATCTCGTTTTAGAAAGATAATGCAGGGAACCCAGAGTATTTCATAAGGACGCAATTTGTGTGTTAATTCGGCAATGTGAGGGAGCAAGGGATGCAGTAAAGGAGGAATAATGCATCGGAAAAGAGATACTCGGAACCCCAAAGAAAATCCTATCGTTTCCTAAGAAACGAATCCCGATTTAGAAGGACAATGCAGGGAATCCAGAGTATTTCATATGGACGCAAATTGTGTGTTAATTCGTTAATGTCAGGGAACGAGGGATGCAGTAACGGAGGAATAATGCATCGGAAAAGAGATACTCGGAACCCCAAAGAAAATCCTATCGTTTCCGTAGAAACGTATCTCGATTTAGAAGGACAATGCAGGGAATCCAGAATATTTCATATGGACGCAAATTGTGTGTTAATTCGTCAATGTGAGGGAGCGAGGGATGCAGTAAAGGAGGAATAATGCATCGGAAAAGAGATGCTCGGAACCCCAAAGAAAATGCTATCGTTTCCGTAAAAACGTATCTCGATATAGAAGGACAATGCAGGGAATCCGGAGTATATCATATGGACGCAAATTGTGTGTTAATTCGTCAATGTGAGGGAGCGAGGGATGCAGTAAAGGAGGAATAGATGCAGTAAAGGAGGAATAATGCATAGGAAAAGAGATACTCGACTCCCAAAAGAAAATCCTATCGTTTCCGTAGAAACGAATCTCGTTTTAGAAAGATAATGCAGGGAACCCAGAGTATTTCATATGGACGCAAATTGTGTGTTAATTCGGCAATGTGAGGGAGCGAGGGATGCAGTAAAGGAGGAATAATGCATCGGAAAAGAGATACGCGGAACCCCAAAGAAAATCCTATCGTTTCCGTAGAAGCGTATCTCGATTTGGAAGGACAATGCATGGAATCCAGAGTATTTCATATGGACGCAAATTGTGTGTTAATTCGTCAATGTGAGGGAGCGAGGGATGCAGTAAAGGAGGAATAATGCATCGGAAAAGAGATACTCGGAACCCCAAAGAAAATCCTATCGTTTCCGTAGAAACGTATCTTGATTTAGAAGGACAATGCAGGGAATCCAGAGTATTTCATATGGACGCAAATTGTGTGTTAATTCGTCAATGTGAGGGAGCGAGGGATGCAGTAAAGGAGGAATAATGCATCGGAAAAGAAATACTCGGAACCCCAAAGAAAATCCTATCGTTTCAGTAGAAACGTATCTCGATTTAGAAGGACAATGCAGGGAATCCAGAGTATTTCATATGGACGCAAATTGTGTGTTAATTCGTCAATGTGCGGGAGCGAGGGATGCAGTAAAGGAGGAATAATGCATCGGAAAAGAGTTACTCGACCCCCAAAAGAAAATCCTATCGTTTCCGTAGAAACGTATCTCGTTTTAGACAGATAATGCAGGGAACCCAGAGTATTTCATATGGTCGCAAATTGTGTGTTAATTCGTCAATGTGAGGGAGCGTGGGATGCTGTAAAGGAGGAATAATGCATCGGAAAAGAGATACTTGGAACCCCAAATAAAATCCTATCGTTTCCGTAGAAACGTATCTCGATTTAGAAGGACAATGCAGGGAATCCAGAGTATTTCATATGGACGCAAATTGTGTGTTAATTCGTCAATGTGAGGGAGCGAGGGATGCAGTAAAGGAGGAATAATGCATCGGAAAAGAGATACGCGGAACCCCAAAGAAAATCCTATCCTTTCCGTAGAAACGTATCTCGATTTAGAAGGACAATGCAGGGAATCCAGAGTATTTCATATGGACGCAAATTGTGTGTTAATTCGTCAATGTGAGGGAGCGAGGTATGCAGTAAAGGAGGAATAATGCATCGGAAAAGAGATACTCGGAACCCCAAAGAAAATCCTATCGTTTCCGTAGAAACGTATCTCGATTTAGTAGGACAATGCAGGGAATCCAGAGTATTTCATATGGACGCAAATTGTGTGTTAATTCGTCAATGTGAGGGAGCGAGGTATGCAGTAAAGGAGGAATAATGCATCGGAAAAGAGTTACTCGACCCCCAAAAGAAAATCCTATCGTTTCCGTAGAAACGTATCTCGTTTTAGAAAGATAATGCAGGGAACCCAGAGTATTTCATAAGGACGCAATTTGTGTGTTAATTCGGCAATGTGAGGGAGCGAGGGATGCAGTAAAGGAGGAATAATGCATCGGAAAAGAGATACTCGGAACCCCAAAGAAAATCCTATCGTTTCCTAAGAAACGAATCCCGATTTAGAAGGACAATGCAGGGAATCCAGAGTATTTCATATGGACGCAAATTGTGTGTTAATTCGTTAATGTGAGGGAACGAGGGATGCAGTAACGGAGGAATAATGCATCGGAAAAGAGATACTCGGAACCCCAAAGAAAATCCTATCGTTTCCGTAGAAACGTATCTCGATTTAGAAGGACAATGCAGGGAATCCAGAATATTTCATATGGACGCAAATTGTGTGTTAATTCGTCAATGTGAGGGAGCGAGGGATGCAGTAAAGGAGGAATAATGCATCGGAAAAGAGATGCTCGGAACCCCAAAGAAAATGCTATCGTTTCCGTAAAAACGTATCTCGATATAGAAGGACAATGCAGGGAATCCGGAGTATATCATATGGACGCAAATTGTGTGTTAATTCGTCAATGTGCGGGAGCGAGGGATGCAGTAAAGGAGGAATAGATGCAGTAAAGGAGGAATAATGCATAGGAAAAGAGATACTCGACTCCCAAAAGAAAATCCTATCGTTTCCGTAGAAACGAATCTCGTTTTAGAAAGATAATGCAGGGAACCCAGAGTATTTCATATGGACGCAAATTGTGTGTTAATTCGGCAATGTGAGGGAGCGAGGGATGCAGTAAAGGAGGAATAATGCATCGGAAAAGAGATACGCGGAACCCCAAAGAAAATCCTATCGTTTCCGTAGAAACGTATCTCGATTTGGAAGGACAATGCATGGAATCCAGAGTATTTCATATGGACGCAAATTGTGTGTTAATTCGTCAATGTGATGGAACGAGGGATGCAGTAAAGGAGGAATAATGCATCGGAAAAGAGATACTCGGAACCCCAAAGAAAATCCCATCGTTTCCGTAGAAACGTATCTCGATTTAGAAGGACAATGCAGGGAATCCAGAATATTTCATATGGACGCAAATTGTGTGTTAATTCGTCAATGTGAGGGAGCGAGGGATGCTGTAAAGGAGGAATAATGCATCGGAAAAGAGATACTCGGAACACCAAAGAAAATCATATCGTTTCCGTAGAAACGTATCTCGATTTAGAAGGACAATGCAGGGAATCCAGAGTATTTCATATGGACGCAAATTGTGTGATAATTCGTCAATGTGAGGGAGCGAGGGATGCAGTAAAGGAGGAATAATGCATCGGAAAAGAGATACTCGGAACCCCAAAGAAAATCCTATCGTTTCCGTAGAAACGTATCTCGATTTAGAAGGACAATGCAGGAAATCCAGAGTATATCATATGGACCCAAATTGTGTGTTAATTCGTCAATGTGAGGAAGCGAGGGATGCAGTAAAGGAGGAATAATGCATCGGAAAAGAGATACGCGGAACCCCAAAGAAAATCCTATCATTTCCGTAGAATGTATCTCGATTTGGAAGGACAATGCAGGGAATCCAGAGTATTTCATATGGACGCAAATTGTGTGTTAATTCGTCAATGTGAGGGAGCGAGGGATGCAGTAAAGGAGGAATAATGCATCGGAAAAGAGATACTCGGAACCCCAAAGAAAATCCTATCGTTTCCGTAGAAACGTATCTTGATTTAGAAGGACAATGCAGGGAATCCAGAGTATTTCATACGGACGCAAATTGTGTGTTAATTCGTCAATGTGAGGGAGCGAGGGATGCAGTAAAGGAGGAATAATGCATCGGAAAAGAGATACTCGGAACCCCAAAGAAAATCCTATCGTTTCCGTAGAAACGTATCTCGATTTAGAAGGACAATGCAGGGAATCCAGAGTATTTCATATGGACGCAAATTGTGTGTTAATTCGTCAATGCGAGGGAGCGAGGGATGCAGTAAAGGAGGAATAATGCATCGGAAGAGAGTTACTCGACCCCCAAAAGAAAATCCTATCGTTTCCGTAGAAACGTATCTCGTTTTAGTAAGATAATGCAGGGAACCCAGAGTATTTCATAAGGACGCAATTTGTGTGTTAATTCGGCAATGTGAGGGAGCGAGGGATGCAGTAAAGGAGGAATAATGCATCGGAAAAGAGATACTCGGAACCCCAAAGAAAATCCTATCGTTTCCGTAGAAACGTATCTCGATTTAGAAGGACAATGAAGGGAATCCTGAGTATTTCATATGGACGCAAATTGTGTGTTAATTCGTCAATGTGAGGGAGCGAGGGATGCAGTAAAGGAGGAATAATGCATCGGAAAAGAGATACTCGGAACCCCAAAGAAAATCCTATCGTTTCCGTAAAAACGTATCTCGATATAGAAGGACAATGCAGGGAATCCGGAGTATATCATATGGACGCAAATTGTGTGTTAATTCGTCAATGTGAGGGAGCGAGGGATGCAGTAAAGGAGGAATAGATGCAGTAAAGGAGGAATAATGCATAGGAAAAGAGATACTCGACTCCCAAATGAAAATCCTATCGTTTCTGTAGACACGTATCACGTTTTAGAAAGGTAATGTAGGGAACCCAGAGTATTTCTTATGGACGCAAATTGTGTGTTAATTCGGCAATGTGAGGGAGCGAGGGATGCAATAAATGAGGAATAATGCATCGGAAAAGAGATACTCGGAACCCCAAAGAAAATCCTATCGTTTCCGTAGAAACGTATCTCGATTTAGAAGGACAATGCAAGGAATCCAGAGTATTTCATATGGACGCAAATTGTGTGTTAATTCGTCAATGTGAGGGAGCGAGGGATGCAGTAAAGGAGGAATAATGCATCGCAAAAGAGATACTCGGAACCCCAAAGAAAATCATATCGTTTCCGTAGAAACGTATCTCGATTTAGAAGGACAATGCAGGGAATCCAGAGTGTTTCAAATGGACGCAAATTGTGTGTTAATTCGTCAATGTGAGGGAGCGAGGAATGCAGTAAAGGAGGAATAATGCATCGGAAAAGAGATACTCGGAACCCCAAATAAAATCCTATCGTTTCCGTAGAAGCGTATCTCGATTTAGAAGGACAATGCAGGAAATCCAGAGTATTTCATATGGACGCAAATTGTGTGTTAATTCGTCAATGTGAGGGAGCGAGGGATGCAGTAAAGGAGGAATAATGCATCGGAAAAGAGATACTCGGAACCCCAAAGAAAATCCTATCGTTTCCGTAGAAACGTATCTCGATTTAGAAGGACAATGCAGGAAATCCAGAGTATATCATATGGACGCAAATTGTGTGTTAATTCGTCAATGTGAGGAAGCGAGGGATGCAGTAAAGGAGGAATAATGCATCGGAAAAGAGATACACGGAACCCCAAAGAAAATCCTATCGTTTCCGTTGAAACGTATCTCGATTTGGAAGGACAATGCAGGGAATCCAGAGTATTTCATATGGACGCAAATTGTGTGTTAATTCGTCAATGTGAGGGAGCGAGGGATGCAGTAAAGGAGGAATAATGCATCGGAAAAGAGATACTCGGAACCCCAAAGAAAATCCTATCGTTTCCGTAGAAACGTATCTTGATTTAGAAGGACAATGCAGGGAATCCAGAGTATTTCATATGGACGCAAATTGTGTGTTAATTCGTCAATGTGAGGGAACGAGGGATGCAGTAAAGGAGGAATAATGCATCGGAAAAGAGATACTCGGAACCCCAAAGAAAATCCTATCGTTTCCGTAGAAACGTATCTCGATTTAGAAGGACAATGCAGGAAATCCAGAGTATATCATATGGACGCAAATTGTGTGTTAATTCGTCAATGTGAGGAAGCGAGGGATGCAGTAAAGGAGGAATAATGCATCGGAAAAGAGATACGCGGAACCCCAAAGAAAATCCTATCGTTTCCGTAGAAACGTATCTCAATTTGGAAGGACAACGCAGGGAATCCAGAGTATTTCATATGGACGCAAATTGTGTGTTAATTCGTCAATGTGAGGGAGCGAGGGATGCAGTAAAGGAGGAATAATGCATCGGAAAAGAGATACGCGGAACCCCAAAGAAAATCCTATCGTTTCCGTAGAAACGTATCTCGATTTAGAAGGACAATGCAGGAAATCCAGAGTATATCATATGGACGCAAATTGTGTGTTAATTCGTCAATGTGAGGAAGCGAGGGATGCAGTAAAGGAGGAATTATGCATCGGAAAAGAGATACGCGGAACCCCAAAGAAAATCCTATCGTTTCCGTAGAAACGTATCTCGATTTGGAATAACAATGCAGGGAATCCAGAGTATTTCATATGGACGCAAATTGTGTGTTAATTCGTCAATGTGAGGGAGCGAGGGATGCAGTAAAGGAGGAATAATGCATCGGAAAAGAGATACTCGGAACCCCAAAGAAAATCCTATCGTTTCCGTAGAAACGTATCTTGATTTAGAAGGACAATGCAGGGAATCCAGAGTATTTCATATGGACGCAAATTGTGTGTTAATTCGTCAATGTGAGGGAGCGAGGGATGCAGTAAAGGAGGAATAATGCATCGGAAAAGAGATACTCGGAACCCCAAAGAAAATCCTATCGTTTCCGTAGAAACGTATCTCGATTTAGAAGGACAATGCAGGAAATCCAGAGTATATCATATGGACGCAAATTGTGTGTTAATTCGTCAATGTGAGGAAGCGAGGGATGCAGTAAAGGAGGAATAATGCATCGGAAAAGAGATACGCGGAACCCCAAAGAAAATCCTATCGTTTCCGTAGAAACGTATCTCGATTTGGAAGGACAATGCAGGGAATCCAGAGTATTTCATATGGACGCAAATTGTGTGTTAATTCGTCAATGTGAGGGAGCGAGGGATGCAGTAAAGGAGGAATAATGCATCGGAAAAGAGATACTCGGAACCCCAAAGAAAATCCTATCGTTTCCGTAGAAACGTATCTTGATTTAGAAGGACAATGCAGGGAATCCAGAGTATTTCATATGGACGCAAATTGTGTGTTAATTCGTCAATGTGAGGGAGCGAGGGATGCAGTAAAGGAGGAATAATGCATCGGAAAAGAGATACTCGGAACCCCAAAGAAAATCCTATCGTTTCCGTAGAAACGTATCTCGATTTAGAAGGACAATGCAGGGAATCCAGAGTATTTCATATGGACGCAAATTGTGTGTTAATTCGTCAATGCGAGGGAGCGAGGGATGCAGTAAAGGAGGAATAATGCATCGGAAGAGAGTTACTCGACCCCCAAAAGAAAATCCTATCGTTTCCGTAGAAACGTATCTCGTTTTAGTAAGATAATGCAGGGATCCCAGAGTATTTCATAAGGACGCAATTTGTGTGTTAATTCGGCAATGTGAGGGAGCGAGGGATGCAGTAAAGGAGGAATAATGCATCGGAAAAGAGATACTCGGAACCCCAAAGAAAATCCTATCGTTTCCGTAGAAACGTATCTCGATTTAGAAGGACAATGCAAGGAATCCAGAGTATTTCATATGGACGCAAATTGTGTGTTAATTCGTCAATGTGAGGGAGCGAGGGATGCAGTAAAGGAGGAATAATGCATCGCAAAAGAGATACTCGGAACCCCAAAGAAAATCATATCGTTTCCGTAGAAACGTATCTCGATTTAGAAGGACAATGCAGGGAATCCAGAGTGTTTCATATGGACGCAAATTGTGTGTTAATTCGTCAATGTGAGGGAGCGAGGAATGCAGTAAAGGAGGAATAATGCATCGGAAAAGAGATACACGGAACCCCAAATAAAATCCTATCGTTTCCGTAGAAACGTATCTCGATTTAGAAGGACAATGCAGGAAATCCAGAGTATTTCATATGGACGCAAATTGTGTGTTAATTCGTCAATGTGAGGGAGCGAGGGATGCAGTAAGGGAGGAATAATGCATCGGAAAAGAGATACACGGAACCCCAAAGAAAATCCTATCGTTTCCGTAGAAACGTATCTCGATTTAGAAGGACAATGCAGGAAATCCAGAGTATATCATATGGACGCAAATTGTGTGTAATTCGTCAATGTGAGGAAGCGAGGGATGCAGTCAAGGAGGAATAATGCATCGGAAAAGAGATACGCGGAACCCCAAAGAAAATCCTATCGTTTCCGTAGAAACGTATCTCGATTTGGAAGGACAATGCAGGGAATCCAGAGTATTTCATATGGACGCAAATTGTGTGTTAATTCGTCAATGTGAGGGAGCGAGGGATGCAGTAAAGGAGGAATAATGCATCGGAAAAGAGATACTCGGAACCCCAAAGAAAATCCTATCGTTTCCGTAGAAACGAATCCCGATTTAGAAGGACAATGCAGGGAATCCAGAGTATTTCATAAGGACGCAATTTGTGTGTTAATTCGGCAATGTGAGGGAGCGAGGGATGCAGTAAAGGAGGAATAATGCATCGGAAAAGAGATACTCGGGACCCCAAAGAAAATCCTATCGTTTCCGTAGAAACGAATCCCGATTTAGAAGGACAATGCAGGGAATCCAGAGTATTTCATATGGACGCAAATTGTGTGTTAATTCTTCAATGTGAGGGAACGAGGGATGCAGTAACGGAGGAATAATGCATCGGAAAAGAGATACTCGGAACCCCAAAGAAAATCCTATCGTTTCCGTAGAAACGTATCTCGATTTAGAAGGACAATGCAGGGAATCCAGAGTATTTCATATGGACGCAAATTGTGTGTTAATTCGTCAATGTGAGGGAGCGAGGGATGCAGTAAAGGAGGAATAATGCATCGGAAAAGAGATACTCGGAACCCCAAAGAAAATCCTATCGTTTCCGTAGAAACGTATCTCGATTTAGAAGGACAATGCATGGAATCCAGAGTATTTCATATGGACGCAAACTGTGTGTTAATTCGTCAATGTGAGGGAGCGAGGGATGCAGTAAAGTAGGAATAATGCATCGGAAAAGAGATACTCGGAACCCCAAAGAAAATCCTATCGTTTCCGTAGAAACGTATCTCGATTTAGAAGGACAATGAAGGGAATCCAGAGTATTTCATATGGACGCAAATTGTGTGTTAATTCGTCAATGTGAGGGAGCGAGGGATGCAGTAAAGGAGGAATAATGCATCGGAAAAGAGATACTCGGAACCCCAAAGAAAATCCTATCGTTTCCGTAAAAACGTATCTCGATATAGAAGGACAATGCAGGGAATCCGGAGTATATCATATGGACGCAAATTGTGTGTTAATTCGTCAATGTGAGGGAGCGAGGGATGCAGTAAAGGAGGAATAGATGCAGTAAAGGAGGAATAATGCATAGGAAAAGAGATACTCGACTCCCGAATGAAAATCCTATCGTTTCTGTAGAAACGTATCTCGTTTTAGAAAGGTAATGCAGGGAACCCAGAGTATTTCTTATGGACGCAAATTGTGTGTTAATTCGGCAATGTGAGGGAGCGAGGGATGCAGTAAATGAGGAATAATGCATCGGAAAAGAGATACTCGGAACCCCAAAGAAAATCCTATCGTTCCGTAGAAACGTATCTCGATTTAGAAGGACAATGCAAGGAATCCAGAGTATTTCATATGGACGCAAATTGTGTGTTAATTCGTCAATGTGAGGGAGCGAGGGATGCAGTAAAGGAGGAATAATGCATCGGAAAAGAGATACTCGACTCCCAAAAGAAAATCCTATCGTTTCCGTAGAAACGTATCTCGATTTAGAAAGATAATGAAGGGAACACAAAGTATTTCATATGGGCGCAAATTGTGTGTTAATTCGAATATGTGAGGGAGCGAGGGATGCAGTAAAGGAAGAATAATGCATCGCAAAAGAGATACTCGGAACCCCAAAGAAAATCCTATCGTTTCTGTAGAAACGTATCTCGATTTAGAAGGACAATGCAGGGAATCCAGAGTATTTCATATGGACGCAAATTGTGTGTTAATTCGTCAATGTGAGTTAGCGAGGGATGCAGTAAAGGAGGAATAATGCATCGGAAAAGAGATACTCGGAACCCCAAAGAAAATCCTGTCGTTTCCGTAGAATCGTATCTCGATTTAGAAGGACAACGCAGGGATTCCAGAGTATTTCATATGGACGCAAATTGTGTGTTAATTCGTCAATGTGAGTTAGCGAGGGATGCAGTAAAGGAGGAATAATGCATCGGAAAAGAGATACTCGGAACCCCAAAGAAAATCCTGTCGTTTCCGTAGAATCGTATCACGATTTAGAAGGACAACGCAGGGATTCCAGAGTATTTCATATGGACGCAAATTGTGTGTTAATTCGTCAATGTGAGGGAGCGAGGGATGCAGTAAAGGAGGAATAATGCATCGGAAAAGAGATACTCGGAACCCCAAAGAAAATCCTATCGTTTCCGTAGGGACTTATCTCGATTTAGAAAGACAATGCAGGGAATCCAGAGTATTTCATATGGACGCAAATTGTGTGTTAATTCGTCAATGTGAGGGAGCGAGGGATGCAGTAAAGGATGAATAATGCATCGGAAAAGAGATACTCGGAATCCCAAAGAAAATCCTATCGTTTCCGTAGAAACGTATCTCGATATAGAAGGACAATGCAGGGAATCCGGAGTATATCATATGGACGCAAATTGTGTGTTTATTCGTCAATGTGAGGTAGCGAGGGATGCAGTAAAGGAGGAATAGATGCAGTAAAGGAGGAATAATGCATCGGAAAAGAGATACTCGACTCCCAAAAGAAAATCCTATCGTTTCCGTAGAAACGTATCTCGTTTTAGATAGATAATGCAGGGAACCCAGAGTATTTCATATTGACGAAAATTGTGTTTTAATTCGGCAATGTGAGGGAGCGAGGGATGCAGTAAAGGAGGAATAATTCATCGGACAGGAGATACTCGGCACCCCAAAGAAAATCCTATCGTTTCCGTAGAAACGTATCTCGATTTAGAAGGACAATGCAAAAAATCCAGAGTATTTCATATGGACGCAAATTGTGTGTTAATTCGTCAATGTGAGGGAGCGAGGGATGCAGGAAAGTAGGAATAATGCATCGGAAAAGAGATACTCGGAACCCCAAAGAAAATCCTATCGTTTCCGTAGAAACGTATCTCGATTTAGAAGGACAATGAAGGGAATCCAGAGTATTTCATATGGACGCAAATTGTGTGTTAATTCGTCAATGTGAGGGAGCGAGGGATGCAGTAAAGGAGGAATAATGCATCGGAAAAGAGATACTCGGAACCCCAAAGAAAATCCTTTCGTTTCCGTAGAAACGTATCTCGATTTAGAAGGACAATGCAGGGAATCCAGAGTATTTCATATGGACGCAATTTGTGTGTTAATTCGTCAATGTGAGGAAGCGAGGGATGCAGTAAAGGAGGAATAATGCATCGGAAAAGAGATACGCGGAACCCCAAAGAAAATCCTATCGTTTCCGTAGAAACGTATCTTGATTTAGAAGGACAATGCAGGGAATCCAGAGTATTTCATATGGACGCCAATTGTGTGTTAATTCGTCAATGTGAGGGAGCGAGGTATGCAGTAAAGGAGGAATAATCCATCGGAAAAGAGATACTCGGAACCCCAAAGAAAATCCTATCGTTTCCGTATAAACGTATCTCGATATAGAAGGACAATGCAGGGAATCCGGAGTATATCATATGGACGCAAATTGTGTGTTAATTCGTCAATGTGAGGGAGCGAGGGATGCAGTAAAGGAGGAATAGATGCAGTAAAGGAGGAATAATGCATCGGAAAAGAGATACTCGACTCCCAAAAGAAAATCCTATCGTTTCCGTAGAAACGTATTTCGTTTTAGAAAGATAATGCAGGGAACCCAGAGTATTTCATATGGATGCAAATTGTGTGTTAATTCGGAAATGTGAGGGAGCGAGGGATGCAGTAAATGAGGAATAATGCATCGGAAAATAGATACTCGGAACCCCAAAGAAAATCCCATCGTTTCTGTAGAAACGTATCTCGATTTAGAAGGACAATGCAAGGAATCCAGAGTATTTCATATAGACACAAATTGTGTGTTAATTCGTCAATGTGAGGGAGTGAGGGATGCAGTAAAGGAGGAATAATGCATCGGAAAAGAGATACTCGGAACCCCAAAGAAAATCATATCGTTTCCGTAGAAACGTATCTCGATTTAGAAGGACAATGCAGGGAATCCAGAGTATTTCATATGGACGCAATTGTGTGTGAATTCGTCAATGTGAGGGAGCGAGGGATGCAGTAAAGGAGGAATAATGCATCGGAAAAGAGATACTCGGAACCCCAAAGAAAATCCTATCGTTTCCGTAGAAACGTATCTCGATTTAGAATGACAATGCAGGGAATCCAGAGTATATCATATGGACGCAAATTGTGTGTTAATTCGTCAATGTGAGGAAGCGAGGGATGCAGTAAAGGAGGAATAATGCATCGGAAAAGAGATACGCGGAACCCCAAAGAAAATCCTATCGTTTCCGTAGAAACGTATCTCGATTTAGAAGGACAATGCAGGGAATCCAGAGTATTTCATATGGACGCAAATTGTTGTGTTAATTCGTCAATGTGAGGGAGCGAGGGATGCAGTAAAGGAGGAATAATGCATCGGAAAAGAGATACTCGGAACCCCAATGAAAATCCTATCGTTTCCGTAGAAACGTATCTTGATTTAGAAGGACAATGCAGGGAATCCAGAGTATTTCACATGGACGCAAATTGTGTGTTAATTCGTCAATGTGAGGGAGCGAGGGATGCAGTAAAGGAGGAATAATGCATCGGAAAAGAGATACTCGGAAACCCAAAGAAAATCCTATCGTTTCTGTAGAAATGTATCTCGATTTAGAAGAACAATGCAGGGAATCCAGAGTATTTTATATGGACGCATATTGTGTGTTAATTCGTCAATGTGAGGGAGCGAGGGATGCAGTAAAGGAGGAATAATGCATCGGAAAAGAGATACTCGGAACCCCAAAGAAAATCCCGTCGTTTCCGTAGAATCGTATCTCGATTTAGAAGGACAACGCAGGGATTCCAGAGTATTTCATAAGGACGCGAAGTGTGTGTTAATTCGTCAATGTGAGGGAGCGAGGGATGCAGTAAAGGAGGAATAATGCATCGCAAAAGAGATACTCGGAACCCCAAAGAAAATCCTATCGTTTCCGTAGAGACGTATCTCGATTTAGAAAGACAATGCTGGGAATCCAGAGTATTTCATATGGACGCAAATTGTGTGTTAATTCGTCAATGTGAGGGAGCGAGGGATGCAGTAAAGAATGAATAATGCATCGGAAAAGAGATACTCGGAACCCCAAAGAAAATCCTATCGTTTCCGTAGAAATGTATCTCGATATAGAAGGACAATGCATGGAATCCGGAGTATATCATGTGGACGCTAATTGTGTGTTAATTCGTCAATGTGAGGGAGCGAGGGATGCAGTAAAGGAGGAATAGATGCAGTAAAGGAGGAATAATGCATCGGAAAAGAGATACTCGACTCCCAAAAGAAAATCCTATCGTTTCCATAGAAACGTATCTCGTTTTAGAAAGATAATGCAGGGAACCCAGGGTAATTCATATGGACGCAAATTGTGTGCTAATTCGTCAATGTGAGGGAGCGAGGGATGCAGTAAAGGAGGAATAATGCATCGCAAAAGAGATACTCGGAACCCCAAAGAAAATCCTATCGTTTCCGTAGAAACGTATATCGATTTAGAAGGACAATGCAGGGAATTTAGAGTATATCTTATGGACGCAAATTGTGTGTTAATTCGTCAATGTGAGGAAGCGAGGGATGCAGTAAAGGAGGAATAATGCATCGGAAAAGAGATACGCGGAACCCCAAAGAAAATCCTATCCTTTCCGTAGAAACGTATCTCGATTTAGAAGGACAATGCAGGGAATCCAGAGTATTTCATATGGACGCAAATTGTGTGCTAATTCGTCAATGTGAGGGAGCGAGGGATGCAGTAAAGGAGGAATAATGCATCGGAAGAGAGATACTCGGAACCCCAATGAAAATCCTATCGTTTCCGTAGAGACGTATCTTGATTTAGAAGGACAATGCAGGGAATCCAGAGTATTTCATATGGACGCAAATTGTGTGTTAATTCGTCAATGTGAGGGAGCGAGGGATGTAGTAAAGGAGGAATAATGCATCGGAAAAGAGATACTCGGAACCCCAAAGAAAATCCTATCGTTTCCGTAGAAACGTATCTCGATTTAGAAGGACAATGCAGGGAATCCAGAGTATTTCATATGGACGCATATTGTGTGTTAATTCGTCAATGTGAGGGAGCGAGGGATGCAGTAATGGAGGAATAATGCATCGGAAAAGAGATACTCGGAACCCCAAAGAAAATCCTATCGTTTCCGTAGAAACGAATCCCGATTTAGAAGGACAATGCAGGGAATCCAGAGTATTTCATATGGACGCAAATTGTGTGTTAATTCGTCAATGTGAGTAAGCGAGGGATGCAGTAAAGGAGGAATAATGCATCGGAAAAGAGATACTTGGAACCCCAAAGAAAATCCTGTCGTTTCCGTAGAATCGTATCTCGATTTAGAAGGACAATGCAGGGATTCCAGAGTATTTCATATGGACGCAAATTGTGTGTTAATTCGTCAATGTGAGGGAGCGAGGGATGCAGTAAAAGAGTAAAAATGCATCGGAAAAGAGATACTCGGAACCCCAAAGAAAATCCTATCGTTTCCGTAGAGACGTATCTCGATTTAGAAAGACAATGCAGTGAATCCAGAGTATTTCATGTGGACGCAAATTGTGTGTTAATTCGTCAATGTGAGGGAGCGAGGGATGCAGTAAAGGATGAATAATGCATCGGAAAAGAGATACTCGGAACCCCAAAGAAAATCCTATCGTTTCCGTAGAAACGTATCTCGATATAGAAGGACAATGCAGGGAATCCGGAGTATATCATATGGACGCAAATTGTGTGTTAATTCGTCAATGTGAGGGAGCGAGGGATGCAGTAAAGGAGGAATAGATGCAGTAAAGGAGGAATAATGCATCGGAAAAGAGATACTCGACTCCCAAAAGAAAATCCTATCGTTTCCGTAGAAACGTATCTCGTTTTAGAAAGATAATGCAGGGAACCCAGAGTATTTCATATTGACGCAAATAGTGTGTTATTTCGGCAATGTGAGGGAGCGAGGGATGCAGTAAAGGAGGAATAATGCATCGGAAAGAGATACTCGGAACCCCAAAGAAAATCCTATCGTTTCCGTAGAAACGTATCTCGATTTAGAAGGACAATGCAAGGAATCCAGAGTATTTCATATGGACGCAAATTGTGTGTTAATTCGTCAATGTGAGGGAGCGAGGGATGCAGTAAAGTAGGAATAATGCATCGGAAAAGATATACTCGGAACCCCAAAGAAAATTCTATCGTTTCCGAAGAAACGTATCTCGATTTAGAAGGACAATGCAGGGAATCCAGAGTATTTCATATGGACGCAATTTGTGTGTTAATTCGTCAATGTGAGGAAGCGAGGGATGCAGTAAAGGAGGAATAATGCGTCGGAAAAGAGATACGCGGAACCACAAAGAAAATCCTGTCGTTTCCGTAGAAACCTATCTCGATTTAGAAGGACAATGCATGGAATCCAGAGTATTTCATATGGACGCAAATTGTGTGTTAATTCGTCAGTGTGAGGGAGCGAGGGATGCAGTAAAGGAGGAATAATGCATCGGAAAAGATATACTCGGAACCCCAAAGAAAATCCTATCGTTTCCGTAAAAACGTATCTCGATATAGAAGGACAATGCAGGGAATCCGGAGTATATCATATGGACGCAAATTGTGTGTTAATTCGTCAATGTGAGGGAGCGAGGGATGCAGCAAAGGAGGAATAGATGCAGTAAAGGAGGAATAATGCATCGGAAAAGAGATACTCGACTCCCAAAAGAAAATCCTATCGTTTCCGTAGAAACGTATCTCGTTTTAGAAAGATAATGCAGGGAACCCAGAGTAATTCATATGGACACAAATTGTGTGTTAATTCGGCAATGTGAGGGAGCGAGGGATGCAGTAAATGAGGAATAATGCATCGGAAAATAGATACTCGGAACCCCAAAGAAAATCCTATCGTTTCCGTAGAAACGTATCTCGATTTAGAAGGACAATGCAAGGAATCCAGAGTATTTCATATGGACGCAAATTGTGTGTTAATTCGTCAATGTGAGGGAACGAGGGATGCAGTAAAGGAGGAATAATGCATCGGAAAAGAGATACTCGGAACCCCAAAGAAAATCCTATCGTTTCCATAGAAACGTATCTCGATTTAGAAGGACAATGCAGGGAATCCAGAGTATTTCATATGGACGCAAATTGTGTGCTAATTCGTCAATGTGAGGGACCGAGGGATGCAGTAAAGGAGGAATAATGCATCGGAAAAGAGATACTCGGAACCCCAAAGAAAATCCTATCGTTTCCGTAGAAACGTATCTCGATTTAGAAGGACAATGCAGGGAATCCAGAGTATATCATATGGACGCAAATTGTGTGTTAATTCGTCAATGTGAGGAAGCGAGGGATGCAGTAAAGGAGGAATAATGCATCGGAAAAGAGATACTCGGAACCCCAAAGAAAATCCTGTCGTTTCCGTAGAATCGTATCTCGATTTAGAAGGACAACGCAGGGATTCCAGAGTATTTCATATGGACGCAAATTGTGTGTTAATTCGTCAATGTGAGGGAGCGAGGGATGCAGTAAAGGAGGAATAATGCATCGGAAAAGAGATACTCGGAACCCCAAAGAAAATCCTATCGTTTCCGTAGGGACTTATCTCGATTTAGAAAGACAATGCAGGGAATCCAGAGTATTTCATATGGACGCAAATTGTGTGTTAATTCGTCAATGTGAGGGAGCGAGGGATGCAGTAAAGGATGAATAATGCATCGGAAAAGAGATACTCGGAATCCCAAAGAAAATCCTATCGTTTCCGTAGAAACGTATCTCGATATAGAAGGACAATGCAGGGAATCCGGAGTATATCATATGGACGCAAATTGTGTGTTTATTCGTCAATGTGAGGTAGCGAGGGATGCAGTAAAGGAGGAATAGATGCAGTAAAGGAGGAATAATGCATCGGAAAAGAGATACTCGACTCCCAAAAGAAAATCCTATCGTTTCCGTAGAAACGTATCTCGTTTTAGATAGATAATGCAGGGAACCCAGAGTATTTCATATTGACGAAAATTGTGTTTTAATTCGGCAATGTGAGGGAGCGAGGGATGCAGTAAAGGAGGAATAATTCATCGGACAGGAGATACTCGGCACCCCAAAGAAAATCCTATCGTTTCCGTAGAAACGTATCTCGATTTAGAAGGACAATGCAAAAAATCCAGAGTATTTCATATGGACGCAAATTGTGTGTTAATTCGTCAATGTGAGGGAGCGAGGGATGCAGGAAAGTAGGAATAATGCATCGGAAAAGAGATACTCGGAACCCCAAAGAAAATCCTATCGTTTCCGTAGAAACGTATCTCGATTTAGAAGGACAATGAAGGGAATCCAGAGTATTTCATATGGACGCAAATTGTGTGTTAATTCGTCAATGTGAGGGAGCGAGGGATGCAGTAAAGGAGGAATAATGCATCGGAAAAGAGATACTCGGAACCCCAAAGAAAATCCTTTCGTTTCCGTAGAAACGTATCTCGATTTAGAAGGACAATGCAGGGAATCCAGAGTATTTCATATGGACGCAATTTGTGTGTTAATTCGTCAATGTGAGGAAGCGAGGGATGCAGTAAAGGAGGAATAATGCATCGGAAAAGAGATACGCGGAACCCCAAAGAAAATCCTATCGTTTCCGTAGAAACGTATCTTGATTTAGAAGGACAATGCAGGGAATCCAGAGTATTTCATATGGACGCCAATTGTGTGTTAATTCGTCAATGTGAGGGAGCGAGGTATGCAGTAAAGGAGGAATAATGCATCGGAAAAGAGATACTCGGAACCCCAAAGAAAATCCTATCGTTTCCGTATAAACGTATCTCGATATAGAAGGACAATGCAGGGAATCCGGAGTATATCATATGGACGCAAATTGTGTGTTAATTCGTCAATGTGAGGGAGCGAGGGATGCAGTAAAGGAGGAATAGATGCAGTAAAGGAGGAATAATGCATCGGAAAAGAGATACTCGACTCCCAAAAGAAAATCCTATCGTTTCCGTAGAAACGTATTTCGTTTTAGAAAGATAATGCAGGGAACCCAGAGTATTTCATATGGATGCAAATTGTGTGTTAATTCGGAAATGTGAGGGAGCGAGGGATGCAGTAAATGAGGAATAATGCATCGGAAAATAGATACTCGGAACCCCAAAGAAAATCCCATCGTTTCTGTAGAAACGTATCTCGATTTAGAAGGACAATGCAAGGAATCCAGAGTATTTCATATAGACACAAATTGTGTGTTAATTCGTCAATGTGAGGGAGTGAGGGATGCAGTAAAGGAGGAATAATGCATCGGAAAAGAGATACTCGGAACCCCAAAGAAAATCATATCGTTTCCGTAGAAACGTATCTCGATTTAGAAGGACAATGCAGGGAATCCAGAGTATTTCATATGGACGCAATTGTGTGTGAATTCGTCAATGTGAGGGAGCGAGGGATGCAGTAAAGGAGGAATAATGCATCGGAAAAGAGATACTCGGAACCCCAAAGAAAATCCTATCGTTTCCGTAGAAACGTATCTCGATTTAGAATGACAATGCAGGGAATCCAGAGTATATCATATGGACGCAAATTGTGTGTTAATTCGTCAATGTGAGGAAGCGAGGGATGCAGTAAAGGAGGAATAATGCATCGGAAAAGAGATACGCGGAACCCCAAAGAAAATCCTATCGTTTCCGTAGAAACGTATCTCGATTTAGAAGGACAATGCAGGGAATCCAGAGTATTTCATATGGACGCAAATTGTTGTGTTAATTCGTCAATGTGAGGGAGCGAGGGATGCAGTAAAGGAGGAATAATGCATCGGAAAAGAGATACTCGGAACCCCAATGAAAATCCTATCGTTTCCGTAGAAACGTATCTTGATTTAGAAGGACAATGCAGGGAATCCAGAGTATTTCACATGGACGCAAATTGTGTGTTAATTCGTCAATGTGAGGGAGCGAGGGATGCAGTAAAGGAGGAATAATGCATCGGAAAAGAGATACTCGGAAACCCAAAGAAAATCCTATCGTTTCTGTAGAAATGTATCTCGATTTAGAAGAACAATGCAGGGAATCCAGAGTATTTTATATGGACGCATATTGTGTGTTAATTCGTCAATGTGAGGGAGCGAGGGATGCAGTAAAGGAGGAATAATGCATCGGAAAAGAGATACTCGGAACCCCAAAGAAAATCCCGTCGTTTCCGTAGAATCGTATCTCGATTTAGAAGGACAACGCAGGGATTCCAGAGTATTTCATAAGGACGCGAAGTGTGTGTTAATTCGTCAATGTGAGGGAGCGAGGGATGCAGTAAAGGAGGAATAATGCATCGCAAAAGAGATACTCGGAACCCCAAAGAAAATCCTATCGTTTCCGTAGAGACGTATCTCGATTTAGAAAGACAATGCTGGGAATCCAGAGTATTTCATATGGACGCAAATTGTGTGTTAATTCGTCAATGTGAGGGAGCGAGGGATGCAGTAAAGAATGAATAATGCATCGGAAAAGAGATACTCGGAACCCCAAAGAAAATCCTATCGTTTCCGTAGAAATGTATCTCGATATAGAAGGACAATGCATGGAATCCGGAGTATATCATGTGGACGCTAATTGTGTGTTAATTCGTCAATGTGAGGGAGCGAGGGATGCAGTAAAGGAGGAATAGATGCAGTAAAGGAGGAATAATGCATCGGAAAAGAGATACTCGACTCCCAAAAGAAAATCCTATCGTTTCCATAGAAACGTATCTCGTTTTAGAAAGATAATGCAGGGAACCCAGGGTAATTCATATGGACGCAAATTGTGTGCTAATTCGTCAATGTGAGGGAGCGAGGGATGCAGTAAAGGAGGAATAATGCATCGCAAAAGAGATACTCGGAACCCCAAAGAAAATCCTATCGTTTCCGTAGAAACGTATATCGATTTAGAAGGACAATGCAGGGAATTTAGAGTATATCTTATGGACGCAAATTGTGTGTTAATTCGTCAATGTGAGGAAGCGAGGGATGCAGTAAAGGAGGAATAATGCATCGGAAAAGAGATACGCGGAACCCCAAAGAAAATCCTATCCTTTCCGTAGAAACGTATCTCGATTTAGAAGGACAATGCAGGGAATCCAGAGTATTTCATATGGACGCAAATTGTGTGCTAATTCGTCAATGTGAGGGAGCGAGGGATGCAGTAAAGGAGGAATAATGCATCGGAAGAGAGATACTCGGAACCCCAATGAAAATCCTATCGTTTCCGTAGAGACGTATCTTGATTTAGAAGGACAATGCAGGGAATCCAGAGTATTTCATATGGACGCAAATTGTGTGTTAATTCGTCAATGTGAGGGAGCGAGGGATGTAGTAAAGGAGGAATAATGCATCGGAAAAGAGATACTCGGAACCCCAAAGAAAATCCTATCGTTTCCGTAGAAACGTATCTCGATTTAGAAGGACAATGCAGGGAATCCAGAGTATTTCATATGGACGCATATTGTGTGTTAATTCGTCAATGTGAGGGAGCGAGGGATGCAGTAATGGAGGAATAATGCATCGGAAAAGAGATACTCGGAACCCCAAAGAAAATCCTATCGTTTCCGTAGAAACGAATCCCGATTTAGAAGGACAATGCAGGGAATCCAGAGTATTTCATATGGACGCAAATTGTGTGTTAATTCGTCAATGTGAGTAAGCGAGGGATGCAGTAAAGGAGGAATAATGCATCGGAAAAGAGATACTTGGAACCCCAAAGAAAATCCTGTCGTTTCCGTAGAATCGTATCTCGATTTAGAAGGACAATGCAGGGATTCCAGAGTATTTCATATGGACGCAAATTGTGTGTTAATTCGTCAATGTGAGGGAGCGAGGGATGCAGTAAAAGAGTAAAAATGCATCGGAAAAGAGATACTCGGAACCCCAAAGAAAATCCTATCGTTTCCGTAGAGACGTATCTCGATTTAGAAAGACAATGCAGTGAATCCAGAGTATTTCATGTGGACGCAAATTGTGTGTTAATTCGTCAATGTGAGGGAGCGAGGGATGCAGTAAAGGATGAATAATGCATCGGAAAAGAGATACTCGGAACCCCAAAGAAAATCCTATCGTTTCCGTAGAAACGTATCTCGATATAGAAGGACAATGCAGGGAATCCGGAGTATATCATATGGACGCAAATTGTGTGTTAATTCGTCAATGTGAGGGAGCGAGGGATGCAGTAAAGGAGGAATAGATGCAGTAAAGGAGGAATAATGCATCGGAAAAGAGATACTCGACTCCCAAAAGAAAATCCTATCGTTTCCGTAGAAACGTATCTCGTTTTAGAAAGATAATGCAGGGAACCCAGAGTATTTCATATTGACGCAAATAGTGTGTTATTTCGGCAATGTGAGGGAGCGAGGGATGCAGTAAAGGAGGAATAATGCATCGGAAAGAGATACTCGGAACCCCAAAGAAAATCCTATCGTTTCCGTAGAAACGTATCTCGATTTAGAAGGACAATGCAAGGAATCCAGAGTATTTCATATGGACGCAAATTGTGTGTTAATTCGTCAATGTGAGGGAGCGAGGGATGCAGTAAAGTAGGAATAATGCATCGGAAAAGATATACTCGGAACCCCAAAGAAAATTCTATCGTTTCCGAAGAAACGTATCTCGATTTAGAAGGACAATGCAGGGAATCCAGAGTATTTCATATGGACGCAATTTGTGTGTTAATTCGTCAATGTGAGGAAGCGAGGGATGCAGTAAAGGAGGAATAATGCGTCGGAAAAGAGATACGCGGAACCACAAAGAAAATCCTGTCGTTTCCGTAGAAACCTATCTCGATTTAGAAGGACAATGCATGGAATCCAGAGTATTTCATATGGACGCAAATTGTGTGTTAATTCGTCAGTGTGAGGGAGCGAGGGATGCAGTAAAGGAGGAATAATGCATCGGAAAAGATATACTCGGAACCCCAAAGAAAATCCTATCGTTTCCGTAAAAACGTATCTCGATATAGAAGGACAATGCAGGGAATCCGGAGTATATCATATGGACGCAAATTGTGTGTTAATTCGTCAATGTGAGGGAGCGAGGGATGCAGCAAAGGAGGAATAGATGCAGTAAAGGAGGAATAATGCATCGGAAAAGAGATACTCGACTCCCAAAAGAAAATCCTATCGTTTCCGTAGAAACGTATCTCGTTTTAGAAAGATAATGCAGGGAACCCAGAGTAATTCATATGGACACAAATTGTGTGTTAATTCGGCAATGTGAGGGAGCGAGGGATGCAGTAAATGAGGAATAATGCATCGGAAAATAGATACTCGGAACCCCAAAGAAAATCCTATCGTTTCCGTAGAAACGTATCTCGATTTAGAAGGACAATGCAAGGAATCCAGAGTATTTCATATGGACGCAAATTGTGTGTTAATTCGTCAATGTGAGGGAACGAGGGATGCAGTAAAGGAGGAATAATGCATCGGAAAAGAGATACTCGGAACCCCAAAGAAAATCCTATCGTTTCCATAGAAACGTATCTCGATTTAGAAGGACAATGCAGGGAATCCAGAGTATTTCATATGGACGCAAATTGTGTGCTAATTCGTCAATGTGAGGGACCGAGGGATGCAGTAAAGGAGGAATAATGCATCGGAAAAGAGATACTCGGAACCCCAAAGAAAATCCTATCGTTTCCGTAGAAACGTATCTCGATTTAGAAGGACAATGCAGGGAATCCAGAGTATATCATATGGACGCAAATTGTGTGTTAATTCGTCAATGTGAGGAAGCGAGGGATGCAGTAAAGGAGGAATAATGCATCGGAAAAGAGATACTCGGAGCCCCAATGAAAATCCTATCGTCTCCGTAAAAACGTATCTTGATTTAGAAGGACAATGCAGTGAATCCAGAGTATTTCATATGGACGCAAATTGTGTGTTAATTCGTCAATGTGAGGGAGCGAGGTATGCAGTAAAGGAGGAATTATGCATCGGAATAGAGATACCCGGAACCCCAAAGAAAATCCTATCGTTTCCGTAGAAACGTATCTCGATTTAGAAGGACAATGCAGGGAATCCAGAGTATTTCATATGGTCGCATATTGTGTGTTAATTCGTCAATGTGAGGGAGCGAGGGATGCAGTAATGGAGGAATAATGCATCGGAAAAGAGATACTCGACTCCCAAAAGAAAATCCTATCGTTTCCGTAGAAACGTATCTCGATTTAGAAAGATAATGCAGGGAACCCAGAGTATCTAATATGGACGCAATTTGTGTGTTAATTCGGCAATGTGAGGGAGCGAGGGATGCAGTAAAGGAGGAATAATGCATCGGAAAAGAGATACACGGAACCCCAAAGAAAATCCTATCGTTTCCGTAGAAACGTATCTCGATTTAGAAGGACAATGAAGGGAATCCAGACTATTTCATATGGACGCAAATTGTGTGTTAATTCGTCAATGTGAGGGAGCGAGGGATGCAGTAAAAGAGGAATAATGCATCGGAAAAGAGATACTCGGAACCCCAAAGAAAATCCTTTCGTTTCCGTAGAAACGTATCTCGATTTAGAAGGACAATGCAGGGAATCCAGAGTATTTCATATGGACGCAATTTGTGTGTTAATTCGTGAATGTGAGGAAGCGAGGGATGCAGTAAAGGAGGAACAATGCATCGGAAAAGAGATACGCGGAACCCCAAAGAAAATCCTATCGTTTCCGTAGAAACGTATCTTGATTTAGAAGTACAATGCAGGGAATCCAGAGTATTTCATATGGACGCTAATTGTGTGTTAATTCGTCAATGTGAGGGAGCGAGGGATGCAGTAAAGGAGGAATAATGCATCGGAAACGAGATACTCAGAACCCCAAAGAAAATCCTAACGTTTCCGTAAAAACGTATCTCGATATAGAAGGACAATGCATGGAATCCGGAGTATATCATATGGACGCTAATTGTGTGTTAATTCGTCAATGTGAGGGAGCGAGGGATGCAGTAAAGGAGGAATAGATGCAGTAAAGGTGGAATAATGCATCGGAAAAGAGATACTCGACTCCCAAAAGAAAATCCTATCGTTTCCGTAGAAACGAATCCCGATTTAGAAGGACAATGCAGGGAATCCAGAGTATTTCATATGGACGCAAATTGTGTGTTAATTCGGCAATGTGAGGGAGCGAGGGATGCAGTAAATGAGGAATAATGCATCGGAAAAGAGATACTCGGAACCCCAAAGATAATCATATCGTTTCCGTAGAAACGTATCTCGATTTAGAAGGACAATGCAGGGAATCCAGAGTATTTCATATGGACGCAATTGTGTGTTAATTCGTCAATGTGAGGGAGTGAGGGATGCAGTAAAGGAGGAATAATGCATCGGAAAAGAGATACTCGGAACCCCAAAGAAAATCCTATCGTTTCCGTAGAAACGTATATCGATTTAGAAGGACAATGCAGGGAATTTAGAGTATATCTTATGGACGCAAATTGTGTGTTAATTCGTCAATGTGAGGAAGCGAGGGATGCAGTAAAGGAGGAATAATGCATCGGAAAAGAGATACGCGGAACCCCAAAGAAAATCCTATCCTTTCCGTAGAAACGTATCTCGATTTAGAAGGACAATGCAGGGAATCCAGAGTATTTCACATGGACGCAAATTGTGTGTTAATTCGTCAATGTGAGGGAGCGAGGGATGCAGTAAAGGAGGAATAATGCATCGGAAAAGAGATACTCGGATCCCCAAAGAAAATCCTATCGTTTCCGTAGAAACGAATCCCGATTTAGAAGGACAATGCAGGGAATCCAGAGTATTTCATATGGACGCAAATTGTGTGTTAATTCGTCAATGTGAGTAAGCGAGGGATGCAGTAAAGGAGGAATAATGCATCGGAAAAGAGATACTTGGAACCCCAAAGAAAGTCCTGTCGTTTCCGTAGAATCGTATCTCGATTTAGAAGGACAATGCAGGGATTCCAGAGTATTTCATATGGACGCAAATTGTGTGTTATTTCGTCAATGTGAGGGAGCGAGGGATGCAGTAAAAGAGTAAAATTGCATCGGAAAAGAGATACTCGGAACCCCAAAGAAAATCCTATCGTTTCCGTAGAGACGTATCTCGATTTAGAAAGACAATGCAGTGAATCCAGAGTATTTCATGTGGACGCAAATTGTGTGTTAATTCGTCAATGTGAGGGAGCGAGGGATGCAGTAAAGGATGAATAATGCATCGGAAAAGAGATACTCGGAACCCCAAAGGAAATCCTATCGTTTCCGTAGAAACGTATCTCGATATAGAAGGACAATGCAGGGAATCCGGAGTATATCATATGGACGCAAATTGTGTGTTAATTCGTCAATGTGAGGGAGCGAGGGATGCAGTAAAGGAGGAATAGATGCAGTAAAGGAGGAATAATGCATCGGAAAAGAGATACTCGACTCCCAAAAGAAAATCCTATCGTTTCCGTAGAAACGTATCTCGTTTTAGAAACATAATGCAGGGAACCCAGAGTAATTCATATGGACGCAAATTGTGTGTTAATTCGGCAATGTGAGGGAGCGAGGGATGCAGTAAATGAGGAATAATGCATCGGAAAAGAGATACTCGGAACCCCAAAGAAAATCCTTTCGTTTCCGTAGAAACGTATCTCGATTTAGAAGGACAATGCAAGGAATCCAGAGTATTTCATATGGACGCAAATTGTGTGTTAATTCGTCAATGTGAGGGAACGAGGGATGCAGTAAAGGAGGAATAATGCATCGGAAAAGAGATACTCGGAACCCCAAAGAAAATCCTATCGTTTCCGTAGAAACGTACCTTGATTTAGAAGGACAATGCAGGGAATCCAGAGTATTTCATATGGACGCAATTGTGTGTTAATTCGTCAATGTGAGGGAGTGAGGGATGCAGTAAAGGAGGAATAATGCATCGGAAAAGAGATACTGGGAACCCCAAAGAAAATCCTATCGTTTCCGTAGAAACGTATATCGATTTAGAAGGACAATGCAGGGAATTTAGAGTATATCTTATGGACGCAAATTGTGTGTTAATTCGTCAATGTGAGGAAGCGAGGGATGCAGTAAAGGAGGAATAATGCATCGGAAAAGAAATACGCGGAACCCCAAAGAAAATCCTATCCTTTCCGTAGAAACGTATCTCGATTTAGAAGGACAATGCAGGGAATCCAGAGTATTTCATATGGACGCAAATTGTGTGTTAATTCGTCAATGTGAGGGAGCGAGGGATGCAGTAAAGGAGGAATAATGCATCGGAAAAGAGATACTCGGAACCCCAAAGAAAATCCTATCGTTTCCGTAGAAACGAATCCCGATTTAGAAGGACAATGCAGGGAATCCAGAGTATTTCATATGGACGCAAATTGTGTGTTAATTCGTCAATGTGAGTAAGCGAGGGATGCAGTAAAGGAGGAATAATGCATCGGAAAAGAGATACTTGGAACCCCAAAGAAAGTCCTGTCGTTTCCGTAGAATCGTATCTCGATTTAGAAGGACAATGCAGGGATTCCAGAGTATTTCATATGGACGCAAATTGTGTGTTAATTCGTCAATGTGAGGGAGCGAGGGATGCAGTAAAAGAGTAAAAATGCATCGGAAAAGAGATACTCGGAACCCCAAAGAAAATCCTATCGTTTCCGTAGAGACGTATCTCGATTTAGAAAGACAATGCAGTGAATCCAGAGTATTTCATGTGGACGCAAATTGTGTGTTAATTCGTCAATGTGAGGGAGCGAGGGATGCAGTAAAGGATGAATAATGCATCGGAAAAGAGATACTCGGAACCCCAAAGGAAATCCTATCGTTTCCGTAGAAACGTATCTCGATATAGAAGGACAATGCAGGGAATCCGGAGTATATCATATGGACGCAAATTGTGTGTTAATTCGTCAATGTGAGGGAGCGAGGGATGCAGTAAAGGAGGAATAGATGCAGTAAAGGAGGAATAATGCATCGGAAAAGAGATACTCGACTCCCAAAAGAAAATCCTATCGTTTCCGTAGAAACGTATCTCGTTTTAGAAAGATAATGCAGGGAACCCAGAGTAATTCATATGGACGCAAATTGTGTGTTAATTCGGCAATGTGAGGGAGCGAGGGATGCAGTAAATGAGGAATAATGCATCGGAAAAGAGATACTCGGAACCCCAAAGAAAATCCTATCGTTTCCGTAGAAACGTATCTCGATTTAGAAGGACAATGCAAGGAATCCAGAGTATTTCATATGGACGCAAATTGTGTGTTAATTCGTCAATGTGAGGGAACGAGGGATGCAGTAAAGGAGGAATAATGCATCGGAAAAGAGATACTCGGAACCCCAAAGAAAATCCTATCGTTTCCGTAGAAACGTATCTTGATTTAGAAGGACAATGCAGGGAATCCAGAGTATTTCATATGGACGCAAATTGTGTGCTAATTCGTCAATGTGAGGGACCGAGGGATGCAGTAAAGGAGGAATAATGCATCGGAAAAGAGATACTCGGAACCCCAAAGAAAATCCTATCGTTTCCGTAGAAACGTATCTCGATTTAGAAGGACAATGCAGGGAATCCAGAGTATATCATATGGACGCAAATTGTGTGTTAATTCGTCAATGTGAGGAAGCGAGGGATGCAGTAAAGGAGGAATAATGCATCGGAAAAGAGATACTCGGAACCCCAATGAAAATCCTATCGTTTCCGTAAAAACGTATCTTGATTTAGAAGGACAATGCAGTGAATCCAGAGTATTTCATATGGACGCAAATTGTGTGTTAATTCGTCAATGTGAGGGAGCGAGGTATGCAGTAAAGGAGGAATTATGCATCGGAAAAGAGATACTCGGAACCCCAAAGAAAATCCTATCGTTTCCGTAGAATCGTATCTCGATTTAGAAGGACAATGCAGGGAATCCAGAGTATTTCATATGGACGCATATTGTGTGTTAATTCGTGAATGTGAGGGAGCGAGGGATGCAGTAATGGAGGAATAATGCATCGGAAAAGAGATACTCGACTCCCAAAAGAAAATCCTATCGTTTCCATAGAAACGTATCTCGATTTAGAAAGATAATGCAGGGAACCCAGAGTATCTCATATGGACGCAATTTGTGTGTTAATTCGGCAATGTGAGGGAGCGAGGGATGCAGTAAAGGAGGAATAATGCATCGGAAAAGAGATGCTCGGAACCCCAAAGAAAATCCTATCGTTTCCGTAGAAACGAATCCCGATTTAGAAGGACAATGCAGGGAATCCAGAGTATTTCATATGGACGCAAATTGTGTGTTAATTCGTCAATGTGAGGGAACGAGGGATGCAGTAAAGGAGGAATAATGCATCGGAAAAGAGATACTCGGAACCCCAAAGGAAATCCTAGCGTTTCCGTAGAAACGTATCTCGATTTAGAAGGACAATGCAGGGAATCCAGAGTATTTCATATGGACGCATATTGTGTGTTAATTCGTCAATGTGAGGGAGCGAGGGATGCAGTAATGGAGGAATAATGCATCGGAAAAGAGATACTCGACTCCCAAAAGAAAATCCTATCATTTCCGTAGAAACGTATCTCGATTTAGAAAGATAATGCAGGGAACCCAGAGTATCTAATATGGACGCAATGTGTGTGTTAATTCGGCAATGTGAGGGAGTATGCAGTAAAGGAGGAATAATGCATCGGAAAAGAGATACTCGGAACCCCAAAGAAAATCCTATCGTTTCCGTAGAAACGTATCTCGATTTAGAAGGACAATGAAGGGAATCCAGACTATTTCATATGGACGCAAATTGTGTGTTAATTCGTCAATGTGAGGGAGCGAGGGATGCAGTAAAAGAGGAATAATGCATCGGAAAAGAGATACTCGGAACCCCAAAGAAAATCCTTTCGTTTCCGTAGAAACGTATCTCGATTTAGAAGGACAATGCAGGGAATCCAGAGTATTTCATATGGACGCAATTTGTGTGTTAATTCGTGAATGTGAGGAAGCGAGGGATGCAGTAAAGGAGGAATAATGCATCGGAAAAGAGATACGCGGAACCCCAAAGAAAATCCTATCGTTTCCGTAGAAACGTATCTTGATTTAGAAGTACAATGCAGGGAATCCAGAGTATTTCATATGGACGCTAATTGCGTGTTAATTCGTCAATGTGAGGGAGCGAGGGATGCAGTAAAGGAGGAATAATGCATCGGAAACGAGATACTCAGAACCCCAAAGAAAATCCTAACGTTTCCGTAAAAACGTATCTCGATATAGAAGGACAATGCATGGAATCCGGAGTATATCATATGGACGCTAATTGTGTGTTAATTCGTCAATGTGAGGGAGCGAGGGATGCAGTAAAGGAGGAATAGATGCAGTAAAGGAGGAATAATGCATCGGAAAAGAGATACTCGACTCCCAAAAGAAAATCCTATCGTTTCCGTAGAAACGTATCTCGTTTTAGAAAGATAATGCAGGGAACCCAGGGTAATTCATATGGACGCAAATTGTGTGTTAATTCGGCAATGTGAGGGAGCGAGGGATGCAGTAAATGAGGAATAATGCATCGGAAAAGAGATACTCGGAACCCCAAAGATAATCATATCGTTTCCGTAGAAACGTATCTCGATTTAGAAGGACAATGCAGGGAATCCAGAGTATTTCATATGGACGCAATTGTGTGTTAATTCGTCAATGTGAGGGAGTGAGGGATGCAGTAAAGGAGGAATAATGCATCGGAAAAGAGATACTGGGAACCCCAAAGAAAATCCTATCGTTTCCGTAGAAACGTATATCGATTTAGAAGGACAATGCAGGGAATTTAGAGTATATCTTATGGACGCAAATTGTGTGTTAATTCGTCAATGTGAGGAAGCGAGGGATGCAGTAAAGGAGGAATAATGCATCGGAAAAGAGATACGCGGAACCCCAAAGAAAATCCTATCCTTTCCGTAGAAACGTATCTCGATTTAGAAGGACAATGCAGGGAATCCAGAGTATTTCATATGGACGCAAATTGTGTGTTAATTCGTCAATGTGAGGGAGCGAGGGATGCAGTAAAGGAGGAATAATGCATCGGAAAAGAGATACTCGGAACCCCAAAGAAAATCCTATCGTTTCCGTAGAAACGAATCCCGATTTAGAAGGACAATGCAGGGAATCCAGAGTATTTCATATGGACGCAAATTGTGTGTTAATTCGTCAATGTGAGTAAGCGAGGGATGCAGTAAAGGAGGAATAATGCATCGGAAAAGAGATACTTGGAACCCCAAAGAAAGTCCTGTCGTTTCCGTAGAATCGTATCTCGATTTAGAAGGACAATGCAGGGATTCCAGAGTATTTCATATGGACGCAAATTGTGTGTTAATTCGTCAATGTGAGGGAGCGAGGGATGCAGTAAAAGAGTAAAAATGCATCGGAAAAGAGATACTCGGAACCCCAAAGAAAATCCTATCGTTTCCGTAGAGACGTATCTCGATTTAGAAAGACAATGCAGTGAATCCAGAGTATTTCATGTGGACGCAAATTGTGTGTTAATTCGTCAATGTGAGGGAGCGAGGGATGCAGTAAAGGATGAATAATGCATCGGAAAAGAGATACTCGGAACCCCAAAGGAAATCCTATCGTTTCCGTAGAAACGTATCTCGATATAGAAGGACAATGCAGGGAATCCGGAGTATATCATATGGACGCAAATTGTGTGTTAATTCGTCAATGTGAGGGAGCGAGGGATGCAGTAAAGGAGGAATAGATGCAGTAAAGGAGGAATAATGCATCGGAAAAGAGATACTCGACTCCCAAAAGAAAATCCTATCGTTTCCGTAGAAACGTATCTCGTTTTAGAAACATAATGCAGGGAACCCAGAGTAATTCATATGGACGCAAATTGTGTGTTAATTCGGCAATGTGAGGGAGCGAGGGATGCAGTAAATGAGGAATAATGCATCGGAAAAGAGATACTCGGAACCCCAAAGAAAATCCTATCGTTTCCGTAGAAACGTATCTCGATTTAGAAGGACAATGCAAGGAATCCAGAGTATTTCATATGGACGCAAATTGTGTGTTAATTCGTCAATGTGAGGGAACGAGGGATGCAGTAAAGGAGGAATAATGCATCGGAAAAGAGATACTCGGAACCCCAAAGAAAATCCTATCGTTTCCGTAGAAACGTACCTTGATTTAGAAGGACAATGCAGGGAATCCAGAGTATTTCATATGGACGCAATTGTGTGTTAATTCGTCAATGTGAGGGAGGGAGGGATGCAGTAAAGGAGGAATAATGCATCGGAAAAGAGATACTGGGAACCCCAAAGAAAATCCTATCGTTTCCGTAGAAACGTATATCGATTTAGAAGGACAATGCAGGGAATTTAGAGTATATCTTATGGACGCAAATTGTGTGTTAATTCGTCAATGTGAGGAAGCGAGGGATGCAGTAAAGGAGGAATAATGCATCGGAAAAGAGATACGCGGAACCCCAAAGAAAATCCTATCCTTTCCGTAGAAACGTATCTCGATTTAGAAGGACAATGCAGGGAATCCAGAGTATTTCATATGGACGCAAATTGTGTGTTAATTCGTCAATGTGAGGGAGCGAGGGATGCAGTAAAGGAGGAATAATGCATCGGAAAAGAGATACTCGGAACCCCAAAGAAAATCCAATCGTTTCCGTAGAAACGAATCCCGATTTAGAAGGACAATGAAGGGAATCCAGAGTATTTCATATGGACGCAAATTGTGTGTTAATTCGTCAATGTGAGTAAGCGAGGGATGCAGTAAAGGAGGAATAATGCATCGGAAAAGAGATACTTGGAACCCCAAAGAAAGACCTGTCGTTTCCGTAGAATCGTATCTCGATTTAGAAGGACAATGCAGGAAATCCAGAGTATTTCATATGGACGCAAATTGTGTGTTAATTCGTCAATGTGAGGGAGCGAGGGATGCAGTAAAGGAGGAATAATGCATCGGAAAAGAGATACTCGGAACCCCAAAGAAAATCCTATCGTTTCCGTAGAAACGTATCTCGATTTAGAAGGACAATGCAGGAAATCCAGAGTATATCATATGGACGCAAATTGTGTGTTAATTCGTCAATGTGAGGGAGCGAGGGATGCAGTAAAGGATGAATAATGCATCGGAAAAGAGATACTCGGAACCCCAAAGGAAATCCTATCGTTTCCGTAGAAACGTATCTCGATATAGAAGGACAATGCAGGGAATCCGGAGTATATCATATGGACGCAAAATGTGTGTTAATTCGTCAATGTGAGGGAGCGAGGGATGCAGTAAAGGAGGAATAGATGCAGTAAAGGAGGAATAATGCATCGGAAAAGAGATACTCGGAACCCCAAAGAAAATCCTATCGTTTCCGTAGAAACGTATCTCGATTTAGAAGGACAATGCAGGGAATCCAGAGTATATCATATGGACGCAAATTGTGTGTTAATTCGTCAATGTGAGGAAGCGAGGGATGCAGTAAAGGAGGAATAATGCATCGGAAAAGAGATACTCGGAACCCCAATGAAAATCCTATCGTTTCCGTAAAAACGTATCTTGATTTAGAAGGACAATGCAGTGAATCCAGAGTATTTCATATGGACGCAAATTGTGTGTTAATTCGTCAATGTGAGGGAGCGAGGTATGCAGTAAAGGAGGAATTATGCATCGGAAAAGAGATACTCGGAACCCCAAAGAAAATCCTATCGTTTCCGAAGAATCGTATCTCGATTTAGAAGGACAATGCAGGGAATCCAGTGTATTTCATATGGACGCATATTGTGTGTTAATTCGTGAATGTGAGGGAGCGAGGGATGCAGTAATGGAGGAATAATGCATCGGAAAAGAGATACTCGACTCCCAAAAGAAAATCCTATCGTTTCCGTAGAAACGTATCTCGATTTAGAAAGATAATGCAGGGAACCCAGAGTATCTCATATGGACGCAATTTGTGTGTTAATTCGGCAATGTGAGGGAGCGAGGGATGCAGTAAAGGAGGAATAATGCATCGGAAAAGAGATGCTCGGAACCCCAAAGAAAATCCTATCGTTTCCGTAGAAACGAATCCCGATTTAGAAGGACAATGCAGGGAATCCAGAGTATTTCATATGGACGCAAATTGTGTGTTAATTCGTCAATGTGAGGGAACGAGGGATGCAGTAAAGGAGGAATAATGCATCGGAAAAGAGATACTCGGAACCCCAAAGAAAATCCTATCGTTTCTGTAGAAACGTATCTCGATTTAGAAGGACAATGCAGGGAATCCAGAGTATTTCATATGGACGCAAATTGTGTGTTAATTCGTCAATGTGAGTAAGCGAGGGATGCAGTAAAGGAGGAATAATGCATCGGAGAAGAGATACTCGGAACCCCAAAGAAAATCCTGTTGTTTCCGTAGAATCGTATCTCGATTTAGAAGGACAATGCAGGGATTCCAGAGTATTTCATATGGACGCAAATTGTATGTTAATTCGTCAATGTGGAGGAGCGAGGGATGCAGTAAAGGAGTAATAATGCATCGGAAAAGAGATACTCGGAACCCCAAAGATAATCCTATCGTTTCCGTAGAAACGTACCTTGATTTAGAAGGACAATGCAGGGAATCCAGAGTATTTCATATGGACGCAATTGTGTGTTAATTCGTCAATGTGAGGGAGTGAGGGATGCAGTAAAGGAGGAATAATGCATCGGAAAAGAGATACTGGGAACCCCAAAGAAAATCCTATCGTTTCCGTAGAAACGTATATCGATTTAGAAGGACAATGCAGGGAATTTAGAGTATATCTTATGGACGCAAATTGTGTGTTAATTCGTCAATGTGAGGAAGCGAGGGATGCAGTAAAGGAGGAATAATGCATCGGAAAAGAGATACGCGGAACCCCAAAGAAAATCCTATCCTTTCCGTAGAAACGTATCTCGATTTAGAAGGACAATGCAGGGAATCCAGAGTATTTCATATGGACGCAAATTGTGTGTTAATTCGTCAATGTGAGGGAGCGAGGGATGCAGTAAAGGAGGAATAATGCATCGGAAAAGAGATACTCGGAACCCCAAAGAAAATCCATCGTTTCCGTAGAAACGAATCCCGATTTAGAAGGACAATGCAGGGAATCCAGAGTATTTCATATGGACGCAAATTGTGTGTTAATTCGTCAATGTGAGTAAGCGAGGGATGCAGTAAAGGAGGAATAATGCATCGGAAAAGAGATAATTGGAACCCCAAAGAAAGTCCTGTCGTTTCCGTAGAATCGTATCTCGATTTAGAAGGACAATGCAGGAAATCCAGAGTATTTCATATGGACGCAAATTGTGTGTTAATTCGTCAATGTGAGGGAGCGAGGGATGCAGTAAAGGAGGAATAATGCATCGGAAAAGAGATACTCGGAACCCCAAAGAAAATCCTATCGTTTCCGTAGAAACGTATCTCGATTTAGAAGAACAATGCAGGAAATCCAGAGTATATCATATGGACGCAAATTGTGTGTTAATTCGTCAATGTGAGGGAGCGAGGGATGCAGTAAAGGATGAATAATGCATCGGAAAAGAGATACTAGGAACCCCAAAGGAAATCCTATCGTTTCCGTAGAAACGTATCTCGATATAGAAGGACAATGCAGGGAATCCGGAGTATATCATATGGACGCAAATTGTGTGTTAATTCGTCAATGTGAGGGAGCGAGGGATGCAGTAAAGGAGGAATAGATGCAGTAAAGGAGGAATAATGCATCGGAAAAGAGATACTCGACTCCCAAAAGAAAATCCTATCGTTTCCGTAGAAACGTATCTCGTTTTAGAAAGATAATGCAGGGAACCCAGAGTAATTCATATGGACGCAAATTGTGTGTTAATTCGGCAATGTGAGGGAGCGAGGGATGCAGTAAATGAGGGATAATGCATCGGAAAAGAGATACTCGGAACCCCAAAGAAAATCCTATCGTTTCCGTAGAAACGTATCTCGATTTAGAAGGACAATGCAAGGAATCCAGAGTATTTCATATGGACGCAAATTGTGTGTTAATTCGTCAATGTGAGGGAACGAGGGATGCAGTAAAGGAGGAATAATGCATCGGAAAAGAGATACTCGGAACCCCAAAGAAAATCCTATCGTTTCCGTAGAAACGTATCTTGATTTAGAAGGACAATGCAGGGAATCCAGAGTATTTCATATGGACGCAAATTGTGTGCTAATTCGTCAATGTGAGGGACCGAGGGATGCAGTAAAGGAGGAATAATGCATCGGAAAAGAGATACTCGGAACCCCAAAGAAAATCCTATCGTTTCCGTAGAAACGTATCTCGATTTAGAAGGACAATGCAGGGAATCCAGAGTATATCATATGGACGCAAATTGTGTGTTAATTCGTCAATGTGAGGAAGCGAGGGATGCAGTAAAGGAGGAATAATGCATCGGAAAAGAGATACTCGGAACCCCAATGAAAATCCTATCGTTTCCGTAAAAACGTATCTTGATTTAGAAGGACAATGCAGTGAATCCAGAGTATTTCATATGGACGCAAATTGTGTGTTAATTCGTCAATGTGAGGGAGCGAGGTATGCAGTAAAGGAGGAATTATGCATCGGAAAAGAGATACTCGGAACCCCAAAGAAAATCCTATCGTTTCCGTAGAATCGTATCTCGATTTAGAAGGACAATGCAGGGAATCCAGAGTATTTCATATGGACGCATATTGTGTGTTAATTCGTGAATGTGAGGGAGCGAGGGATGCAGTAATGGAGGAATAATGCATCGGAAAAGAGATACTCGACTCCCAAAAGAAAATCCTATCGTTTCCGTAGAAACGTATCTCGATTTAGAAAGATAATGCAGGGAACCCAGAGTATCTCATATGGACGCAATTTGTGTGTTAATTCGGCAATGTGAGGGAGCGAGGGATGCAGTAAAGGAGGAATAATGCATCGGAAAAGAGATGCTCGGAACCCCAAAGAAAATCCTATCGTTTCCGTAGAAACGAATCCCGATTTAGAAGGACAATGCAGGGAATCCAGAGTATTTCATATGGACGCAAATTGTGTGTTAATTCGTCAATGTGAGGGAACGAGGGATGCAGTAAAGGAGGAATAATGCATCGGAAAAGAGATACTCGGAACCCCAAAGAAAATCCTATCGTTTCTGTAGAAACGTATCTCGATTTAGAAGGACAATGCAGGGAATCCAGAGTATTTCATATGGACGCAAATTGTGTGTTAATTCGTCAATGTGAGTAAGCGAGGGATGCAGTAAAGGAGGAATAATGCATCGGAGAAGAGATACTCGGAACCCCAAAGAAAATCCTGTTGTTTCCGTAGAATCGTATCTCGATTTAGAAGGACAATGCAGGGATTCCAGAGTATTTCATATGGACGCAAATTGTATGTTAATTCGTCAATGTGAGGGAGCGAGGGATGCAGTAAAGGAGTAATAATGCATCGGAAAAGAGATACTCGGAACCCCAAAGAAAATCCTATCGTTTCCGTAGAGACGTATCTCGATTTAGAAAGACAATGCAGGGAATCCAGAGTATTTCATATGGACGCAAATTGTGTGTTAATTCGTCAATGTGAGGGAGCGAGGGATGCAGTAAAGGATGAATAATGCATCGGAAAAGAGATACTCGGAACCCCAAAGAAAATCCTATCGTTTCCGTAAAAACGTATCTCGATATAGAAGGACATGCAGGGAATCCGCAGTATATCATATGGACGCAAATTGTGTGTTAATTCGTCAATGTGAGGGAGCGAGGGATGCAGTAAAGGAGGAATAGATGCAGTAAACGAGGAATAATGCATCGGAAAAGAGATACTCGACTCCCAAAAGAAAATCCTATCGTTTCTGTAGAAACGTATCTCGATTTAGAAGGACAATGCAGGGAATCCAGAGTATTTCATATGGACGCAAATTGTGTGTTAATTCGTCAATGTGAGTAAGCGAGGGATGCAGTAAAGGAGGAATAATGCATCGGAAAAGAGATACTCGGAACCCCATAGAAAATCCTGTCGTTTCCGTAGAATCGTATCTCGATTTAGAAGGACAATGCAGGGATTCCAGAGTATTTCATATGGACGCAAATTGTATGTTAATACGTCAATGTGAGGGAGCGAGGGATGCAGTAAAGGAGTAATAATGCATCGGAAAAGAGATACTCGGAACCCCAAAGAAAATCCTATCGTTTCCGTAGAGACGTATCTCGATTTAGAAAGACAATGCAGGGAATCCAGAGTATTTCATATGGACGCAAATTGTGTGTTAATTCGTCAATGTGAGGGAGCGAGAGATGCAGTAAAGGATGAATAATGCATCGGAAAAGAGATACTCGGAACCCCAAAGAAAATCCTATCGTTTCCGTAGAAACGTACCTCGATATAGAAGGACAATGCAGGGAATCCGGAGTATATCATATGGACGCAAATTGTGTGTTAATTCGTCAATGTGAGTAAGCGGGGGATTCAGTAATGGAGGAATAGATGCAGTAAAGGAGGAATAATGCATCGGAAAAGAGATACTCGATTCCCAAAAGAAAATCCTATCGTTTCCGTAGAAACGTATCTCGATTTAGAAAGATAATGCAGGGATCCCAGAGTATTTCATATGGACGAAATTTGTGTGTCAATTCGGCAATGTGAGGGAGCGAGGGATGCATTAAAGGAGGAATAATGCATCGGAAAAGAGATACTCGGAACCCCAAAGAAAATCCTGTCGTTTCGGTAGAAACGAATCCCGATTTAGAAGGACAATGCAGGGAATCATGAGTATTTCATATGGACGCAAATTGTGTGTTAATTCGTCTATGTGAGGGAGCGAGGGGTGCAGTAAAGGAGGAATAATGCATCGGAAAAGAGATACTCGGAACCCCAAAGAAAATCCTATCTTTTCCGTAGAAACGTATCTCGATTTAGAAGGACAATGAAGGGAATCCAGAGTATTTCATATGGACGCAAATTGTGTGTTAATTCGTCAATGTGAGGGAGCGAGGGATGCAGTAAAGGAGGAATAATGCATCGGAAAAGAGATACTCGGAACCCCAAAGAAAATCCTATCGTTTCCGTAAAAACGTATCTCGATATAGAAGGACAATGCAGGGAATCCGGAGTATATCATATGGACGCAAATTGTGTGTTAATTCGTCAATGTGAGGGAGCGAGGGATGCAGTAAAGGAGGAATAGATGCAGTAAAGGAGGAATAATGCATAGGAAAAGAGATACTCGACTCCCAAATGAAAATCCTATCGTTTCTGTAGAAACATATCTCGTTTTAGAAAGGTAATGCAGGGAACCCAGAGTATTTCTTATGGACGCAAATTGTGTGTTAATTCGGCAATGTGAGGGAGCGAGGGATGCGGTAAATGAGGAATAATGCATCGGAAAAGAGATACTCGGAACCCCAAAGAAAATCCTATCGTTTCCGTAGAAACGTATCTCGATTTAGAAGGACAATGCAAGGAATCCAGAGTATTTCATATGGACGCAAATTGTGTGTTAATTCGTAAATGTGAGGGAGCGAGGGATGCAGTAAAGGAGGAATAATGCATCGCAAAAGAGATACTCGGAACCCCAAAGAAAATCATATCGTTTCCGTAGAAACGTATCTTGATTTAGAAGGACAATGCAGGGAATCCAGAGTGTTTCATATGGACGCAAATTGTGTGTTAATTCGTCAATGTGAGGGAGCGAGGAATGCAGTAAAGGAGGAATAATGCATCGGAAAAGAGATACTCGGAACCCCAAATAAAATCCTATCGTTTCCGTAGAAACGTATCTCGATTTAGAAGGACAATGCAGGAAATCCAGAGTATTTCATATGGACGCATATTGTGTGTTAATTCGTCAATGTGAGGGAGCGAGGGATGCAGTAATGGAGGAATAATGCATCGGAAAAGAGATACTCGACTCCCAAAAGAAAATCCTATCGTTTCCGTAGAAACGTATCTCGATTTAGAAAGATAATGAAGGGAACACAAAGTATTTCATATGGGCGCAAATTGTGTGTTAATTCGAATATGTGAGGGAGCGAGGGATGCAGTAAAGGAAGAATAATGCATCGCAAAAGAGATACTCGGAACCCCAAAGAAAATCCTATCGTTTCTGTAGAAACGTATCTCGATTTAGAAGGACAATGCAGGGAATCCAGAGTATTTCATATGGACGCAAATTGTGTGTTAATTCGTCAATGTGAGTTAGCGAGGGATGAAGTAAAGGAGGAATAATGCATCGGAAAAGAGATACTCGGAACCCCAAAGAAAATCCTGTCGTTTCCGTAGAATCGTATCTCGATTTAGAAGGACAACGCAGGGATTCCAGAGTATTTCATATGGACGCAAATTGTGTGTTAATTCGTCAATGTGAGGGAGCGAGGGATGCAGTAAAGGAGGAATAATGCATCGGAAAAGAGATACTCGGAACCCCAAAGAAAATCCTATCGTTTCCGTAGAGACTTATCTCGATTTAGAAAGACAATGCAGGGAATCCAGAGTATTTCATATGGACGCAAATTGTGTGTTAATTCGTCAATGTGAGGGAGCGAGGGATGCAGTAAAGGATGAATAATGCATCGGAAAAGAGATACTCGGAACCCCAAAGAAAATCCTATCGTTTCCGTAGAAACGTATCTCGATATAGAAGGACAATGCAGGGAATCCGGAGTATATCATATGGTCGCAAATTGTGTGTTAATTCGTCAATGTGAGGGAGCGAGGGATGCAGTAAAGGAGGAATAGATGCAGTAAAGGAGGAATAATGCATCGGAAAAGAGATACTCGACTCCCAAAAGAAAATCCTATCGTTTCCGTAGAAACGTATCTCGTTTTAGATAGATAATGCAGGGAACCCAGAGTATTTCATATTGACGCAAATTGTGTTTTAATTCGGCAATGTGAGGGAGCGAGGGATGCAGTAAAGGAGGAATAATTCATCGGACAGGAGATACTCGGCACCCCAAAGTAAATCCTATCGTTTCCGTAGAAACTTATCTCGATTTAGAAGGACAATGCAAAAAATCCAGAGTATTTCATATGGACGCAAATTGTGTGTTAATTCGTCAATGTGAGGGAGCGAGGGATGCAGGAAAGTAGGAATAATGCATCGGAAAAGAGATACTCGGAACCCCAAAGAAAATCCTATCGTTTCCGTAGAAACGTATCTCGATTTAGAAGGACAATGAAGGGAATCCAGAGTATTTCATATGGACGCAAATTGTGTGTTAATTCGTCAATGTGAGGGAGCGAGGGATGCAGTAAAGGAGGAATAATGCATCGGAAAAGAGATACTCGGAACCCCAAAGAAAATCCTTTCGTTTCCGTAGAAACGTATCTCGATTTAGAAGGACAATGCAGGGAATCCAGAGTATTTCATATGGACGCAATTTGTGTGTTAATTCGTCAATGTGAGGAAGCGAGGGATGCAGTAAAGGAGGAATAATGCATCGGAAAAGAGATACGCGGAACCCCAAAGAAAATCCTATAGTTTCCGTAGAAACGTATCTTGATTTAGAAGGACAATGCAGGGAATCCAGAGTATTTCATATGGACGCAAATTGTGTGTTAATTCGTCAATGTGAGGGAGCGAGGGATGCAGTAAAGGAGGAATAATGCATCGGAAAAGAGATACTCGGAACCCCAAAGAAAATCCTATCGTTTCCGTAAAAACGTATCTCGATATAGTAGGACAATGCAGGGAATCCGGAGTATATCATATGGACGCAAATTGAGTGTTAATTCGTCAATGTGAGGGAGCGAGGGATGCAGTAAAGGAGGAATAGATGCAGTAAAGGAGGAATAATGCATCGGAAAAGAGATACTCGACTCCCAAAAAAAATCCTATCGTTTCCGTAGAAACGTATTTCGTTTTAGAAAGATAATGCAGGGAACCCAGAGTATTTCATATGGATGCAAATTGTGTGTTAATTCGGCAATGTCAGGGAGCGAGGGATGCAGTAAATGAGGAATAATGCATCGGAAAAGAGATACTCGGAACCCCAAAGAAAATCCTATCGTTTCTGTAGAAACGTATCTCGATTTAGAAGGACAATGCAAGGAATCCAGAGTATTTCATATGGACACAAATTGTGTGTTAATTCGTCAATGTGAGGGAGTGAGGGATGCAGTAAAGGAGGAATAATGCATCGGAAAAGAGATACTCGGAACCCCAAAGAAAATCATATCGTTTCCGTAGAAACGTATCTTGATTTAGAAGGACAATGCAGGGAATCCAGAGTATTTCATATGGACGCAATTGTGTGTGAATTCATCAATGTGAGGGAGCGAGGGATGCAGTAAAGGAGGAATAATGCATCGGAAAAGAGATACTCGGAACCCCAAAGAAAATCCTATCGTTTCCGTAGAAACGTATCTCGATTTAGAATGACAATGCAGGGAATCCAGAGTATATCATATGGACGCAAATTGTGTGTTAATTCGTCAGTGTGAGGAAGCGAGGGATGCAGTAAAGGAGGAATAATGCATCGGAAAAGAGATACGCGGAACCCCAAAGAAAATCCTATCGTTTCCGTAGAAACGTATCTCGATTTAGAAGGACAATGCAGGGAATCCAGAGTATTTCATATGGACGCAAATTGTGTGTTAATTCGTCAATGTGAGGGAGCGAGGGATGCAGTAAAGGAGGAATAATGCATCGGAAAAGAGATACTCGGAACCCCAATGAAAATCCTATCGTTTCCGTAGAAACGTATCTTGATTTAGAAGGACAATGCAGGGAATCCAGAGTATTTCATATGGACGCAAATTGTGTGTTAATTCGTCAATGTGAGGGAGCGAGGGATGCAGTAAAGGAGGAATAATGCATCGGAAAAGAGATACTCGGAACCCCAAAGAAAATCCTATCGTTTCCGTAGAAATGTATCTCGATTTAGAAGGACAATGCAGGGAATCCAGAGTATTTCATATGGACGCATATTGTGTGTTAATTCGTCAATGTGAGGGAGCGAGGGATGCAGTAAAGTAGGAATAATGCATCGGAAAAGAGATACTCGGAACCCCAAAGAAAATCCTGTCGTTTCCGTAGAATCGTATCTCGATTTAGAAGGACAACGCAGGGATTCCAGAGTATTTCATATGGACGCAAAGTGTGTGTCAATTCGTCAATGTGAGGGAGCGAGGGATGCAGTAAAGGAGGAATAATGCATCGGAAAAGAGATACTCGGAACCCCAAAGAAAATCCTATCGTTTCCGTAGAGACGTATCTCGATTTAGAAAGACAATGCAGGGAATCCAGAGTATTTCATATGGACGCAAATTGTGTGTTAATTCGTCAATGTGAGGGAGCGAGGGATGCAGTAAAGGATGAATAATGCATCGGAAAAGAGATACTCGGAACCCCAAAGAAAATCCTATCGTATCCGTAGAAATGTATCTCGATATAGAAGGACAATGCAGGGAATCCGGAGTATATCATATGGACGCAAATTGTGTGTTAATTCGTCAATGTGAGGGAGCGAGGGATGCAGTAAAGGAGGAATAGATGCAGTAAAGGAGGAATAATGCATCGGAAAAGAGATACTCGACTCCCAAAAGAAAATCCTATCGTTTCCGTAGAAACGTATCTCGATTTAGAAGGACAATGAAGGGAATCCAGACTATTTCATATGGACGCAAATTGTGTGTTAATTCGTCAATGTGAGGGAGCGAGGGATGCAGTAAAGGAGGAATAATGCATCGGAAAAGAGATACTCGGAACCCCAAAGAAAATCCTATCGTTTCCGTAGAAACGTATCTCGATTTAGAAGGAGAATGCAGGGAATCGAGAGTATTTCATATGGACGCAATTTGTGTGTTAATTCGTGAATGTGAGGAAGCGAGGGATGCAGTAAAGGAGGAATAATGCATCGGAAAAGAGATACGCGGAACCCCAAAGAAAATCCTATCGTTTCCGTAGAAACGTATCTTGATTTAGAAGTACAATGCAGGGAATCCAGAGTATTTCATATGGACGCTAATTGTGTGTTAATTCGTCAATGTGAGGGAGCGAGGGATGCAGTAAAGGAGGAATAATGCATCGGAAAAGAGATACTCAGAACCCCAAAGAAAATCCTAACGTTTCCGTAAAAACGTATCTCGATATAGAAGGACAATGCATGGAATCCGGAGTATATCATATGGACGCTAATTGTGTGTTAATTCGTCAATGTGAGGGAGCGAGGGATGCAGTAAAGGAGGAATAGATGCAGTAAAGGATGAATAATGCATCGGAAAAGAGATACTCGACTCCCAAAAGAAAATCCTATCGTTTCCGTAGAAACGTATCTCATTTTAGAAAGATAATGCAGGGAACCCAGGGTATTTCATATGGACGCAAATTGTGTGTTAATTCGGCAATGTGAGTGAGCGAGGGATGCAGTAAATGAGGAATAATGCATCGGAAAAGAGATACTCGGAACCCCAAAGACAATCATATCGTTTCCGTAGAAACGTATCTCGATTTAGAAGGACAATGCAGGGAATCCAGAGTATTTCATATGGACGCAATTGTGTGTTAATTCGTCAATGTGAGGGAGTGAGGGATGCAGTAAAGGAGGAATAATGCATCGGAAAAGAGATACTGGGAACCCCAAAGAAAATCCTATCGTTTCCGTAGAAACGTATCTCGATTTAGAAGGACAATGCAGGGAATTTAGAGTATATCTTATGGACGCAAATTGTGTGTTAATTCGTCAATGTGAGGAAGCGAGGGATGCAGTAAAGGAGGAATAATGCATCGGAAAAGAGATACGCGGAACCCCAAAGAAAATCCTATCCTTTCCGTAGAAACGTATCTCGATTTAGAAGGACAATGCAGGGAATCCAGAGTATTTCATATGGACGCAAATTGTGTGCTAATTCGTCAATGTGAGGGAGCGAGGGATGCAGTAAAGGAGGAATAATGCATCGGAAGAGAGATACTCGGAACCCCAATGAAAATCCTATCGTTTCCGTAGAGACGTATCTTGATTTAGAAGGACAATGCAGGGAATCCAGAGTATTTCATATGGACGCAAATTGTGTGTTAATTCGTCAATGTGAGGGAGCGAGGTATGTAGTAAAGGAGGAATAATGCATCGGAAAAGAGATACTCGGAACCCCAAAGAAAATCCTATCGTTTCCGTAGAAACGTATCTCGATTTAGAAGGACAATGCAGGGAATCCAGAGTATTTCATATGGACGCATATTGTGTGTTAATTCGTCAATGTGAGGGAGCGAGGGATGCAGTAATGGAGGAATAATGCATCGGAAAAGAGATACTCGACTCCCAAATGAAAATCCTACCATTTCCGTAGAAACGTATCTCGATTTAGAATGATAATGCAGGGAACCCAGAGTATTTCAATTGGACGCAATTTGTGTGTTAATTCGGCAATGTGAGGGAGCGAGGGATGCAGTAAAGGAGGAATAATGCATCGGAAAAGAGATACTCGGAACCCCAAAGAAAATCCTATCGTTTCCGTAGAAACGAATCCCGATTTAGAAGGACAATGCAGGGAATCCAGAGTATTTCATATGGACGCAAATTGTGTGTTAATTCGTCAATGTGAGGGAACGAGGGATGCAGTAAAGGAGGAATAATGCATCGGAAAAGAGATACTCGGAACCCCAAAGAAAATCCTATCGTTTCTGTAGAAGCGTATCTCGATTTAGAAGGACAATGCAGGGAATCCAGAGTATTTCATATGGACGCAAATTGTGTGTTAATTCGTCAATGTGAGTAAGCGAGGGATGCAGTAAAGGAGGAATAATGCATCGGAAAAGAGATACTTGGAACCCCAAAGAAAATCCTGTCGTTTCCGTAGAATCGTATCTCGATTTAGAAGGACAATGCAGGGATTCCAGAGTATTTCATATGGACGCAAATTGTGTGTTAATTCGTCTATGTGAGGGAGCGAGGGATGCAGTAAAAGAGTAAAAATGCATCGGAAAAGAGATACTCGGAACCCCAAAGAAAATCCTATCGTTTCCGTAGAGACGTATCTCGATTTAGAAAGACAATGCAGTGAATCCAGAGTATTTCATGTGGACGCAAATTGTGTGTTAATTCGTCAATGTGAGGGAGCGAGGGATGCAGTAAAGGATGAATAATGCATCGGAAAAGAGATACTCGGAACCCCAAAGAAAATCCTATCGTTTCCGTAGAAACGTATCTCGATATAGAAGGACAATGCAGGGAATCCGGAGTATATCATATGGACGCAAATTGTGTGTTAATTCGTCAATGTGAGGGAGCGAGGGATGCAGTAAAGGAGGAATAGATGCAGTAAAGGAGGAATAATGCATCGGAAAAGAGATACTCGACTCCCAAAAGAAAATCCTATCGTTTCCGTAGAAACGTATCTCGTTTTAGAAAGATAATGCAGGGAACCCAGAGTATTTCATATTGACGCAAATAGTGTGTTATTTCGGCAATGTGAGGGAGCGAGGGATGCAGTAAAGGAGGAATAATGCATCGGAAAAGAGATACTCGGAACCCCAAAGAAAATCCTATCGTTTCCGTAGAAACGTATCTCGATTTAGAAGGACAATGCAAGGAATCCAGAGTATTTCATATGGACGCAAATTGTGTGTTAATTCGTCAATGTGAGGGAACGAGGGATGCAGTAAAGGAGGAATAATGCATCGGAAAAGAGATACTCGGAACCCCAAAGAAAATCATATCGTTTCCGTAGAAACGTATCTCGATTTAGAAGGACAATGCAGGGAATCCAGAGTATTTCATATGGACGCAAATTGTGTGCTAATTCGTCAATGTGAGGGAGCGAGGTATGCAGTAAAGGAGGAATTATGCATCGGAAAAGAGATACTCGGAACCCCAAAGAAAATCCTATCGTTTCCGTAGAAACGTATCTCGATTTAGAAGGACAATGCAGGGAATCCAGAGTATTTCATATGGACGCATATTGTGTGTTAATTCGTCAATGTGAGGGAGCGAGGGATGCAGTAATGGAGGAATAATGCATCGGAAAAGAGATACTCGACTCCCAAAAGAAAATCCTATCGTTTCCGTAGAAACGTATCTCGATTTAGAAAGATAATGCAGGGAACCCAGAGTATCTCATATGGACGCAATTTGTGTGTTAATTCGACAATGTGAGGGAGCGAGGGATGCAGTAAAGGAGGAATAATGCATCGGAAAAGAGATGCTCGGAACCCCAAAGAAAATCCTATCGTTTCCGTAGAAACGAATCCCGATTTAGAAGGACAATGCAGGGAATCCAGGGTATTTCATATGGACGCAAATTGTGTGTTAATTCGTCAATGTGAGGGAACGAGGGATGCAGTAAAGGAGGAATAATGCATCGGAAAAGAGATACTCGGAACCCCAAAGAAAATCCTATCGTTTCTGTAGAAACGTATCTCGATTTAGAAGGACAATGCAGGGAATCCAGAGTATTTCATATGGACGCAAATTGTGTGTTAATTCGTCAATGTGAGTAAGCGAGGGATGCAGTAAAGGAGGAATAATGCATCGGAAAAGAGATGCTCGGAACCCCAAAGAAAATCCTATCGTTTCCGTAGAAACGAATCCCGATTTAGAAGGACAATGCAGGGAATCCAGGGTATTTCATATGGACGCAAATTGTGTGTTAATTCGTCAATGTGAGGGAACGAGGGATGCAGTAAAGGAGGAATAATGCATCGGAAAAGAGATACTCGGAACCCCAAAGAAAATCCTATCGTTTCCGTAGAGACGTATCTCGATTTAGAAAGACAATGCAGGGAATCCAGAGTATTTCATATGGACGCAAATTGTGTGTTAATTCGTCAATGTGAGGGAGCGAGAGATGCAGTAAAGGATGAATAATGCATCGGAAAAGAGATACTCGGAACCCCAAAGAAAATCCTATCGTTTCCGTTGAAACGTAGCTCGATATAGAAGGACAATGCAGGGAATCCGGAGTATATCATATGGACGCAAATTGTGTGTTAATTCGTCAATGTGAGTAAGCGGGGGATTCAGTAATGGAGGAATAGATGCAGTAAAGGAGGAATAATGCATCGGAAAAGAGATACTCGACTCCCAAAAGAAAATCCTATCGTTTCCGTAAAAACGTATCTCGATTTAGAAAGATAATGCAGGGATCCCAGAGTCTTTCATATGGACGAAATTTGTGTGTTAATTCGGCAATGTGAGGGAACGAGGGATGCATTAAAGGAGGAATAATGCATCGGAAAAGAGATACTCGGAACCCCAAAGAAAATCCTGTCGTTTCGGTAGAAACGAATCCCGATTTAGAAAGACAATGCAGGGAATCCAGAGTATTTCATATGGACGCAAATTGTGTGTTAATTCGTCTATGTGAGGGAGCGAGGGGTGCAGTAAAGGAGCAATAATGCATCGGAAAAGAGATACTCGGAACCCCAAAGAAAATCCTATCGTTTCTGTAGAAACGTATCTCGATTTAGAAAGACAATGCAGGGAATCCAGAGTATATCATATGGACGCTAATTGTGTGTTAATTCGTCAATGTGAGGGAGCGAGGGATGCAGTAAAGGAGGAATAGATGCAGTAAAGGATGAATAATGCATCGGAAAAGAGATACTCGACTCCCAAAAGAAAATCCTATCGTTTCCGTAGAAACGTATCTCATTTTAGAAAGATAATGCAGGGAACCCAGGGTATTTCATATGGACGCAAATTGTGTGTTAATTCGGCAATGTGAGGGAGCGAGGGATGCAGTAAATGAGGAATAATGCATCGGAAAAGAGATACTCGGAACCCCAAAGATAATCATATCGTTTCCGTAGAAACGTATCTCGATTTAGAAGGACAATGCAGGGAATCCAGAGTATTTCATATGGACGCAATTGTGTGTTAATTCGTCAATGTGAGGGAGTGAGGGATGCAGTAAAGGAGGAATAATGCATCGGAAAAGAGATACTGGGAACCCCAAAGAAAATCCTATCGTTTCCGTAGAAACGTATCTCGATTTAGAAGGACAATGCAGGGAATTTAGAGTATATCTTATGGACGCAAATTGTGTGTTAATTCGTCAATGTGAGGAAGCGAGGGATGCAGTAAAGGAGGAATAATGCATCGGAAAAGAGATACGCGGAACCCCAAAGAAAATCCTATCCTTTCCGTAGAAACGTATCTCGATTTAGAAGGACAATGCAGGGAATCCAGAGTATTTCATATGGACGCAAATTGTGTGCTAATTCGTCAATGTGAGGGAGCGAGGGATGCAGTAAAGGAGGAATAATGCATCGGAAGAGAGATACTCGGAACCCCAATGAAAATCCTATCGTTTCCGTAGAGACGTATCTTGATTTAGAAGGACAATGCAGGGAATCCAGAGTATTTCATATGGACGCAAATTGTGTGTTAATTCGTCAATGTGAGGGAGCGAGGTATGTAGTAAAGGAGGAATAATGCATCGGAAAAGAGATACTCGGAACCCCAAAGAAAATCCTATCGTTTCCGTAGAAACGTATCTCGATTTAGAAGGACAATGCAGGGAATCCAGAGTATTTCATATGGACGCATATTGTGTGTTAATTCGTCAATGTGAGGGAGCGAGGGATGCAGTAATGGAGGAATAATGCATCGGAAAAGAGATACTCGACTCCCAAAAGAAAATCCTACCATTTCCGTAGAAACGTATCTCGATTTAGAATGATAATGCAGGGAACCCAGAGTATTTCAATTGGACGCAATTTGTGTGTTAATTCGGCAATGTGAGGGAGCGAGGGATGCAGTAAAGGAGGAATAATGCATCGGAAAAGAGATACTCGGAACCCCAAAGAAAATCCTATCGTTTCCGTAGAAACGAATCCCGATTTAGAAGGACAATGCAGGGAATCCAGAGTATTTCATATGGACGCAAATTGTGTGTTAATTCGTCAATGTGAGGGAACGAGGGATGCAGTAAAGGAGGAATAATGCATCGGAAAAGAGATACTCGGAACCCCAAAGAAAATCCTATCGTTTCTGTAGAAGCGTATCTCGATTTAGAAGGACAATGCAGGGAATCCAGAGTATTTCATATGGACGCAAATTGTGTGTTAATTCGTCAATGTGAGTAAGCGAGGGATGCAGTAAAGGAGGAATAATGCATCGGAAAAGAGATACTTGGAACCCCAAAGAAAATCCTGTCGTTTCCGTAGAATCGTATCGCGATTTAGAAGGACAATGCAGGGATTCCAGAGTATTTCATATGGACGCAAATTGTGTGTTAATTCGTCTATGTGAGGGAGCGAGGGATGCAGTAAAAGAGTAAAAATGCATCGGAAAAGAGATACTCGGAACCCCAAAGAAAATCCTATCGTTTCCGTAGAGACGTATCTCGATTTAGAAAGACAATGCAGTGAATCCAGAGTATTTCATGTGGACGCAAATTGTGTGTTAATTCGTCAATGTGAGGGAGCGAGGGATGCAGTAAAGGATGAATAATGCATCGGAAAAGAGATACTCGGAACCCCAAAGAAAATCCTATCGTTTCCGTAGAAACGTATCTCGATATAGAAGGACAATGCAGGGAATCCGGAGTACATCATATGGACGCAAATTGTGTGTTAATTCGTCAATGTGAGGGAGCGAGGGATGCAGTAAAGGAGGAATAGATGCAGTAAAGGAGGAATAATGCATCGGAAAAGAGATACTCGACTCCCAAAAGAAAATCCTATCGTTTCCGTAGAAACGTATCTCGTTTTAGAAAGATAATGCAGGGAACCCAGAGTATTTCATATTGACGCAAATAGTGTGTTATTTCGGCAATGTGAGGGAGCGAGGGATGCAGTAAAGGAGGAATAATGCATCGGAAAAGAGATACTCGGAACCCCAAAGAAAATCCTATCGTTTCCGTAGAAACGTATCTCGATTTAGAAGGACAATGCAAGGAATCCAGAGTATTTCATATGGACGCAAATTGTGTGTTAATTCGTCAATGTGAGGGAGCGATGGATGCAGTAAAGTAGGAATAATGCATCGGAAAAGATATACTCGGAACCCCAAAGAAAATTATATCGTTTCCGAAGAAACGTATCTCGATTTAGAAGGACAATGCAGGGAATCCAGAGTATTTCATATGGACGCAATTTGTGTGTTAATTCGTCAATGTGAGGAAGCGAGGGATGCAGTAATGGAGGAATAATGCATCGGAAAAGAGATACGCGGAACCACAAAGAAAATCCTATCGTTTCCGTAGAAACCTATCTCGATTTAGAAGGACAATGCATGGAATCCAGAGTATTTCATATGGACGCAAATTGTGTGTTAATTCGTCAGTGTGAGGGAGCGAGGGATGCAGTAAAGGAGGAATAATGCATCGGAAAAGAGATACTCGGAACCCCAAAGAAAATCCTATCGTTTCCGTAAAAACGTATCTCGATATAGAAGGACAATGCAGGGAATCCGGAGTATATCATATGGACGCAAATTGTGTGTTAATTCGTCAATGTGAGGGAGCGAGGGATGCAGCAAAGGAGGAATAGATGCAGTAAAGGGGGAATAATGCATCGGAAAAGAGATACTCGACTCCCAAAAGAAAATCCTATCGTTTCCGTAGAAACGTATCTCGTTTTAGAAAGATAATGCAGGGAACCCAGAGTAATTCATATGGACGCAAATTGTGTGTTAATTCGGCAATGTGAGGGAGCGAGGGATGCAGTAAATGAGGAATAATGCATCGGATAAGAGATACTCGGAACCCCAAAGAAAATCCTATCGTTTCCGTAGAAACGTATCTCGATTTAGAAGGACAATGCAAGGAATCCAGAGTATTTCATATGGACGCAAATTGTGTGTTAATTCGTCAATGTGAGGGAACGAGGGATGCAGTAAAGGAGGAATAATGCATCGGAAAAGAGATACTCGGAACCCCAAAGAAAATCATATCGTTTCCGTAGAAACGTATCTCGATTTAGAAGGACAATGCAGGGAATCCAGAGTATTTCATATGGACGCAAATTGTGTGCTAATTCGTCAATGTGAGGGAGCGAGGTATGCAGTAAAGGAGGAATTATGCATCGGAAAAGAGATACTCGGAACCCCAAAGAAAATCCTATCGTTTCCGTAGAAACGTATCTCGATTTAGAAGGACAATGCAGGGAATCCAGAGTATTTCATATGGACGCATATTGTGTGTTAATTCGTCAATGTGAGGGAGCGAGGGATGCAGTAATGGAGGAATAATGCATCGGAAAAGAGATACTCGACTCCCAAAAGAAAATCCTATCGTTTCCGTAGAAACGTATCTCGATTTAGAAAGATAATGCAGGGAACCCAGAGTATCTCATATGGACGCAATTTGTGTGTTAATTCGACAATGTGAGGGAGCGAGGGATGCAGTAAAGGAGGAATAATGCATCGGAAAAGAGATGCTCGGAACCCCAAAGAAAATCCTATCGTTTCCGTAGAAACGAATCCCGATTTAGAAGGACAATGCAGGGAATCCAGGGTATTTCATATGGACGCAAATTGTGTGTTAATTCGTCAATGTGAGGGAACGAGGGATGCAGTAAAGGAGGAATAATGCATCGGAAAAGAGGTACTCGGAACCCCAAAGAAAATCCTATCGTTTCTGTAGAAACGTATCTCGATTTAGAAGGACAATGCAGGGAATCCAGAGTATTTCATATGGACGCAAATTGTGTGTTAATTCGTCAATGTGAGTAAGCGAGGGATGCAGTAAAGGAGGAATAATGCATCGGAAAAGAGATGCTCGGAACCCCAAAGAAAATCCTATCGTTTCCGTAGAAACGAATCCCGATTTAGAAGGACAATGCAGGGAATCCAGGGTATTTCATATGGACGCAAATTGTGTGTTAATTCGTCAATGTGAGGGAACGAGGGATGCAGTAAAGGAGGAATAATGCATCGGAAAAGAGATACTCGGAACCCCAAAGAAAATCCTATCGTTTCCGTAGAGACGTATCTCGATTTAGAAAGACAATGCAGGGAATCCAGAGTATTTCATATGGACGCAAATTGTGTGTTAATTCGTCAATGTGAGGGAGCGAGAGATGCAGTAAAGGATGAATAATGCATCGGAAAAGAGATACTCGGAACCCCAAAGAAAATCCTATCGTTTCCGTTGAAACGTAGCTCGATATAGAAGGACAATGCAGGGAATCCGGAGTATATCATATGGACGCAAATTGTGTGTTAATTCGTCAATGTGAGTAAGCGGGGGATTCAGTAATGGAGGAATAGATGCAGTAAAGGAGGAATAATGCATCGGAAAAGAGATACTCGACTCCCAAAAGAAAATCCTATCGTTTCCGTAAAAACGTATCTCGATTTAGAAAGATAATGCAGGGATCCCAGAGTATTTCATATGGACGAAATTTGTGTGTTAATTCGGCAATGTGAGGGAACGAGGGATGCATTAAAGGAGGAATAATGCATCGGAAAAGAGATACTCGGAACCCCAAAGAAAATCCTGTCGTTTCGGTAGAAACGAATCCCGATTTAGAAAGACAATGCAGGGAATCCAGAGTATTTCATATGGACGCAAATTGTGTGTTAATTCGTCTATGTGAGGGAGCGAGGGGTGCAGTAAAGGAGCAATAATGCATCGGAAAAGAGATACTCGGAACCCCAAAGAAAATCCTATCGTTTCTGTAGAAACGTATCTCGATTTAGAAAGACAATGCAGGGAATCCAGAGTATTTCATATGGACGCAAATTGTGTGTTAATTCGTCAAAGTGAGGGAGCGAGGGATGCAGTAAAGGAGGAATAATGCATCGGAAAAGAGATACTCGACTCCCAAAAGAATATCCTATCGTTTCCGTAGAAACGTATCTCGTTTTAGAAAGATAATGCAGGGAACCCAGAGTATTTCATATGGACGCAAATTGTGTGTTAATTCGGCAATGTGAGGGAGCGAGGGATGCAGTAAATGAGGAATAATGCATCGGAAAAGAGATACTCGGAACCCCAACGAAAATCCTATCGTTTCCGTAGAAACGTATCTCGATTTAGAAGGACAATGCAGGGAATTTAGAGTATATCTCATGGACGCAAATTGTGTGTTAATTCGTCAATGTGAGGAAGCGAGGGATGCAGTAAAGGAGGAATAATGCATCGGAAAAGAGATACGCGGAACCCCAAAGAAAATCCTATCGTTTCCGTAGAAACGTATCTCGATTTAGAAGGACAATGCAGGGAATCCAGAGTATTTCAAATGGACGCAAATTGTGTGTTAATTCGTCAATGTGAGGGAGCGAGGGATGTAGTAATGGAGGAATAGTGCATCGGAAAAGAGATACTCGACTCCCAAAAGAAAATCCTATCGTTTCCGTAGAAACGTATCTCGATTTAGAATGATAATGCAGGGAACCCAGAGTATTTGAATTGGACGCAATTTGTGTGTTAATTCGGCAATGTGAGGGAGCGGGGGATGCAGTAAAGGAGGAATAATGCATCGGAAAAGAGATACTCGGAACCCCAAAGAAAATCCTATCGTTTCCGTAGAAACGGATGCCGATTTAGAAGGACAATGCAGGGAATCCAGAGTATTTCATATGGACGCAAATTGTGTGTTAATTCGTCAATGTGAGGGAACGAGGGATGCAGTAAAGGAGGAATAATGTATCGGAAAAGAGATACTCGGAACCCCAAAGAAAATCCTATCGTTTCTGTAGAAACGTATCTCGATTTAGAAGGACAATGCAGGGAATCCAGAGTATTTCATATGGACGCAAATTGTGTGTTAATTCGTCAATGTGAGTAAGCGAGGGATGCAGTAAATGAGGAACAATGCATCGGAAAAGAGATACTTGGAACCCCAAAGAAAATCCTGTCGTTTCCGTAGAATCGTATCTCGATTTAGAAGGACAATGCAGGGATTCCAGAGTATATCATATGGACGCAAATTGTGTGTCAATTCGTCAATGTGAGGGTGCGAGGGATGCAGTAAAGGAGTAGTAATGCATCGGAAAAGAGATACTCGGAACCCCAAAGAAAATCCTATCGTTTCCGTAGAGACGTATCTCGATTTAGAAAGACAAGCAGGGAATCCAGAGTATTTCATGTGGACGCAAATTGTGTGTTATTTCTTCAATGTGAGGGAGCGAGGGATGCAGTAAAGGATGAATAAAGCATCGGAAAAGAGATACTCGGAACCCCAAAGAAAAACCTATCGTTTCCATAGAAACGTATCTCGATATAGAAGGACAATGCAGGGAATCCGGAGTATATCATATGGACGCAAATTGTGTGTTAATTCGTCAATGTGAGGGAGCGAGGGATGCAGTAAAGGAGGAATAGATGCAGTAAAGGAGGAATAATGCATCGGAAAAGAGATACTCGACTCCCAAAAGAAAATCCTATCGTTTCCGTAGAAACGTATCTCGTTTTAGAAAGATAATGCAGGGAACCCAGAGTATTTCATATTGACTCAAATTGTGTGTTATTTCGGCAATGTGAGGGAGCGAGGGATGCAGTAAAGGAGGAATAATGCATCGGAAAAGAGATACTCGGAACCCCAAAGAAAATCTTATCGTTTCCGTAGTAACGTATCTCGATTTAGAAGGACAATGCAAGGAATCCAGAGTATTTCATATGGACGCAAATTGTGTGTTAATTCGTCAATGTGAGGGAGCGAGGGATGCAGTAAAGTAGGAATAATGCATCGGAAAAGAGATACTAAGAACCCCAAAGAAAATCCTATCGTTTCCGTAGAAACGTATCTCGATTTAGAAGGACAATGAAGGGAATCCAGAGTATTTCATATGGACGCAAATTGTGTGTTAATTCGTCAATGTGAGAGAGCGAGGGATGCGTTAAAGGAGGAATAATGCATCGGAAAAGAGATACTCGGAACCCCAAAGAAAATCCTATCGGTTCCGTAGAAACGTATCTCGATTTAGAAGGACAATGCAGGGAATCCAGAGTATTTCATATGGACGCAATTGTGTGTTAATTCGTCAATGTGAGGGAGCGAGGGATGCAGTAAAGGAGGAATAATGCATCGGCAAAGAGATGCACGGAACCCCAATGAAAATCCTATCGTTTCCGTAGAGACGTATCTTGATTTGGAAGGACATTGCAGGGAATCCAGAGTATTTCATATGGACGGAAATTGTGTGTTAATTCGTCAATGTGAGGGAGCGAGGGATGCAGTAAAGGAGGAATAATGCATCGGAAAAGAGATACTCGGAACCACAAAGAAAATCCTATCGTTTCCGTAGAAACGTATCTCGATTTAGAAGGACAATGCAGGGAATCCAGAGTATTTCATATAGACGCATATTGTGTGTTAATTCGTCAATGTGAGGGAGCGAGGGATGCAGTAAAGGATGAATAATGCATCGGAAAAGAGATACTCGACTCCCAAAAGAAAATCCTTTCGTTTCCGTAGAAACGTATCTCGATTTAGAAAGATAATGCAGGGATCCCAGAGTATTTCATATGGACGAGATTTGTGTGTTAATTCGGCAATGTTAGGGAGCGAGGGATGCAGTAAAGGAGGAATAATGCATCGGAAAAGAGATACTCGGAACCCCAAAGAAAATCCTGTCGTTTCGGTAGAAACGAATCCCGATTTAGAAGGACAATGCAGGGAATCCAGAGTATTTCATATGGACGCAAATTGTGTGTTAATTCGTCAATGTGAGGGAGCGAGGGATGCAGTAAAGGAGGAATAGATGCAGTAAACGAGGAATAATGCATCGGAAAAGAGATACTCGACTCCCAAAAGAAAATCCTATCGTTTCTGTAGAAACGTATCTCGATTTAGAAGGACAATGCAGGGAATCCAGAGTATTTCATATGGACGCAAATTGCGTGTTAATTCGTCAATGTGAGGGAGCGAGAGATGCAGTAAAGGATGAATAATGCATCGGATAAGAGATACTCGGAACCCCAAAAAAAATCCTATCGTTTCCGTAGAAACGTATCTCGATATAGAAGGACAATGCAGGGAATCCGGAGTATATCATATGGACGCAAATTGTGTGTTAATTCGTCAATGTGAGGGAGCGAGGGATGCAGTAAAGGATGAATAATGCATCGGAAAAGAGATACTCGGAACCCCAAAGAAAATCCTATCGTTTCCGTAAAAACGTATCTCGATATAGAAGGACAATGCAGGGAATCCGGAGTATATCATATGGACGCAAATTGTGTGTTAATTCGTCAATGTGAGGGAGCGAGGGATGCAGTAAAGGAGGAATAGATGCAGTAAACGAGGAATAATGCATCGGAAGAGAGATACTCGACTCCCAAAAGAAAATCCTATCGTTTCCGTATAAACGTATCTCGATTTAGAAAGATAATGCAGGGATCCCAGAGTATTTCATATGGACGAAATTTGTGTGTTAATTCGGCAATGTGAGGGAGCGAGGGATGCAGTAAAGGAGGAATAATGCATCGGAAAAGAGATACGCGGAACCCCAAAGAAAATCCTATCGTTTCCGTAGAAACGTATCTCGATTTACAAGGACAATGCAGGGAATCCAGAGTATTTCAAATGGACGCAAATTGTGTGTTAATTCGTCAATGTGAGGGAGCGAGGGATGCAGTAATGGAGGAATAATGCATCGGAAAAGAGATACTCGACTCTCAAAAGAAAATCCTATCGTTTCCGTAGAAACGTATCTCGATTTAGAATGATAATGCAGGGAACCCAGAGTATTTCAATTGGACGCGATTTGTGTGTTAATTCGGCAATGTGAGGGAGCGAGGGATGCAGTAAAGGAGGAATAATGCATCGGAAAAGAGATACTCGGAACCCCAAAGAAAATCCTATCGTTTCCGTAGAAACGAATCCCGATTTAGAAGGACAATGCAGGGAATCCAGAGTATTTCATATGGACGCAAATTGTGTGTTAATTCGTCTATGTGAGGGAGCGAGGGGTGCAGTAAAGGAGGAATAATGCATCGGAAAAGAGATACTCGGAACCCCAAAGAAAATCCTATCGTTTCCGTAGAAACGTATCTCGATTTAGAAAGACAATGCAGGGAATCCAGAGTATTTCATATGGACGCAAATTGTGTGTTAATTCGGCAATGTGAGGGAGCGAGGGATGCAGTAAATGAGGAATAATGCATCGGAAAAGAGATACTCGGAACCCCAAAGAAAATCATATCGTTTCCGTAGAAACGTATCTCGATCTAGAAGGACAATGCAGGGAATCCAGAGTATTTCATATGGACGCAATTCTGTGTTAAATCGTCAATGTGAGGGAGCGAGGGATGCAGTAAAGGAGGAATAATGCATCGGAAAAGAGATACTCGGAACCCCAAAGAAAATCCTATCGTTTCCGTAGAAATGTATCTCGATTTAGAAGGACAATGCAGGGAATTTAGAGTATATCTTATGGACGCAAATTGTGTGTTAATTCGTCAATGTGAGGAAGCGAGGGATGCAGTAAAGGAGGAATAATGCATCGGAAAAGAGATACGCGGAACCCCAAAGAAAATCCTATCGTTTCCGTAGAAACGTATCTCGATTTACAAGGACAATGCAGGGAATCCAGAGTATTTCAAATGGACGCAAATTGTGTGTTAATTCGTCAATGTGAGGGAGCGAGGGATGCAGTAATGGAGGAATAATGCATCGGAAAAGAGATACTCGACTCCCAAAAGAAAATCCTATCGTTTCCGTAGAAACGTATCTCGATTTAGAATGATAATGCAGGGAACCCAGAGTATTTCAATTGGACGCAATTTGTGTGTTAATTCGGCAATGTGAGGGAGCGAGGGATGCAGTAAAGGAGGAATAATGCATCGGAAAAGAGATACTCGGAACCCCAAAGAAAATCCTATCGTTTCCGTAGAAACGAATCCCGATTTAGAAGGACAATGCAGGGAATCCAGAGTATTTCATATGGACGCAAATTGTGTGTTAATTCGTCAATGTGAGGGAGCGAGGGATGCAGTAAAGGAGGAATAGATGCAGTAAAGGAGGAATAATGCATCGGAAAAGAGATACTCGACTCCCAAAAGAAAATCCTATCGTTTCCGTAGAAACGTATCTCGTTTTAGAAAGATAATGCAGGGAACCCAAAGTATTTCATATTGACGCAAATTGTGTGTTATTTCGGCAATGTGAGGGAGCGAGGGATGCAGTAAAGGATGAATAATGCATCGGAAAAGAGATACTCGGAACCCCAAAGAAAGTCCTATCGTTTCCGTAGAAACGTATCTCGATTTAGAAGGACAATGCAAGGAATCCAGAGTATTTCATATGGACGCAAATTGTGTGTTAATTCGTCAATGTGAGGGAGCGAGGGATGCAGTAAAGTAGGAATAATGCATCGGAAAAGAGATACTCGGAACCCCAAAGAAAATCCTATTGTTTCCGTAGAAACGTATCTCGATTTAGAAGGACAATGAAGGGAATCCAGAGTATTTCATATGGACGCAAATTGTGTGTTAATTCGTCAATTTGAGGGAGCGAGGGATACAGTAAAGGAGGAATAATGCATCGGAAAAGAGATACACGGAACCCCAAAGAAAATCCTATCGTTTCCGTAGAAACGTATCTCGATTTAGAAGGACAATGCAGGGAATCCAGAGTATTTCATATGGACGCAATTGTGTGTTAATTCGTCAATGTGAGGGAGCGAGGGATGCAGTAAAGGAGGAATAATGCATCGGAAAAGAGATACACGGAACCCCAATGAAAATCCTATCGTTTCCGTAGACACGTATCTTGATTTAGAAGGACAATGCAGGGAATCCAGAGTATTTCATATGGACGCAAATTGTGTGTTAATTCGTCAATGTGAGGGAGCGAGGGATGCAGTAAAGGAGGAATAATGCATCGGAAAAGAGATACTCGGAACCACAAAGAAAATCCTATCGTTTCCGTAGAAACGTATCTCGATTTAGAAGGACAATGCAGGGAATCCAGAGTATTTCATATGGACGAATATTGTGTGTTAATTCGTCAATGTGAGGGAGCGAGGGATGCAGTAATGGAGGAATAATGCATCGGAAAAGAGATACTCGACTATTAAAAGAAAATCCTATCGTTTCCGTAGAAACGTATCTCGATTTATAATGATAATGCAGGGAACCCAGAGTATTTCAATTGCACGCAATTTGTGTGTTAATTCGGCAATGTGAGAAGGCGAGGGATGCAGTAAAGGAGGAATAACGCATCGGAAAAGAGATACTCGGAACCCCAAAGAAAATCCTATCGTTTCCGTAGAAACGTATCTCGATTTAGAAGGACAATGAAGGGAATCCAGAGTATTTCATATGGACGCAAATTGTGTGTTAATTCGTCAATGTGAGAGAGCGAGGGATGCAGTAAAGGAGGAATAATGCATCGGAAAAGAGATACTCGGAACCCCAAAGGAAATCCTATCGTTTCCGTAGAAACGTATCTCGATTTAGAAGGACAATGCAGGGAATCCAGAGTATTTCATATGGACGCAATTGTGTGTTAATTCGTCAATGTGAGGGAGCGAGGGATGCAGTAAAGGAGGAATAATGCATCGGCAAAGAGATACACGGAACCCCAATGAAAATCCTATCGTTTCCGTAGAGACGTATCTTGATTTAGAAGGACATTGCAGGGAATCCAGAGTATTTCATATGGACGCAAATTGTGTGTTAATTCGTCAATGTGAGGGAGCGAGGGATGCAGTAAAGGAGGAATAATGCATCGGAAAAGAGATACTCGGAACCACAAAGAAAATCCTATCGTTTCCGTAGAAACGTATCTCGATTTAGAAGGACAATGCAGGGAATCCAGAGTATTTCATATGGACGCATATTGTGTGTTAATTCGTCAATGTGAGGGAGCGAGGGATGCAGTAATGGAGGAATAATGCATCGGAAAAGAGATACTCGACTCCCAAAAGAAAATCCTATCGTTTCCGTAGAAACGTATCTCGATTTAGAATGATAATGCAGGGAACCCAGAGTATTTCAATTGCACGCAATTTGTGTGTTAATTTGGCAATGTGAGAAGGCGAGGGATGCAGTAAAGGAGGAATAACGCATCGGAAAAGAGATACTCGAAACCCCAAAGAAAATCCTATCGTTTCCGTAGAAACGTATCTCGATTTAGAAGGACAATGCAGGGAATCCTGAGTATTTCATATGGACGCATATTGTGTGTTAATTCTTCAATGTGAGGGAGCGAGGGATGCAGTAATGGAGGAATAATGCATCGGAAGAGAGATACTCGACTCCCAAAAGAAAATCCTATCGTTTCCGTAGAAACGTATCTCGATTTAGAAAGATAATGCAGGGATCCCAGAGTATTTCATATGGACGAAATTTGTGTGTTAATTCGGCAATGTGAGGGAGCGAGGGATGCAGTAAAGGAGGAATAATGCATCGGAAAAGAGATACTGGGAACCCCAAAGAAAATCCTGTCGTTTCGGTAGAAACGAATCCCGATTTAGAAGGACAATGCAGGGAATCCAGAGTATTTCATATGGACGCAAATTGTGTGTTAATTCGTCTATGTGAGGGAGCGAGGGATGCAGTAAAGGAGTAATAATGCATCGGAAAAGAGATACTCGGAACCCCAAAGAAAATCCTATCGTTTCCGTAGAGACGTATCTCGATTTAGAAAGACAATGCAGGGAATCCAGAGTATTTCATATGGACGCAAATTGTGTGTTAATTCGTCAATGTGAGGGAGCGAGGGATGCAGTAAAGGATGAATAATGCATCGGAAAAGAGATACTCGGAACCCCAAAGAAAATCCTATCGTTTCCGTAAAAACGTATCTCGATATAGAAGGACAATGCAGGGAATCCGGAGTATATCATATGGACGCAAATTGTGTGTTAATTCGTCAATGTGAGGGAGCGAGGGATGCAGTAAAGGAGGAATAGATGCAGTAAACGAGGAATAATGCATCGGAAAAGAGATACTCGACTCCCAAAAGAAAATCCTATCGTTTCTGTAGAAACGTATCTCGATTTAGAAGGACTATGCAGGGAATCCAGAGTATTTCATATGGACGCAAATTGTGTGTTAATTCGTCAATGTGAGGGAGCGAGAGATGCAGCAAAGGATGAATAATGCATCGGAAAAGCGATACTCGGAACCCCAAAAAAAATCCTATCGTTTCCGTAGAAACGTATCTCGATATAGAAGGACAATGCAGGGAATCCGGAGTATATCATATGGACGCAAATTGTGTGTTAATTCGTCAATGTGAGTAAGCGGGGGATTCAGTAATGGAGGAATAGATGCAGTAAAGGAGGAATAATGCATCGGAAAAGAGATACTCGACTCCCAAAAGAAAATCCTATCGTTTCCGTAGAATCGTATCTCGATTTAGAAAGATAATGCAGGGATCCCAGAGTATTTCATATGGACGCAAAATGTGTGTTAATTCGTCAATGTGAGGGAGCGAGGGATGCAGTAAAGGAGTAATAATGCATCGGAAAAGAGATACTCGGAACCCCCAAAGAAAATCCTATCGTTTCCGTAGAGACGTATCTCGATTTAGAAAGACAATGCAGGGAATCCAGAGTACTTCATGTGGACGCAAATTGTGTGTTAATTCGTCAATGTGAGGGAGCGAGGGATGCAGTAAAGGATGAATAATGCATCGGAAAAGAGATACTCGGAACCCCAAAGAAAATCCTATCGTTTCCGTAGAAACGTATCTCGATATAGAAGGACAATGCAGGGAATCCGGAGTATATCATATGGACGCAAATTGTGTGTTAATTCGTCAATGTGAGGGAGCGAGGGATGCAGTAAAGGAGGAATAGATGCAGTAAAGGAGGAATAATGCATCGGAAAAGAGATACTCGACTCCCAAAAGAAAATCCTATCGTTTCCGTAGAAACGTATCTCGTTTTAGAAAGATAATGCAGGGAACCCAAAGTATTTCATATTGACGCAAATTGTGTGTTATTTCGGCAATGTGAGGGAGCGAGGGATGCAGTAAAGGATGAATAATGCATCGGAAAAGAGATACTCGGAACCCCAAAGAAAGTCCTATCGTTTCCGTAGAAACGTATCTCGATTTAGAAGGACAATGCAAGGAATCCAGAGTATTTCATATGGACGCAAATTGTGTGTTAATTCGTCAATGTGAGGGAGCGAGGGATGCAGTAAAGTAGGAATAATGCATCGGAAAAGAGATACTCGGAACCCCAAAGAAAATCCTATTGTTTCCGTAGAAACGTATCTCGATTTAGAAGGACATTGAAGGGAATCCAGAGTATTTCATATGGACGCAAATTGTGTGTTAATTCGTCAATTTGAGGGAGCGAGGGATACAGTAAAGGAGGAATAATGCATCGGAAAAGAGATACACGGAACCCCAAAGAAAATCCTATCGTTTCCGTAGAAACGTATCTCGATTTAGAAGGACAATGCAGGGAATCCAGAGTATTTCATATGGACGCAATTGTGTGTTAATTCGTCAATGTGAGGGAGCGAGGGATGCAGTAAAGGAGGAATAATGCATCGGAAAAGAGATACACGGAACCCCAATGAAAATCCTATCGTTTCCGTAGAGACGTATCTTGATTTAGAAGGACAATGCCGGGAATCCAGAGTATTTCATATGGACGCAAATTGTGTGTTAATTCGTCAATGTGAGGGAGCGAGGGATGCAGTAAAGGAGGAATAATGCATCGGAAAAGAGATACTCGGAACCACAAAGAAAATCCTATCGTTTCCGTAGAAACGTATCTCGATTTAGAAGGACAATGCAGGGAATCCAGAGTATTTCATATGGACGAATATTGTGTGTTAATTCGTCAATGTGAGGGAGCGAGGGATGCAGTAAGGGAGGAATAATGCATCGGAAAAGAGATACTCGACTATTAAAAGAAAATCCTATCGTTTCCGTAGAAACGTATCTCGATTTATAATGATAATGCAGGGAACCCAGAGTATTTCAATTGCACGCAATTTGTGTGTTAATTCGGCAATGTGAGAAGGCGAGGGATGCAGTAAAGGAGGAATAACGCATCGGAAAAGAGATACTCGGAACCCCAAAGAAAATCCTATCGTTTCCGTAGAAACGTATCTCGATTTAGAAGGACAATGAAGGGAATCCAGAGTATTTCATATGGACGCAAATTGTGTGTTAATTCGTCAATGTGAGAGAGCGAGGGATGCAGTAAAGGAGGAATAATGCATCGGAAAAGAGATACTCGGAACCCCAAAGGAAATCCTATCGTTTCCGTAGAAACGTATCTCGATTTAGAAGGACAATGCAGGGAATCCAGAGTATTTCATATGGACGCAATTGTGTGTTAATTCGTCAATGTGAGGGAGCGAGGGATGCAGTAAAGGAGGAATAATGCATCGGCAAAGAGATACACGGAACCCCAATGAAAATCCTATCGTTTCCGTAGAGACGTATCTTGATTTAGAAGGACATTGCAGGGAATCCAGAGTATTTCATATGGACGCAAATTGTGTGTTAATTCGTCAATGTGAGGGAGCGAGGGATGCAGTAAAGGAGGAATAATGCATCGGAAAAGAGATACTCGGAACCACAAAGAAAATCCTATCGTTTCCGTAGAAACGTATCTCGATTTAGAAGGACAATGCAGGGAATCCAGAGTATTTCATATGGACGCATATTGTGTGTTAATTCGTCAATGTGAGGGAGCGAGGGATGCAGTAATGGAGGAATAATGCATCGGAAAAGAGATACTCGACTCCCAAAAGAAAATCCTATCGTTTCCGTAGAAACGTATCTCGATTTAGAATGATAATGCAGGGAACCCAGAGTATTTCAATTGCACGCAATTTGTGTGTTAATTTGGCAATGTGAGAAGGCGAGGGATGCAGTAAAGGAGGAATAACGCATCGGAAAAGAGATACTCGGAACCCCAAAGAAAATCCTATCGTTTCCGTAGAAACGTATCTCGATTTAGAAGGACAATGCAGGGAATCCTGAGTATTTCATATGGACGCATATTGTGTGTTAATTCTTCAATGTGAGGGAGCGAGGGATGCAGTAATGGAGGAATAATGCATCGGAAGAGAGATACTCGACTCCCAAAAGAAAATCCTATCGTTTCCGTAGAAACGTATCTCGATTTTGAAAGATAATGCAGGGATCCCAGAATATTTCATATGGACGAAATTTGTGTGTTAATTCGGCAATGTGAGGGAGCGAGGGATGCAGTAAAGGAGGAATAATGCATCGGAAAAGAGATACTGGGAACCCCAAAGAAAATCCTGTCGTTTCGGTAGAAACGAATCCCGATTTAGAAGGACAATGCAGGGAATCCAGAGTATTTCATATGGACGCAAACTGTGTGTTAATTCGTCTATGTGAGGGAGCGAGGGATGCAGTAAAGGAGTAATAATGCATCGGAAAAGAGATACTCGGAACCCCAAAGAAAATCCTATCGTTTCCGTAGAGACGTATCTCGATTTAGAAAGACAATGCAGGGAATCCAGAGTATTTCATATGGACGCAAATTGTGTGTTAATTCGTCAATGTGAGGGAGCGAGGGATGCAGTAAAGGATGAATAATGCATCGGAAAAGAGATACTCGGAACCCCAAAGAAAATCCTATCGTTTCCGTAAAAACGTATCTCGATATAGAAGGACAATGCAGGGAATCCGGAGTATATCATATGGACGCAAATTGTGTGTTAATTCGTCAATGTGAGGGAGCGAGGGATGCAGTAAAGGAGGAATAGATGCAGTAAACGAGGAATAATGCATCGGAAAAGAGATACTCGACTCCCAAAAGAAAATCCTATCGTTTCTGTAGAAACGTATCTCGATTTAGAAGGACTATGCAGGGAATCCAGAGTATTTCATATGGACGCAAATTGTGTGTTAATTCGTCAATGTGAGTAAGCGGGGGATTCAGTAATGGAGGAATAGATGCAGTAAAGGAGGAATAATGCATCGGAAAAGAGATACTCGACTCCCAAAAGAAAATCCTATCGTTTCCGTAGAATCGTATCTCGATTTAGAAAGATAATGCAGGGATCCCAGAGTATTTCATATGGACGAAATTTGTGTGTTAATTCGGCAATGTGAGGGAGCGAGGGATGCATTAAAGGAGGAATAATGCATCGGAAAAGAGATACTCGGAACCCCAAAGAAAATCCTGTCGTTTCGGTAGAAACGAATCCCGATTTAGAAGGACAATGCAGAGAATCCAGAGTATTTCATATGGACGCAAATTGTGTGTTAATTCGTCTATGTGAGGGAGCGAGGGGTGCAGTAAAGGAGGAATAATGCATCGGCAAAGAGATAGTCGGAACCCCAAAGAAAATCCTATCGTTTCCGTAGAAACGTATCTCGATTTAGAAAGACAATGCAGGGAATCCAGAGTATTTCATATGGACGCAAATTGTGTGTTAATTCGGCAATGTGAGGGAGCGAGGGATGCAGTAAATGAGGAATAATGCATCGGAAAAGAGATACTCGGAACCCCAAAGAAAATCATATCGTTTCCGTAGAAACGTATCTCGATCTAGAAGGACAATGCAGGGAATCCAGAGTATTTCATATGGACGCAATTCTGTGTTAAATCGTCAATGTGAGGGAGCGAGGGATGCAGTAAAGGAGGAATAATGCATCGGAAAAGAGATACTCGGAACCCCAAAGAAAATCCTATCGTTTCCGTAGAAATGTATCTCGATTTAGAAGGACAATGCAGGGAATTTAGAGTATATCTTATGGACGCAAATTGTGTGTTAATTCGTCAATGTGAGGAAGCGAGGGATGCAGTAAAGGAGGAATAATGCATCGGAAAAGAGATACGCGGAACCCCAAAGAAAATCCTATCGTTTCCGTAGAAACGTATCTCGATTTACAAGGACAATGCAGGGAATCCAGAGTATTTCAAATGGACGCAAATTGTGTGTTAATTCGTCAATGTGAGGGAGCGAGGGATGCAGTAATGGAGGAATAATGCATCGGAAAAGAGATACTCGACTCCCAAAAGAAAATCCTATCGTTTCCGTAGAAACGTATCTCGATTTAGAATGATAATGCAGGGAACCCAGAGTATTTCATTTGGACGCAATTTGTGTGTTAATTCGGCAATGTGAGGGAGCCAGGGATGCAGTAAAGGAGGAATAATGCATCGGAAAAGAGATACTCGGAACCCCAAAGAAAATCCTATCGTTTCCGTAGAAACGAATCCCGATTTAGAAGGACAATGCAGGGAATCCAGAGTATTTCATATGGACGCAAATTGTGTGTTAATTCGTCAATGTGAGGGAACGAGGGATGCAGTAAAGGAGGAATAATGCATCGGAAAAGAGATACTCGGAACCCCAAAGAAAATACTATCGTTTCTGTAGAAACGTATCTCGATTTAGAAGGACAATGCAGGGAATCCAGAGTATTTCATATGGACGAAAATTGTGTGTTAATTCGTCAATGTGAGGAAGCGAGGGATGCAGTAAAGGAGGAATAATGCATCGGAAAAGAGATACGCGGAACCCCAAAGAAAATCCTGTCGTTTCCGTAGAATCGTATCTCGATTTAGAAGGACAATGCAGGGATTCCAGAGTATTTCATATGGACGCAAATTGTGTGTTAATTCGTCAATGTGAGGGAGCGAGGGATGCAGTAAAGGAGTAATAATGCATCGGAAAAGAGATACTCGGAACCCCAAAGAAAATCCTATCGTTTCCGTAGAGACGTATCTCGATTTAGAAAGACAATGCAGGGAATCCAGAGTACTTCATGTGGACGCAAATTGTGTGTTAATTCGTCAATGTGAGGGAGCGAGGGATGCAGTAAAGGATGAATAATGCATCGGAAAAGAGATACTCGGAACCCCAAAGAAAATCCTATCGTTTCCGTAGAAACGTATCTCGATATAGAAGGACAATGCAGGGAATCCGGAGTATATCATATGGACGCAAATTGTGTGTTAATTCGTCAATGTGAGGGAGCGAGGGATGCAGTAAAGGAGGAATAGATGCAGTAAAGGAGGAATAATGCATCGGAAAAGAGATACTCGGAACCCCAAAGAAAGTCCTATCGTTTCCGTAGAAACGTATCTCGATTTAGAAGGACAATGCAAGGAATCCAGAGTATTTCATATGGACGCAAAATGTGTGTTAATTCGTCAATGTGAGGGAGCGAGGGATGCAGTAAAGTAGGAATAATGCATCGGAAAAGAGATACTCGGAACCCCAAAGAAAATCCTATTGTTTCCCTAGAAACGTATCTCGATTTAGAAGGACAATGAAGGGAATCCAGAGTATTTCATATGGACGCAAATTGTGTGTTAATTCGTCAATTTGAGGGAGCGAGGGATGCAGTAAAGGAGGAATAATGCATCGGAAAAGAGATACACGGAACCCCAAAGAAAATCCTATCGTTTCCGTAGAAACGTATCTCGATTTAGAAGGACAATGCAGGGAATCCAGAGTATTTCATATGGACGCAATTGTGTGTTAATTCGTCAATGTGAGGGAGTGAGGGATGCAGTAAAGGAGGAATAATGCATCGGAAAAGAGATACACGGAACCCCAATGAAAATCCTACCGTTTCCGTAGAGACGTATCTTGATTTAGAAGGACAATGCAGGGAATCCAGAGTATTTCATATGGACGCAAATTGTGTGTTAATTCGTCAATGTGAGGGAGCGAGGGATGCAGTAAAGGAGGAATAATGCATCGGAAAAGAGATACTCGGAACCACAAAGAAAATCCTATCGTTTCCGTAGAAACGTATCTCGATTTAGAAGGACAATGCAGGGAATCCAGAGTATTTCATATGGACGCATATTGTGTGTTAATTCGTCAATGTGAGGGAGCGAGGGATGCAGTAATGGAGGCATAATGCATCGGAAAAGAGATACTCGACTCCCAAAAGAAAATCCTATCGTTTCCGTAGAAACGTATCTCGATTTAGAATGATAATGCAGGGAACCCAGAGTATTTCAATTGCACGCAATTTGTGTGTTAATTCGGCAATGTGAGAAGGCGAGGGATGCAGTAAAGGAGGAATAACGCATCGGAAAAGAGATACTCGGAACCCCAATGAAAATCCTCTCGTTTCCGTAGAGACGTATCTTGATTTAGAAGGACAATGCAGGGAATCCAGAGTATTTCATATGGACGCAAATTGTGTGTTAATTCGGCAATGTGAGGGAGCGAGGGATGCAGTAATGGAGGAATAGATGCAGTAAAGGAGGAATAATGCATCGGGAAAGAGATACTCGACTCCCAAAAGAAAATCCTATCGTTTCCGTAGAAACGTATCTCGTTTTAGAAAGATAATGCAGGGAACCCAGAGTATTTCATATGGACGCAAATTGTGTGTTAATTCGGCAATGTGAGGGAGCGAGGGATGCAGTAAATGAGGAATAATGCATCGGAAAAGAGATACTCGGAACCCCAACGAAAATCATATCGTTTCCGTAGAAACGTATCTCGATTTAGAAGGACAATGCAGGGAATTTAGAGTATATCTTAAGGACGCAAATTGTGTGTTAATTCGTCAATGTGAGGAAGCGAGGGATGCAGTAAAGGAGGAATAATGCATCGGAAAAGAGATACGCGGAACCCCAAAGAAAATCCTATCGTTTCCGTAGAAACGTATCTCGATTTCGAAGGACAATGCAGGGAATCCAGAGTATTTCATATGGACGCAAATTGTGTGTTAATTCGTCAATGTGAGGGAGCGAGGGAAGCAGTAAAGGAGGAATAATGCATCGGAAAAGAGATACTCGGAACCCCAATGAAAATCCTATCGTTTCCGTAGAGACGTATCTTGATTTAGAAGGACAATGCAGGGAATCCAGAGTATTTCATATGGACGCAAATTGTGTGTTAATTCGTCAATGTGAGGAAGCGAGGGATGCAGTAAAGGAGGAATAATGCATCGGAAAAGAGATACTCGGAACCCCAAAGAAAATCCTATCGTTTCCGTAGAAACGTATCTCGATTTAGAAGGACAATGCAGGGAATCCAGAGTATTTCATATGGACGCATATTGTGTGTTAATTCGTCAATGTGAGGGAGCGAGGGATGCAGTAATGGAGGCATAATGCATCGGAAAAGAGATACTCGACTCCCAAAAGAAAATCCTATCGTTTCCGTAGAAACGTATCTCGATTTAGAATGATAATGCAGGGAACCCAGAGTATTTCAATTGGACGCAATTTGTGTGTTAATTCGTCAATGTGAGGGAGCGAGCGATGCAGTAAAGGAGGAATAGATTCAGTAAAGGAGGAATAATGCATCGGAAAAGAGATACTCGACTCCCAAAAGAAAATCCTATCGTTTCCGTAGAAACGTATCTCGTTTTAGAAAGATAATGCAGGGAACCCAGAGTATTTCATATTGACGCAAATTGTGTGTTATTTCGGCAATGTGAGGGAGCGAGGGATGCAGTAAAGGAGGAATAATGCATCGGAAAGGAGATACTCGGAACCCCAAAGAAAATCCTATCGTTTCCGTAGAAACGTATCTCGATTTAGAAGGACAATGCAAGGAATGAAGAGTATTTCATATGGACGCAAATTGTGTGTTAATTCGTCAATGTGAGGGACCGAGGGATGCAGTAAAGTAGGAATAATGCATCGGAAAAGAGATACTCGGAACCCCAAAGAAAATCCTATCGTTTCCGTAGAAACGTATCTCGATTTAGAAGGACAATGAAGGGAATCCAGAGTATTTCATATGGACGCAAATTGTGTGTTAATTCGTCAATGTGAGTAAGCGGGGGATGCAGTGAAGGAGGAATAATGCATCGGAAAAGAGATACTCGGAACCCCAAAGAAAATCCTATCGTTTCCGTAGAAACGTATGTCGATTTAGAAGGACAATGCAGGGAATCCAGAGTATTTCATATGGACGCAAATTGTGTGTTAATTCGTCAATGTGAGGAAGCGAGGGATGCAGTAAAGGAGGAATAATGCATCGGAAAAGAGATACGCGGAACCACAAAGAAGATCCTATCGTTTCCGTAGAAACGTATCTCGATTTAGAAGGACAATGCATGGAATCCAGAGTATTTCATATGGACGCAAATTGTGTGTTAATTCGTCAATGTGAGGGAGCGAGGGATGCAGTAAAGGAGGAATAATGCATCGGAAAAGAGATACTCGGAACCCCAAAGAAAATCCTATCGTTTCCGTAAAAACGTATCTCGATATAGAAGGACAATGCAGGGAATCCGGAGTATATCATATGGACGCAAATTGTGTGTTAATTCGTCAATGTGAGGGAGCGAGGGATGCAGTAAAGGAGGAATAGATGCAGTAAAGGAGGAATAATGCATCGGAAAAGGGATACTCGACTCCCAAAAGAAAATCCTATCGTTTCCGTAGAAACGTATCTCGTTTTAGAAAGATAATGCAGGGAACCCAGAGTATTTCATATGGACGCAAATTGTGTGTTAATTCGGCAATGTGAGGGAGCGAGGGATGCAGTAAATGAGGAATAATGCATCGGAAAAGAGATACTCGGAACCCCAAAGAAAATCCTATCGTTTCCGTAGAAACGTATCTCGATTTAGAAGGGCAATGCAAGGAATCCAGAGTATTTCATATGGACGCAAATTGTGTGTTAATTCGTCAATGTGAGGGAACGAGGGATGCAGTAAAGGAGGAATAATGCATCGGAAAAGAGATACTCGGAACCCCAAAGAAAATCATATCGTTTCCGTAGAAACGTATCTCGATTTAGAAGGACAATGCAGGGAATCTAGAGTATTTCATATGGACGCAAATTGTGTGCTAATTCGTCAATGTGAGGGACCGAGGGATGCAGTAAAGGAGGAATAATGCATCGGAAAAGAGATACTCCGAACCCCAAAGAAAATCCTATCGTTTCCGTAGAAACGTATCTCGATTTAGAAGGACAATGCAGGGAATCCAGAGTATATCATATGGACGCAAATTGTGTGTTAATATCGTCAATGTGAGGAAGCGAGGGATGCAGTAAAGGAGGAATAATGCATCGGAAAAGAGATACTCGGAACCCCAATGAAAATCCTATCGTTTCCGTAGAAACGTATCTTGATTTAGAAGGACAATGCAGTGAATCCAGAGTATTTCATATGGACGCAAATTGTGTGTTAATTCGTCAATGTGAGGGAGCGAGGGATGCAGTAAAGGAGGAATTATGCATCGGAAAAGAGATACTCGGAACCCCAAAGAAAATCCTATCGTTTCCGTAGAAACGTATCTCGATTTAGAAGGACAATGCAGGGAATCCAGAGTATTTCATATGGACGCATATTGTGTGTTAATTCGTCAATGTGAGGGAGCGAGGGATGCAGTAATGGAGGAATAATGCATCGGAAAAGAGATACTCGATTCCCAAAAGAAAATCCTATCTTTTCCGTAGAAACGTATCTCGATTTAGAAAGATAATGCAGGGAACCCAGAGTATCTCATATGGACGCAATTTGTGTGTTAATTCGGCAATGTGAGGGAGCGAGGGATGGAGTAAAGGAGTAATAATGCATCGGAAAAGAGATACTCGGAACCCCAAAGAAAATCCTATCGTTTCCGTAGAAACGAATCCCGATTTAGAAGGACAATGCAGGGAATACAGAGTATTTCATATGGACGCAAATTGTGTGTTAATTCGTCAATGTGAGGGAACGAGGGATGCAGTAAAGGAGGAATAATGCATCGGAAAAGAGATACTCGGAACCCCAAAGAAAATCCTATCGTTTCTGTAGAAACGATCTCGATTTAGAAGGACAATGCAGGGAATCCAGAGTATTTCATATGGACGCAAATTGTGTGTTAATTCGTCAATGTGAGTAAGCGAGGGATGCAGTAAAGGAGGAATAATGCATCGGAAAAAAGATACTCGGATCCCCAAAGAAAATCCTGTTGTTTCCGTAGAATCGTATCTCGATTTAGAAGGACAATGCAGGGATTCCAGAGTATTTCATATGGACGCAAATTGTGTGTTAATTCGTCAATGTGAGGGAGCGAGGGAAGCAGTAAAGGAGGAATAATGCATCGGAAAAGAGATACTCGGAACCCCAATGAAAATCCTATCGTTTCCGTAGAGACGTATCTTGATTTAGAAGGACAATGCAGGGAATCCAGAGTATTTCATATGGACGCAAATTGTGTGTTAATTCGTCAATGTGAGGAAGCGAGGGATGCAGTAAAGGAGGAATAATGCATCGGAAAAGAGATACTCGGAACCCCAAAGAAAATCCTATCGTTTCCGTAGAAACGTATCTCGATTTAGAAGGACAATGCAGGGAATCCAGAGTATTTCATATGGACGCATATTGTGTGTTAATTCGTCAATGTGAGGGAGCGAGGGATGCAGTAATGGAGGCATAATGCATCGGAAAAGAGATACTCGACTCCCAAAAGAAAATCCTATCGTTTCCGTAGAAACGTATCTCGATTTAGAATGATAATGCAGGGAACCCAGAGTATTTCAATTGGACGCAATTTGTGTGTTAATTCGTCAATGTGAGGGAGCGAGCGATGCAGTAAAGGAGGAATAGATTCAGTAAAGGAGGAATAATGCATCGGAAAAGAGATACTCGACTCCCAAAAGAAAATCCTATCGTTTCCGTAGAAACGTATCTCGTTTTAGAAAGATAATGCAGGGAACCCAGAGTATTTCATATTGACGCAAATTGTGTGTTATTTCGGCAATGTGAGGGAGCGAGGGATGCAGTAAAGGAGGAATAATGCATCGGAAAGGAGATACTCGGAACCCCAAAGAAAATCCTATCGTTTCCGTAGAAACGTATCTCGATTTAGAAGGACAATGCAAGGAATGAAGAGTATTTCATATGGACGCAAATTGTGTGTTAATTCGTCAATGTGAGGGACCGAGGGATGCAGTAAAGTAGGAATAATGCATCGGAAAAGAGATACTCGGAACCCCAAAGAAAATCCTATCGTTTCCGTAGAAACGTATCTCGATTTAGAAGGACAATGAAGGGAATCCAGAGTATTTCATATGGACGCAAATTGTGTGTTAATTCGTCAATGTGAGTAAGCGGGGGATGCAGTGAAGGAGGAATAATGCATCGGAAAAGAGATACTCGGAACCCCAAAGAAAATCCTATCGTTTCCGTAGAAACGTATGTCGATTTAGAAGGACAATGCAGGGAATCCAGAGTATTTCATATGGACGCAAATTGTGTGTTAATTCGTCAATGTGAGGAAGCGAGGGATGCAGTAAAGGAGGAATAATGCATCGGAAAAGAGATACGCGGAACCACAAAGAAGATCCTATCGTTTCCGTAGAAACGTATCTCGATTTAGAAGGACAATGCATGGAATCCAGAGTATTTCATATGGACGCAAATTGTGTGTTAATTCGTCAATGTGAGGGAGCGAGGGATGCAGTAAAGGAGGAATAATGCATCGGAAAAGAGATACTCGGAACCCCAAAGAAAATCCTATCGTTTCCGTAAAAACGTATCTCGATATAGAAGGACAATGCAGGGAATCCGGAGTATATCATATGGACGCAAATTGTGTGTTAATTCGTCAATGTGAGGGAGCGAGGGATGCAGTAAAGGAGGAATAGATGCAGTAAAGGAGGAATAATGCATCGGAAAAGGGATACTCGACTCCCAAAAGAAAATCCTATCGTTTCCGTAGAAACGTATCTCGTTTTAGAAAGATAATGCAGGGAACCCAGAGTATTTCATATGGACGCAAATTGTGTGTTAATTCGGCAATGTGAGGGAGCGAGGGATGCAGTAAATGAGGAATAATGCATCGGAAAAGAGATACTCGGAACCCCAAAGAAAATCCTATCGTTTCCGTAGAAACGTATCTCGATTTAGAAGGGCAATGCAAGGAATCCAGAGTATTTCATATGGACGCAAATTGTGTGTTAATTCGTCAATGTGAGGGAACGAGGGATGCAGTAAAGGAGGAATAATGCATCGGAAAAGAGATACTCGGAACCCCAAAGAAAATCATATCGTTTCCGTAGAAACGTATCTCGATTTAGAAGGACAATGCAGGGAATCTAGAGTATTTCATATGGACGCAAATTGTGTGCTAATTCGTCAATGTGAGGGACCGAGGGATGCAGTAAAGGAGGAATAATGCATCGGAAAAGAGATACTCCGAACCCCAAAGAAAATCCTATCGTTTCCGTAGAAACGTATCTCGATTTAGAAGGACAATGCAGGGAATCCAGAGTATATCATATGGACGCAAATTGTGTGTTAATATCGTCAATGTGAGGAAGCGAGGGATGCAGTAAAGGAGGAATAATGCATCGGAAAAGAGATACTCGGAACCCCAATGAAAATCCTATCGTTTCCGTAGAAACGTATCTTGATTTAGAAGGACAATGCAGTGAATCCAGAGTATTTCATATGGACGCAAATTGTGTGTTAATTCGTCAATGTGAGGGAGCGAGGGATGCAGTAAAGGAGGAATTATGCATCGGAAAAGAGATACTCGGAACCCCAAAGAAAATCCTATCGTTTCCGTAGAAACGTATCTCGATTTAGAAGGACAATGCAGGGAATCCAGAGTATTTCATATGGACGCATATTGTGTGTTAATTCGTCAATGTGAGGGAGCGAGGGATGCAGTAATGGAGGAATAATGCATCGGAAAAGAGATACTCGATTCCCAAAAGAAAATCCTATCTTTTCCGTAGAAACGTATCTCGATTTAGAAAGATAATGCAGGGAACCCAGAGTATCTCATATGGACGCAATTTGTGTGTTAATTCGGCAATGTGAGGGAGCGAGGGATGGAGTAAAGGAGTAATAATGCATCGGAAAAGAGATACTCGGAACCCCAAAGAAAATCCTATCGTTTCCGTAGAAACGAATCCCGATTTAGAAGGACAATGCAGGGAATCCAGAGTATTTCATATGGACGCAAATTGTGTGTTAATTCGTCAATGTGAGGGAACGAGGGATGCAGTAAAGGAGGAATAATGCATCGGAAAAGAGATACTCGGAACCCCAATGAAAATCCTATCGTTTCTGTAGAAACGATCTCGATTTAGAAGGACAATGCAGGGAATCCAGAGTATTTCATATGGACGCAAATTGTGTGTTAATTCGTCAATGTGAGTAAGCGAGGGATGCAGTAAAGGAGGAATAATGCATCGGAAAAAAGATACTCGGATCCCCAAAGAAAATCCTGTTGTTTCCGTAGAATCGTATCTCGATTTAGAAGGACAATGCAGGGATTCCAGAGTATTTCATATGGACGCAAATTGTATGTTAATTCGTCAATGTGAGGGAGCGAGGGATGCAGTAAAGGATGAATAATGCATCGGAAAAGAGATACTCGGAACCCCAAAGAAAATCCTATCGTTTCCGTAAAAACGTATCTCGATATAGAAGGACAATGCAGGGAATCCGGAGTATATCATATGGACGCAAATTGTGTGTTAATTCGTCAATGTGAGAAAGCGGGGGATTCAGTAATGGAGGAATTGATGCAGTAAAGGAGGAATAATGCATCGGAAAAGAGATACTCGACTCCCAAAAGAAAATCCTATCGTTTCCGTAGAAACGTATCTCGTTTTAGAAAGATAATGCAGGGAACCCAGAGTATTTCAATTTGTCGCAAATTGTGTGTTAATTCGGCAATGTGAGGGAGCGAGGGATGCAGTAAAGGAGGAATAATGCATCGGAAAAGAGATACGCGGAACCCCAAGGAAAATTCTATCGTTTCCGTAGAAACGTATCTCGATTTAGAAGGACAATGCAAGGAATCCAGAGTATTTCATATGGACGCAAATTGTGTGTTAATTCGACAATGTGAGGGAGCGAGGGATGCAGTAAAGGAGAAATAATGCATCGGAAAAGAGATACTCGGAACCCCAAAGAAAATCCAATCATTTCCGTAGAAACGTATCTCGATTTAGAAGGACAATGCAGGGAATCCAGAGTATTTCATATGGACGCAAATTGTGTGTTAATTCGTCAAAGTGAGGGAGCGAGGGATGCAGTAAAGGAGGAATAATGCATCGGAAAAGGGATACGCGGAACCCCAAAGAAAATCCTATCTTTTCCGTAGAAACGTATCTCGATTTAGAAGGACAATGCAGGGAATCCAGAGTATTTCATATGGACGCAATTTGTGTGTTAATTCGTCAATGTGAGGAAGCGAGGGATGCAGTAAAGGAGGAATAATGCATCGGAAAAGAGATACGCGGAACCACAAAGAAAATCCTATCGTTTCCGTAGAAACGTATCTCGATTTAGAAGGACAATGCATGGAATCCAGAGTATTTCATATGGACGCAAATTGTGTGTTAATTCGTCAATGTGAGGGAGCGAGGGATGCAGTAAAGGAGGAATAATGCATCGGCAAAGAGATACTCGGAACCCCAATGAAAATCCTATCGTTTCCGTAAAAACGTATCTCGATATACAAGGACAATGCAGGGAATCCGTAGTATATCATATGGACGCAAATTGTGTGTTAATTCGTCAATGTGAGGGAGCGAGGGATGCAGTAAAGGAGGAATAGATGCAGTAAAGGAGGAATAATGCATCGGAAAAGAGATACTCGACTCCCAAAAGAAAATCCTATCGTTTCCGTAGAAACGTATCTCGTTTTAGAAAGATAATGCAGGGAACAAAGAGTATTTCATATGGACGCAAATTGTGTGTTAATTCGGCAATGTGAGGGAGCGAGGGATGCAGTAAATGAGGAATAATGCATCGGAAAAGAGAGACTCGGTACCCCAAAGAAAATCCAATCGTTTCCGTAGAAACGTATCTCGATTTAGAAGGACAATGCAAGGAGTCCAGAGTATTTCATATGGACGCAAATTGTGTGTTAGTTCGTCAATGTGAGGGAACGAGGGATGCAGTAAAGGAGGAATAATGCATCGGAAAAGAGATACTCGGAACCCCAAAGAAAATCATATCGTTTCCGTAGAAACGTATCTCGATTTAAAAGGACAATGCAGGGAATCCAGAGTATTTCATATGGACGCAAATTGTGTGCTAATTCGTCAATGTGAGGGACCGAGGGATGCAGTAAAGGAGGAATAATGCATCGGAAAAGAGATACTCGGAACCCCAAAGAAATTCCTATCGTTTCCGTAGAAACGTATCTCGATTTAGAAGGACAATGCAGGGAATCCAGAGTATATCATATGGACGCAAATTGTGTGTTAATTCGTCAATGTGAGGGAGCGAGGGATGCAGTAAAGGAGGAATAATGCATCGGAAAAGAGATACTCGGAACCCCAATGAAAATCCTATCGTTTCCGTAGAAACGTATCTCGATTTAGAAGGACAATGAAGGGAATCCAGGGTATTTCATATGGACGCAAATTGTGTGTTAATTCGTCAATGTGAGGGAGCGAGGGATGCAGTAAATAATGCATCGGAAAAGAGATACTCGGAGCCCCAAAGAAAATCCGATCGTTTCCGTAGAAACGTATCTCGATTTAGAAGGACAATGCAGGGAATCCAGAGTATTTCAAATGGACGCAAATTGTGTGTTAATTCGTCAATGTGAGAAAGCGAGGGATGCAGTAAACGAGGAATAATGCATCGGAAAAGAGATACTCGGAACCCCAAAGAAAATCCTATTGTCTCCGTAGAAACGTATCTCGATTTAGAAGGACAATGCAGGGAATCCAGAGTATTTCATATGGACGCAATTGTGTGTTAATTCGTCAATGTGAGGGAGCGAGGGATGCAGTAAAGGAGGAATAATGCATCGGAAAAGAGATACACGGAACCCCAATGAAAATCCTATCGTTTCCGTAGAGACGTATCTTGATTTAGAAGGACAATGCAGGGAATCCAGAGTATTTCATATGGACGCAAATTGTGTGTTAATTCGTCAATGTGAGGGAGCGAGGGATGCAGTAAAGGAGGAATAATGCATCGGAAAAGAGATACTCGGAACCCCAAAGAAAATCCTATCGTTTCCGTAGATACGTATCTCGATTTAGAAGGACAATGCAGGGAATCCAGAGTATTTCATATGGACGCATATTGTGTGTTAATTCGTCAAAGTGAGGGAGCGAGGGATGCAGTAAAGTAGGAATAATGCATCGGAAAAGGGATACGCGGAACCCCAAAGAAAATCCAATCTTTTCCGTAGAAACGTATCTCGATTTAGAAGGACAATGCAGGGAATCCAGAGTATTTCATATGGACGCAATTTGTGTGTTAATTCGTCAATGTGAGGAAGCGAGGGATGCAGTAAAGGAGGAATAATGCATCGGAAAAGAGATACGCGGAACCACAAAGAAAATCCTATCGTTTCTATCTCGATTTAGAAGGACAATGCATGGAATCCAGAGTATTTCATATGGACGCAAATTGTGTGTTAATTCGTCAATGTGAGGGAGCGAGGGATGCAGTAAAGGAGGAATAATGCATCGGCAAAGAGATACTCGGAACCCCAAAGAAATTCCTATCGTTTCCGTAAAAACGTATCTCGATTTAGAAGGACAATGCAGGGAATCCAGAGTATATCATATGGACGCAAATTGTGTGTTAATTCGTCAATGTGAGGGACCGAGGGATGCAGTAAATAATGCATCGGAAAAGAGATACTCGGAGCCCCAAAGAAAATCCTATCGTTTCCGTAGAAACGTATCTCGATTTAGAAGGACAATGCAGGGAATCCAGAGTATTTCATATGGACGCAAATTGTGTGTTAATTCGTCAATGTGAGGGACCGAGGGATGCAGTAAAGTAGGAATAATGCATCGGAAAAGAGATACTCGGAACCCCAAAGAAAATCCTATCGTTTCCGTAGAAACGTATCTCGATTTAGAAGGACAATGAAGGGAATCCAGAGTATTTCATATGGACGCAAATTGTGTGTTAATTCGTCAATGTGAGTAAGCGGGGGATGCAGTGAAGGAGGAATAATGCATCGGAAAAGAGATACTCGGAACCCCAAAGAAAATCCTATCGTTTCCGTAGAAACGTATGTCGATTTAGAAGGACAATGCAGGGAATCCAGAGTATTTCATATGGACGCAAATTGTGTGTTAATTCGTCAATGTGAGGAAGCGAGGGATGCAGTAAAGGAGGAATAATGCATCGGAAAAGAGATACGCGGAACCACAAAGAAGATCCTATCGTTTCCGTAGAAACGTATCTCGATTTAGAAGGACAATGCATGGAATCCAGAGTATTTCATATGGACGCAAATTGTGTGTTAATTCGTCAATGTGAGGGAGCGAGGGATGCAGTAAAGGAGGAATAATGCATCGGAAAAGAGATACTCGGAACCCCAAAGAAAATCCTATCGTTTCCGTAAAAACGTATCTCGATATAGAAGGACAATGCAGGGAATCCGGAGTATATCATATGGACGCAAATTGTGTGTTAATTCGTCAATGTGAGGGAGCGAGGGATGCAGTAAAGGAGGAATAGATGCAGTAAAGGAGGAATAATGCATCGGAAAAGAGATACTCGACTCCCAAAAGAAAATCCTATCGTTTCCGTAGAAACGTATCTCGTTTTAGAAAGATAATGCAGGGAACCCAGAGTATTTCATATGGACGCAAATTGTGTGTTAATTCGGCAATGTGAGGGAGCGAGGGATGCAGTAAATGAGGAATAATGCATCGGAAAAGAGATACTCGGAACCCCAAAGAAAATCCTATCGTTTCCGTAGAAACGTATCTCGATTTAGAAGGGCAATGCAAGGAATCCAGAGTATTTCATATGGACGCAAATTGTGTGTTAATTCGTCAATGTGAGGGAACGAGGGATGCAGTAAAGGAGGAATAATGCATCGGAAAAGAGATACTCGGAACCCCAAAGAAAATCATATCGTTTCCGTAGAAACGTATCTCGATTTAGAAGGACAATGCAGGGAATCTAGAGTATTTCATATGGACGCAAATTGTGTGCTAATTCGTCAATGTGAGGGACCGAGGGATGCAGTAAAGGAGGAATAATGCATCGGAAAAGAGATACTCCGAACCCCAAAGAAAATCCTATCGTTTCCGTAGAAACGTATCTCGATTTAGAAGGACAATGCAGGGAATCCAGAGTATATCATATGGACGCAAATTGTGTGTTAATATCGTCAATGTGAGGAAGCGAGGGATGCAGTAAAGGAGGAATAATGCATCGGAAAAGAGATACTCGGAACCCCAATGAAAATCCTATCGTTTCCGTAGAAACGTATCTTGATTTAGAAGGACAATGCAGTGAATCCAGAGTATTTCATATGGACGCAAATTGTGTGTTAATTCGTCAATGTGAGGGAGCGAGGGATGCAGTAAAGGAGGAATTATGCATCGGAAAAGAGATACTCGGAACCCCAAAGAAAATCCTATCGTTTCCGTAGAAACGTATCTCGATTTAGAAGGACAATGCAGGGAATCCAGAGTATTTCATATGGACGCATATTGTGTGTTAATTCGTCAATGTGAGGGAGCGAGGGATGCAGTAATGGAGGAATAATGCATCGGAAAAGAGATACTCGACTCCCAAAAGAAAATCCTATCGTTTCCGTAGAAACGTATCTCGATTTAGAAAGATAATGCAGGGAACCCAGAGTATCTCATATGGACGCAATTTGTGTGTTAATTCGGCAATGTGAGGGAGCGAGGGATGGAGTAAAGGAGTAATAATGCATCGGAATAGAGATACTCGGAACCCCAAAGAAAATCCTATCGTTTCCGTAGAAACGAATCCCGATTTAGAAGGACAATGCAGGGAATCCAGAGTATTTCATATGGACGCAAATTGTGTGTTAATTCGTCAATGTGAGGGAACGAGGGATGCAGTAAAGGAGGAATAATGCATCGGAAAAGAGATACTCGGAACCCCAAAGAAAATCCTATCGTTTCTGTAGAAACGATCTCGATTTAGAAGGACAATGCAGGGAATCCAGAGTATTTCATATGGACGCAAATTGTGTGTTAATTCGTCAATGTGAGTAAGCGAGGGATGCAGTAAAGGAGGAATAATGCATCGGAAAAAAGATACTCGGATCCCCAAAGAAAATCCTGTTGTTTCCGTAGAATCGTATCTCGATTTAGAAGGACAATGCAGGGATTCCAGAGTATTTCATATGGACGCAAATTGTATGTTAATTCGTCAATGTGAGGTAGCGAGGGATGCAGTAAAGGATGAATAATGCATCGGAAAAGAGATACTCGGGACCCCAAAGAAAATCCTATCGTTTCCGTAAAAACGTATCTCGATATAGAAGGACAATGCAGGGAATCCGGAGTATATCATATGGACGCAAATTGTGTGTTAATTCGTCAATGTGAGAAAGCGGGGGATTCAGTAATGGAGGAATTGATGCAGTAAAGGAGGAATAATGCATCGGAAAAGAGATACTCGACTCCCAAAAGAAAATCCTATCGTTTCCGTAGAAACGTATCTCGTTTTAGAAAGATAATGCAGGGAACCCAGAGTATTTCAATTTGTCGCAAATTGTGTGTTAATTCGGCAATGTGAGGGAGCGAGGGATGCAGTAAAGGAGGAATAATGCATCGGAAAAGAGATACGCGGAACCCCAAGGAAAATTCTATCGTTTCCGTAGAAACGTATCTCGATTTAGAAGGACAATGCAAGGAATCCAGAGTATTTCATATGGACGCAAATTGTGTGTTAATTCGACAATGTGAGGGAGCGAGGGATGCAGTAAAGGAGAAATAATGCATCGGAAAAGAGATACTCGGAACCCCAAAGAAAATCCAATCATTTCCGTAGAAACGTATCTCGATTTAGAAGGACAATGCAGGGAATCCAGAGTATTTCATATGGACGCAAATTGTGTGTTAATTCGTCAAAGTGAGGGAGCGAGGGATGCAGTAAAGGAGGAATAATGCATCGGAAAAGGGATACGCGGAACCCCAAAGAAAATCCTATCTTTTCCGTAGAAACGTATCTCGATTTAGAAGGACAATGCAGGGAATCCAGAGTATTTCATATGGACGCATTTTGTGTGTTAATTCGTCAATGTGAGGAAGCGAGGGATGCAGTAAAGGAGGAATAATGCATCGGAAAAGAGATACGCGGAACCACAAAGAAAATCCTATCGTTTCCGTAGAAACGTATCTCGATTTAGAAGGACAATGCATGGAATCCAGAGTATTTCATATGGACGCAAATTGTGTGTTAATTCGTCAATGTGAGGGAGCGAGGGATGCAGTAAAGGAGGAATAATGCATCGGCAAAGAGATACTCGGAACCCCAAAGAAAATCCTATCGTTTCCGTAAAAACGTATCTCGATATACAAGGACAATGCAGGGAATCCGTAGTATATCATATGGACGCTAATTGTGTGTTAATTCGTCAATGTGAGGGAGCGAGGGATGCAGTAAAGGAGGAATAGATGCAGTAAAGGAGGAATAATGCATCGGAAAAGAGATACTCGACTCCCAAAAGAAAATCCTATCGTTTCCGTAGAAACGTCTCTCGTTTTAGGAAGATAATGCAGGGAACAAAGAGTATTTCATATGGACGCAAATTGTGTGTTAATTCGGCAATGTGAGGGAGCGAGGGATGCAGTAAATGAGGAATAATGCATCGGAAAAGAGAGACTCGGTACCCCAAAGAAAATCCAATCGTTTCCGTAGAAACGTATCTCGATTTAGAAGGACAATGCAGGGAATCCAGAGTATTTCAAATGGACGCAAATTGTGTGTTAATTCGTCAATGTGAGAAAGCGAGGGATGCAGTAAACGAGGAATAATGCATCGGAAAAGAGATACTCGGAACCCCAAAGAAAATCCTATCGTTTCCGTAGAAACGTATCTCGATTTAGAAGGACAATGCAGGGAATCCAGGGTATTTCATATGGACGCAAATTGTGTGTTAATTCGTCAATGTGAGGGAGCGAGGGATGCAGTAAATAATGCATCGGAAAAGAGATACTCGGAGCCCCAAAGAAAATCCTATCGTTTCCGTAGAAACGTATCTCGATTTAGAAGGACAATGCAGGGAATCCAGAGTATTTCAAATGGACGCAAATTGTGTGTTAATTCGTCAATGTGAGAAAGCGAGGGATGCAGTAAACGAGGAATAATGCATCGGAAAAGAGATACTCGGAACCCCAAAGAAAATCCTATTGTCTCCGTAGAAACGTATCTCGATTTAGAAGGACAATGCAGGGAATCCAGAGTATTTCATATGGACGCAATTGTGTGTTAATTCGTCAATGTGAGGGAGCGAGGGATGCAGTAAAGGAGGAATAATGCATCGGAAAAGAGATACACGGAACCCCAATGAAAATCCTATCGTTTCCGTAGAGACGTATCTTGATTTAGAAGGACAATGCAGGGAATCCAGAGTATTTCATATGGACGCAAATTGTGTGTTAATTCGTCAATGTGAGGGAGCGAGGGATGCAGTAAAGGAGGAATAATGCATCGGAAAAGAGATACTCGGAACCCCAAAGAAAATCCTATCGTTTCCGTAGAAACGTATCTCGATTTAGAAGGACAATGCAGGGAATCCAGAGTATTTCATATGGACGCATATTGTGTGTTAATTCGTCAAAGTGAGGGAGCGAGGGATGCAGTAAAGGAGGAATAATGCATCGGAAAAGGGATACGCGGAACCCCAATGAAAATCCAATCTTTTCCGTAGAAACGTATCTCGATTTAGAAGGACAATGCAGGGAATCCAGAGTATTTCATATGGACGCAATTTGTGTGTTAATTCGTCAATGTGAGGAAGCGAGGGATGCAGTAAAGGAGGAATAATGCATCGGAAAAGAGATACGCGGAACCACAAAGAAAATCCTATCGTTTCTATCTCGATTTAGAAGGACAATGCATGGAATCCAGAGTATTTCATATGGACGCAAATTGTGTGTTAATTCGTCAGTGTGAGGGAGCGAGGGATGCAGTAAAGGAGGAATAATGCATCGGCAAAGAGATACTCGGAACCCCAAAGAAAATCCTATCGTTTCCGTAAAAACGTATCTCGATTTAGAAGGACAATGCAGGGAATCCAGAGTATATCATATGGACGCAAATTGTGTGTTAATTCGTCAATGTGAGGTAGCGAGGGATGCAGTAAAGGAGGAATAATGCATCGGAAAAGAGATACTCGGAACCCCAATGAAAATCCTATCGTTTCCGTAGAAACGTATCTCGATTTAGAAGGACATTGAAGGGAATCCAGGGTGTTTCATATGGACGCAAATTGTGTGTTAATTCGTCAATGTGAGGGAGCGAGGGATGCAGTAAATAATGCATCGGAAAAGAGATACTCGGAGCCCCAAAGAAAATCCTATCGCTTCTGTAGAAACGTATCTCGATTTAGAAGGACAATGCAGGGAATCCAGAGTATTTCATATGGACGCAAATTGTGTGTTAATTCGTCAATGTGAGAAAGCGAGGGATGCAGTAAACGAGGAATAATGCATCGGAAAAGAGATACTCGGAACCCCAAAGAAAATCCTATTGTCTCCGTAGAAACGTATCTCGATTTAGAAGGACAATGCAGGGAATCCAGAGTATTTCATATGGACGCAATTGTGTGTTAATTCGTCAATGTGAGGGAGCGAGGGATGCAGTAAAGGAGGAATAATGCATCGGAAAAGAGATACACGGAACCCCAATGAAAATCCTATCGTTTCCGTAGAGACGTATCTTGATTTAGAAGGACAATGCAGGGAATCCAGAGTATTTCATATGGACGCAAATTGTGTGTTAATTCGTCAATGTGAGGGAGCGAGGGATGCAGTAAAGGAGGAATAATGCATCGGAAAAGAGATACTCGGAACCCCAAAGAAAATCCTATCGTTTCCGTAGAAACGTATCTCGATTTAGAAGGACAATGCAGGGAATCCAGAGTATTTCATATGGACGCATATTGTGTGTTAATTCGTCAAAGTGAGGGAGCGAGGGATGCAGTAAAGGAGGAATAATGCATCGGAAAAGGGATACGCGGAACCCCAAAGAAAATCCAATCTTTTCCGTAGAAACGTATCTCGATTTAGAAGGACAATGCAGGGAATCCAGAGTATTTCATATGGACGCAAATTGTGTGTTAATTCGTCAATGTGAGGGAGCGAGGGATGCAGTAAAGGAGGAATAATGCATCGGCAAAGAGATACTCGGAACCCCAAAGAAAATCCTATCGTTTCCGTAAAAACGTATCTCGATATACAAGGACAATGCAGGGAATCCGTAGTATATCATATGGACGCAAATTGTGTGTTAATTCGTCAATGTGAGGGAGCGAGGGATGCAGTAAAGGAGGAATAGATGCAGTAAAGGAGGAATAATGCATCGGAAAAGAGATACTCGGAACCCCAAAGAAAATCATATCGTTTCCGTAGAAACGTATCTCGATTTAAAAGGACAATGCAGGGAATCCAGAGTATTTCATATGGACGCAAATTGTGAGCTAATTCGTCAATGTGAGGGACCGAGGGATGCAGTAAAGGAGGAATAATGCATCGGAAAAGAGATACTCGGAACCCCAAAGAAAATCCTATCGTTTCCGTAGAAACGTATCTCGATTTAGAAGGACAATGCAGGGAATCCAGAGTATATCATATGGACGCAAATTGTGTGTTAATTCATCAATGTGAGGTAGCGAGGGATGCAGTAAAGGAGGAATAATGCATCGGAAAAGAGATACTCGGAACCCCAATGAAAATCCTATCGTTTCCGTAGAAACGTATCTCGATTTAGAAGGACAATGAAGGGAATCCAGGGTATTTCATATGGACGCAAATTGTGTGTTAATTCGTCAATGTGAGGGAGCGAGGGATGCAGTAAAGGAGGAATAATGCATCGGAAAAGAGATACTCGGAACCCCAAAGAAAATCCTATCGTTTCCGTAGAAACGTATCTCGATTTAGAAGGACAATGCAGGGAATCCAGAGTATTTCATATGGACGCAAATTGTGTGTTAATTCGTCAATGTGAGAAAGCGAGGGATGCAGTAAAGGAGGAATAATGCATCGGAAAAGAGATACTCGGAACCCCAAAGAAAATCCTATCTTATCCGTAGAAACGTATCTCGATTTAGAAGGACAATGCAGGGAATCCAGAGTATTTCATATGGACGCAATTGTGTGTTAATTCGTCAATGTGAGGGAGCGAGGGATGCAGTAAAGGAGGAATAATGCATCGGAAAAGAGATACACGGAACCCCAATGAAAATCCTATCGTTTCCGTAGAGACGTATCTTGATTTAGAAGGACAATGCAGGGAATCCACAGTACTTCATATGGACGCAAATTGTGTGTTAATTCGTCAATGTGAGGGAGCGAGGGATGCAGTAAAGGAGGAATAATGCATCGGAAAAGAGATACTCGGAACCCCAAAGAAAATCCTATCGTTTCCGTAGAAACGTATCTCGATTTAGAAGGACAGTGCAGGGAATCCAGAGTATTTCATATGGACGCATATTGTGTGTTAATTCGTCAATGTGAGGGAGCGAGGGATGCAGTAATGGAGGAATAATGCATCGGAAAAGAGATACTCGACTCCCAAAAGAAAATCCTATCGTTTCCGTAGAAACGTATCTCGATTTAGAATGATAATGCAGGGAACCCAGAGTATTTCATTTGCACGCAATTTGTGTGTTAATTCGGCAATGTGAGGGAGCGAGGGATGCAGTAAAGGAGGAATAACGCATCGGAAAAGAGATACTCGACTCCCAAAAGAAAATCCTATCGTTTCCGTAGAAACGTATCTCGATTTAGAAAGATAATGCAGGGATCCCAGAGTATTTCATATGGACGAAATTTGTGTGTTAATTCGGCAATGTGAGGGAGCGAGGGATGCAGTAAAGGAGGAATAATGCATCGGGAAAGAGATACTCGGAACCCCAAAGAAAATCCTGTCGTTTCGGTAGAAACGAATCCCGATTTAGAAGGACAATGCAGGGAATCCAGAGTATTTCATATGGACGCAAATTGTGTGTTAATTCGTCTATGTGAGGGAGCGAGGGGTGCAGTAAAGGAGTAATAATGCATCGGAAAAGAGATCTTCGGAACCCCAAAGAAAATCCTATCGTTTCCGTAGAAACGTATCTCGATTTAGAAAGACAATGCAGGGAATCCAGAGTATTTCATATGGAAGCAAATTGTGTGTTAATTCGTCAAAGTGAGGGAGCGAGGGATGCAGTAAAGGAGGAATAGATGCAGTAAAGGAGGAATAATGCATCGGAAAAGAGATAGTCGACTCCCAAAAGAAAATCCTATCGTTTCCGTAGAAACGTATCTCGTTTTAGAAAGATAATGCAGGGAAACCAGAGTATTTCATATGGACGCAAATTGTGTGTTAATTCGGCAATGTGAGGGAGCGAGGGATGCAGTAAATGAGGAATAATGCATCGGAAAAGAGATACTCGGAACCCCAAAGAAAATCATATCGTTTCCGTAGAAACGTATCTCGATTTAGAAGGACAATGCAGGGAATCCAGAGTATTTCATATAGACGCAATTGTGTGTTAATTCGTCAATGTGAGGGAGCGAGGGATGCAGTAAAGGAGGAATAATGCTTCGGAAAAGAGATACTCGGAACCCCAAAGAAAATCCTATCGTTTCCGTAGAAACGTATCTCGATTTAGAAGGACAATGCAGGGAATTTAGAGTATATCTTATGGACGCAAATTGTGTGTTAATTCGTCAATGTGAGGAAGCGAGGGATGCAGTAAAGGAGGAATAATGCATCGGAAAAGAGATACGCGGAACCCCAAAGAAAATCCTATCGTTTCCGTAGAAACGTATCTCGATTTAGAAGGACAATGCAGGGAATCCAGAGTATTTCATATGGACGCAAATTGTGTGTTAATTCGTCAATGTGAGGGAGCGAGGGATGCAGTAAAGGAGGAATAATGCATCGGAAAAGAGATGCTCGGAACCCCAAAGAAAATCCTATCGTTTCCGTAGAGACGTATCTTGATTTAGAAGGACAATGCAGGGAATCCAGAGTATTTCATATGGACGCAAATTGTGTGTTAATTCGTCAATGTGAGGGAGCGAGGGATGCAGTAAAGGAGGAATAATGCATCGGAAAAGAGATACTCGGAACCCCAAAGAAAATTCTATCGTTTCCGTAGAAACGTATCTCGATTTAGAAGGACAATGCAGGGAATCCAGAGTATTTCATATGGACGCATATTGTGTGTTAATTCGTCAATGTGAGGGAGCGAGGGATGCAGTAATGGAGGAATAATGCATCGGAAAAGAGATACTCGACTCCCAAAAGAAAATCCTATCGTTTCCGTAGAAACGTATCTCGATTTAGAATGATAATGCAGGGAACCCAGAGTATTTCAATTGGACGCAATTTGTGTGTTAATTCGGCAATGTGAGGGAGCGAGGGATGCAGTAAAGGAGGAATAATGCATCGGAAAAGAGATACTCGGAACCCCAAAGAGAATCCTATCGTTTCCGTAGAAACGAATCCCGATTTAGAAGGACAATGCATGGAGTCCAGAGTATTTCATATGGACGCAAATTGTGTGTTAATTCGTCAATGTGAGGGAACGAGGGATGCAGTAAAGGAGGAATAATGCATCGGAAAAGAGATACTCGGAACCCCAATGAAAATCCTATCGTTTCTGTAGAAACGTATCTCGATTTAGAAGGACAATGCAGGGAATCCAGAGTATTTCATATGGACGCAAATTGTGTGTTAATTCGTCAATGTGAGTAAGCGAGGGATGCAGTAAAGGAGGAATAATGCATCGGAAAAGAGATACTTGGAACCCCAAAGAAAATCCTGTCGTTTCCGTAGAATCGTATCTCGATTTAGAAGGACAATGCAGGGATTCCAGAGTATTTCATATGGACGCAAATTGTGTGTTAATTCGTCAATGTGAGGGAGCGAGGGATGCAGTAAAGGAGTAATAATGCATCGGAAAAGAGATACTCGGAACACCAAAGAAAATCCTATCGTTTCCGTAGAGATGTATCTCGATTTAGAAAGACAATGCAGGGAATCCAGAGTATTTCATGTGGACGCAAATTGTGTGTTAATTCGTCAATGTGAGGGAGCGAGGGATGCAGTAAAGGAAGAATAATGCATCGGAAAAGAGATACTCGGAACCCCAAAGAAAATCCTATCGTTTCCGTAGAAACGTATCTCGATATAGAAGGACAATGCAGGGAATCCGGAGTATATCATATGGACGCAAATTGTGTGTTAATTCGTCAATGTGAGGGAGCGAGGGATGCAGTAAAGGAGGAATAGATGCAGTAAAGGAGGAATAATGCATCGGAAAAGAGATACTCGACTCCCAAAAGAAAATCCTATCGTTTCCGTAGAAACGTATCTCGTTTTAGAAAGATAATGCAGGGAACCCAGAGTATTTCATATTGACGCAAATTGTGTGTTATTTCGGCAATGTGAGGGAGCGAGGGATGCAGTAAAGGAGGAATAATGCATCGGAAAAGAGATACTCGGAACCCCAAAGAAAATCCTATCGTTTCCGTAGAAACGTATCTCGATTTAGAAGGACAATGCAAGGAATCCAGAGTATTTCATATGGACGCAAATTGTGTGTTAATTCGTCAATGTGAGGGAGCGAGGGATGCAGTAAAGTAGGAATAATGCATCGGAAAAGAGATATTCGGAACCCCAAAGAAAATCCTATCGTTTCCGTAGAAACGTAACTCGATTTAGAAGGACAATGAAGGGAATCCAGAGTATTTCATATGGACGCAAATTGTGTGTTAATTCGTCAATGTGAGGGAGCGAGGGATGCAGTAAAGGAGGAATAATGCATCGGAAAAGAGATACTCGGAACCCCAAAGAAAATCTATCGTTTCCGTAAAAACGTATCTCGATTTAAAAGGACAATGCAGGGAATCCAGAGTATTTCATATGGACGCAAATTGTGTGCTAATTCGTCAATGTGAGGGACCGAGGGATGCAGTAAAGGAGGAATAATGCATCGGAAAAGAGATACTCGGAACCCCAAAGAAAATCCTATCGTTTCCGTAGAAACGTATCTCGATTTAGAAGGACAATGCAGGGAATCCAGAGTATATCATATGGACGCAAATTGTGTGTTAATTCGTCAATGTGAGGTAGCGAGGGATGCAGTAAAGGAGGAATAATGCATCGGAAAAGAGATACTCGGAACCCCAATGAAAATCCTATCGTTTCCGTAGAAACGTATCTCGATTTAGAAGGACAATGAAGGGAATCCAGGGTATTTCATATGGACGCAAATTGTGTGTTAATTCGTCAATGTGAGGGAGCGAGGGATGCAGTAAATAATGCATCGGAAAAGAGATACTCGGAGCCCCAAAGAAAATCCTATCGTTTCCGTAGAAACGTATCTCGATTTAGAAGGACAATGCAGGGAATCCAGAGTATTTCATATGGACGCAAATTGTGTGTTAATTCGTCAATGTGAGAAAGCGAGGGATGCAGTAAAGGAGGAATAATGCATCGGAAAAGAGATACTCGGAACCCCAAAGAAAATCCTATAGTCTCCGTAGAAACGTATCTCGATTTAGAAGGACAATGCAGGGAATCCAGAGTATTTCATACGGACGCAATTGTGTGTTATTTCGTCAATGTGAGGGAGCGAGGGATGCAGTAAAGGAGGAATAATGCATCGGAAAAGAGATACACGGAACCCCAATGAAAATCCTATCGTTTCCGTAGAGACGTATCTTGATTTAGAATGACAATGCAGGGAATCCAGAGTATTTCATATGGACGCATATTGTGTGTTAATTCGTCAATGTGAGGGAGCGAGGGATGCAGTAATAGAGGAATAATGCATCGGAAAAGAGATACTCGACTCCCAAAAGAAAATCCTATCGTTTCCGTAGAAACGTATCTCGATTTAGAATGATAATGCAGGGAACCCAGAGTATTTCAATTGGACGCAATTTGTGTGTTAATTCGGCAATGTGAGGGAGCGAGGGATGCAGTAAAGGAGGAATAATGCATCGGAAAAGAGATACTCGGAACCCCAAAGAGAATCCTATCGTTTCCGTAGAAACGAATCCCGATTTAGAAGGACAATGCATGGAGTCCAGAGTATTTCATATGGACGCAAATTGTGTGTTAATTCGTCAATGTGAGGGAACGAGGGATGCAGTAAAGGAGGAATAATGCATCGGAAAAGAGATACTCGGAACCCCAATGAAAATCCTATCGTTTCTGTAGAAACGTATCTCGATTTAGAAGGACAATGCAGGGAATCCAGAGTATTTCATATGGACGCAAATTGTGTGTTAATTCGTCAATGTGAGTAAGCGAGGGATGCAGTAAAGGAGGAATAATACATCGGAAAAGAGATACTTGGAACCCCAAAGAAAATCCTGTCGTTTCCGTAGAATCGTATCTCGATTTAGAAGGACAATGCAGGGATTCCAGAGTATTTCATATGGACGCAAATTGTGTGTTAATTCGTCAATGTGAGGGAGCGAGGGATGCAGTAAAGGAGTAATAATGCATCGGAAAAGAGATACTCGGAACACCAAAGAAAATCCTATCGTTTCCGTAGAGATGTATCTCGATTTAGAAAGACAATGCAGGGAATCCAGAGTATTTCATGTGGACGCAAATTGTGTGTTAATTCGTCAATGTGAGGGAGCGAGGGATGCAGTAAAGGAAGAATAATGCATCGGAAAAGAGATACTCGGAACCCCAAAGAAAATCCTATCGTTTCCGTAGAAACGTATCTCGATATAGAAGGACAATGCAGGGAATCCGGAGTATATCATATGGACGCAAATTGTGTGTTAATTCGTCAATGTGAGGGAGCGAGGGATGCAGTAAAGGAGGAATAGATGCAGTAAAGGAGGAATAATGCATCGGAAAAGAGATACTCGACTCCCAAAAGAAAATCCTATCGTTTCCGTAGAAACGTATCTCGTTTTAGAAAGATAATGCAGGGAACCCAGAGTATTTCATATTGACGCAAATTGTGTGTTATTTCGGCAATGTGAGGGAGCGAGGGATGCAGTAAAGGAGGTATAATGCATCGGAAAAGAGATACTCGGAACCCCAAAGAAAATCCTATCGTTTCCGTAGAAACGTATCTCGATTTAGAAGGACAATGCAAGGAATCCAGAGTATTTCATATGGACGCAAATTGTGTGTTAATTCGTCAATGTGAGGGAGCGAGGGATGCAGTAAAGTAGGAATAATGCATCGGAAAAGAGATATTCGCAACCCCAAAGAAAATCCTATCGTTTCCGTAGAAACGTAACTCGATTTAGAAGGACAATGAAGGGAATCCAGAGTATTTCATATGGACGCAAATTGTGTGTTAATTCGTCAATGTGAGGGAGCGAGGGATGCAGTAAAGGAGGAATAATGCATCGGAAAAGAGATACTCGGAACCCCAAAGAAAATCTATCGTTTCCGTAGAAACGTATCTCGATTTAAAAGGACAATGCAGGGAATCCAGAGTATTTCATATGGACGCAAATTGTGTGCTAATTCGTCAATGTGAGGGACCGAGGGATGCAGTAAAGGAGGAATAATGCATCGGAAAAGAGATACTCGGAACCCCAAAGAAAATCCTATCGTTTCCGTAGAAACGTATCTCGATTTAGAAGGACAATGCAGGGAATCCAGAGTATATCATATGGACGCAAATTGTGTGTTAATTCGTCAATGTGAGGTAGCGAGGGATGCAGTAAAGGAGGAATAATGCATCGGAAAAGAGATACTCGGAACCCCAATGAAAATCCTATCGTTTCCGTAGAAACGTATCTCGATTTAGAAGGACAATGAAGGGAATCCAGGGTATTTCATATGGACGCAAATTGTGTGTTAATTCGTCAATGTGAGGGAGCGAGGGATGCAGTAAATAATGCATCGGAAAAGAGATACTCGGAGCCCCTAAGAAAATCCTATCGTTTCCGTAGAAACGTATCTCGATTTAGAAGGACAATGCAGGGAATCCAGAGTATTTCATATGGACGCAAATTGTGTGTTAATTCGTCAATGTGAGAAAGCGAGGGATGCAGTAAAGGAGGAATAATGCATCGGAAAAGAGATACTCGGAACCCCAAAGAAAATCCTATAGTCTCCGTAGAAACGTATCTCGATTTAGAAGGACAATGCAGGGAATCCAGAGTATTTCATACGGACGCAATTGTGTGTTATTTCGTCAATGTGAGGGAGCGAGGGATGCAGTAAAGGAGGAATAATGCATCGGAAAAGAGATACACGGAACCCCAATGAAAATCCTATCGTTCCCATAGAGACGTATCTTGATTTAGAAGGACAATGCAGGGAATCCAGAGTATTTCATATGGACGCAAATTGTGTGTTAATTCGTCAATGTGAGGGAGCGAGGGATGCAGTAAAGGAGGAATAATGCATCGGAAAAGAGATACTCGGAACCCCAAAGAAAATCCTATCGTTTCCGTAGAAACGTATCTCGATTTAGAAGGACAATGCAGGGAATCCAGAGTATTTCATATGGACGCATATTGTGTGTTAATTCGTCAAAGTGAGGGAGCGAGGGATGCAGTAAAGGAGGAATAATGCATCGGAAAAGGGATACGCGGAACCCCAAAGAAAATCCAATCTTTTCCGTAGAAACGTATCTCGATTTAGAAGGACAATGCATGGAATCCAGAGTATTTCATATGGACGCAAATTGTGTGTTAATTCGTCAATGTGAGGGAGCGAGGGATGCAGTAAAGGAGGAATAATGCATCGGCAAAGAGATACTCGGAACCCCAAAGAAAATCCTATCGTTTCCGTAAAAACGTATCTCGATATACAAGGACAATGCAGGGAATCCGTAGTATATCATATGGACGCAAATTGTGTGTTAATTCGTCAATTTGAGGGAGCGAGGGATGCAGTAAAGGAGGAATAGATGCAGTAAAGGAGGAATAATGCATCGGAAAAGAGATACTCGCCTCCCAAAAGAAAATCCTATCGTTTCCGTAGAAACGTATCTCGTTTTAGAAAGATAATGCAGGGAACCCAGAGTATTTCATATGGACGCAAATTGTGTGTTAATTCGGCAATGTGAGGGAGCGAGGGATGCAGTAAATGAGGAATAATGCATCGGAAAAGAGAGACTCGGAACCCCAAAGAAAATCCTATCGTTTCCGTAGAAACGTATCTCGATTTAGAAGGACAATGCAAGGAATCCAGAGTATTTCATATGCACGCAAATTGTGTGTTAATTCGTCAATGTGAGGGAACGAGGGATGCAGTAAAGGAGGAATAATGCATCGGAAAAGAGATACTCGGAACCCCAAAGAAAATCATATCGTTTCCGTAGAAACGTATCTCGATTTAAAAGGACAATGCAGGGAATCCAGAGTATTTCATATGGACGCAAATTGTGTGCTAATTCGTCAATGTGAGGGACCGAGGGATGCAGTAAAGGAGGAATAATGCATCGGAAAAGAGATACTCGGAACCCCAAAGAAAATCCTATCGTTTCCGTAGAAACGTATCTCGATTTAGAAGGACAATGCAGGGAATCCAGAGTATATCATATGGACGCAAATTGTGTGTTAATTCGTCAATGTGAGGTGGCGAGGGATGCAGTAAAGGAGGAATAATGCATCGGAGAGAGATACTCGGAACCCCAATGAAAATCCTATCGTTTCCGTAGAAACGTATCTCGATTTAGAAGGACAATGAAGGGAATCCAGGGTATTTCATATGGACGCAAATTGTGTGTTAATTCGTCAATGTGAGGGAGCGAGGGATGCAGTAAAGGAGGAATAATGCATCGGAAAAGAGATACTCGGAACCCCAAAGAAAATCCTATCGTTTCCGTAGAAACGTATCTCGATTTAGAAGGACAATGCAGGGAATCCAGAGTATTTCATATGGACGCAAATTGTGTGTTAATTCGTCAATGTGAGAAAGCGAGGGATGCAGTAAAGGAGGAATAATGCATCGGAAAAGAGATACTCGGAACCCCAAAGAAAATCCTATCTTATCCGTAGAAACGTATCTCGATTTAGAAGGACAATGCAGGGAATCCAGAGTATTTCATATGGACGCAATTGTGTGTTAATTCGTCAATGTGAGGGAGCGAGGGATGCAGTAAAGGAGGAATAATGCATCGGAAAAGAGATACACGGAACCCCAATGAAAATCCTATCGTTTCCGTAGAGACGTATCTTGATTTAGAAGGACAATGCAGGGAATCCAGAGTACTTCATATGGACGCAAATTGTGTGTTAATTCGTCAATGTGAGGGAGCGAGGTATGCAGTAAAGGAGGAATAATGCATCGGAAAAGAGATACTCGGAACCCCAAAGAAAATCCTATCGTTTCCGTAGAAACGTATCTCGATTTAGAAGGACAGTGCAGGGAATCCAGAGTATTTCATATGGACGCATATTGTGTGTTAATTCGTCAATGTGAGGGAGCGAGGGATGCAGTAATGGAGGAATAATGCATCGGAAAAGAGATACTCGACTCCCAAAAGAAAATCCTATCGTTTCCGTAGAAACGTATCTCGATTTAGAATGATAATGCAGGGAACCCAGAGTATTTCATTTGCACGCAATTTGTGTGTTAATTCGGCAATGTGAGGGAGCGAGGGATGCAGTAAAGGAGGAATAACGCATCGGAAAAGGGATACTCGACTCCCAAAAGAAAATCCTATCGTTTCCGTAGAAACGTATCTCGATTTAGAAAGATAATGCAGGGATCCCAGAGTATTTCATATGGACGAAATTTGTGTGTTAATTTGGCAATGTGAGGGAGCGAGTGATGCAGTAAAGGAGGAATAATGCATCGGGAAAGAGATACTCGGAACCCCAAAGAAAGTCCTGTCGTTTCGGTAGAAACGAATCCCGATTTAGAAGGACAATGCAGGGAATCCAGAGTATTTCATATGGACGCAAATTGTGTGTTAATTCGTCTATGTGAGGGAGCGAGGGGTGCAGTAAAGGAGTAATAATGCATCGGAAAAGAGATCTTCGGAACCCCAAAGAAAATCCTATCGTTTCCGTAGAAACGTATCTCGATTTAGAAAGAAAATGCAGGGAATCCAGAGTATTTCATATGGAAGCAAATTGTGTGTTAATTCGTCAAAGTGAGGGAGCGAGGGATGCAGTAAAGGAGGAATAGATGCAGTAAAGGAGGAATAATGCATCGGGAAACAGATACTCGGAACCCCAAAGAAAGTCCTGTCGTTTCGGTAGAAACGAATCCCGATTTAGAAGGACAATGCAGGGAATCCAGAGTATTTCATATGGACGCAAATTGTGTGTTAATTCGTCTATGTGAGGGAGCGAGGGGTGCAGTAAAGGAGTAATAATGCATCGGAAAAGAGATCTTCGGAACCCCAAAGAAAATCCTATCGTTTCCGTAGAAACGTATCTCGATTTAGAAAGACAATGCAGGGAATCCAGAGTATTTCATATGGAAGCAAATTGTGTGTTAATTCGTCAAAGTGAGGGAGCGAGGGATGCAGTAAAGGAGGAATAGATGCAGTAAAGGAGGAATAATGCATCGGAAAAGAGATACTCGTCTCCCAAAAGAAAATCCTATCGTTTCCGTAGAAACGTATCTCGTTTTAGAAAGATAATGCAGGGAAACCAGAGTATTTCATATGGACGCAAATTGTGTGTTAATTCGGCAATGTGAGGGAGCGAGGGATGCAGTAAATGAGGAATAATGCATCGGAAAAGAGATACTCGGAACCCCAAAGAAAATCATATCGTTTCCGTAGAAACGTATCTCGATTTAGAACGACAATGCAGGGAATCCAGAGTATTTCATATAGACGCAATTGTGTGTTAATTCGTCAATGTGAGGGAGCGAGGGATGCAGTAAAGGAGGAATAATGCATCGGAAAAGAGATACTCGGAACCCCAAAGAAAATCCTATTGTTTCCGTAGAAACGTATCTCGATTTAGAAGGACAATGCAGGGAATTTAGAGTATATCTTATGGACGCAAATTGTGTGTTAATTCGTCAATGTGAGGAAGCGAGGGATGCAGTAAAGGAGGAATAATGCATCGGAAAATAGATACGCGGAATCCCAAAGAAAATCCTATCGTTTCCGTAGAAACGTATCTCGATTTAGAAGGACAATGCAGGGAATCCAGAGTATTTCATATGGACGCAAATTGTGTGTTAATTCGTCAATGTGAGGGAGCGAGGGATGCAGTAAAGGAGGAATAATGCATCGGAAAAGAGATGCTCGGAACCCCAAAGAAAATCCTATCGTTTCCGTAGAGACGTATCTTGATTTAGAAGGACAATGCAGGGAATCCAGAGTATTTCATATGGACGCAAATTGTGTGTTAATTCGTCAATGTGAGGGAGCGAGGGATGCAGTAAAGGAGGAATAATGCATAGGAAAAGAGATACTCGGAACCCCAAAGAAAATCCTATCGTTTCCGTAGAAACGTATCTCGATTTAGAAGGACAATGCAGGGAATCCAGAGTATATCATATGGACGCAAATTGTGTGTTAATTCGTCAATGTGAGGTAGCGAGGGATGCAGTAAAGGAGGAATAATGCATCGGAAAAGAGATACTCGGAACCCCAATGAAAATCCTATCGTTTCCGTAGAAACGTATCTCGATTTAGAAGGACAATGAAGGGAATCCAGGGTATTTCATATGGACGCAAATTGTGTGTTAATTCGTCAATGTGAGGGAGCGAGGGATGCAGTAAATAATGCATCGGAAAAGAGATACTCGGAGCCCCTAAGAAAATCCTATCGTTTCCGTAGAAACGTATCTCGATTTAGAAGGACAATGCAGGGAATCCAGAGTATTTCATATGGACGCAAATTGTGTGTTAATTCGTCAATGTGAGAAAGCGAGGGATGCAGTAAAGGAGGAATAATGCATCGGAAAAGAGATACTCGGAACCCCAAAGAAAATCCTATAGTCTCCGTAGAAACGTATCTCGATTTAGAAGGACAATGCAGGGAATCCAGAGTATTTCATACGGACGCAATTGTGTGTTATTTCGTCAATGTGAGGGAGCGAGGGATGCAGTAAAGGAGGAATAATGCATCGGAAAAGAGATACACGGAACCCCAATGAAAATCCTATCGTTCCCATAGAGACGTATCTTGATTTAGAAGGACAATGCAGGGAATCCAGAGTATTTCATATGGACGCAAATTGTGTGTTAATTCGTCAATGTGAGGGAGCGAGGGATGCAGTAAAGGAGGAATAATGCATCGGAAAAGAGATACTCGGAACCCCAAAGAAAATCCTATCGTTTCCGTAGAAACGTATCTCGATTTAGAAGGACAATGCAGGGAATCCAGAGTATTTCATATGGACGCATATTGTGTGTTAATTCGTCAAAGTGAGGGAGCGAGGGATGCAGTAAAGGAGGAATAATGCATCGGAAAAGGGATACGCGGAACCCCAAAGAAAATCCAATCTTTTCCGTAGAAACGTATCTCGATTTAGAAGGACAATGCATGGAATCCAGAGTATTTCATATGGACGCAAATTGTGTGTTAATTCGTCAATGTGAGGGAGCGAGGGATGCAGTAAAGGAGGAATAATGCATCGGCAAAGAGATACTCGGAACCCCAAAGAAAATCCTATCGTTTCCGTAAAAACGTATCTCGATATACAAGGACAATGCAGGGAATCCGTAGTATATCATATGGACGCAAATTGTGTGTTAATTCGTCAATTTGAGGGAGCGAGGGATGCAGTAAAGGAGGAATAGATGCAGTAAAGGAGGAATAATGCATCGGAAAAGAGATACTCGCCTCCCAAAAGAAAATCCTATCGTTTCCGTAGAAACGTATCTCGTTTTAGAAAGATAATGCAGGGAACCCAGAGTATTTCATATGGACGCAAATTGTGTGTTAATTCGGCAATGTGAGGGAGCGAGGGATGCAGTAAATGAGGAATAATGCATCGGAAAAGAGAGACTCGGAACCCCAAAGAAAATCCTATCGTTTCCGTAGAAACGTATCTCGATTTAGAAGGACAATGCAAGGAATCCAGAGTATTTCATATGCACGCAAATTGTGTGTTAATTCGTCAATGTGAGGGAACGAGGGATGCAGTAAAGGAGGAATAATGCATCGGAAAAGAGATACTCGGAACCCCAAAGAAAATCATATCGTTTCCGTAGAAACGTATCTCGATTTAAAAGGACAATGCAGGGAATCCAGAGTATTTCATATGGACGCAAATTGTGTGCTAATTCGTCAATGTGAGGGACCGAGGGATGCAGTAAAGGAGGAATAATGCATCGGAAAAGAGATACTCGGAACCCCAAAGAAAATCCTATCGTTTCCGTAGAAACGTATCTCGATTTAGAAGGACAATGCAGGGAATCCAGAGTATATCATATGGACGCAAATTGTGTGTTAATTCGTCAATGTGAGGTGGCGAGGGATGCAGTAAAGGAGGAATAATGCATCGGAGAGAGATACTCGGAACCCCAATGAAAATCCTATCGTTTCCGTAGAAACGTATCTCGATTTAGAAGGACAATGAAGGGAATCCAGGGTATTTCATATGGACGCAAATTGTGTGTTAATTCGTCAATGTGAGGGAGCGAGGGATGCAGTAAAGGAGGAATAATGCATCGGAAAAGAGATACTCGGAACCCCAAAGAAAATCCTATCGTTTCCGTAGAAACGTATCTCGATTTAGAAGGACAATGCAGGGAATCCAGAGTATTTCATATGGACGCAAATTGTGTGTTAATTCGTCAATGTGAGAAAGCGAGGGATGCAGTAAAGGAGGAATAATGCATCGGAAAAGAGATACTCGGAACCCCAAAGAAAATCCTATCTTATCCGTAGAAACGTATCTCGATTTAGAAGGACAATGCAGGGAATCCAGAGTATTTCATATGGACGCAATTGTGTGTTAATTCGTCAATGTGAGGGAGCGAGGGATGCAGTAAAGGAGGAATAATGCATCGGAAAAGAGATACACGGAACCCCAATGAAAATCCTATCGTTTCCGTAGAGACGTATCTTGATTTAGAAGGACAATGCAGGGAATCCAGAGTACTTCATATGGACGCAAATTGTGTGTTAATTCGTCAATGTGAGGGAGCGAGGTATGCAGTAAAGGAGGAATAATGCATCGGAAAAGAGATACTCGGAACCCCAAAGAAAATCCTATCGTTTCCGTAGAAACGTATCTCGATTTAGAAGGACAGTGCAGGGAATCCAGAGTATTTCATATGGACGCATATTGTGTGTTAATTCGTCAATGTGAGGGAGCGAGGGATGCAGTAATGGAGGAATAATGCATCGGAAAAGAGATACTCGACTCCCAAAAGAAAATCCTATCGTTTCCGTAGAAACGTATCTCGATTTAGAATGATAATGCAGGGAACCCAGAGTATTTCATTTGCACGCAATTTGTGTGTTAATTCGGCAATGTGAGGGAGCGAGGGATGCAGTAAAGGAGGAATAACGCATCGGAAAAGGGATACTCGACTCCCAAAAGAAAATCCTATCGTTTCCGTAGAAACGTATCTCGATTTAGAAAGATAATGCAGGGATCCCAGAGTATTTCATATGGACGAAATTTGTGTGTTAATTTGGCAATGTGAGGGAGCGAGTGATGCAGTAAAGGAGGAATAATGCATCGGGAAAGAGATACTCGGAACCCCAAAGAAAGTCCTGTCGTTTCGGTAGAAACGAATCCCGATTTAGAAGGACAATGCAGGGAATCCAGAGTATTTCATATGGACGCAAATTGTGTGTTAATTCGTCTATGTGAGGGAGCGAGGGGTGCAGTAAAGGAGTAATAATGCATCGGAAAAGAGATCTTCGGAACCCCAAAGAAAATCCTATCGTTTCCGTAGAAACGTATCTCGATTTAGAAAGAAAATGCAGGGAATCCAGAGTATTTCATATGGAAGCAAATTGTGTGTTAATTCGTCAAAGTGAGGGAGCGAGGGATGCAGTAAAGGAGGAATAGATGCAGTAAAGGAGGAATAATGCATCGGGAAACAGATACTCGGAACCCCAAAGAAAGTCCTGTCGTTTCGGTAGAAACGAATCCCGATTTAGAAGGACAATGCAGGGAATCCAGAGTATTTCATATGGACGCAAATTGTGTGTTAATTCGTCTATGTGAGGGAGCGAGGGGTGCAGTAAAGGAGTAATAATGCATCGGAAAAGAGATCTTCGGAACCCCAAAGAAAATCCTATCGTTTCCGTAGAAACGTATCTCGATTTAGAAAGACAATGCAGGGAATCCAGAGTATTTCATATGGAAGCAAATTGTGTGTTAATTCGTCAAAGTGAGGGAGCGAGGGATGCAGTAAAGGAGGAATAGATGCAGTAAAGGAGGAATAATGCATCGGAAAAGAGATACTCGTCTCCCAAAAGAAAATCCTATCGTTTCCGTAGAAACGTATCTCGTTTTAGAAAGATAATGCAGGGAAACCAGAGTATTTCATATGGACGCAAATTGTGTGTTAATTCGGCAATGTGAGGGAGCGAGGGATGCAGTAAATGAGGAATAATGCATCGGAAAAGAGATACTCGGAACCCCAAAGAAAATCATATCGTTTCCGTAGAAACGTATCTCGATTTAGAACGACAATGCAGGGAATCCAGAGTATTTCATATAGACGCAATTGTGTGTTAATTCGTCAATGTGAGGGAGCGAGGGATGCAGTAAAGGAGGAATAATGCATCGGAAAAGAGATACTCGGAACCCCAAAGAAAATCCTATTGTTTCCGTAGAAACGTATCTCGATTTAGAAGGACAATGCAGGGAATTTAGAGTATATCTTATGGACGCAAATTGTGTGTTAATTCGTCAATGTGAGGAAGCGAGGGATGCAGTAAAGGAGGAATAATGCATCGGAAAATAGATACGCGGAATCCCAAAGAAAATCCTATCGTTTCCGTAGAAACGTATCTCGATTTAGAAGGACAATGCAGGGAATCCAGAGTATTTCATATGGACGCAAATTGTGTGTTAATTCGTCAATGTGAGGGAGCGAGGGATGCAGTAAAGGAGGAATAATGCATCGGAAAAGAGATGCTCGGAACCCCAAAGAAAATCCTATCGTTTCCGTAGAGACGTATCTTGATTTAGAAGGACAATGCAGGGAATCCAGAGTATTTCATATGGACGCAAATTGTGTGTTAATTCGTCAATGTGAGGGAGCGAGGGATGCAGTAAAGGAGGAATAATGCATAGGAAAAGAGATACTCGGAACCCCAAAGAAAATCCTATCGTTTCCGTAGAAACGTATCTCGATTTAGAAGGACAATGCAGGGAATCCAGAGTATTTCATATGGACGCATATTGTGTGTTAATTCGTCAATGTGAGGGAGCGAGGGATGCAGTAATAGAGGAATAATGCATCGGAAAAGAGATACTCGACTCCCAAAAGAAAATCCTATCGTTTCCGTAGAAACGTATCTCGATTTAGAATGATAATGCAGGGAACCCAGAGTATTTCAATTGGACGCAATTTGTGTGTTAATTCGGCAATGTGAGGGAGCGAGGGATGCAGTAAAGGAGGAATAATGCATCGGAAAAGAGATACTCGGAACCCCAAAGAGAATCCTATCGTTTCCGTAGAAACGAATCCCGATTTAGAAGGACAATGCATGGAGTCCAGAGTATTTCATATGGACGCTAATTGTGTGTTAATTCGTCAATGTGAGGGAACGAGGGATGCAGTAAAGGAGGAATAATGCATCGGAAAAGAGATACTCGGAACCCCAATGAAAATCCTATCGTTTCTGTAGAAACGTATCTCGATTTAGAAGGACAATGCAGGGAATCCAGAGTATTTCATATGGACGCAAATTGTGTGTTAATTCGTCAATGTGAGTAAGCGAGGGATGCAGTAAAGGAGGAATAATGCATCGGAAAAGAGATACTTGGAACCCCAAAGAAAATCCTGTCGTTTCCGTAGAATCGTATCTCGATTTAGAAGGACAATGCAGGGATTCCAGAGTATTTCATATGGACGCAAATTGTGTGTTAATTCGTCAATGTGAGGGAGCGAGGGATGCAGTAAAGGAGTAATAATGCATCGGAAAAGAGATACTCGGAACACCAAAGAAAATCCTATCGTTTCCGTAGAGATGTATCTCGATTTAGAAAGACAATGCAGGGAATCCAGAGTATTTCATGTGGACGCAAATTGTGTGTTAATTCGTCAATGTGAGGGAGCGAGGGATGCAGTAAAGGAAGAATAATGCATCGGAAAAGAGATACTCGGAACCCCAAAGAAAATCCTATCGTTTCCGTAGAAACGTATCTCGATATAGAAGGACAATGCAGGGAATCCGGAGTATATCATATGGACGCAAATTGTGTGTTAATTCGTCAATGTGAGGGAGCGAGGGATGCAGTAAAGGAGGAATAGATGCAGTAAAGGAGGAATAATGCATCGGAAAAGAGATACTCGACTCCCAAAAGAAAATCCTATCGTTTCCGTAGAAACGTATCTCGTTTTAGAAAGATAATGCAGGGAACCCAGAGTATTTCATATTGACGCAAATTGTGTGTTATTTCGCCAATGTGAGGGAGCGAGGGATGCAGTAAAGGAGGAATAATGCATCGGAAAAGAGATACTCGGAACCCCAAAGAAAATCCTATCGTTTCCGTAGAAACGCATCTCGATTTAGAAGGACAATGCAGGGAATCCAGAGTATATCATATGGACGCAAATTGTGTGTTAATTCGTCAATGTGAGGGAGCGAGGGATGCAGTAAAGGAGGAATATTGCATCGGAAAAGAGATACTCGGAACCCCAAAGAAAATCCTATCGTTTCCGTAAAAACGTATCTCGATATAGAAGGACAATGCAGGGAATCCGGAGTATATCATATGGACGCAAATTGTGTGTTAATTCGTCAATTTGAGGGAGCGAGGGATGCAGTAAAGGAGGAATAGATGCAGTAAAGGAGGAATAATGCATCGGAAAAGAGATACTCGACTCCCAAAAGAAAATCCTATCGTTTCCGTAGAAACGTATCTCGTTTTAGAAAGATAATGCAGGGAACCCAGAGTATTTCATATGGACGCAAATTGTGTGTAAATTCGTCAATGTGAGGGAACGAGGGATGCAGTAAAGGAGGAATAATGCATCGGAAAAGAGATACTCGGAACCCTAAAGAAAACCATATCGTTTCCGTAGAAACGTATCTCGATTTAGAAGGACAATGCAGGGAATCCAGAGTATTTCATATAGACGCAAATTGTGTGCTAATTCGTCAATGTGAGGGACCAAGGGATGCAGTAAAGGAGGAATAATGCATCGGAAAAGAGATACTCGGATCCCCAAAGAAAATCCTATCGTTTCCGTAGAAACGCATCTCGATTTAGAAGGACAATGCAGGGAATCCAGAGTATATCATATGGACGCAAATTGTGTGTTAATTCGTCAATGTGAGGTAGCGAGGGATGCAGTATAGGAGGAATAATGCATCGGAAAAGAGATACTCGGAACCCCAATGAAAATCCTATCGTTTCCGTAGAAACGTATCTCGATTTAGAAGGACAATGAAGGGAATCCAGGGTATTTCATATGGACGCAAATTGTGTGTTAATTCGTCAATGTGAGGGAGCGAGGGATGCAGTAAATAATGCATCGGAAAAGAGATACTCGGAGCCCCAAAGAAAATCCTATCGTTTCCGTAGAAACGTATCTCGATTTAGAAGGACAATGGAGGGAATCCAGAGTATTTCATATGGACGCAAATTGTGTGTTAATTCGTCAATGTGAGAAAGCGAGGGATGCAGTAAAGGAGGAATAATGCATCGGAAAAGAGATACTCGGAACCCCAAAGAAAGTCCTATAGTCTCCGTAGAAACGTATCTCGATTTAGAAGGACAATGCAGGGAATCCAGAGTATTTCATATGGACGCAATTGTGTGTTAATTCGTCAATGTGAGGGAGCGAGGGATGCAGTAAAGGAGGAATAATGCATCGGAAAAGAGATACACGGAACCCCAATGAAAATCCTATCGTTTCCGTAGAGACGTATCTTGATTTAGAAGGACAATGCAGGGAATCCAGAGTATTTCATATGGACGCAAATTGTGTGTTAATTCGTCAATGTGAGGGAGCGAGGGATGCAGTAAAGGAGGAATAATGCATCGGAAAAGAGATACTCGGAACCCCAAAGAAAATCCTATCGTTTCCGTAGAAACGTATCTCGATTTAGAAGGACAATGCAGGGAATCCAGAGTATTTCATATGGACGCATATTGTGTGTTAATTCGTCAAAGTGAGGGAGCGAGGGATGCAGTAAAGGAGGAATAATGCATCGGAAAAGGGATACGCGGAACCCCAAAGAAAATCCAATCTTTTCCGTAGAAACGTATCTCGATTTAGAAGGACAATGCAGGGAATCCAGAGTATTTCATATGGACGCAATTTGTGTGTTAATTTGTCAATGTGAGGAAGCGAGGGATGCAGTAAAGGAGGAATAATGCATCGGAAAAGATATACGCGGAACCACAAAGAAAATCCTATCGTTTCCGTAGAAACGTATCTCGATTTAGAAGGACAATGCATGGAATTTAGAGTATTTCATATGGACGCAAATTGTGTGTTAATTCGTCAATGTGAGGGAGCGAGGGATGCAGTAAAGGAGGAATAATGCATCGGCAAAGAGATACTCGGAACCCCAAAGAAAATCCTATCGTTTCCGTAAAAACGTATCTCGATATACAAGGACAATGCAGGGAATCCGTAGTATATCATATGGACGCAAATTGTGTGTTAATTCGTCAATGTGAGGGAGCGAGGGATGCAGTAAAGGAGGAATAGATGCAGTAAAGGAGGAATAATGCATCGGAAAAGAGATACTCGACTCCCAAAAGAAAATCCTATCGTTTCCGTAGAAACGTATCTCGTTTTAGAAAGATAAAGCAGGGGACCCAGAGTATTTCATATGGACGCAAATTGTGTGTTAATTCGGCAATGTGAGGGAGCGAGGGATGCAGTAAATGAGGAATAATGCATCGGAAAAGAGAGACTCGGAACCCCAAAGAAAATCCTATCGTTTCCGTAGAAACGTATCTCGATTTAGAAGGACAATGCAAGGAATCTAGAGTATTTCATATGGACGCAAATTGTGTGTTAATTCGTCAATGTGAGGGAACGAGGGATGCAGTAAAGGAGGAATAATGCATCGGAAAAGAGATACTCGGAACCCCAAAGAAAATCATATCGTTTCCGTAGAAACGTATCTCGATTTAAAAGGACAATGCAGGGAATCCAGAGTATTTCATATGGACGCAAATTGTGTGCTAATTCGTCAATGTGAGGGACCGAGGGATGCAGTAAAGGAGGAATAATGCATCGGAAAAGAGATACTCGGAACCCCAAAGAAAATCCTATCGTTTCTGTAGAAACGTATCTCGATTTAGAAGGACAATGCAGGGAATCCAGAGTATATCATATGGACGCAAATTGTGTGTTAATTCGTCAATGTGAGGTAGCGAGGGATGCAGTAAAGGAGGAATAATGCATCGGAAAAGAGATACTCGGAACCCCAATGAAAATCCTATCGTTTCCGTAGAAACGTATCTCGATTTAGAAGGACAATGAAGGGAATCCAGGGTATTTCATATGGACGCAAATTGTGTGTTAATTCGTCAATGTGAGGGAGCGAGGGATGCAGTAAAGGAGGAATAATGCATCGGAAAAGAGATACTCGGAACCCCAAAGAAAATCCTATCGTTTCCGTAGAAAGGTATCTCGATTTAGAAGGACAATGCAGGGAATCCAGAGTATTTCATATGGACGCAAATTGTGTGTTAATTCGTCAATGTGAGAAAGCGAGGGATGCAGTAAAGGAGGAATAATGCATCGGAAAAGAGATACTCGGAACCCCAAAGAAAATCCTATCTTATCCGTAGAAACGTATCTCGATTTAGAAGGACAATGCAGGGAATCCAGAGTATTTCATATGGACGCAATTGTGTGTTAATTCGTCAATGTGAGGGAGCGAGGGATGCAGTAAAGGAGGAATAATGCATCGGAAAAGAGATACACGGAACCCCAATGAAAATCCTATCGTTTCCGTAGAGACGTATCTTGATTTAGAAGGACGATGCAGGGAATCCAGAGTACTTCATATGGACGCAAATTGTGTGTTAATTCGTCAATGTGAGGGAGCGAGGGATGCAGTAAAGGAGGAATAATGCATCGGAAAAGAGATACTCGGAACCCCAAAGAAAATCCTATCGTTTCCGTAGAAACGTATCTCGATTTAGAAGGACAGTGCAGGGAATCCAGAGTATTTCATATGGACGCATATTGTGTGTTAATTCGTCAATGTGAGGGAGCGAGGGATGCAGTAATGGAGGAATAATGCATCGGAAAAGAGATACTCGACTCCCAAAAGAAAATCCTATCGTTTCCGTAGAAACGTATCTCGATTTAGAATGATAATGCAGGGAACCCAGAGTATTTCATTTGCACGCAATTTGTGTGTTAATTCGGCAATGTGAGGGAGCGAGGGATGCAGTAAAGGAGGAATAACGCATCGGAAAAGAGATACTCGACTCCCAAAAGAAAATCCTATCGTTTCCGTAGAAACGTATCTCGATTTAGAAAGATAATGCAGGGATCCCAGAGTATTTCATATGGACGAAATTTGTGTGTTAATTCGGCAATGTGAGGGAGCGAGGGATGCAGTAAAGGAGGAATAATGCATCGGGAAAGAGATATTTGGAACCCCAAAGAAAATCCTGTCGTTTCGGTAGAAACGAATCCCGATTTAGAAGGACAATGCAGGGAATCCAGAGTATTTCATATGGACGCAAATTGTGTGTTAATTCGTCTATGTGAGGGAGCGAGGGGTGCAGTAAAGGAGTAATAATGCATTGGAAAAGAGATCTTCGGAACCCCAAAGAAAATCCTATCGTTTCCGTAGAAACGTATCTCGTTTTAGAAAGATAATGCAGGGAACCCAGAGTATTTCATATTGACGCAAATTGTGTGTTATTTCGGCAATGTGAGGGAGCGAGGGATGCAGTAAAGGAGGAATAATGCATCGGAAAAGAGATACTCGGAACCCCAAAGAAAATCCTATCGTTTCCGTAGAAACGTATCTCGATTTAGAAGGACAATGCAAGGAATCCAGAGTATTTCATATGGACGCAAATTGTGTGTTAATTCGTCAATGTGAGGGAGCGAGGGATGCAGTAAAGTAGGAATAATGCATCGGAAAAGAGATACTCGGAACCCCAAAGAAAATCCTATCGTTTCCGTAGAAACGTATCTCGATTTAGAAGGACAATGAAGGGAATCCAGAGTATTTCATATGGACGCAAATTGTGTGTTAATTCGTCAATGTGAGGGAGCGAGGGATGCAGTAAAGGAGGAATAATGCATCGGAAAAGAGATACTCGGAACCCCAAAGAAAATCTATCGTTTCCGTAGAAACGTATCTCGATTTAGAAGGACAATGCAGGGAATCCAGAGTATTTCATATGGACGCAATTTGTGTGTTAATTCGTCAATGTGAGGAAGCGAGGGATGCAGTAAAGGAGGAATAATGCATCGGAAAAGAGATACGCGGAACCACAAAGAAAATCCTATCGTTTCCGTAGAAACGTATCTCGATTTAGAAGGACAATGCATGGAATCCAGAGTATTTCATATGGACGCAAATCGTGTGTTAATTCGTCAATGTGAGGGACCGAGGGATGCAGTAAAGGAGGAATAATGCATCGGAAAAGAGATACTCGGAACCCCAAAGAAAATCCTATCGTTTCCGTAAAAACGTATCTCGATATAGAAGGACAATGCAGGGAATCCGGAGTATATCATATGGACGCAAATTGTGTGTTAATTCGTCAATTTGAGGGAGCGAGGGATGCAGTAAAGGAGGAATAGATGCAGTAAAGGAGGAATAATGCATCGGAAAAGAGATACTCGACTCCCAAAAGAAAATCCTATCGTTTCCGTAGAAACGTATCTCGTTTTAGAAAGATAATGCAGGGAACCCAGAGTATTTCATATGGACGCAAATTGTGTGTAAATTCGTCAATGTGAGGGAACGAGGGATGCAGTAAAGGAGGAGTAATGCATCGGAAAAGAGATACTCGGAACCCTAAAGAAAATCATATCGTTTCCGTAGAAACGTATCTTGATTTAGAAGGACAATGCAGGGAATCCAGAGTATTTCATATAGACGCAAATTGTGTGCTAATTCGTCAATGTGAGGGACCAAGGGATGCAGTAAAGGAGGAATAATGCATCGGAAAAGAGATACTCGGATCCCCAAAGGAAATCCTATCGTTTCCGTAGAAACGCATCTCGATTTAGAAGGACAATGCAGGGAATCCTGAGTATATCATGTGGTCGCAAATTGTGTGTTAATTCGTCAATGTGAGGAAGCGAGGGATGCAGTAAAGGAGGAATAATGCATCGGAAAAGAGATACTCGGAACCCCAATGAAAATCCCATCGTTTCCGTAGAAACGTATCTTGATTTAGAAGGACAATGCAGTGAATCCAGAGTATTTCATATGGACGCAAATTGTGTGTTAATTCGTCAATGTGAGGGAGCGAGGGATGCAGTAAAGGAGGAATTATGCATCGGAAAAGAGATACTCGGAACCCCAAAGAAAATCCTATCGTTTCCGTAGAAACGTATCTCGATTTAGAAGGACAATGCAGGGAATCCAGAGTATTTCATATGGACGCATATTGTGTGTTAATTCGCAATGTGAGGGAGCGAGGGATGCAGTAATGGAGGAATAATGCATCGGAAAAGAGATACTCGACTCCCAAAAGAAAATCCTATCGTTTCCGTAGAAACGTATCTCGATTTAGAAAGATAATGCAGGGAACCCAGAGTATCTCATATGGACGCAATTTGAGTGTTAATTCGGCAATGTGAGGGAGCGAGGGATGCAGTAAAGGAGGAATAATGCATCGGAAAAGAGATACTCGGAACCCCAAAGAAAATCCTATCGTTTCCGTAGAAACGAATCCCGATTTAGAAGGACAATGCAGGGAATCCAGAGTATTTCATATGGACGCAAATTGTGTGTTAATTCGTCAATGTGAGGGAACGAGGGATGCAGTAAAGGAGGAATAATGCATCGGAAAAGAGATACTCGGATCCCCAAAGAAAATCCTATCGTTTCTGTAGAAACGTATCTCGATTTAGAAGGACAATGCAGGGAATCCAGAGTATTTCATATGGACGCAAATTGTGTGTTAATTCGTCAATGTGAGTAAGCGAGGGATGCAGTAAAGGAGGAATAATGCATCGGAAAAGAGATACTCGGATCCCCAAAGAAAATCCTGTTGTTTCCGTAGAATCGTATCTCGATTTAGAAGGACAATGCAGGGATTCCAGAGTAATTCATATGGACGCAAATTGTATGTTAATTCGTCAATGTGAGGGAGCGAGGGATGCAGTAAAGGAGTAATAATGCATCGGAAAATAGATACTCGGAACCCCAAAGAAAATCCTATCGTTTCCGTAGAGACGTATCTCGTTTTAGAAAGATAATGCAGGGAACCCAGAGTATTTCATGTGGACGCAAATTGTGTGTTATTTCGGCAATGTGAGGGAGCGAGGGATGCAGTAAAGGAGGAATAATGCATCGGAAAAGAGATACTCGGAACCCCAAAGAAAATCCTATCGTTTCCGTAGAAACGTATCTCGATTTAGAAGGACAATGCAAGGAATCCAGAGTATTTCATATGGACGCAAATTGTGTGTTAATTCGTCAATGTGAGGGAGCGAGGGATGCAGTAAAGTAGGAATAATGCATCGGAAAAGAGATACTCCGAACCCCAAAGAAAATTCTATCGTTTCCGTAGAAACGTATCTCGATTTAGAAGGACAATGAAGCGAATCCAGAGTATTTCATATAGACGCAAATTGTGTGTTAATTCGTCAATGTGAGGGAGCGAGGGATGCAGCAAAGGAGGAATAATGCATCGGAAAAGAGATACTCGGAACCCCAAAGAAAATATATCGTTTCCGTAGAAACGTATCTCGATTTAGAAGGACAATGCATGGAATCCAGAGTATTTCATATGGACGCAAATTGTGTGTTAATTCGTCAATGTGAGGGAGCTAGGGATGCAGTAAAGGAGGAATAATGCATCGGAAAAGAGATACTCGGAACCCCAAAGAAAATCCTATCGTTTCCGTAAAAACGTATCTCGATATAGAAGGACAATGCAGGGATTCCGGAGTATATCATATGGACGCAAATCGTGTGTTAATTCGTCAATTTGAGGGAGCGAGGGATGCAGTAAAGGAGGAATAGATGCAGTAAAGGAGGAATAATGCATCGGAAAAGAGATACTCGACTCCCAAAAGAAAATCCTATCGTTTCCGTAGAAACGTATCTCGTTTTAGAAAGATAATGCAGGGAACCCAGAGTATTTCATATGGACGCAAATTGTGTGTAAATTCGTCAATGTGAGGGAACGAGGGATGCAGTAAAGGAGGAATAATGCATCGGAAAAGAGATACTCGGAACCCTAAAGAAAATCATATCGTTTCCGTAGAAACGTATCTCGATTTAGAAGGACAATGCAGGGAATCCAGAGTATTTCATATGGACGCAAATTGTGTGCTAATTCGTCAATGTGAGGGATCAAGGGATGCAGTAAAGGAGGAATAATGCATCGGAAAAGAGATACTCGGATCCCCAAAGAAAATCCTATCGTTTCCGTAGAAACGCATCTCGATTTAGAAGGACAATGCAGGGAATCCAGAGTATATCATATGGTCGCAAATTGTGTGTTAATTCGTCAATGTGAGGAAGCGAGGGATGCAGTAAAGGAGGAATAATGCATCGGAAAAGAGATACTCGGAACCCCAATGAAAATCCTGTCGTTTCCGTAGAAACGTATCCTCATTTAGAAGGACAATGCAGTGAATCCAGGGTATTTCATATGGACGCAAATTGTGTGTTAATTCGTCAATGTGAGGGAGCGAGGGATGCAGTAAAGGAGGAATTATGCATCGGAAAAGAGATACTCGGAACCCCAAAGAAAATCCTATCGTTTCCGTAGAAACGTATCTCGATTTAGAAGGACAATGCAGGGAATCCAGAGTATTTCATATGGACGCATATTGTGTGTTAATTCGTCAATGTGAGGGAGCGAGGGATGCAGTAATGGAGGAATAATGCATCGGAAAAGAGATACTCGACTCCCAAAAGAAAATCCTATCGTTTCCGTAGAAACGTATCTCGATTTAGAAAGATAATGCAGGGAACCCAGAGTATCACATATGGACGCAATGTGTGTGTTAATTCGGCAATGTGAGGGAGCGAGGGATGCAGTAAAGGAGGAATAATGCATCGGAAAAGAGATACTCGGATCCCCAAAGAAAATCCTGTTGTTTCCGTAGAATCGTATCTCGATTTAGAAGGACAATGCAGGGATTCCAGAGTAATTCATATGGACGCAAATTGTATGTTAATTCGTCAATGTGAGGGAGCGAGGGATGCAGTAAAGGAGTAATAATGCATCGGAAAATAGATACTCGGAACCCCAAAGAAAATCCTACCGTTTCCGTAGAGACGTATCTCGATTTAGAAAGACAATGCAGGGAATCCAGAGTATTTCATATGGACGCAAATTGTGTGTTAATTCGTCAATGTGAGGGAGCGAGGGATGCAGTAAAGGATGAATAATGCATCGGAAAAGAGATACTCGGAACCCCAAAGAAAATCCTATCATTTCCGTATAAACGTATCTCGATATAGAAGGACAATGCAGGGAATCCGGAGTATATCATATGGACGCAAATTGTGTGTTAATTCGGCAATGTGAGGGAGCGAGGGATGCAGTAAAGGAGGAATAGATGCAGTAAACGAGGAATAATGTATCGGAAAAGAGATACTCGACGCCCAAAAGAAAATCCTATCGTTTCCGTATAAACGTATCTCGATATAGAAGGACAATGCAGGGAATCCAGAGTATTTCATGTGGACGCAAATTGTGTGTTAATTCGTCAATGTGAGGGAGCGAGGGATGCAGTAAAGGATGAATAATGCATCGGAAAAGAGATACTCGGAACCCCAAAGAAAATCCTATCGTTTCCGTAGAAACGTATCTCGATATAGAAGGACAATGCAGGGAATCCGGAGTATATCATATGGACGCAAATTGTGTGTTAATTCGTCAATGTGAGGGAGCGAGGGATGCAGTAAAGGAGGAATAGATGCAGTAAAGGAGGAATAATGCATCGGAAAAGAGATACTCGACTCCCAAAAGAAAATCCTATCGTTTCCGTAGAAACGTAGCTCGTTTTAGAAAGATAATGCAGGGAACCCAGAGTTTTTCATATTGACGCAAATTGTGTGTTATTTCGGCAATGTGAGGGAGCGAGGGATGCAGTAAAGGAGGAATAATGCATCGGAAAAGAGATACTCGGAACCCCAAAGAAAATCCTATCGTTTCCGTAGAAACGTATCTCGATTTAGAAGGACAATGCAAGGAATCCAGAGTATTTCATATGGACGCAAATTGTGTGTTAATTCGTCAATGTGAGGGAGCGAGGGATGCAGTAAAGTAGGAATAATGCATCGGAAAAGAGATACTCGGAACCCCAAAGAAAATCCTATCGTTTCCGTAGAAACGTATCTCGATTTAGAAGGACAATGAAGCGAATCCAGAGTATTTCATATGGACGCAAATTGTGTGTTAATTCGTCAATGTGAGGGAGCGAGGGATGCAGTAAAGGAGGAATAATGCATCGGAAAAGAGATACTCGGAACCCCAAAGAAAATAATCGTTTCCGTAGAAACGTATCTCGATTTAGAAGGACAATGCAGGGAATCCAGAGTATTTCATATGGACGCAATTTGTGTGTTAATTCGTCAATGTGAGGAAGCGAGGGATGCAGTAAAGGAGGAATAATGCATCGGAAAAGAGATACGTGGAACCACAAAGAAAATCCTATCGTTTCCGTAGAAACGTATCTCGATTTAGAAGGACAATGCATGGAATCCAGAGTATTTCATATGGACGCAAATTGTGTGTTAATTCGTCAATGTGAGGGAGCTAGGGATGCAGTAAAGGAGGAATAATGCATCGGAAAAGAGATACTCGGAACCCCAAAGAAAATCCTATCGTTTCCGTAAAAACGTATCTCGATATAGAAGGACAATGCAGGGATTCCGGAGTATATCATATGGACGCAAATCGTGTGTTAATTCGTCAATTTGAGGGAGCGAGGGATGCAGTAAAGGAGGAATAGATGCAGTAAAGGAGGAATAATGCATCGGAAAAGAGATACTCGACTCCCAAAAGAAAATCCTATCGTTTCCGTAGAAACGTATCTCGTTTTAGAAAGATAATGCAGGGAACCCAGAGTATTTCATATGGACGCAAATTGTGTGTAAATTCGTGAATGTGAGGGAACGAGGGATGCAGTAAAGGAGGAATAATGCATCGGAAAAGAGATACTCGGAACCCTAAAGAAAATCATATCGTTTCCGTAGAAACGTATCTCGATTTAGAAGGACAATGCAGGGAATCCAGAGTATTTCATATGGACGCAAATTGTGTGCTAATTCGTCAATGTGAGGGATCAAGGGATGCAGTAAAGGAGGAATAATGCATCGGAAAAGAGATACTCGGATCCCCAAAGAAAATCCTATCGTTTCCGTAGAAACGCATCTCGATTTAGAAGGACAATGCAGGGAATCCAGAGTATATCATATGGTCGCAAATTGTGTGTTAATTCGTCAATGTGAGGAAGCGAGGGATGCAGTAAAGGAGGAATAATGCATCGGAAATGAGATACTCGGAACCCCAATGAAAATCCTATCGTTTCCGTAGAAACGTATCCTGATTTAGAAGGACAATGCAGTGAATCCAGAGTATTTCATATGGACGCAAATTGTGTGTTAATTCGTCAATGTGAGGGAGCGAGGGATGCAGTAAAGGAGGAATTATGCATCGGAAAAGAGATACTCGGAACCCCAAAGGAAATCCTATCGTTTCCGTAGAAACGTATCTCGCTTTAGAAGGACAATGCAGGGAATCCAGAGTATTTCATATGGACGCATATTGTGTGTTAATTCGTCAATGTGAGGGAGCGAGGGATGCAGTAATGGAGGAATAATGCATCGGAAAAGAGATACTCGACTCCCAAAAGAAAATCCTATCGTTTCCGTAGAAACGTATCTCGATTTAGAAAGATAATGCAGGGAACCCAGAGTAGCACATATGGACGCAATGTGTGTGTTAATTCGGCAATGTGAGGGAGCGAGGGATGCAGTAAAGGAGGAATAATGCATCGGAAAAGAGATACTCGGAACCCCAAAGAAAATCCTATCGTTTCCGTAGAAACGAATCCCGATTTAGAAGGACAATGCAGGGAATCCAGAGTATTTCATATGGACGCAAATTGTGTGTTAATTCGTCAATGTGAGGGAACGAGGGATGCAGTAAAGGAGGAATAATGCATCGGAAAAGAGATACTCGAAACCCCAAAGAAAATCCTATCGTTTCTGTAGAAACGTATCTCGATTTAGAAGGACAATGCAGGGAATCCAGAGTATTTCATATGGACGCAAATTGTGTGTTAATTCGTCAATGTGAGTAAGCGAGGGATGCAGTAAAGGAGGAATAATGCATCGGAAAAGAGATACTCGGATCCCCAAAGAAAATCCTGTTGTTTCCGTAGAATCGTATCTCGATTTAGAAGGACAATGCAGGGATTCCAGAGTAATTCATATGGACGCAAATTGTATGTTAATTCGTCAATGTGAGGGAGCGAGGGATGCAGTAAAGGAGTAATAATGCATCGGAAAATAGATACTCGGAACCCCAAAGAAAATCCTATCGTTTCCGTAGAGACGTATCTCGATTTAGAAAGACAATGCAGGGAATCCAGAGTATTTCATATGGACGCAAATTGTGTGTTACTTCGACAATGTGAGGGAGCGAGGGATGCAGTAAAGGATGAATAATGCATCGGAAAAGAGATACTCGGAACCCCAAAGAAAATCCTATCGTTTCCGTATAAACGTATCTCGATATAGAAGGACAATGCAGGGAATCCGGAGTATATCATATGGACGCAAATTGTGTGTTAATTCGTCAATGTGAGGGAGCGAGGGATGCAGTAAAGGAGGAATAGATGCAGTAAACGAGGAATAATGCATCGGAAAAGAGATACTCGACTCCCAAAAGAAAATCCTATCGTTTCTGTAGAAACGTATCTCGATTTAGAAGGACAATGCAGGGAATCCAGAGTATTTCATATGAACGCAAATTGTGTGTTAATTCGTCAATGTGAGGGAGCGAGGGATGCAGTAAAGGAGGAATAATGCATCGGAAAAGAGATACTCGGAACCCCAAAGAAAATCCTATCGTTTCCGTAGAAACGTATGTCGATTTAGAAGGACAATGCAGGGAATCCAGAGTATTTCATATGGACGCAAATAGTGTGTTAATTCGTCAATGTGAGGTAGCGAAGGATGCAGTAAAGGAGGAATAATGCATCGGAAAAGAGATACTCGGAACCCCAAAGAAAATCCTATCGTTTCCGTAGAAACGTATCTCGATTTAGAAGGACAATGCAGGGAATCCAGAGTATTTCATATGGACGCATATTGTGTGTTAATTCGTCAATGTGAGGGAGCGAGGGATGCAGTAATGGAGGAATAATGCATCGGAAAAGAGATACTCGACTCCCAAAAGAAAATCCTATCGTTTCCGTAGAAACGTATCTCGATTTAGAAAGATAATGCAGGGATCCCAGAGTATTTCATATTGACGAAATTTGTGTGTTAATTCGGCAATGTGAGGGAGCGAGGGATGCAGTAAAGGAGGAATAATGCATCGGAAAAGAGATACTCGGAACCCCAAAGAAAATCCTGTCGTTTCGGTAGAAACGAATCCCGATTTAGAAGGACAATGCAGGGAATCCAGAGTATTTCATATGGACGCAAATTGTGTGTTAATTCATCTATGTGAGGGAGCGAGGGGTGCAGTAAAGGAGGAATAATGCATCGGAAAAGAGATACTCGGAACCCCAAAGAAAATCCTATCGTTTCCGTAGAAACGTATCTCGATTTAGAAAGACAATGCAGGGAATCCAGAGTATTTCATATGGACGCAAATTGTGTGTTAATTCGTCAATGTGAGGGAGCGAGGGATGCAGTTAAGGAGGAATAGATGCAGTAAACGAGGAATAATGCATCGGAAAAGAGATACTCGACTCCCAAAAGAAAATCCTATCGTTTCTGTAGAAACGTATCTCGATTTAGAAGGACAATGCAGGGAATCCAGAGTATTTCATATGGACGCAAATTGTGTGTTAATTCGTCAATGTGAGTAAGCGAGGGATGCAGTAAAGGAGGAATAATGCATCGGAAAAGACATACTCGGAACCCCAAAGAAAATCCTGACGTTTCCGTAGAATCGTCTCTCGATTTAGAAGGACAATGCAGGGATTCCAGAGTATTTCATATGGACGCAAATTGTATGTTAATTCGTCAATGTGAGGGAGCGAGGGATGCAGTAAAGGAGTAATAATGCATCGGAAAAAAGATACTCGGAACCCCAAAGAAAATCCTATCGTTTCCGTAGAGACGTATCTCGATTTAGAAAGACAATGCAGGGAATCCAGAGTATTTCATATGGACGCAAATTGTGTGTTAATTCGTCAATGTGAGGGAGCGAGGGATGCAGTAAAGGATGAATAATGCATCGGAAAAGAGATACTCGGAACCCCAAAGAAAATCCTATCGTTTCCGTAGAAACGTATCTCGATATAGAAGGACAATGCAGGGAATCCGGAGTATATCATATGGACGCAAATTGTGTGTTAATTCGTCAATGTGAGAAAGCGGGGGATTCAGTAATGGAGGAATAGATGCAGTAAGGGAGGAATAATGCATCGGAAAAGAGATACTCGACTCCCAAAAGAAAATCCTATCGTTTCCGTAGAAACGTATCTCGTTTTAGAAAGATAATGCAGGGAACCCAGAGTATTTCATATTGTCGCAAATTGTGTGTTATTTCGGGAATTTGAGGGAGCGAGGGATGCAGTAAAGGAGGAATAATGCATCGGAAAAGAGATACGCGGAACCCCAAAGAAAATTCTATCGTTTCCGTAGAAACGTATCTCGATTTAGAAGGACAATGCTAGGAATCCAGAGTATTTCATATGGGCGCAAATTGTGTGTTAATTCGACAATTTGAGGGAGCGAGGGATGCAGTAAAGGAGGAATAATGCATCGGAAAAGAGATACTCGGAACCCCAAAGAAAATCCAATCATTTCCGTAGAAACGTGTCTCGATTTAAAATCACAATGCAGGGAATCCAGAGTATTTCATATGGACGCATATTGTGTGTTAATTCGTCAATGTGAGGGAGCGAGGGTGGCAGTAATGGAGGAATAATGCATCGGAAAAGGGATACGCGGAACCCCAAAGAAAATCCTATCGTTTCCGTAGAAACGTATCTCGATTTAGAAGGACAATGCAGGGAAACCAGAGTATTTCATATGGACGCAAATTGTGTGTTAATTCGTCAATGTGAGTAAGCGAGGGATGCAGTAAAGGAGGAATAATGCATCGGAAAAGACATACTCGGAACCCCAAAGAAAATCCTGACGTTTCCGTAGAATCGTCTCTCGATTTAGAAGGACAATGCAGTGATTCCAGAGTATTTCATATGGACGCAAATTGTATGTTAATTCGTCAATGTGAGGGAGCGAGGGATGCAGTAAAGGAGGAATAATGCATCGGAAAAGAGATACGCGGAACCCCAAAGAAAATTCTATCGTTTCCGTAGAAACGTATCTCGATTTAGAAGGACAATGCTAGGAATCCAGAGTATTTCATATGGGCGCAAATTGTGTGTTAATTCGACAATTTGAGGGAGCGATGGATGCAGTAAAGGAGGAATAATGCATCGGAAAAGAGATACTCGGAACCCCAAAGAAAATCCAATCATTTCCGTAGAAACGTATCTCGATTTAAAATCACAATGCAGGGAATCCAGAGTATTTCATATGGACGCATATTGTGTGTTAATTCGTCAATGTGAGGGAGCGAGGGATGCAGTAATGGAGGAATAATGCATCGGAAAAGGGATACGCGGAACCCCAAAGAAAATCCTATCGTTTCCGTAGAAACGTATCTCGATTTAGAAGGACAATGCAGGGAATCCTGAGTATTTCATATGGACGCAAATTGTGTGTTAATTCGTCAATGTGAGGGAGCGAGGGATGCAGTAAAGGAGGAATAATGCATCGGAAAAGAGATTCTCGGAACCCCAAAGAAAATCCTATCGTTTCCGTAGAAACGTATGTCGATTTAGAAGGACAATGCAGGGAATCCAGAGTATTTCATATGGACGCAAATTGTGTGTTAATTCGTCAATGTGAGGTAGCGAGGGATGCAGTAAAGGAGGAATAATGCATCGGAAAAGAGATACTCGGAACCCCAAAGAAAATCCTATCGTTTCCGTAGAAACGTATCTCGATTTAGAAGGACAATGCAGGGAATCTAGAGTATTTCATATGGACGCATATTGTGTGTTAATTCGTCAATGTGAGGGAGCGAGGGATGCAGTAATGGAGGAATAATGCATCGGAAAAGAGATACTCGACTCCCAAAAGAAAATCCTATAGTTTCCGTAGAAACGTATCTCGATTTAGAAAGATAATGCAGGGATCCCAGAGTATTTCATATTGACGAAATTTGTGTGTTAATTCGGCAATGTGAGGGAGCGAGGGGTGCAGTAAAGGAGGAATAATTCATCGGAAAAGAGATACTCGGAACCCCAAAGAAAATCCTATCGTTTCCGTAGAAACGTATCTCGATTTAGAAAGACAATGCAGGGAATCCAGAGTATTTCATATGGACGCAAATTGTGTGTTAATTCGTCAAAGTGAGGGAGCGAGGGATGCAGTAAAGGAGGAATAATGCATCGGAAAAGAGATACTCGGAACCCCAAAGAAAATCCTATCGTTTCCGTAGAAACGAATCCCGATTTAGAAGGACAATGCAGGGAATCCAGAGTATTTCTAATGGACGCAAATTGTGTGTTAATTCGTCAATGTGAGGGAACGAGGGATGCAGTAAAGGAGGAGTAATGCATCGGAAAAGAGATACTCGGGACCCCAAAGGAAATCCTATCCTTTCTGTAGAAACGTATCTCGATTTAGAAGGACAATGCAGGGAATCCAGAGTATTTCATATGGACGCAAATTGTGTGTTAATTCGTCAATGTGAGTAAGCGAGGGATGCAGTAAAGGAGGAATAATGCATCGGAAAAGAGATACTCGGGACCCCAAAGAAAATCTTGTCGTCTCCGTAGAATCGTATCTCGATTTAGAAGGACAATGCAGGGATTCCAGAGTATTTCATATGGACGCAAATTGTATGTTAATTCGTCAATGTGAGGGAGCGAGGGATGCAGTAAAGGAGTAATAATGCATCGGAAAAGAGATACTCGGAACCCCAAAAAAAATCCTATCGTTTCCGTAGAGACGTATCTCGATTTAGAAAGACAATGCAGGGAATCCAGAGTATTTCATATGGACGCAAATTGTGTGTTAATTCGTCAATGTGAGGGAGCGAGGGGTGCAGTAAAGGATGAATAATGCATCGGAAAAGAGATACTCGGAACCCAAAAGAAAATCCTATCGTTTCCGTAGAAACGTATCTCGATATAGAAGGACAATGCAGGGAATCCGGAGTATATCATATGGACGCAAATTGTGTGTTAATTCGTCAATGTGAGGGAGCGAGGGATGCAGTAAAGGAGGAATAGATGCATTAAAGGAGGAATAATGCATCGGAAAAGAGATACTCGACTCCCAAAAGAAAATCCTATCGTTTCCGTAGAAACGTATCTCGTTTTAGAAAGATAATGCAGGGAACCCAGAGTATTTCATATTGACGCAAATTGTGTGTTAATTCGGCAATGTGAGGGAGCGAGGGATGCAGTAAAGGAGGAATAATGCATCGGAAAAGAGATAATCGGAACCCCAAAGAAAACTCTATCGTTTCCGTAGAAACGTATCTCGATTTAGAAGGACAAAACAAGGAATCCAGAGTATTTCATATGGAAGCAAATTGTGTGTTAATTCGTCAATGTGAGGGAGCGAGGGATGCAGTAAAGGAGGAATAATGCATCGGAAAAGAGATACTCGTAACCCCAAAGAAAATCCTATCGTTTCCGTAGAAACGTATCTCGATTTAGAAAGACAATGCAGGGAATCCAGAGTATTTCATATGGACGCAAATTGTGTGTTAATTCGTCAATGTGAGGAAGCGAGGGATGCAGTAAAGGAGGAATAATGCATCGGAAAAGAGATACTAGGAACCCCAAAGAAAATCCTATCGTTTTCGTAGAAACGTATCTCGATTTAGAAGGACAATGCAGGGAATCCAGAGTATTTCATATGGACGCAAATTGTGTGTTAATTCGTCAATGTGAGGGAGCGAGGGATGCAGTAAAGGAGGAATAATGCAACGGAAAAGAGATACTCGGAACCCCAAAGAAAATCCTATCGTTTCCGTAGAAACGTATGTCGATTTAGAAGGACAATGCAGGGAATCCAGAGTATTTCATATGGACGCAAATTGTGTGTTAATTCGGCAATGTGAGGGAGCGAGGGTTGCAATAAAGGAGGAATAACGCATCGGAAAAGAGATACTCGGTACCCCAAAGAAAATCCTATCGTTTCTGTAGAAACGTACCTCGATTTAGAAGGACAATGCAGGGAATCTAGAGTATTTCATATGGACGCAAATTGTGTGTTAATTCGTCAATGTGAGAAAGCGAGAGATGCAGTAAAGGAGGAATAATGCATCGGAAAAGAGATACTCTAAACCCCAAAGAAAATCCTGTCGTTTCCGTAGAATCGTATCTCGATTTAGAAGGACAATGCAGGGATTCCAGAGTATTTCATATGGACGCAAATTGTGTGTTAATTCGTCAATGTGAGGGAGCGAGGGATGCAGTAAAGGATGAATAATGCTTCGGAAAAGAGATACTCGGAAACCCCAAAGAAAATCCTATCGTTTCCGTAGAAACGTATCTCGATATAGAAGGACAATGCAGGGAATCCGGAGTATATCATATGGACGCAAATTGTGTGTTAATTCGTCAATGTGAGGGAGCGAGGGATGCAGTAAAGGAGGAATAGATGCAGTAAAGGAGGAATAATGCATCGGAAAAGAGATACTCGACTCCCAAAAGAAAATCCTATCGTTTCCGTAGAAACGTATCTCGTTTTAGAAAGATAATGGAGGGAACCCAGAGTATTTCATATTGACGTAAATTGTGTGTTAATTCGGCAATGTGAGGGAGCGAGGGATGCAGTAAAGGAGGAATAATGCATCGGAAAAGAGATACTCGGAACCCCAAAGAAAATTCTATCGTTTCCGTAGAAACGTATCTCGATTTAGAAGGACAGTGCAAGGAATCCAGAGTATTTCATATGGACGCAAATTGTGTGTTAATTCGTCAATGTGAGGGAGCGAGGGATGCAGTAAAGGAGGAATAATGCATCGGAAAAGAGATACTCGGAACCCCAAAGAAAATCCTATCATTTCCGTAGAAACGAATCTCGGTTTAGAAGGACAATGCAGGGAATCCAGAGTATTTCATATGGACGCAAATTGTGTGTTATTTCGTCAATGTGAGGGAGCGAGGGATGCAGTAAAGGAGGAATAATGCATCGGAAAAGAGATACTCGGAACCCCAAAGAAAAGCCTATCGTTTCCGTAGAAACGTATCTCGATTTAGAAAGACAATGCAGGGAATCCAGAGTATTTCATATGGACGCAAATTGTGTGTTAATTCGTCAATGTGAGGAAGCGAGGGATGCAGTAAATGAGGAATAATGCATCGGAAAAGAGATAGGCGGAACCCCAAAAAAATCCTATCGTTTCCGTAGAAACGTATCTCGATTTAGAAAGACAATGCAGGGAATCCAGAGTATTTCATATGGACGCAAATTGTGTGTTAATTCGTCAATGTGAGGGAGCTAGGGATGCAGTAAAGGAGGAATAATGCATCGGAAAAGAGATACTCGGAACCCCAAAGAAAATCCTATCGTTTCCGTAGAAACGTATGTCGATTTAGAAGGACAATGCAGGGAATCCAGAGTATTTCATATGGACGCAAATTGTGTGTTAATTCGTCAATGTGAGGGAGCGAGGGATGCAGTAAAGGAGGAATAATGCATCGGAAAAGAGATACTCGGAACCCCAAAGGAAATCCTATCGTTTCCGTAGAAACGTATCTCGATTTAGAAGGACAATGCAGGGAATCCAGAGTATTTCATATTTACGCATATTGTGTGTTAATTCGTCAATGTGAGGGAGCGAGGGATGCAGTAATGGAGGAATAATGCATCGGATGAGAGATACTCGACTCCCAAAAGAAAATCCTATCGTTTCCGTAGAAACGTATCTCGATTTAGAAAGATAATGCCGGGATCCCAGAGTATTTCATATGGACGAAATTTGAGTGTTAATTCGGCAATGTGAGGGAGCGAGGGATGCAGTAAAGGAGGAATAATGCATCGGAAAAGAGATACTCGGAACCCCAAAGAAAATCCTGTCGTTTCTGTAGAAACGAATCCCGATTTAGAAGGACAATGCAGGGAATCCAGAGTGTTTCATATGGACGCAAATTGTGTGTTAATTCGTCTATGTGAGGGAGCGAGGGATGCAGTAAAGGAGGAATAATGCATCGGAAAAGAGATACTCGGAACCCCAAAGAAAATCCTATCCTTTCCGTAGAAACGTATCTCGATTTAGAAGGAAACTTCAGGGAATCCAGAGTATTTCATATGGACGCAAATTGTGTGTTAATTCTTCATTGTGAGGGAGCGAGGGATGCAGTAAAGGAGGAATAATGCATCGGAAAAGAGATACTCGGAACCCCAAAGAAAATCCTATCGTTTCCGTAGAAACGTATCTCGGTTTAGGAGGACAATGCAGGGAATCCAGAGTATTTCATATGGACGCAAATTGTGTGTTAATTCGTCAATGTGAGGGAGCGAGGGATGCAGTAAAGGAGGAATAATGCATCGGAAAAGAGATAGTCGGAGCCCCAAAGAAAATCCTATCGTTTCCGTAGAGACGTATCTCGATTTAGAAAGACAATGCAGGGAATCCAGAGTATTTCATGTGGACGCAAATTGTGTGTTAATTCGTCAATGTGAGGGAGCGAGGGATGCAGTAAAGGATGAATAATGCATCGGAAAAGAGATACTCGGAACCCCAAAGAAAATCCCATCGTTTCCGTAGAAACATATCTCGATATAGAAGGTTAATGCAGGGAATCCAGAGTATTTCATATGGACGCAAATTGTGTGTTAATTCGTCAGTGTGAGGGAGCAAGGGATGCAGTACAGGAGGAATAATGCATCGGAAAAGTGATACTCGGAACCCCAAGGAAAATCCTACCGTTTCCGTAGAAACGTATCTCGATTTAGAAGGACAATGCAGGGAATCCAGAGTATTTCATATAGACGCAAAATGTGTGTTAATTCTTCAATGTGAGGGAGCGAGGGATGCAGTAAAGGAGGAATAATGCATCGGAAAAGAGATACTCGGAAACCCAAAGAAAATCCTATCGTTTCTGTAGAAACGTATCTCGATTTAGAAGGACAATGCAGGGAATCCAGAGTATTTCATATGGACACAACTTGTGTGTCAATTCGTCAATGTGACGGAGCGAGGAGTGCAGTAAAGGAGGATTAATGCATCGGAAAAGAGATACTCGGAACCCCAAAGAAAATCCTATCGATTCCGTAGAAACGAATCCCGATTTAGAAGGACAATGCAGGGAACCCAGAGTATTTCATATGGACGCAAATTGTGTGTTAATTCGTCAATGTGAGGGAGCGAGGGATGCAGTAAAGGAGGAATAATGCATCGGAAAAGAGATACTCGGAACCCCAAAGAAAATGCTATCGTTTCCATAGAAACGTATCTCGATTTAGAAGGACAATGCAGGGAATCCAGAGTATTTCATATGGACGCAAATTGTGTGTTAATTCGTCAATGTGAGGGAGCGAGGGATGCAGTAAAGGAGGAATAATGCATCGGAAAAGAGATACTCGGAACCCCAAAGTAAATCCTATCGTTTCCATAGAAACGAATCTCGATTTAGAAGGACAATGCAGGGAATCCAGAGCATTTCAAATGGACGCAAATTGTGTGTTAATTCGTCAATGTGAGGGAGCGAGGGATGCAGTAAAGGAGGAATAATGCATCGGAAAAGAGATACTTCGAACCCCAAAGAAAATCCTATCGTTTCCGTAGAAACGTATCTCTATTTAGAAGGACAATGCAGGGAATCCAGAGTATTTCATATGGACGCAAATTGTGTGTTAATTCGTCAATTTGAGGGAGAGAGGGATGCAGTAAACGAGGAATAATGCGTCGGAAAAGAGATACTCGGAACACCAAAGAAAATCCTATCGTTTCCGTAGAAACGTATCTCGATTTAGAAGGACAATGCAAGGAATCCAGAGTATTTCATATGGAGGCAAATTGTGTGTTAATTCGTCTATGTGAGGGAGCGAGGGATGCAGTAAAGGAGAAATAATGCATCGGAAAGGAGATACTCGGAACCCCAAAGAAAATCCTATCGTTTCCGTAGAAACGTATCTCGATTTAGAAGGAAAATGCAGGGAATTCAGAGTATTTCATATGGACGCAAATTGTGTGTTAATTCGTCAATGTGAGGGAGCGAGGGATGCAGTAAAGGAGGAATAATGCATCGGAAAAGAGATACTCGGAACCCCAAAGAAAATCCTATTGTTTCCGTAGAAACGTATCTCGATTTAGGAGGACAATGCAGGGAATCCAGAGTATTTCATATGGACGCAAATTGTGTGTTAATTCGTCAATGTGAGGGAGCGAGGTATGCAGTAAGGGAGGAATAATGCATCGGAAAGAGATACTCGGAACCCCAAAGAAAATCCTATCGTTTCCGTAGAAACGTATCTCGATTTAGAAGGACAATGCAGGGAATCCAGAGTATTTCATATGGACACAAATTGTGTGTTAATTCGTCAATGTGAGGGAGCAAGGGATGCACTAAAGGAGGAATAATGCATCGGAAAAGAGATACTCGGAACCCCAAAGAAAATCCTATCGTTTCCGAAGAACGTATCTCGATTTACAAGGACAATGCAGGGAATCCAGAGTATTTCATATGGGCGCAAATTGTGTGTTAATTCGTCAATGTGAGGGAGCGAGGAATGCAGTAAAGGAGGAATAATGCATCGGAAAAGAGATACTCGGAACCCCAAGGAAAATCCTACCGTTTCCATAGAAACGTATCTCGATTTAGAAGGACAATGCAGGGAATCCAGAGTATATCATATGGACGCAAATTGTGTGTTAATTCGTCAATGTGAGGGAGCGAGGGATGCAGTAAAGGAGGAATAATGCATCGGAAAAGAGATACTCGGAACCCCAAAGAAAATCCTATCGTTTCCGAAGAACGTATCTCGATTTACAAGGACAATGCAGGGAATCCAGAGTATTTCATATGGACGCAAATTGTGTGTTAATTCGTCAATGTGAGGGAGCGAGGAATGCAGTAAAGGAGGAATAATGCATCGGAAAAGAGATACTCGGAACCCCAAGGAAAATCCTACCGTTTCCATAGAAACGTATCTCGATTTAGAAGGACAATGCAGGGAATCCAGAGTATTTCATATGGACGCAAATTGTGTGTTAATTCGTCAATGTGAGGGAGCGAGGGATGCAGTAAAGGAGGAATAATGCATCAGAAGAGAGATACTCGGAACCCCAAAGAAAATCCTATCGTTTCCATAGAAATGTATCTCGATTTGGAAGGACAATACAGGGAATCCAGAGTATTTCATATGGACGCAAATTGTGTGTTAATTCGTCAATGTGAGGGAGCGAGGGATGCAGTAAAGGAGGATTAATGCATCGGAAAAGAGATACTCGGAACCCCAAAGAAAATCCTATCGTTTCCGTAGAAACGAATCCCGATTTAGAAGGACAATGCAGGGAACCCAGGGTATTTCATATGGACGCAATTTGTGTGTTAATTCGTCAATGTGAGGGAGCGAGGGATGCAGTAATGGAGGAATAATGCATCGGAAAAGAGATACTCGGAACCCCAAAGAAAATCCTATCGTTTCCATAGAAACGTATCTCGATTTAAAAGGACAATGCAGGGAATCCAGAGTATTTCATATGGACGCAAATTGTGTGTTAATTCGTCAATGTGAGGGAGCGAGGGATGCAGTAAAGGAGGAATAATGCATCGCAAAAGAGATACTCGGAACCCCAAAGTAAATCATATCGTTTCCATAGAAACGTATCTCGATTTAGAAGGACAATGCAGGGAATCCAGAGCATTTCATATGGACGCAAATTGTGTGTTAATTCGTCAATGTGAGGGAGCGAGGGATGCAGTAAAGGAGGAATAATGCATCGGAAAAGAGATACTCGGAACCCCAAAGAAAATCCTATTGTTTCCGTAGAAACGTATCTCGATTTAGGAGGACAATGCAGGGAATCCAGAGTATTTCATATGGACGCAAATTGTGTGTTAATTCGTCAATGTGAGGGAGCGAGGTATGCAGTAAGGGAGGAATAATGCATCGGAAAGAGATACTCGGAACCCCAAAGAAAATCCTATCGTTTCCGTAGAAACGTATCTCGATTTAGAAGGACAATGCAGGGAATCCAGAGTATTTCATATGGACACAAATTGTGTGTTAATTCGTCAATGTGAGGGAGCAAGGGATGCACTAAAGGAGGAATAATGCATCGGAAAAGAGATACTCGGAACCCCAAAGAAAATCCTATCGTTTCCGAAGAACGTATCTCGATTTACAAGGACAATGCAGGGAATCCAGAGTATTTCATATGGGCGCAAATTGTGTGTTAATTCGTCAATGTGAGGGAGCGAGGAATGCAGTAAAGGAGGAATAATGCATCGGAAAAGAGATACTCGGAACCCCAAGGAAAATCCTACCGTTTCCATAGAAACGTATCTCGATTTAGAAGGACAATGCAGGGAATCCAGAGTATATCATATGGACGCAAATTGTGTGTTAATTCGTCAATGTGAGGGAGCGAGGGATGCAGTAAAGGAGGAATAATGCATCGGAAAAGAGATACTCGGAACCCCAAAGAAAATCCTATCGTTTCCGAAGAACGTATCTCGATTTACAAGGACAATGCAGGGAATCCAGAGTATTTCATATGGACGCAAATTGTGTGTTAATTCGTCAATGTGAGGGAGCGAGGAATGCTGTAAAGGAGGAATAATGCATCGGAAAAGAGATACTCGGAACCCCAAGGAAAATCCTACCGTTTCCATAGAAACGTATCTCGATTTAGAAGGACAATGCAGGGAATCCAGAGTATTTCATATGGACGCAAATTGTGTGTTAATTCGTCAGTGTGAGGGAGCGAGGGATGCAGTAAAGGAGGAATAATGCATCGGAAGAGAGATACTCGGAACCCCAAAGAAAATCCTATCGTTTCCATAGAAATGTATCTCGATTTGGAAGGACAATACAGGGAATCCAGAGTATTTCATATGGACGCAAATTGTGTGTTAATTCGTCAATGTGAGGGAGCGAGGGATGCAGTAAAGGAGGATTAATGCATCGGAAAAGAGATACTCGGAACCCCAAAGAAAATCCTATCGTTTCCGTAGAAACGAATCCCGATTTAGAAGGACAATGCAGGGAACCCAGGGTATTTCATATGGACGCAATTTGTGTGTTAATTCGTCAATGTGAGGGAGCGAGGGATGCAGTAAAGGAGGAATAATGCATCGGAAAAGAGATACTCGGAACCCCAAAGAAAATCCTATCGTTTCCATAGAAACGTATCTCGATTTAAAAGGACAATGCAGGGAATCCAGAGTATTTCATATGGACGCAAATTGTGTGTTAATTCGTCAATGTGAGGGAGCGAGGGATGCAGTTAAGGAGGAATAATGCATCGCAAAAGAGATACTCGGAACCCCAAAGTAAATCATATCGTTTCCATAGAAACGTATCTCGATTTAGAAGGACAATGCAGGGAATCCAGAGCATTTCATATGGACGCAAATTGTGTGTTAATTCGTCAATGTGAGGGAGCGAGGGATGCAGTAAAGGAGGAATAATGCATCGGAAAAGAGATACTTGGAACCCCAAAGAAAATCCTATCGTTTCCGTAGAAACGTATCTCTATTTAGAAGGACAATGCAGGGAATCCAGAGTATTTCATATGGACGCAAATTGTGTGTTAATTCGTCAATGTGAGGGAGCGAGGGATGCAGTAAGGGAGGAATAATGCATCGGAAAGAGATACTCGGAACCCCAAAGAAAATCCTATCGTTTCCGTAGAAACGTATCTCGATTTAGAAGGACAATGCAGGGAATCCAGAGTATTTCATATGGACGCAAATTGTGTGTTAATTCGTCAATGTGAGGGAGCGAGGGATGCAGTAAAGGAGGAATAATGCATCGGAAAAGAGATACTCGGAACCCCAAAGAAAATCCTATCGTTTCCGAAGAACGTAACTCGATTTACAAGGACAATGCAGGGAATCCAGAGTATTTCATATGGACGCAAATTGTGTGTTAATTCGTCAATGTGAGGGAGCGAGGGATGCAGTAAAGGAGGAATAATGCATCGGAAAAGAGATACTCGGAACCCCAAGGAAAATCCTACCGTTTCCATAGAAACGTATCTCGATTTAAAATCACAATGCAGGGAATCCAGAGTATATCATATGGACGCAAATTGTGTGTTAATTCGTCAATGTGAGGGAACGAGGGATGCAGTAAAGGAGGAATAATGCATCGGAAAAGAGATACTCGGAACCCCAAGGAAAATCCTACCGTTTCCATAGAAACGTATCTCGATTTAAAAGGACAATGCAGGGAATCCAGAGTATATCATATGGACGCAAATTGTGTGTTAATTCGTCAATGTGAGGGAGCGAGGGATGCAGTAAAGGAGGAATAATGCATCGGAAAAGAGATACTCGGTACCCCAAAGAAAATCCTATCATTTCCGAAGAACGTATCTCGATTTACAAGGACAATGCAGGGAATCCAGAGTATTTCATATGGACGCAAATTGTGTGTTAATTCGTCAATGTGAGGGAGCGAGGGATGCAGTAAAGGAGGAATAATGCATCGGAAAAGAGATACTCGGAACCCCAAAGAAAATCCTATCGTTTCCGTGGAAACGTATCTAGATTTAGAAGGACAATGCAGGGATTCCAGACTATTCAAATGGACGCAAATTGTGTGTTAATTCTTCAATGTGAGGGAGGGAGGGATGCAGTAAAGGAGGAATAATGCATCGGAAAAGAGATACTCGGAACCCCAAAGAAAATCCTATCGTTTCCGTAGAAACGTATCTCGATTTAGAAGGACAATGCAGGGAATCCAGAGTATTTCATACGGACACAACTTGTGTGTTAATTCGTCAATGTGAGGGAGCGTGGAGTGCAGTAAAGGAGGAATAATGCATCGGAAAAGAGATACTCTTAACCCCAAAGAAAATCCTATCTTATCCGTAGAAACGTATCTCGATTTAGAAGGACAATGCAGGGAATCCAGAGTATTTCATATGGACGCAAATTGTGTGTTAATTCGTCAATTTGAGGGAGAGAGGGATGCAGTAAACGAGGAATAATGCATCGGAAAAGAGATACTCGGAACCCCAAAGAAAATCCTATCGTTTCCGTAGAAACGTATCACGATTTAGAAGGACAATGCAAGGAATCCAGAGTATTTCATATGGACGCAAATTGTGTGTTAATTCGTCTATGTGAGGGAGCGAGGTTTGCAGTAAAGGAGGAATAATGCATCGGAAAAGAGATACTCGGAACCCCAAAGAAAATCCTATCGTTTCCGTAGAAACGTATCTCGATTTAGAAGGAAAATGCAGGGAATCCAGAGTATTTCATATGGACGCAAATTGTGTGTTAATTCGTCAATGTGAGGGAGCGAGGGATGCAGTAAAGGAGGAATAATGCATCGGAAAAGAGATACTCGGAACCCCAAAGAAAATCCTATCGTTTCCGTAGAAACGTATCTCGATTTACAAGGACAATGCAGGGAATCCAGAGTATTTCATATGGACGCAAATTGTGTGTTAATTCGTCAATTTGAGGGAGCGAGAGATGCAGTAAAGGAGGAATAATTCATCGGAAAGAGATACTCGGAACCCCAAAGAAAATCCTATCGTTTCCGTAGAAACGTATCTCGATTTAGAAGGACAATGCAGGGAATCCAGTGTATTTCATATGGACGCAAATTTTGTGTTAATTCGTCAATGTGAGGGAGCGAGGGATGCAGTAAAGGAGGAATAATGCATCGGAAAAGAGATACTCGGAACCCCAAAGAAAATCCTATTGTTTCCGAAGAACGTATCTCGATTTACAAGGACAATGCAGGGAATCCAGAGTATTTCATATGGACGCAAATTGTGTGTTAATTCGTCAATGTGAGGGAGCGAGGGATGCAGTAAAGGAGGAATAATGCATCGGAAAAGAGATACTCGGAACCCCAAAGAAAATCCTATTGTTTCCGAAGAACGTATCTCGATCTAGAAGGACAATGCAGGGAATCCAGAGTATTTCATATGGACGCAAATTGTGTGTTAATTCGTCAATGTGAGGGAGCGAGGGATGCAGTAAAGGAGGAATAATGCATCGGAAGAGAGATACTCGGAACCCCAAAGAAAATCCTATCGTTTCCATAGAAATGTATCTCGATTTGGAAGGACAATACAGGGAATCCAGAGTATTTCATATGGACGCAAATTGTGTGTTAATTCGTCAATGTGAGGGAGCGAGGGATGCAGTAAAGGAGGATTAATGCATCGGAAAAGAGATACTCGGAACCCCAAAGAAAATCCTATCGTTTCCGTAGAAACGAATCCCGATTTAGAAGGACAATGCAGGGAACCCAGGGTATTTCATATGGACGCAATTTGTGTGTTAATTCGTCAATGTGAGGGAGCGAGGGATGCAGTAAAGGAGGAATAATGCATCGGCAAAGAGATACTTGGAACCCCAAAGAAAATCCTATCGTTTCCATAGAAACGTATCTCGATTTAAAAGGACAATGCAGGGAATCCAGAGTATTTCATATGGACGCAAATTGTGTGTTAATTCGTCAATGTGAGGGAGCGAGGGATGCAGTAAAGGAGGAATAATGCATCGGAAAAGAGATACTCGGAACCCCAAAGTAAATCCTATCGTTTCCATAGAAACGTATCTCGATTTAGAAGGACAATGCAGGGAATCCAGAGCATTTCATATGGACGCAAATTGTGTGTTAATTCGTCAATGTGAGGGAGCGAGGGATGCAGTAAAGGAGGAATAATGCAACGGAAAAGAGATACTTGGAACCCCAAAGAAAATCCTATCGTTTCCGTAGAAACGTATCTCTATTTAGAAGGACAATGCAGGGAATCCAGAGTATTTCATATGGACGCAATTTGTGTGTTAATTCGTCAATTTGAGGGAGAGAGGGATGCAGTAAACGAGGAATAATGCATCGGAAAAGAGATACTCGGAACCCAAAAAGAAAATCCTATCGTTTCCGTAGAAACGTATCTCGATTTAGAAGGACAATGCAGGGAATCCAGAGTATTTCATATGGACGCAAATTGTGTGTTAATTCGTCAATGTGAGGGAGCGAGGGATGCAGTAAAGGAGGAATAATGCATCGGAAAAGAGATACTCGGAACCCCAAAGAAAATCCTATCGTTTCCGAAGAACGTTACTCGATTTACAAGGACAATGCAGGGAATCCAGAGTATTTCATATGGACGCAAATTGTGTGTTAATTCGTCAATGTGAGGGAGCGAGGGATGCAGTAAAGGAGGAATAATGCATCGGAAAAGAGATACTCGGAACCCCAAGGAAAATCCTACCGTTTCCATAGAAACATATCTCGATTTAAAAGGACAATGCAGGGAATCCAGAGTATATCATATGGACGCAAATTGTGTGTTAATTCGTCAATGTGAGGGAGCGAGGGATGCAGTAAAGGAGGAATAATGCATCGGAAAAGAGATACTCGGTACCCCAAAGAAAATCCTATCATTTCCGAAGAACGTATCTCGATTTACAAGGACAATGCAGGGAATCCAGAGTATTTCATATGGACGCAAATTGTGTGTTAATTCGTCAATGTGAGGGAGCGAGGGATGCAGTAAACGAGGAATAATGCATCGGAAAAGAGATACTCGGAACCCCAAAGAAAATCCTATCGTTTCCGTAGAAACGTATCACGATTTAGAAGGACAATGCAAGGAATCCAGAGTATTTCATATGGACGCAAATTGTGTGTTAATTCGTCTATGTGAGGGAGCGAGGTTTGCAGTAAAGGAGGAATAATGCATCGGAAAAGAGATACTCGGAACCCCAAAGAAAATCCTATCGTTTCCGTAGAAACGTATCTCGATTTACAAGGACAATGCTGGGAATCCAGAGTATTTCATATGGACGCAAATTGTGTGTTAATTCGTCAATTTGAGGGAGCGAGAGATGCAGTAAAGGAGGAATAATTCATCGGAAAGAGATACTCGGAACCCCAAAGAAAATCCTATCGTTTCCGTAGAAACGTATCTCGATTTAGAAGGACAATGCAGGGAATCCAGAGTATTTCATATGGACGCAAATTGTGTGTTAATTCGTCAATGTGAGGGAGCGAGGGATGCAGTAAAGGAGGAATAATGCATCGGAAAAGAGATACTCGGAACCCCAAAGAAAATCCTATTGTTTCCGAAGAACGTATCTCGATTTACAAGGACAATGCAGGGAATCCAGAGTATTTCATATGGACGCAAATTGTGTGTTAATTCGTCAATGTGAGGGAGCGAGGGATGCAGTAAAGGAGGAATAATGCATCGGAAAAGAGATACTCGGAACCCCAAAGAAAATCCTATTGTTTCCGAAGAACGTATCTCGATTTAGAAGGACAATGCAGGGAATCCAGAGTATTTCATATGGACGCAAATTGTGTGTTAATTCGTCAATGTGAGGGAGCGAGGGATGCAGTAAAGGAGGAATAATGCATCGGAAAAGAGATACTCGGAACCCCAAAGTAAATCCTATCGTTTCCATAGAAACGTATCTCGATTTAGAAGGACAATGCAGGGAATCCAGAGCATTTCATATGGACGCAAATTGTGTGTTAATTCGTCAATGTGAGGGAGCGAGGGATGCAGTAAAGGAGGAATAATGCAACGGAAAAGAGATACTTGGAACCCCAAAGAAAATCCTATCGTTTCCGTAGAAACGTATCTCTATTTAGAAGGACAATGCAGGGAATCCAGAGTATTTCATATGGACGCAAATTGTGTGTTAATTCGTCAATTTGAGGGAGAGAGGGATGCAGTAAACGAGGAATAATGCATCGGAAAAGAGATACTCGGAACCCAAAAAGAAAATCCTATCGTTTCCGTAGAAACGTATCTCGATTTAGAAGGACAATGCAGGGAATCCAGAGTATTTCATATGGACGCAAATTGTGTGTTAATTCGTCAATGTGAGGGAGCGAGGGATGCAGTAAAGGAGGAATAATGCATCGGAAAAGAGATACTCGGAACCCCAAAGAAAATCCTATCGTTTCCGAAGAACGTAACTCGATTTACAAGGACAATGCAGGGAATCCAGAGTATTTCATATGGACGCAAATTGTGTGTTAATTCGTCAATGTGAGGGAGCGAGGGATGCAGTAAAGGAGGAATAATGCATCGGAAAAGAGATACTCGGAACCCCAAGGAAAATCCTACCGTTTCCATAGAAACGTATCTCGATTTAAAAGGACAATGCAGGGAATCCAGAGTATATCATATGGACGCAAATTGTGTGTTAATTCGTCAATGTGAGGGAGCGAGGGATGCAGTAAAGGAGGAATAATGCATCGGAAAAGAGATACTCGGTACCCCAAAGAAAATCCTATCATTTCCGAAGAACGTATCTCGATTTACAAGGACAATGCAGGGAATCCAGAGTATTTCATATGGACGCAAATTGTGTGTTAATTCGTCAATGTGAGGGAGCGAGGGATGCAGTAAAGGAGGAATAATGCATCGGAAAAGAGATACTCGGAACCCCAAAGAAAATCCTATCGTTTCCGTGGAAACGTATCTCGATTTAGAAGGACAATGCAGGGATTCCAGACTATTCAAATGGACGCAAATTGTGTGTTAATTCGTCAATTTGAGGGAGAGAGGGATGCAGTAAACGAGGAATAATGCATCGGAAAAGAGATACTCGGAACCCCAAAGAAAATCCTATCGTTTCCGTAGAAACGTATCACGATTTAGAAGGACAATGGAAGGAATCCAGAGTATTTCATATGGACGCAAATTGTGTGTTAATTCGTCTATGTGAGGGAGCGAGGTTTGCAGTAAAGGAGGAATAATGCATCGGAAAAGAGATACTCGGAACCCCAAAGAAAATCCTATCGTTTCCGTAGAAACGTATCTCGATTTAGAAGGAAAATGCAGGGAATCCAGAGTATTTCATATGGACGCAAATTGTGTGTTAATTCGTCAATGTGAGGGAGCGAGGGATGCAGTAAAGGAGGAATAATGCATCGGAAAAGAGACACTCGGAACCCCAAAGAAAATCCTATCGTTTCCGTAGAAACGTATCTCGATTTACAAGGACAATGCAGGGAATCCAGAGTATTTCATATGGACGCAAATTGTGTGTTAATTCGTCAATTTGAGGGAGCGAGGGATGCAGTAAAGGAGGAATAATTCATCGGAAAGAGATACTAGGAACCCCAAAGAAAATCCTATCGTTTCCGTAGAAACGTATCTCGATTTAGAAGGACAATGCAGGGAATCCAGAGTATTTCATATGGACGCAAATTGTGTGTTAATTCGTCAATGTGAGGGAGCGAGGGATGCAGTAAAGGAGGAATAATGCATCGGAAAAGAGATACTCGGAACCCCAAAGAAAATCCTATTGTTTCCGAAGAACGTATCTCGATTTACAAGGACAATGCAGGGAATCCAGAGTATTTCATATGGACGCAAATTGTGTGTTAATTCGTCAATGTGAGGGAGCGAGGGATGCAGTAAAGGAGGAATAATGCATCGGAAAAGAGATACTCGGAACCCCAAAGAAAATCCTATTGTTTCCGAAGAACGTATCTCGATTTAGAAGGACAATGCAGGGAATCCAGAGTATTTCATATGGACGCAAATTGTGTGTTAATTCGTCAATGTGAGGGAGCGAGGGATGCAGTAGAGGAGGAATAATGCATCGGAAGAGAGATACTCGGAACCCCAAAGAAAATCCTATCGTTTCCATAGAAATGTATCTCGATTTGGAAGGACAATACAGGGAATCCAGAGTATTTCATATGGACGCAAATTGTGTGTTAATTCGTCAATGTGAGGGAGCGAGGGATGCAGTAAAGGAGGATTAATGCATCGGAAAAGAGATACTCGGAACCCCAAAGAAAATCCTATCGTTTCCATAGAAACGAATCCCGATTTAGAAGGACAATGCAGGGAACCCAGGGTATTTCATATGGACGCAATTTGTGTGTTAATTCGTCAATGTGAGGGAGCGAGGGATGCAGTAAAGGAGGAATAATGCATCGGAAAAGAGATACTCGGAACCCCAAAGAAAATCCTATCGTTTCCATAGAAACGTATCTCGATTTAAAAGGACAATGCAGGGAATCCAGAGTATTTCATATGGACGCAAATTGTGTGTTAATTCGTCAATGTGAGGGAGCGAGGGATGCAGTAAAGGAGGAATAATGCATCGGAAAAGAGATACTCGGAACTCCAAAGTAAATCCTATCGTTTCCATAGAAACGTATCTCGATTTAGAAGGACAATGCAGGGAATCCAGAGCATTTCATATGGACGCAAATTGTGTGTTAATTCGTCAATGTGAGGGAGCGAGGGATGCAGTAAAGAAGGAATAATGCAACGGAAAAGAGATACTTGGAACCCCAAAGAAAATCCTATCGTTTCCGTAGAAACGTATCTCTATTTAGAAGGACAATGCAGGGAATCCAGAGTATTTCATATGGACGCAAATTGTGTGTTAATTCGTCAATTTGAGGGAGAGAGGGATGCAGTAAACGAGGAATAATGCATCGGAAAAGAGATACTCGGAACCCAAAAAGAAAATCCTATCGTTTCCGTAGAAACGTATCTCGATTTAGAAGGACAATGCAAGGAATCCAGAGTATTTCATATGGTCGCAAATTGTGTGTTAATTCGTCTATGTGAGGGAGCGAGGGATGCAGTAAAGGAGGAATAATGCATCGGAAAAGAGATACTCGGAACCCCAAAGAAAATCCTTTCGTTTCCGTAGAAACCTATCTCGATTTAGAAGGAAAACGCAGGGAATCCAGAGTATTTCATATGGACGCAAATTGTGTGTTAATTCGTCAATGTGAGGGAGCGAGGGATGCAGTAAAGGAGGAATAATGCATCGGAAAAGAGATACTCGGAACCCCAAAGAAAATCCTATCGTTTCCGTAGAAACGTATCTCGATTTAGGAAGACAATGCAGGGAATCCAGAGTATTTCATATGGACGCAAATTGTGTGTTAATTCGTCAATGTGAGGGAGCGAGGGATGCAGTAAGGGAGGAATAATGCATCGGAAAGAGATACTCGGAACCCCAAAGAAAATCCTATCGTTTCCGTAGAAACGTATCTCGATTTAGAAGGACAATGCAGGGAATCCAGAGTATTTCATACGGACACAACTTGTGTGTTAATTCGTCAATGTGAGGGAGCGTGGAGTGCAGTAAAGGAGGAATAATGCATCGGAAAAGAGATACTCTTAACCCCAAAGAAAATCCTATCTTATCCGTAGAAACGTATCTCGATTTAGAAGGACAGTGCAGGGAATCCAGAGTATTTCATATGGACGCAAATTGTGTGTTAATTCGTCAATTTGAGGGAGAGAGGGATGCAGTAAACGAGGAATAATGCATCGGAAAAGAGATACTCGGATCCCCAAAGAAAATCCTATCGTTTCCGTAGAAACGTATCACGATTTAGAAGGACAATGCAAGGAATCCAGAGTATTTCATATGGACGCAAATTGTGTGTTAATTCGTCTATGTGAGGGAGCGAGGTTTGCAGTAAAGGAGGAATAATGCATCGGAAAAGAGATACTCGGAACCCCAAAGAAAATCCTATCGTTTCCGTAGAAACGTATCTCGATTTAGAAGGAAAATGCAGGGAATCCAGAGTATTTCATATGGACGCAAATTGTGTGTTAATTGGTCAATGTGAGGGAGCGAGGGATGCAGTAAAGGAGGAATAATGCATCGGAAAAGAGATACTCGGAACCCCAAAGAAAATCCTATCGTTTCCGTAGAAACGTATCTCGATTTACAAGGACAATGCAGGGAATCCAGAGTATTTCATATGGACGCAAAATGTGTGTTAATTCGTCAATTTGAGGGAGCGAGGGATGCAGCAAAGGAGGAATAATGCATCGGAAAGAGATACTCGGAACCCCAAAGAAAATCCTATCGTTTCCGTAGAAACGTATCTCGATTTAGAAGGACAATGCAGGGAATCCAGAGTATTTCATATGGACGCAAATTGTGTGCTAATTCGTCAATGCGAGGGAGCGAGGGATGCAGTAAAGGAGGAATAATGTATCGGAAAAGAGATACTCGGAACCCCAAAGAAAATCCTATTGTTTCCGAACAACGTATCTCGATTTACAAGGACAATGCAGGGAATCCAGAGTATTTCATATGGACGCAAATTGTGTGTTAATTCGTCAATGTGAGGGAGCGAGGGATGCAGTAAAGGAGGAATAATGCATCGGAAAAGAGATACTCGGAACCCCAAGGAAAATCCTACCGCTTCCATAGAAACGTATCTCGATTTCGAAGGACAATGCAGGGAATCCAGAGTATTTCATACGGACACAACTTGTGTATTAATTCGTCAATGTGAGGGAGCGTGGAGTGCAGTAAAGGAGGAATAATGCATCGGAAAAGAGATACTCTTAACCCCAAAGAAAATCCTATCTTATCCGTAGAAACGTATCTCGATTTAGAAGGACAATGCAGGGAATCCAGATTATTTCATATGGACGCAAATTGTGTGTTAATTCGTCAATTTGAGGGAGAGAGGGATGCAGTAAACGAGGAATAATGCATCGGAAAAGAGATACTCGGAACCCCAAAGAAAATCCTATCGTTTCCGTAGAAACGTATCACGATTTAGAAGGACAATGCAAGGAATCCAGGGTATTTCATATGGACGCAAATTGTGTGTTAATTCGTCTATGTGAGGGAGCGAGGTTTGCAGTAAAGGAGGAATAATGCATCGGAAAAGAGATACTCGGAACCCCAAAGAAAATCCTATCGTTTCCGTAGAAACGTATCTCGATTTAGAAGGAAAATGCAGGGAATCCAGAGTATTTCATATGGACGCAAATTGTGTGTTAATTCGTCAATGTGAGGGAGCGAGGGATGCAGTAAAGGAGGAATAATGCATCGGAAAAGAGATACTCGGAACCCCAAAGAAAATCCTATCGTTTCCGTAGAAACGTATCTCGATTTACAAGGACAATGCAGGGAATCCAGAGTATTTCATATGGACGCAAATTGTGTGTTAATTCGTCAATTTGAGGGGCGAGGGATGCAGTAAAGGAGGAATAATGCATCGGAAAGAGATACTCGGAACCCCAAAGAAAATCCTATCGTTTCCGTAGAAACGTATCTCGATTTAGAAGGACAATGCAGGGAATCCAGAGTATTTCATATGGACGCAAATTGTGTGTTAATTCGTCAATGTGAGGGAGCGAGGGATGCAGTAAAGGAGGAATAATGCATCGGAAAAGAGATACTCGGAACCCCAAAGAAAATCCTATTGTTTCCGAAGAACGTATCTCGATTTACAAGGACAATGCAGGGAATCCAGAGTATTTCATACGGACGCAAATTGTGTGTTAATTCGTCAATGTGAGGGAGCGAGGGATGCAGTAAAGGAGGAATAATGCATCGGAAAGAGATACTCGGAACCCCAAAGAAAATCCTATCGTTTCCGTAGAAATGTATCTCATTTTAGAAAGATAATGCAGGGAACCCAGAGTATTTCATATGGACGCAAATTGTGTGTTAATTCGGCAATGTGAGGGAGCGAGGGATGCAGTAAAGGAGGAATAATGCATCGGAAAAGAGATACTCAGAACCCCAAAGAAAATCCTATCGTTTCCGTAGAAACGTATCTCGATTTAGAAGGACAATGCAGGGAATCCAGAGTATTTCATATGGACGCATATTGTGTGTTAATTCGACAGTGTGAGGGAGCGAGGGATGTAGTAAAGGAGGAATAATGCATCGGAAAAGAGATACTCGATTCCCAAAAGAAAATCCTATCCTTTCCGTAGAAACGTATCTCGTTTTAGAAAGATAATGCAGGGAACCCAGAGTATTTCATATGGACGCAATTTGTGTGTTAATTCGGCAATGTGAGGGAGCGAGGTATGCAGTAAAGGAGGAATAATGCATCGGAAAAGAGATACTCGGAACCCCCAAAGAAAATCCTATCGTTTCCGTAGAAACGAATCCCGATTTAGATGGACAATGCAGGGAATCCAGAGTATTTCATATGGACGCAAATTGTGTTTTAATTCGTCAATGTGAGTTAGCGAGGGATGCAGTAAAGGAGGAATAATGCATCGGAAAGAGATACTCGGAACCCCAAAGAAAATCCTATCGTTTCCGTAGAAACGTATCTCGATTTAGAAGGACAATGCAGCGAATCCAGAGTATTTCATATGGACGCAAATTGTGTGTTAATTCGTCAATGTGAGGGAGCGAGGTATGCAGTAAAGGAGGAATAATGCATCGGAAAAGAGATATTCGGAACCCCAAAGAAAATCCCATCGTTTCCGAAGAACGTATCTCGATTTACAAGGACAATGCAGGGAATCCAGAGTATTTCATATGGACGCAAATTGTGTGTTAATTCGTCAATGTGAGGGAGCGAGGGATGCAGTAAAGGAGGAATAATGCATCGGAAAAGAGATACTCGGAACCCCAAGGAAAATCCTACCGTTTCCATAGAAACGTATCTCGATTTAGAAGGACAATGCAGGGAATCCAGAGTATTTCATATAGACGCAAATTGTGTGTTAATTCGGCAATGTGAGGGAGCGAGGGATGCAGTAAACGAGGAATAATGCATCGGAAAAGAGATACTCGGAACCCGAAAGAAAATCCTATCGTTTCCGTAGAAATGTATCTCGATTTAGAAGGACAATGCAGGGAATCCAGAGTATTCCAAATGGACGCAAACTGTGTGTTAATTCGTCAATGTGAGGGAGCGAGGGATGCAGTAAAGGAGGAATAATGCATCGGATAAGCGATACACGGAACCCCAAAGAAAATCCTATCGTTTCCGTAGAAACGTATCTCGATTTAGAAGGACAATGCAGGGAATCCAGAGTATTTCATATGGACGCAAATTGTGTGTCAATTCGTCAATGTGAGGGAGCGAGAAATGCAGTAAAGGAGGAATAATGGATTGGAAAAGAGATACTCGGAACCCCAAAGAAAATCCTATCGTTTCCGTAGAAACGTATCTCGATTTAGAAGGACAATGCAGGGAATCCAGAGTATATCATATGGACGCAAATTGTGTGTTAATTCGTCAATGTGAGGGAGCGAGAGATGCAGTAAAGGAGGAATAATGCATCGGAAAAGAGATACTCGACTCCCAAAAGAAAATCCTATCGTTTCCGTAGAAACGTATCTCATTTTAGAAAGATAATGCAGGGAACCCAGAGTATTTCATATGGACGCAAATTGTGTGTTAATTCGGCAATGTGAGGGAGCGAGGGATGTAGTAAAGGAGGAATAATGCATCGGAAAAGAGATACTCGGAACCCCAAAGAAAATCCTATCGTTTCCGTAGAAACGTATCTCGATTTAGAAGGACAATGCAGGGAATCCAGAGTATTTCATATGGACGCATATTGTGTGTTAATTCGACAGTGTGAGGGAGCGAGGGATGTAGTAAAGGAGGAATAATGCATCAGAAAAGAGATACTCGATTCACAAAAGAAAATCCAATCCTTTCCATAGAAACGTATCTCGTTTCAGAAAGATAATGCAGGGAACCCAGAGTATTTCATATGGACGCAATTTGTGTGTTAATTCGGCAATGTGAGGGAGCGAGGGATGCAGTAAAGGAGGAATAATGCATCGGAAAAGAGATACTCGGAACCCCCAAAGAAAATCCTATCGTTTCCGTAGAAACGAATCCCGATTTAGAAGGACAATGCAGGGAATCCAGAGTATTTCATATGGACGCAAATTGTGTGTTAATTCGTCAATGTGAGTTAGCGAGGGATGCAGTAAAGGAGAAATAATGCATCGGAAAGAGATACTCGGAACCCCAAAGAAAATCCTATCGTTTCCGTAGAAACGTATCTCGATTTAGAAGGACAATGCAGCGAATCCAGAGTATTTCATATGGACGCAAATTGTGTGTTAATTCGTCAATGTGAGGGAGCGAGGTATGCAGTAAAGGAGGAAAAATGCATCGGAAAAGAGATACTCGGAACCCCAAAGAAAATCCTATCGTTTCCGAAGAACGTATCTCGATTTACAAGGACAATGCAGGGAATCCAGAGTATTTCATATGGACGCAAATTGTGTGTTAATTCGTCAATGTGAGGGAGCGAGGGATGCAGTGAAGGAGGAATAATGCATCAGAAAGAGATACTCGGAACCCCAAAGAAAATCCTATCGTTTCCGTAGAAACGCATCTCGATTTAGAAGGACAATGCAGGGAATCCAGAGTATTTCATATGGACGCAAATTGTGTGTTAATTCGTCAATGTGAGGGGGCGAGGGATGCAGTAAAGGAGGAATAATGCATCGGAAAAGAGATACTCGGAACCCCAAAGAAAATCCTATTGTTTCCGAAGAACGTAACTCGATTTACAAGGACAATGCAGGGAATCCAGAGTATTTCATATGGACGCAAATTGTGTGTTAATTCGTCAATGTGAGGGAGCGAGGGATGCAGTAAAGGAGGAATAATGCATCGGAAAAGAGATACTCGGAACCCCAAGGAAAATCCTACCGCTTCCATAGAAACGTATCTCGATTTAGAAGGACAATGCAGGGAATCCAGAGTATTTCATATAGACGCAAATTGTGTGTTAATTCTTCAATGTGAGGGAGCGAGGGATGCAGTAAAGGAGGAATAATGCATCGGAAAAATGATACTCGGAACCCCAAAGAAAATCCTATCGTTTCCGTAGAAACGTATCACGATTTAGAAGGACAATGCAGGGAATCCAGAGTATTTCATACGGACGCAAATTGTGTGTTAATTCGTCAATGTGAGGGAGTGAGGGATGCAGTAAAGGAGGAATAATGCATCGGAAAAGAGATACTCGGAACCCCAAAGAAACCCTATCGTTTCCGTAGAAACGTATCTCGATTTAGAAGGACAATGCAGGGAATCCAGTGTATTTCATATGGACGCAAATTGTGTGTTAATTCCTCAATGTGAGGGAGCGAAGGATGCAGTAAAGGGGGAATAATGCATCGGAAAAGAGATACTCGGAACCCCAAAGAAAATCCTATCGTTTCCGTAGAAATGTATCTCGATTTAGAAGGACAATGCAGGGAATCCAGAGTATTCCATATGGACGCAAACTGTGTGTTAATTCGTCAATGTGAGGGAGCGAGGGATGCAGTAAAGGAGGAATAATGCATCGGATAAGCGATACACGGAATCCCAAAGAAAATCCTATCGTTTCCGTAGAAACGTATCTCGATTTAGAAGGACAATGCAGGGAATCCAGAGTATTTCATATGGACGCAAATTGTGTGTTAATTCGTCAATGTGAGGGAGCGAGAAATGCAGTAAAGGAGGAATAATGCATTGGAAAATAGATACTCGGAACCCCAAAGAAAATCCTATCGTTTCCGTAGAAACGTATCTCGATTTAGAAGGACAATGCAGGGAATCCAGAGTATATCATATGGACGCAAATTGTGTGTTAATTCGTCAATGTGAGGGAGCGAGGGATGCAGTAAAGGAGGAATAATGCATCGGAAAAGAGATACTCGACTCCCAAAAGAAAATCCTATCGTTTCCGTAAAAACGTATCTCATTTTAGAAAGATAATGCAGGGAACCCAGAGTATTTCATATGGACGCAAATTGTGTGTTAATTCGGCAATGTGAGGGAGCGAGGGATGCAGTAAAGGAGGAATAATGCATCGGAAAAGACATACTCGGAACCCCAAAGAAAATCCTATCGTTTCCGTAGAAACATATCTCGATTTAGAAGGACAATGCAGGGAATCCAGAGTATTTCATATGGACGCAAATTGTGTGTTAATTCGTCAATGTGAGAGAGCGAGGTATGCAGTAAAGGAGGAATAATGCATCGGAAAAGAGATACTCGGAACCCCAAAGAAAATCCTATCGTTTCCGAAGAACGTAACTCGATTTACAAGGACAATGCAGGGAATCCAGAGTATTTCATATGGACGCAAATTGTGTGTTAATTCGTCAATGTGAGGGAGCGAGGGATGCAGTAAAGGAGGAATAATGCATCGGAAAAGAGATACTCGGAACCCCAAGGAAAATCCTACCGTTTCCATAGAAACGTATCTCGATTTAGAAGGACAATGCAGGGAATCCAGAGTATTTCATATAGACGCAAATTGTGTGTTAATTCGGCAATGTGAGGGAGCGAGGGATGCAGTAAAGGAGGAATAATGCATCGGAAAAGAGATACTCGGAACCCGAAAGAAAATCCTATCGTTTCCGTAGAAATGTATCTCGATTTAGAAGGACAATGCAGGGAATCCAGAGTATTCCATATGGACGCAAACTGTGTGTTAATTCGTCAATGTGAGGGAGCGAGGGATGCAGTAAAGGAGGAATAATGCATCGGATAAGCGACACACGGAACCCCAAAGAAAATCCTATCGTTTCCGTAGAAACGTATCTCGATTTAGAAGGACAATGCAGGGAATCCAGAGTATTTCATATGGACGCAAATTGTGTGTTAATTCGTCAATGTGAGGGAGCGAGAAATGCAGTAAAGGAGGAATAATGGATTGGAAAAGAGATACTCGGAACCCCAAAGAAAATCCTATCGTTTCCGTAGAAACGTATCTCGATTTAGAAGGACAATGCAGGGAATCCAGAGTATATCATATGGACGCAAATTGTGTGTTAATTCGTCAATGTGAGGGAGCGAGGGATGCAGTAAAGGAGGAATAATGCATCGGAAAAGAGATACTCGACTCCCAAAAGAAAATCCTATCGTTTCCGTAGAAACGTATCTCATTTTAGAAAGATAATGCAGGGAACCCAGAGTATTTCATATGGACGCAAATTGTGTGTTAATTCGGCAATGTGAGGGAGCGAGGGATGCAGTAAAGGAGGAATAATGCATCGGAAAAGAGATACTCGGAACCCCAAAGAAAATCCTATCGTTTCCGTAGAAACGTATCTCGATTTAGAAGGACAATGCAGGGAATCCAGAGTATTTCATATGGACGCATATTGTGTGTTAATTCGACAGTGTGAGGGAGCGAGGGATGTAGTAAAGGAGGAATAATGCATCGGAAAAGAGATACTCGATTCCCAAAAGAAAATCCTATCCTTTCCGTAGAAACGTATCTCGTTTTAGAAAGATAATGCAGGGAACCCAGAGTATTTCATATGGACGCAATTTGTGTGTTAATTCGGCAATGTGACGGAGCGAGGGATGCAGTAAAGGAGGAATAATGCATCGGAAAAGAGATACTCGGAACCCCCAAAGAAAATCCGATCGTTTCCGTAGAAACGAATCCCGATTTAGAAGGACAATGCAGGGAATCCAGAGTATTTCATATGGACGCAAATTGTGTGTTAATTCGTCAATGTGAGTTAGCGAGGGATGCAGTAAAGGAGGAATAATGCATCGGAAAGAGATACTCGGAACCTTAAAGAAAATCCTATCGTTTCCGTAGAAACGTATCTCGATTTAGAAGGACAATGCAGCGAATCCAGAGTATTTCATATGGACGCAAATTGTGTGTTAATTCGTCAATGTGAGGGAGCGAGGTATGCAGTAAAGGAGGAATAATGCATCGGAAAAGAGATACTCGGAACCCCAAAGAAAATCCTATCGTTTCCGAAGAACGTATCTCGATTTACAAGGACAATGCTGGGAATCCAGAGTATTTCATATGGACGCAAATTGTGTGTTAATTCGTCAATGTGAGGGAGCGAGGGATGCAGTAAAGGAGGAATAATGCATCGGAAAAGAGATACTCGGAACCCCAAGGAAAATCCTACCGTTTCCATAGAAACGTATCTCGATTTAGAAGGACAATGCAGGGAATCCAGAGTATTTCATATAGACGCAAATTGTGTGTTAATTCGGCAATGTGAGGGAGCGAGGGATGCAGTAAAGGAGGAATAATGCATCGGAAAAGAGATACTCGGAACCCGAAAGAAAATCCTATCGTTTCCGTAGAAATGTATCTCGATTTAGAAGGACAATGCAGGGAATCCAGAGTATTCCATATGGACGCAAACTGTGTGTTAATTCGTCAATGTGATGGAGCGAGGGATGCAGTAAAGGAGGAATAATGCATCGGATAAGCGACACACGGAACCCCAAAGAAAATCCTATCGTTTCCGTAGAAACGTATCTCGATTTAGAAGGACAATGCAGGGAATCCAGAGTATTTAATATGGACGCAAATTGTGTGTTAATTCGTCAATGTGAGGGAGCGAGAAATGCAGTAAAGGAGGAATAATGGATTGGAAAAGAGATACTCGGAACCCCAAAGAAAATCCTATCGTTTCCGTAGAAACGTATCTCGATTTAGAAGGACAATGCAGGGAATCCAGAGTATATCATATGGACGCAAATTGTGTGTTAATTCGTCAATGTGAGGGAGCGAGGGATGCAGTAAAGGAGGAATAATGCATCGGAAAAGAGATACTCGACTCCCAAAAGAAAATCCTATCGTTTCCGTAGAAACGTATCTCATTTTAGAAAGATAATGCAGGGAACCCAGAGTATTTCATATGGACGCAAATTGTGTGTTAATTCGGCAATGTGAGGGAGCGAGGGATGCAGTAAAGGAGGAATAATGCATCGGAAAAGAGATACTCGATTCCCAAAAGAAAATCCTATCCTTTCCGTAGAAACGTATCTCGTTTTAGAAAGATAATGCAGGGAACCCAGAGTATTTCATATGGACGCAATTTATGTGTTAATTCGGCAATGTGAGGGAGCGAGGGATGCAGTAAAGGAGGAATAATGCATCGGAAAAGAGATACTCGGAACCCCCAAAGAAAATCCTATCGTTTCCGTAGAAACGAATCCCGATTTAGAAGGACAATGCAGGGAATCCAGAGTATTTCATATGGACGCAAATTGTGTGTTAATTCGTCAATGTGAGTTAGCGAGGGATGCAGTAAAGGAGGAATAATGCATCGGAAAGAGATACTCGGAACCCCAAAGAAAATCCTATCGTTTCCGTAGAAACGTATCTCGATTTAGAAGGACAATGCAGCGAATCCAGAGTATTTCATATGGACGCAAATTGTGTGTTAATTCGTCAATGTGAGGGAGCGAGGTATGCAGTAAAGGAGGAATAATGCATCGGAAAAGAGATACTCGGAACCCCAAAGAAAATCCTATCGTTTCCGAAGAACGTATCTCGATTTACAAGGACAATGCAGGGAATCCAGAGTATTTCATATGGACGCAAATTGTGTGTTAATTCGTCAATGTGAGGGAGCGAGGGATGCAGTGAAGGAGGAATAATGCATCGGAAAAGAGATACTCGGAACCCCAAGGAAAATCCTACCGTTTCCATAGAAACGTATCTCGATTTAGAAGGACAATGCAGGGAATCCAGAGTATTTCATATAGACGCAAATTGTGTGTTAATTTGGCAATGTGAGGGAGCGAGGGATGCAGTAAAGGAGGAATAATGCATCGGAAAAGAGATACTCGGAACCCGAAAGAAAATCCTATCGTTTCCGTAGAAACGTATCTCGATTTAGAAGGACAATGCAGGGAATCCAGAGTATTTCATACGGACGCAAATTGTGTGTTAATTCGTCAATGTGAGGGAGCGAGGGATGCAGTAAAGGAGGAATAATGCATCGGAAAAGAGATACTCGGAACCCCAAAGAAAATCCTATCGTTTCCGTAGAAACGAATCTCGATTTAGAAGGACAATGCAGGGAATCCAGAGTATTTCATATGGACGCAATTTGTGTGTTAATTCCTCAATGTGAGGGAGCGAAGGATGCAGTAAAGGGGGAATAATGCATCGGAAAAGAGATACTCGGAACCCCAAAGAAAATCCTATCGTTTCCGTAGAAACGTATCTCGATTTAGAAGGACAATGCAGGGAATCCAGAGTATTCCATATGGACGCAAACTGTGTGTTAATTCGTCAATGTGAGGGAGCGAGGGATGCAGTAAAGGAGGAATAATGCATCGGATAAGCGATACTCGGAACCCCAAAGAAAATCCTATCGTTTCCGTAGAAACGTATCTCGATTTAGAAGGACAATGCAGGGAATCCAGAGTATTTCATATGGACGCAAATTGTGTGTTAATTCGACAATGTTAGGGAGCGTGGGATGTAGTAAAGGAGGAATAATGCATCGGAAAAGAGATACTCGATTCCCAAAAGAAAATCCTATCATTTCCGTAGAAACGTATCTCGTTTTAGAAAGATAATGCAGGGAACCCAGAGTATTTCATATGGACGCAATTTGTGTGTTAATTCGGCAATGTGAGGGAGCGAGGGATGCAGTAAAGGAGGAATAATGCATCGGAAAAGAGATACTCGGAACCCCAAAGAAAATCCTATCGTTTCCGTAGAAACGAATCCCGATTTAGAAGGACAATGCAGGGAATCCAGAGTATTTCATATGGACGCAAATTGTGTGTTAATTCGTCAATGTGAGTTAGCGAGAAATGCAGTAAAGGAGGAATAATGCATCGGAGAAGAGATACGCGGAACCCCAAAGAAAATGCTATCGTTTCCGTAGAAACGTATCTCGATTTAGAAGGACAATGCAGGGAATCCAGAGTATTTCATATGGACGCAAATTGTGTGTTAATTCGTCAATGTGAGGGAGCGAGGGATGCAGTAAAGGAGGAATAATGCATCGGAAAAGAGATACTCGGAACCCCAAAGAAAATCCTATCGTTTCCCTAGAAACGTATCTTGATTTAGAAGGAAAATGCAGGGAATCCAGAGTATATCATATGGACGCAAATTGTGTGTTAATTCGTCAATGTGAGGGAGCGAGGGATGCACGAAAGGAGGAATAATGCATCGGAAAAGAGATACTCGGAACCCCAAAGAAAATCCTATCGTTTCCGTAGAAACGTATCTCGATTTAGAAGGACAATGCAGGGAATCCAGAGTATTTCATATGGACGCAAATTGTGTGTTAATTCGTCAATGTGAGGAAGCGAGGGATGCAGTAAAGGAGGAATAATGCATCGGAAAAGAGATACGCATAACCCCAAAGAAAATCCTATCGTTTCCGTAGAAACGTATCTCGATTTAGAATGACAATGCAGGGAATCCAGCGTATTTCATATGGACGCAAATTGTGTGTTAATTCGTCAATGTGAGGGAGCGAGGGATGCAGTAAAGGAGGAATAATGCATCGGAAAAGAGATACTCGGAACCCCAAAGAAAATCCTATCGTTTCCGTAGAAACGAATCTCGATTTAGAAGGACAATGCAGGGAATCCAGAGTATTTCATATGGACGCAAATTGTGTGTTAATTCCTCAATGTGAGGGAGCGAAGGATGCAGTAAAGGGGGAATAATGCATCGGAAAAGAGATACTCGGAACCCCAAAGAAAATCCTTTCGTTTCCGTAGAAACGTATCTCGATTTAGAAGGACAATGCAGGGAATCCAGAGTATTCCATATGGACGCAAACTGTGTGTTAATTCGTCAATGTGAGGGAGCGAGGGATGCAGTAAAGGAGGAATAATGCATCGGATAAGCGATACTCGGAACCCCAAAGAAAATCCTATCGTTTCCGTAGAAACGTATCTCGATTTAGAAGGACAATGCAGGGAATCCAGAGTATTTCATATGGACGCAAATTGTGTGTTAATTCGACAATGTGAGGGAGCGAGGGATGTAGTAAAGGAGGAATAATGCATCGGAAAAGAGATACTCGATTCCCAAAAGAAAATCCTATCATTTCTGTAGAAACGTATCTCGTTTTAGAAAGATAATGCAGGGAACCCAGAGTATTTCATATGGACGCAATTTGTGTGTTAATTCGGCAATGTGAGGGAGCGAGGGATGCAGTAAAGGAGGAATAATGCATCGGAAAAGAGATACTCGGAACCCCAAAGAAAATCCTATCGTTTCCGTAGAAACGAATCCCGATTTAGAAGGACAATGCAGGGAATCCAGAGTATTTCATATGGACGCAAATTGTGTGTTAATTCGTCAATGTGAGTTAGCGAGAAATGCAGTAGAGGAGGAATAATGCATCGGAAAAGAGATACGCGGAACCCCAAAGAAAATGCTATCGTTTCCGTAGAAACGTATCTCGATTTAGAAGGACAATGCAGGGAATCCAGAGTATTTCATATGGACGCAAATTGTGTGTTAATTCGTCAATGTAAGGGAGCGAGGGATGCAGTAAAGGAGGAATAATGCATCGGAAAAGAGATACTCGGAACCCCAAAGAAAATCCTATCGTTTCCCTAGAAACGTATCTTGATTTAGAAGGACAATGCAGGGAATCCAGAGTATATCATATGGACGCAATTTGTGTTAATTCGTCAATGTGAGGGAGCGAGGGATGCACGAAAGGAGGAATAATGCATCGGAAAAGAGATACTCGGAACCCCAAAGAAAATCCAATCGTTTCCGTAGAAACGTATCTCGATTTAGAAGGACAATGCAGGGAATCCAGAGTATTTCATATGGACGCAAATTGTGTGTTAATTCGTAAATGTGAGGAAGCGAGGGATGCAGTAAAGGAGGAATAATGCATCGGAAAAGAGATACGCATAACCCCAAAGCAAATCCTATCGTTTCCGTAGAAACGTATCTCGATTTAGAATGACAATGCAGGGAATCCAGCGTATTTCATATGGACGCAAATTGTGTGTTAATTCGTCAATGTGAGGGAGCGAGGGACGCAGTAAAGGAGGAATAATGCATCGGAAAAGAGATACTCGGAACACCAAAGAATATCCTATCGTTTCCGTAGAAACGTATCTCAATATAGGAAGACAATGCAGGGAATCCGGAGTATATCATATGGACGCAAATTGTGTGTTAATTCGTCAATGTGAGGGAGCGAGGGATGCAGTAAAGCAGGAATAGATGCAGAAAGGGAGGAATAATGCATCGGAAAAGAGATACTCGGAACCCCAAGGAAAATCCTACCGTTTCCATAGAAACGTATCTCGATTTAGAAGGACAATGCAGGGAATCCAGAGTATTTCATATAGACGCAAATTGTGTGTTAATTCTTCAATGTGAGGGAGCGAGGGATGCAGTAAAGGAGGAATAATGCATCGGAAAAGAGATACTCGGAACCCGAAAGAAAATCCTATCGTTTCTGTAGAAACGTATCTCGATTTAGAAGGACAATGCAGGGAATCCAGAGTATTTCATACGGACGCAAATTGTGTGTTAATTCGTCAATGTGAGGGAGCGAGGGATGCAGTAAAGGAGGAATAATGCATCGGAAAAGAGATACACGGAACCCCAAAGAAAATCCTATCGTTTCCGTAGAAACGAATCTCGATTTAGAAGGACAATGCAGGGAATCCAGAGTATTTCATATGGACGCAAATTGTGTGTTAATTCCTCAATGTGAGGGAGCGAAGGATGCAGTAAAGGGGGAATAATGCATCGGAAAAGAGATACTCGGAACCCCAAAGAAAATCCTATCGTTTCCGTAGAAACGTATCTCGATTTAGAAGGACAATGCAAGGAATCCAGAGTATTCCATATGGACGCAAACTGTGTGTTAATTCGTCAATGTGAGGGAGCGAGGGATGCAGTAAAGGAGGAATAATGCATCGGATAAGCGATACTCGGAACCCCAAAGAAAATCCTATCGTTTCCGTAGAAACGTATCTCGATTTAGAAGGACATTGCAGGGAATCCAGAGTATTTCATATGGACGCAAATTGTGTGTTAATTCGACAATGTGAGGGAGCGAGGGATGTAGTAAAGGAGGAATAATGCATCGGAAAAGAGATACTCGATTCCCAAAAGAAAATCCTATCGTTTCCGTAGAAACGTATCTCGTTTTAGAAAGATAATGCAGGGAACCCAGAGTATTTCATATGGACGCAATTTGTGTGTTAATTCGGCAATGTGAGGGAGCGATGGATGCAGTAAAGGAGGAATAATGCATCGGAAAAGAGATACTCGGAACCCCAAAGAAAATCCTATCGTTTCCGTAGAAACGAATCCCGATTTAGAAGGACAATGCAGGGAATCCAGAGTATTTCATATGGACGCAAATTGTGTGTTAATTCGTCAATGTGAGTTAGCGAGAAATGCAGTAAAGGAGGAATAATGCATCGGAAAAGAGATACGCGGAACCCCAAAGAAAATCCTATCGTTTCCGTAGAAACGTATCTCGATTTAGAAGGACAATGCAGGGAATCCAGAGTATTTCATATGGACGCAAATAGTGTGTTAATTCGACAATGTGAGGGAGCGAGGGATGCAGTAAAGGAGGAATAATGCATCGGAAAAGAGATACTCGGAACCCCAAAGAAAATCCTATCGTTTCCGTAGAAACGAATCCCGATTTAGAAGGACAATGCAGGGAATCCAGAGTATTTCATATGGACGCAAATTGTGTGTTAATTCGTCAATGTGAGTTAGCGAGAAATGCAGTAAAGGAGGAATAATGCATCGGAGAAGAGATACGCGGAACCCCAAAGAAAATGCTATCGTTTCCGTAGAAACGTATCTCGATTTAGAAGGACAATGCAGGGAATCCAGAGTATTTCATATGGACGCAAATTGTGTGTTAATTCGACAATGTGAGGGAGCGAGGGATGTAGTAAAGGAGGAATAATGCATCGGAAAGGAGATACTCGATTCCCAAAAGAAAATCCTATCGTTTCCGTAGAAACGTATCTCGTTTTAGAAAGATAATGCAGGGTACCCAGAGTATTTCATATGGACGCAATTTGTGTGTTAATTCGGCAATGTGAGGGAGCGAGGGATGCAGTAAAGGAGGAATAATGCATCGGAAAAGAGATACTCGGAACCCCAAAGAAAATCCTATCGTTTCCGTAGAAACGAATCTCGATTTAGAAGGACAATGCAGGGAATCCAGAGTATTTCATATGGACGCAAATTGTGTGTTAATTCCTCAATGTGAGGGAGCGAAGGATGCAGTAAAGGGGGAATAATGCATCGGAAAAGAGATACTCGGAACCCCAAAGAAAATCCTATCGTTTCCCTAGAAACGTATCTTGATTTAGAAGGAAAATGCAGGGAATCCAGAGTATATCATATGGACGCAAATTGTGTGTTAATTCGTCAATGTGAGGGAGCGAGGGATGCACGAAAGGAGGAATAATGCATCGGAAAAGAGATACTCGGAACCCCAAAGAAAATCCTATCGTTTCCGTAGAAACGTATCTCGATTTTGAAGGACAATGCAGGGAATCCAGAGTATTTCATATGGACGCAAATTGTGTGTTAATTCGTCAATGTGAGGAAGCGAGGGATGCAGTAAAGGAGGAATAATGCATCGGAAAAGAGATACGCATAACCCCAAAGAAAATCCTATCGTTTCCGTAGAAATGTATCTCGATTTAGAATGACAATGCAGGGAATCCAGCGTATTTCATATGGACGCAAATTGTGTGTTAATTCGTCAATGTGAGGGAGCGAGGGATGCAGTAAAGGAGGAATAATGCATCGGAAAAGAGATACTCGGAACACCAAAGAAAATCCTATCGTTTCCGTAGAAACGTATCTCAATATAGGAAGACAATGCAGGGAATCCGGAGTATATCATATGGACGCAAATTGTGTGTTAATTCGTCAATGTGAGGGAGCGTTGGATGCAGTAAAGCAGGAATAGATGCAGTAAAGGAGGAATAATGCATCGGAAAAGAGATACTCGGAACCCCAAGGAAAATCCTACCGTGTCCATGGAAACGTATCTCGATTTAGAAGGACAATGCAGGGAATCCAGAGTATTTCATATAGACGCAAATTGTGTGTTAATTCTTCAATGTGAGGGAGCGAGGGATGCAGTAAAGGAGGAATAATGCATCGGAAAAGAGATACTCGGAACCCGAAAGAAAATCCTATTGTTTCCGTAGAAACGTATCTCGAATTAGAAGGACAATGCAGGGAATCCAGAGTATTTCATACGGACGCAAATTGTGTGTTAATTCGTCAATGTGAGGGAGCGAGGGATGCAGTAAAGGAGGAATAATGCATCGGAAAAGAGATACTCGGAACCCCAAAGAAAATCCTATCGTTTCCATAGAAACGAATCTCGATTTAGAAGGACAATGCAGGGAATCCAGAGTATTTCATATGGACGCAAATTGTGTGTTAATTCCTCAATGTGAGGGAGCGAAGGATGCAGTAAAGGGGGAATAATGCATCGGAAAAGAGATACTCGGAACCCCAAAGAAAATCCTATCGTTTCCGTAGAAACGTATCTCGATTTAGAAGGACAATGCAGGGAATCCAGAGTATTCAGTATGGACGCAAACTGTGTGTTAATTCGTCAATGTGAGGGAGCGAGGGATGCAGTAAAGGAGGAATAATGCATCGGATAAGCGATACTCGGAACCCCAAAGAAAATCCTATCGTTTCCGTAGAAACGTATCTCGATTTAGAAGGACAATGCAGGGAATCCAGAGTATTTCATATGGACGCAAATTGTGTGTTAATTCGACAATGTGAGGGAGCGAGGGATGTAGTAAAGGAGGAATAATGCATCGGAAAGGAGATACTCGATTCCCAAAAGAAAATCCTATCGTTTCCGTAGAAACGTATCTCGTTTTAGAAAGATAATGCAGGGTACCCAGAGTATTTCATATGGACGCAATTTGTGTGTTAATTCGGCAATGTGAGGGAGCGAGGGATGCAGTAAAGGAGGAATAATGCATCGGAAAAGAGATACTCGGAACCCCAAAGAAAATCCTATCGTTTCCGTAGAAACGAATCCCGATTTAGAAGGACAATGCAGGGAATCCAGAGTATTCCATATGGACGCAAATTGTGTGTTAATTCGTCAATGTGAGTTAGCGAGAAATGCAGTAAAGGAGGAATAATGCATCGGAAAAGAGATACGCGGAACCCCAAAGAAAATCCTATCGTTTCCGTAGAAACGTATCTCGATTTATAAGGACAATGCAGGGAATCGAGAGTATTTCATATGGACGCAAATTGTGTGTTAATTCGTCAATGTGAGGGAGCGAGGGATGCAGTAAAGGAGGAATAATGCATCGGAAAAGAGATACTCGGAACCCCAAAGAAAATCCTATCGTTTCCCTAGAAACGTATCTTGATTTAGAAGGAAAATGCAGGCAATCCAAAGTATTTCATATGGACGCAAATTGTGTGTTAATTCGTCAATGTGAGGGAGCGAGGGATGCAGGAAAGGAGGAATAATGCATCGGAAAAGAGATACTCGGAACCCCAAAGAAAATCCTATCGTTTCCGTAGAAACGTATCTATATTTAGAAGGACAATGCAGGGAATCCAGAGTATTTCATATGGACGCAAATTGTGTGTTAATTCGTCAATGTGAGGAAGCGAGGGATGCAGTAAAGGAGGAATAATGCATCCGAAAAGAGATACGCATATCCACAAAGAAAATCCTATCGTTTCCGTAGAAACGTATCTCGATTTAGAATGACAATGCAGGGAATCCAGCGTATTTCATATGGACGCAAATTGTGTGTTAATTCGTCAATGTGAGGGAGCGAGGGATGCAGTAAAGGAGGAATAATGCATCGGAAAAGAGATACTCGGAACACCAAAGAAAATCCTATCCTTTACGTAGAAACGTATCACAATATAGGAAGACAATGCAGGGAATCCGGAGTATATCATATGGACGCAAATTGTGTGTTAATTCGTCAATGTGAGGGAGCGAGGGATGCAGTCAAGCAGGAATAGATGCAGTAAAGGAGGAATAATGCATCGGAAAAGAGATACTCGACTCCCAAAAGAAAATCCTATCGTTTCCGTAGAAACGTATCTCGATTTAGGAGGACAATGCAGGGAATCCAGAGTATTTCATATGGACGCACATTGTGTGTTAATTCGTCAATGTGAGGGAGCGAGGGATGCAGTAAAGGAGGAATAATGCATCGGAAAGAGATACTCGGAACCCCAAAGAAAATCCTATCGTTTCCAAGGAAACGTATCTCGATTTAGAAGGACAATGCAGGGAATCCAGAGTATTTCATATGGACGCAAATTGTGTGTTAATTCGTCAATGTGAGGGTGCGAGGGATGCAGTAAAGGAGGAATAATGCATCGGAAAAGAGATACTCGGAACCCCAAAGAAAATCCTATCGTTTTCGAAGAACGTATCTCGATTTACAAGGACAATGCAGGGAATCCAGAGTATTTCATATGGACGCAAATTGTGTGTTAATTCGTCAATGTGAGGGAGCGAGGGATGCAGTAAAGGAGGAATAATGCATCGGAAAAGAGATACTCGGAACCCCAAATAAGATCCTACTGTTTCCATAGAAACGTATCTCGATTTAGAACGACAATGCAGGGAATCCAGAGAATTTCATATAGACGCAAATTGTGTGTTAATTCTTCAATGTGAGGGAGCGAGGGATGCAGTAAAGGAGGAATAATGCATCGGAAAAGAGATACTCGAAACCCGAAAGAAAATCCTATCGTTTCCGTAGAAACGTATCTCGATTTAGAAGGACAATGCAGGGAATCCAGAGTATTTCATACGGACGCAAATTGTGTGTTAATTCGTCAATGTGAGGGAGCGAGGGATGCAGTAAAGGAGGAATAATGCATCGGAAAAGAGATACTCGGAACCCCAAAGAAAATCCTATCGTTTCCGTAGAAACGAATCTCGATTTAGAAGGACAATGCAGGGAATACAGAGTATTTCATATGGACGCAAATTGTGTGTTAATTCCTCAATGTGAGGGAGCGAAGGATGCAGTAGAGGGGGAATAATGCATCGGAAAAGTGATACTCGGAACCCCAAAGAAAATCCTATCGTTTCCGTAGAAACGTATCTCGATTTAGAAGGACAATGCAGGGAATCCAGAGTATTCCATATGGACGCAAACTGTGTGTTAATTCGTCAATGTGAGGGAGCGAGGGATGCAGTAAAGGAGGAATAATGCATCGGATAAGCGATACACGGAACCCCAAAGAAAATCCTATCGTTTCTGTAGAGACGTATCTCGATTTAGAAGGACAATGCAGGGAATCCAGAGTATTTCATATGGACGCAAATTGTGTGTTAATTCGTCAATGTGAGTTAGCGAGAAATGCAGTAAAGGAGGAATAATGCATCGGAAAAGAGATACGCGGAACCCCAAAGAATATCCTATCGTTTCCGTAGAAACGTATCTCGATTTAGAAGGACAATGCAGGGAATCCAGAGTATTTCATATGGACGCAAATTGTGTGTTAATTCGTCAATGTGAGGGAGCGAGGGATGCAGTAAAGGAGGAATAATGCATCGGAAAAGAGATACGCGGAACCCCAAAGAAAATCCTATCGTTTCCCTAGAAACGTATCTTGATTTAGAAGGAAAATGCAGGCAATCCAAAGTATTTCATATGGACGCAAATTGTGTGTTAATTCGTCAATGTGAGGGAGCGAGGGATGCAGGAAAGGAGGAATAATGCATCGGAAAAGAGATACTCGGAACCCCAAAGAAAATCCTATCGTTTCCGTAGAAACGTATCTAGATTTAGAAGGACAATGCAGGGAATCCAGAGTATTTCATATGGACGCAAATTGTGTGTTAATTCGTCAATGTGAGGAAGCGAGGGATGCAGTAAAGGAGGAATAATGCATCGGAAAAGAGATACGCATATCCACAAAGAAAATCCTATCGTTTCCGTAGAAACGTATCTCGATTTAGAAGGACAATGCAGGGAATCCAGAGTATTTCATATGGACGCAAATTGTGTGTTAATTCGTCAATGTGAGGGAGCGAGGGATGCAGTAAAGGAGGAATAATGCATCGGAAAAGAGATACTCGGAACACCAAAGAAAATCCTATCCTTTCCGTAGAAACGTATCTCAATATAGGAAGACAATGCAGGGAATCCGGAGTATATCATATGGACGCAAATTGTGTGTTAATTCGTCAATGTGAGGGAGCGAGGGATGCAGTAAAGCAGGAATAGATGCAGTAAAGGAGGAATAATGCATCGGAAAAGAGATACTCGACTCCCAAAAGAAAATCCTATCGTTTCCGTAGAAACGTATCTCGATTTAGGAGGACAATGCAGGGAATCCAGAGTATTTCATATGGACGCAAATTGTGTGTTAATTCGTCAATGTGAGGGAGCGAGGGATGCAGTAAAGGAGGAATAATGCATCGGAAAGAGATACTCGGAACCCCAAAGAAAATCCTATCGTTTCCGTAGAAACGTATCTCGATTTAGAAGGACAATGCAGCGAATCCAGAGTATTTCATATGGACGCAAATTGTGTGTTAATTCGTCAATGTGAGGGTGCGAGGGATGCAGTAAAGGAGGAATAATGCATCGGAAAAGAGATACTCGGAACCCCAAAGAAAATCCTATCGTTTCCGAAGAACGTATCTCGATTTACAAGGACAATGCAAGGAATCCAGAGTATTTCATATGGACGCAAATTGTGTGTTAATTCGTCAATGTGAGGGAGCGAGGGATGCAGTAAAGGAGGAATAAAGCATCGGAAAAGAGATACTCGGAACCCCAAGGAAAATCCTACCGTTTCCATAGAAACGTATCTCGATTTAGAAGGACAATGCAGGGAATCCAGAGTATTTCATATAGACGCAAATTGTGTGTTAATTCTTCAATGTGAGGGAGCGAGGGATGCAGTAAAGGAGGAATAATGCATCGGAAAAGAGATACTCGAAACCCGAAAGAAAATCCTATCGTTTCCGTAGAAACGTATCTCGATTTAGAAGGACAATGCAGGGAATCCAGAGTATTTCATACGGACGCAAATTGTGTGTTAATTCGTCAATGTGAGGGAGCGAGGGATGCAGTTAAGGAGGAATAATGCATCGGAAAAGAGATACTCGGAACCCCAAAGAAAATCCTATCGTTTCCGTAGAAACGAATCTCGATTTAGAAGGACAATGCAGGGAATACAGAGTATTTCATATGGACGCAAATTGTGTGTTAATTCCTCAATGTGAGGGAGCGAATGATGCAGTAGAGGGGGAATAATGCATCGGAAAAGTGATACTCGGAACCCCAAAGAAAATTCTATCGTTTCCGTAGAAACGTATCTCGATTTAGAAGGACAATGCAGGGAATCCAGAGTATTTCATATGGACGCTAATTGTGTGTTAATTCGTCAATGTGAGGGAGCGAGGGATGCAGTAAAGGAGGAATAATGCATCGGAAAAGAGATACTCGGAACCCCAAAGAAAATCCTATCGTTTCCGTAGAAACGAATCTCGATTTAGAAGGACAATGCAGGGAATCCAGAGTATTTCATATGGACGCAAATTGTGTGTTAATTCCTCAATGTGAGGGAGCGAAGGATGCAGTAAAGGGGGAATAATGCATCGGAAAAGAGATACTCGGAACCCCAAAGAAAATCCTATCGTTTCCGTAGAAACGTATCTCGATTTAGAAGGACAATGCAGGGAATCCAGAGTATTCCATATGGACGCAAACTGTGTGTTAATTCGTCAATGTGAGGGCGCGAGGGATGCAGTAAAGGAGGAATAATGCATCGGATAAGCGATACACGGTACCCCAAAGAAAATCCTATCGTTTCTGTAGAAACGTATCTCGATTTAGAAGGACAATGCAGGGAATCCAGAGTATTTCATATGGACGCAAATTGTGTGTTAATTCGTCAATGTGAGGGAGCGAGAAATGCAGTAAAGGAGGAATAATGCATTGGAAAAGAGATAGTCGGAACCCCAAAGAAAATCCTATCGTTTCCGTAGAAACGTATCTCGATTTAGAAGGACAATGCAGGGAATCCAGAGTATATCATATGGACGCAAATTGTGTGTTAATTCGTCAATGTGAGGGAGCGAGGGATGCAGTAAAGGAGGAATAATGCATCGGAAAAGAGATACTCGACTCCCAAAAGAAAATCCTATCGTCTCCGTAGAAACGTATCTCGTTTTAGAAAAATAATGCAGAGAACCCAGAGTATTTCATATGGACGCAAATTGTGTGTTAATTCGGCAATGTGAGGGAGCGAGGGATGCAGTAAAGGAGGAATAACGCATCGGAAAAGAGATACTCGGAACCCCAAAGAAAATCCTATCGTTTCCGTAGAAACGTATCTCGATTTAGAAGGACAATGCAAGGAATCCAGAGTATTTCATATGGACGCAAATTGTGTGTTAATTCGTCAATGTGGGGGAGCGAGGGATGCAGTAAAGGAGGAATAATGCATCGGAAAAGAGATACTCGGAACCCCAAAGAAAATCCTATCGTTTCCGTAGAAACGTATCTCGATTTAGAAGGACAATGCAGGGAATCCAGAGTATTTCATATGGACGCTAATTGTGTGTTAATTCGTCAATGTGAGGGAGCGAGGGATGCAGTAAAGGAGGAATAATGCATCGGAAAAGAGATACCCGGAACCCCAAAGAAAATCCTATCGTTTCCGTAGAAACGTATCTCGATTTAGAAGGACAATGCAGGGAATCCAGAGTATATCATATGGACGCAAATTGTGTGTTAATTCGTCAATGTGAGGGAGCGAGGGATGCAGTAAAGGAGGAATAATGCATCGGAAAAGAGATACTCGACTCCCAAAAGAAAATCCTATCGTCTCCGTAGAAACGTATCTCGTTTTAGAAAAATAATGCAGAGAACCCAGAGTATTTCATATGGACGCAAATTGTGTGTTAATTCGTCAATGTGAGGGAGCGAGGGATGCAGTAAAGGAGGAATAATGCATCGGAAAAGAGATACTCGGAACACCAAAGAAAATCCTATCCTTTCCGTAGAAACGTATCTCAATATAGGAAGACAATGCAGGGAATCCGGAGTATATCATATGGACGCAAATTGTGTGTTAATTCGTCAATGTGAGGGAGCGAGGGATGCAGTAAAGCAGGAATAGATGCAGTAAAGGAGGAATAATGCATCGGAAAAGAGATACTCGACTCCCAAAAGAAAATCCTATCGTTTCCGTAGAAACGTATCTCGATTTAGGAGGACAATGCAGGGAATCCAGAGTATTTCATATGGACGCAAATTGTGTGTTAATTCGTCAATGTGAGGGAGCGAGGGATGCAGTAAAGGAGGAATAATGCATCGGAAAGAGATACTCGGAACCCCAAAGAAAATCCTATCGTTTCCGTAGAAACGTATCTCGATTTAGAAGGACAATGCAGCGAATCCAGAGTATTTCATATGGACGCAAATTGTGTGTTAATTCGTCAATGTGAGGGTGCGAGGGATGCAGTAAAGGAGGAATAATGCATCGGAAAAGAGATACTCGGAACCCCAAAGAAAATCCTATCGTTTCCGAAGAACGTATCTCGATTTACAAGGACAATGCAAGGAATCCAGAGTATTTCATATGGACGCAAATTGTGTGTTAATTCGTCAATGTGAGGGAGCGAGGGATGCAGTAAAGGAGGAATAAAGCATCGGAAAAGAGATACTCGGAACCCCAAGGAAAATCCTACCGTTTCCATAGAAACGTATCTCGATTTAGAAGGACAATGCAGGGAATCCAGAGTATTTCATATAGACGCAAATTGTGTGTTAATTCTTCAATGTGAGGGAGCGAGGGATGCAGTAAAGGAGGAATAATGCATCGGAAAAGAGATACTCGAAACCCGAAAGAAAATCCTATCGTTTCCGTAGAAACGTATCTCGATTTAGAAGGACAATGCAGGGAATCCAGAGTATTTCATACGGACGCAAATTGTGTGTTAATTCGTCAATGTGAGGGAGCGAGGGATGCAGTTAAGGAGGAATAATGCATCGGAAAAGAGATACTCGGAACCCCAAAGAAAATCCTATCGTTTCCGTAGAAACGAATCTCGATTTAGAAGGACAATGCAGGGAATACAGAGTATTTCATATGGACGCAAATTGTGTGTTAATTCCTCAATGTGAGGGAGCGAATGATGCAGTAGAGGGGGAATAATGCATCGGAAAAGTGATACTCGGAACCCCAAAGAAAATTCTATCGTTTCCGTAGAAACGTATCTCGATTTAGAAGGACAATGCAGGGAATCCAGAGTATTCCATATGGACGCAAACTGTGTGTTAATTCGTCAATGTGAGGGAGCGAGGGATGCAGTAAAGGAGGAATAATGCATCGGATAAGCGATACACGGAACCCCAAAGAAAATCCTATCGTTTCTGTAGAAACGTATCTCGATTTAGAAGGACAATGCAGGGAATCCAGAGTATTTCATATGGACGCAAATTGTGTGTTAATTCGTCAATGTGAGGGAGCGAGAAATGCAGTAAAGGAGGAATAATGCATTGGAAAATAGATACTCGGAACCCCAAAGAAAATCCTATCGTTTCCGTAGAAACGTATCTCGATTTAGAAGGACAATGCAGGGAATCCAGAGTATATCATATGGACGCAAATTGTGTTAATTCGTCAATGTGAGGGAGCGAGGGATGCAGTAAAGGAGGAATAATGCATCGGAAAAGAGATACTCGACTCCCAAAAGAAAATCCTATCGTTTCCGTAGAAACGTATCTCGTTTTAGAAAGATAATGCAGAGAACCCAGAGTATTTCATATGGACGCAAATTGTGTGTTAATTCGGCAATGTGAGGGAGCGAGGGATGCAGTAAAGGAGGAATAACGCATCGGAAAAGAGATACTCGGAACCCCAAAGAAAATCCTATCGTTTCCGTAGAAACGTATCTCGATTTAGAAGGACAATGCAAGGAATCCAGAGTATTTCATATGGACGCAAATTGTGTGTTAATTCGTCAATGTGGGGGAGCGAGGGATGCAGTAAAGGAGGAATAATGCATCGGAAAAGAGATACTCGGAACCCCAAAGAAAATCCTATCGTTTCCGTAGAAACGTATCTCGATTTAGAAGGACAATGCAGGGAATCCAGAGTATTTCATATGGACGCTAATTGTGTGTTAATTCGTCAATGTGAGGGAGCGAGGGATGCAGTAAAGGAGGAATAATGCATCGGAAAAGAGATACTCGGAACCCCAAAGAAAATCCTATCGTTTCCGTAGAAACGAATCTCGATTTAGAAGGACAATGCAGGGAATCCAGAGTATTTCATATGGACGCAAATTGTGTGTTAATTCCTCAATGTGAGGGAGCGAAGGATGCAGTAAAGGGGGAATAATGCATCGGAAAAGAGATACTCGGAACCCCAAAGAAAATCCTATCGTTTCCGTAGAAACGTATCTCGATTTAGAAGGACAATGCAGGGAATCCAGAGTATTCCATATGGACGCAAACTGTGTGTTAATTCGTCAATGTGAGGGCGCGAGGGATGCAGTAAAGGAGGAATAATGCATCGGATAAGCGATACACGGTACCCCAAAGAAAATCCTATCGTTTCTGTAGAAACGTATCTCGATTTAGAAGGACAATGCAGGGAATCCAGAGTATTTCATATGGACGCAAATTGTGTGTTAATTCGTCAATGTGAGGGAGCGAGAAATGCAGTAAAGGAGGAATAATGCATTGGAAAAGAGATACTCGGAACCCCAAAGAAAATCCTATCGTTTCCGTAGAAACGTATCTCGATTTAGAAGGACAATGCAGGGAATCCAGAGTATATCATATGGACGCAAATTGTGTGTTAATTCGTCAATGTGAGGGAGCGAGGGATGCAGTAAAGGAGGAATAATGCATCGGAAAAGAGATACTCGACTCCCAAAAGAAAATCCTATCGTCTCCGTAGAAACGTCTCGTTTTAGAAAAATAATGCAGAGAACCCAGAGTATTTCATATGGACGCAAATTGTGTGTTAATTCGGCAATGTGAGGGAGCGAGGGATGCAGTAAAGGAGGAATAACGCACCGGAAAAGAGATACTCGGAACCCCAAAGAAAATCCTATCGTTTCCGTAGAAACGTATCTCGATTTAGAAGGACAATGCAAGGAATCCAGAGTATTTCATATGGACGCAAATTGTGTGTTAATTCGTCAATGTGGGGGAGCGAGGGATGCAGTAAAGGAGGAATAATGCATCGGAAAAGAGATACTCGGAACCCCAAAGAAAATCCTATCGTTTCCGTAGAAACGTATCTCGATTTAGAAGGACAATGCAGGGAATCCAGAGTATTTCATATGGACGCTAATTGTGTGTTAATTCGTCAATGTGAGGGAGCGAGGGATGCAGTAAAGGAGGAATAATGCATCGGAAAAGAGATACCCGGAACCCCAAAGAAAATCGTATCGTTTCCGTAGAAACGTATCTCGATTTAGAAGGACAATGCAGGGAATCCAGAGTATTTCATACGGACGCAAATTGTGTGTTAATTCGTCATTGTGAGGGAGCGAGGGATGCAGTAAAGGAGGAATAATGCATCGGAAAAGAGATACTCGACTCCCAAAAGAAAATCCTATCGTCTCCGTAGAAACGTATCTCGTTTTAGAAAAATAATGCAGAGAACCCAGAGTATTTCATATGGACGCAAATTGTGTGTTAATTCGGCAATGTGAGGGAGCGAGGGATGCAGTAAAGGAGGAATAACGCATCGGAAGAGAGATACTCGGAACCCCAAAGAAAATCCTATCGTTTCCGTAGAAACGTATCTCGATTTAGAAGGACAATGCAAGGAATCCAGAGTATTTCATATGGACGCAAATTGTGTGTTAATTCGTCAATGTGGGGGAGCGAGGGATGCAGTAAAGGAGGAATAATGCATCGGAAAAGAGATACTCGGAACCCCAAAGAAAATCCTATCGTTTCCGTAGAAACGTATCTCGATTTAGAAGGACAATGCAGGGAATCCAGAGTATTTCATATGGACGCTAATTGTGTGTTAATTCGTCAATGTGAGGGAGCGAGGGATGCAGTAAAGGAGGAATAATGCATCGGAAAAGAGATACCCGGAACCCCAAAGAAAATCGTATCGTTTCCGTAGAAACGTATCTCGATTTAGAAGGACAATGCAGGGAATCCAGAGTATTTCATACGGACGCAAATTGTGTGTTAATTCGTCATTGTGAGGGAGCGAGGGATGCAGTAAAGGAGGAATAATGCATCGGAAAAGAGATACTCGGAACCCCAAAGAAAATGCTATCGTTTCCGTAGAAACGTATCTTGATTTAGAAGGACAATGCAGGGAATCCAGAGTATTTCATATGGACGCAAATTGTGTGTTAATTCGTCAATGTGAGGGAGCGAGGGATGCAGTAAAGGAGGAATAATGCATCGGAAAAGAGATACTCGGAACCCCAAAGAAAATCCTATCGTTTCCGAAGAACGTATCTCGATTTACAAGGACAATGCAGGGAATCCAGAGTATTTCATATGGACGCAAATTGTGTGTTAATTCGTCAATGTGAGGGAGCGAGGGATGCAGTAAAGGAGGAATAATGCATCGGAAAAGAGATACTCGGAACCCCAAGGAAAATCCTACCGTTTCCATAGAAACGTATCTCGATTTAGAAGGACAATGCAGGGAATCCAGAGTATTTCATATAGACGCAAATTGTGTGTTAATTCTTCAATGTGAGGGAGCGAGGGATGCAGTAAAGGAGGAATAATGCATCGGAAAAGAGATACTCGACTCCCAAAAGAAAATCCTATCGTTTCCATAGAAACGTATCTCGTTTTAGTAAGATAATGCAGGGAACCCAGAGTATTTCATATGGACGCAATTTGTGTGTTAATTCGGCAATGTGAGGGAGCAAGGGATGCAGTAAAGGAGGAATAATGCATCGGAAAAGAGATACTCGGAACCCCAAAGAAAATCCTATCGTTTCTGTAGAAACGAATCCCGATTTAGAAGGACAATGCAGGGAATCTAGAGTATTTCATATGGACGCAAATTGTGTGTTAATTCGTCAATGTGAGTTAGCGAGAAATGCAGTAAAGGAGGAATAATGCATCGGAAAAGAGATACGCGGAACCCCAAAGAAAATCCTATCGTTTCCGTGGAAACGTATCTCGATTTAGAAGGACAATGCAGGGAATCCAGAGTATTTCATATGGACGCAAATTGTGTGTTAATTCGTCAATGTGAGGGAGCGAGGGATGCAGTTAAGGAGGAATAATGCATCGGAAAAGAGATACTCGGAACCCCAAAGAAAATCCTATCGTTTCCCTAGAAACGTATCTTGATTTAGAAGGAAAATGCAGGGAATCCAGAGTATTTCATATGGACGCAAATTGTGTGTTAATTCGTCAATGTGAGGGAGCGAGGGATGCAGGAAAGGAGGAATAATGCATCGGAAAAGAGATACGCATAACCCCAAAGAAAATCCTATCGTTTCCGTAGAAACGTATCTCGATTTAGAATGACAATGCAGGGAATCCAGCGTATTTCATATGGACGCAAATTGTGTGTTAATTCGTCAATGTGAGGGAGCGAGGGATGCAGTAAACGAGGAGTAATGCATCGGAAAAGAGATACTCGGAACACCAAAGAAAATCCTATCGTTTCCGTAGTAACGTATCTCAATATAGGAAGACAATGCAGGGAATCCGGAGTATATCATATGGACGCAAATTGTGTGTTAATTCGTCAATGTGAGGGAGCGAGGGATGCAGTAAAGGAGGAATAGATGCAGCAAAGGAGGAATAATGCATCGGAAAAGAGATACTCGACTCCCAAAAGAAAATCCTATCGTTTCCGTAGAAACATATCTCGTTTTAGAAAGATAATGCAGGGAACCCAGAGTATTTCATATGGACGCAATTTGTGTGTTAATTCGGCAATGTGAGGGAGCGAGGGATGCAGTAAAGGAGGAATAATGCATCGGAAAAGAGATACTCGGAACCCCAAAGAAAATCCTATCGTTTCCGTAGAAACGTATCTCGATTTTGAAGGACAATGCAAGGAAACCAGAGTATTTCATATGGACGCAAATTGTGTGTTAATTCGTCTATGTGAGGGAGCGAGGGATGCAGTAAAAGAGGAATAATGCATCGGAAAAGAGATACTCGGAACCCCAAAGAAAATCCTATCGTTTCCGTAGAAACGTATCTCGATTTAGAAGGAAAATGCAGGGAATCCAGAGTATTTCATATGGACGCAAATTGTGTGTTAATTCATCAATGTGAGGGAGCGAGGGATGCAGTAAAGGAGGAATAATGCATCGGAAAAGAGATACGCGGAACCCCAAAGAAAATCCGATCGTTTCCGTAGAAACGTATCTCGATTTAGAAGGACAATGCAGGGAATCCAAAGTATTTCATATGGACGCAAATTTTGCGTTAATTCGTCAATGTGAGAGAGCGAGGGATGCAGTAAAGGAGGAATAATGCATCGGAAAAGAGATACTCGGATCCCCAAACAAAATCCTATCGTTTCCGTAGAAACGTATCTTGATTTAGAAGGACAATGCAGGGAATCCAGAGTAATTCATATGGACGCAAATTGTGTGTTTAATCGTCAATGTGAGGAAGCGAGGGATGCAGTAAAGGAGGAATAATGCATCGGAAAAGAGATACGCGGAACCCCAAAGATAATCCTATCGTTTCCGTAGAAACGTATCTCGATTTAGAAGGACAATGCAGGGAATCCAGAGTATTCCATATGGACGCAAATTGTGTGTTAATTCGTCAATGTGGAGGAGCGAGGGATGCAGTAAAGGAGGAGTAATGCATCGGATAAGCGATACACGGAACCCCAAAGAAAATCCTATCGTTTCCGTAGAAACGTATCTAGATTTAGAAGGACAATGCAGGGAATCCAGAGTATTTCATATGGACGCAAATTGTGTGTTAATTCGACAATGTGAGGGAGCGAGGGATGTAATAAAGGAGGAATAATGCATCGGAAAAGAGATACTCGATTCCCAAAACAAAATCCTATCGTTTCCGTAGAAACGTATCTCGTTTTAGAAAGATAATGCAGGGAACCCAGAGTATTTCATATGGACGCAATTTGTGTGTTAATTCGGCAATGTGAGGGAGCGAGGGATGCAGTAATGGAGGAATAATGCATCGGAAAAGAGATACTCGGAACCCCAAAGAAAATCCTATCGTTTCCGTAGAAACGAATCCCGATTTAGAAGGACAATGCAGGGAATCCAGAGTATTTCATATGGACGCAAATTGTGTGTTAATTCGTCAATGTGAGTTAGCGAGAAATGCAGTAAAGGAGGAATAATGCATCGGAAAAGAGATACGCGGAACCCCAAAGAAAATCCTATCGTTTCCGTAGAAACGTATCTCGATTTAGAAGGACAATGCAGGGAATCCTGAGTATTTCATATGGACGCAAATTGTGTGTTAATTCGTCTATGTGAGGGAGCGAGGGATACAGTAAAGGAGGAATAATGCATCGGAAAAGAGATACTCGGAACCCCAAAGAAAATCCTATCGTTTCCCTAGAAACGTATCTTGATTTAGAAGGAAAATGCAGGGAATCCAGAGTATTTCATATGGACGCAAATTGTGTGTTAATTCGTCAATGTGAGGGAGCGAGGGATGCAGGAAAGGAGGAATAATGCATCGGAAAAGAGATACTCGGAACCCCAAAGAAAATCATATCGTTTCCGTAGAAACGTATCTCGATTTAGAAGGACAATGCAGGGAATCCAGAGTATTTCATATGGACGCAAATTGTGTGTTAATTCGTCAATGTGAGGAAGCGAGGGATGCAGTAAAGGAGGAATAATGCATCGGAAAAGAGATAGGCATAACCCCAAAGAAAATCCTATCGTTTCCGTAGAAACGTATCTCGATTTAGAATGACAATGCAGGGAATCCAGCGTATTTCATATGGACGCAAATTGTGTGTTAATTCGTCAATGTGAGGGAGCGAGGGATACAGTAAAGGAGGAATAGTGCATCGGAAAAGAGATACTCGGAACACCAAAGAAAATCCTATCGTTTCCGTAGAATCGTATCTCAATATAGGAAGACAATGCAGGGAATCCGGAGTATATCATATGGACGCAAATTGTGTGTTAATTCGTCAATGTGAGGGAGCGAGGGATGCAGTAAAGGAGGAATAGATGCAGTAAAGGAGGAATAATGCATCGTAAAAGAGATACTCGACTCCCAAAAGAAAATCCTAAAGTTTCCGTAGAAACGTATCTCGTTTTAGAAAGATAATGCAGGGAACCCAGAGTATTTCATATGGACGCAAATTGTGTGTTAATTCGGCAATGTGAGGGAGCGAGGGATGCAGTAAAGGAGGAATAATGCATCGGAAAAGAGATACTCGGAACCCCAAAGAAAATCCTATCGTTTCCGTAGAAACGTATCTCGATTTAGAAGGACAATGCAGGGAATCCAGAGTATATCATATGGACGCCAATTGTGTGTTAATTCGTCAATGTGAGGGAGCGAGGGATGCAGTAAAGGAGGAATAATGCATCGGAAAAGAGATACTCGACTCCCAAAAGAAAATCCTATCGTTTCCATAGAAACGTATCTCGTTTTAGTAAGATAATGCAGGGAACCCAGAGTATTTCATATGGACGCAATTTGTGTGTTAATTCGGCAATGTGAGGGAGCGAGGGATGCAGTAAAGGAGGAATAATGCATCGGAAAAGAGATACTCGGAACCCCAATGAAAATCCTATCGTTTCCGTAGAAACGAATCCCGATTTAGAAGGACAATGCACGGAATCTAGAGTATTTCATATGGACGCAAATTGTGTGTTAATTCGTCAATGTGAGTTAGCGAGAAATGCAGTAAAGGAGGAATAATGCATCGGAAAAGAGATACGCGGAACCCCAAAGAAAATCCTATCGTTTCCGTAGAAACGTATCTCGATTTAGAAGGACAATGCAGGGAATCCAGAGTATTTCATATGGACGCAAATTGTGTGTTAATTCGTCAATGTGAGGGAGCGAGGGATGCAGTAAAGGAGGAATAATGCATCGGAAAAGAGATACTCGGAACCCCAAAGAAAATCCTATCGTTTCCGTAGATACGTATCTCGATTTAGAAGGAAAATGCAGGGAATCCAGAGTATTTCATATGGATGCAAATTGTGTGTTAATTCATCAATGTGAGGGAGCGAGGGATGCAGTAAAGGAGGAATAATGCATCGGAAAAGAGATACGCGGAACCCCAAAGAAAATCCTATCGTTTCCGTAGAAACGTATCTCGATTTAGAAGGACAATGCAGGGAATCCAAAGTATTTCATATGGACGCAAATTTTGTGTTTAATCGTCAATGTGAGGAAGCGAGGGATGCAGTAAAGGAGGAATAATGCATCGGAAAAGAGATACGCGGAACCCCAAAGAAAATCCTATCGTTTCCGTAGAAACGTATCTCGATTTAGAAGGACAATGCAGGGAATCCAGAGTATTCCATATGGACGCAAATTGTGTGTTAATTCGTCAATGTGGAGGAGCGAGGGATGCAGTAAAGGAGGAGTAATGCATCGGATAAGCGATACACGGAACCCCAAAGAAAATCCTATCGTTTCCGTAGAAACGTATCTCGATTTAGAAGGACAATGCAGAGAATCCAGAGTATTTCATATGGACGCAAATTGTGTGTTAATTCGACAATGTGAGGGAGCGAGGGATGTAATAAAGGAGGAATAATGCATCGGAAAAGAGATACTCGATTCCCAAAACAAAATCCTATCGTTTCCGTAGAAATGTATCTCGTTTTAGAAAGATAATGCAGGGAACCCAGAGTATTTCATATGGACGCAATTTGTGTGTTAATTCGGCAATGTGAGGGAGCGAGGGATGCAGTAAAGGTGGAATAATGCATCGGAAAAGAGATACTCGGAACCCCAAAGAAAATCCTATCGTTTCCGTAGAAACGAATCCCGATTTAGAAGGACAATGCAGGGAATCCAGAGTATTTCATATGGACGCAAATTGTGTGTTAATTCGTCAATGTGAGTTAGCGAGAAATGCAGTAAAGGAGGAATAATGCATCGGAAAAGAGATACGCGGAACCCCAAAGAAAATCCTATCGTTTCCATAGAAACGTATCTCGATTTAGAAGGACAATGCAGGGAATCCAGAGTATTTCATATGGACGCAAATTGTGTGTTAATTCGTCTATGTGAGGGAGCGAGGGATGCAGTAAAGGAGGAATAATGCATTGGAAAAGAGATACTCGGAACCCCAAAGAAAATCCTATCCTTTCCCTAGAAACGTATCTTGATTTAGAAGGAAAATGCAGGGAATCCAGAGTATTTCATATGGACGCAAATTGTGTGTTAATTCGTCAATGTGAGGGAGCGAGGGATGCAGGAAAGGAGGAATAATGCATCGGAAAAGAGATACTCGGAACCCCAAAGAAAATCCTATCGTTTCCGTAGAAACGTATCTCGATTTAGAAGGACAATGCAGGGAATCCAGAGTATTTCATATGGACGCAAATTGTGTGTTAATTCGTCAATGTGAGGAAGCGAGGGATGCAGTAAAGGAGGAATAATGCATCGGAAAAGAGATAGGCATAACCCCAAAGAAAATCCTATCGTTTCCGTAGAAACGTATCTCGATTTAGAATGACAATGCAGGGAATCCAGCGTATTTCATATGGACGCAAATTGTGTGTTAATTCGTCAATGTGAGGGAGCGAGGGATACAGTAAAGGAGGAATAATGCATCGGAAAAGAGATACTCGGAACACCAAAGAAAATCCTATCGTTTCCGTAGAATCGTATCTCAATATAGGAAGACAATGCAGGGAATCCAGAGTATTTCATATGGACGCAAATTGTGTGTTAATTCGTCAATGTGAGGGAGCGAGGGATGCAGTAAAGGAGGAATAGATGCAGTAAAGGAGGAATAATGAATCGTAAAAGAGATACTCGACTCCCAAAAGATAATCCTAAAGTTTCCGTAGAAACGTATCTCGTTTTAGAAAGATAATGCAGGGAACCCAGAGTATTTCATATGGACGCAAATTGTGTGTTAATTCGGCAATGTGAGGGAGCGAGGGATGCAGTAAAGGAGGAATAATGCATCGGAAAAGAGATACTCGGAACCCCAAAGAAAATCCCATCGTTTCCGTAGAAACGTATCTCGATTTAGAAGGACAATGCAAGGAATCCAGAGTATTTCATATGGACGCAAATTGTGTGTTAATTCGTCTATGTGAGGGAGCGAGGGGTGCAGTAAAGGAGGAATAATGCATCGGAAAAGAGATACTCGGAACCCCAAAGAAAATCCTATCGTTTCCGTAGAAACGTATCTCGATTTAGAAGGACAATGCAGGGTATCCAGAGTATTTCATATGGACGCAAATTGTGTGTTAATTCGTCAATATGAGGAAGCGAGGGATGCAGTAAAGGAGGAATAACGCATCGGAAAAGAGATACGCGGAACCCCAAAGAAAATCCTATCGTTTCCGTAGAAACGTATCTCGATTTAGAAGGACAATGCAGGGAATCCAGAGTATATCATATGGACGCAAATTTTGTGTTAATTCGTCAATGTGAGAGAGCGAGGGATGCAGTAAAGGAGGAATAATGCATCGGAAAAGAGATACTCGGATCCCCAAACAAAATCCTATCGTTTCCGTAGAAACGTATCTTGATTTAGAAGGACAATGCAGGGAATCCAGAGTAATTCATATGGACGCAAATTGTGTGTTTAATCGTCAATGTGAGGAAGCGAGGGATGCAGTAAAGGAGGAATAATGCATCGGAAAAGAGATACGCGGAACCCCAAAGAAAATCCTATCGTTTCCGTAGAAACGTATCTCGATTTAGAAGGACAATGCAGGGAATCCAGAGTATTCCATATGGACGCAAATTGTGTGTTAATTCGTCAATGTGAGGGAGCGAGGGATGCAGTAAAGTAGGAGTAATGCATCGGATAAGCGATACACGGAACCCCAAAGAAAATCCTATCGTTTCCGTAGAAACGTATCTCGATTTAGAAGGACAATGCAGGGAATCCAGAGTATTTCATATGGACGCAAATTGTGTGTTAATTCTTCAATGTGAGGGAGCGAGAAATGCAGTAAAGGAGGAATAATGCATTGGAAAAGAGATACTCGGAACCCCAAAGAAAATCCTATCGTTTCCGTAGAAACGTATCTCGATTTAGAAGGACAATGCAGGGAATCCAGAGTATATCATATGGACGCAAATTGTGTGATAATTCGTCAATGTCAGGGAGCGAGGGATGCAGTAAAGGAGGAATAAATCATCGGAAAAGAGATACTCGACTCCCAAAAGAAAATACTATCGTTTCCGTGGAAACGTATCTTGATTTAGAAGGAAAATGCAGGGAATCCAGAGTATTTCATATGGACGCAAATTGTGTGTTAATTCGACAATGTGAGGGAGCGAGGGATGCAGGAAAGGAGGAATAATGCATCGGAAAAGAGATACTCGGAACCCCAAAGAAAATCCTATCGTTTCCGTAGAAACGTATCTCGATTTAGAAGGACGATGCAGGGAATCCAGAGTATTTCATATAGACGCAAATTGTGGGTTAATTCGTCAATGTGAGGAACCGAGGGATGCAGTAAAGGAGGAATAAAGCATCGGAAAAGAGATACGCGGAACCCCAAGGAAAATCCTATCGTTTCCGTAGAAACGTATCTCGAATTAGAAGGACAATGCAGGGAATCCAGAGCATTTCATATGGACGCTAATTGTGTGTTAATTCGTCAATGTGAGAAAGCGAGGGATGCAGTAAAGGAGGAATAATGCATCGGAAAAGAGATACTCGGAACCCCAAACAAAATCCTATCGTTTCCGTAGAAACGTATCTTGATTTAGAAGGACAATGCAGGGAATCCAGAGTAATTCATATGGATGCAAATTGTGTGTTAATTCGTCAATGTGAGGAAGCGAGGGATGCAGTAAAGGAGGAATAATGCATCGGAAAAGAGATACGCAGAACCCCAAAGAAAATCCTATCGTTTCCGTGGAAACGTATCTCGATTAAGAAGGACAATGCAGGAAATACAGACTATTCAAATGGACGGAAATTGTGTGTTAATTCGTCAATGTGAGGGAGCGAGGGATGCAGTAAAGGAGGAATAATGCATCGGATAAGCGATACACGGAACCCCAAAGAAAATCCTATCGTTTCCGTAGAAACGTATCTCGATTTAGAAGGACAATGCAGGGAATCCAGAATATTTCATATGGACGCAAATTGTGTGTTAATTCGTCATTGTGAGGGAGCGAGAAATGCAGTAAAGGAGGAATAATGCATTGGAAAAGAGATACTGGGACCCCAAAGAAAATCCTATCGTTTCCGTAGAAACGTGTCTCGATTTAGAAGGACAATGCAGGGAATCCAGAGTATATCGTATGGACGCAAATTGTGTGTTAATTCGTCAATGTGAGGGAGCGAGGGATGCAGTAAAGGAGGAATAATGCATCGGAAAAGAGATACTCGGAACCCCAAAGAAAATCCTATCGTTTCCGTAGAAACGAATCCCGATTTAGAAGGACAATGCAGGGAATCTAGAGTATTTCATATGGACGCAAATTGTGTGTTAATTCGTCAATGTGAGTTAGCGAGAAATGCAGTAAAGGAGGAATAATGCATCGGAAAAGAGATACGCGGAACCCCAAAGAAAATCCTATCGTTTCCGTAGAAACGTATCTCGATTTAGAAGGACAATGCAGGGAATCCAGAGTATTTCATATGGATGCAAATTGTGTGTTAATTCGTCAATGTGAGGGAGCGAGGGATGCAGTAAAGGAGGAATAATGCATCGGAAAAGAGATACTCGGAACCCCAAGGAAAATCCTATCGTTTCCCTAGAAACGTATCTTGATTTAGAAGGAAAATGCAGGGAATCCAGAGTATTTCATATGGACGCAGATTGTGTGTTAATTCGTCAATGTGAGGGAGCGAGGGATGCAGGAAAGGAGGAATAATGCATCGGAAAAGAGATACGCATAACCCCAAAGACAATCCTATCGTTTCCGTAGAAACGTATCTCGATTTAGAATGACAATGCATGGAATACAGCGTATTTCATATGGACGCAAATTGTGTGTTAATTCGTCAATGTGAGGGAGCGAGGGATGCAGTAAAGGAGGAATAGATGCAGCAAAGGAGGAATAATGCATCGGAAAAGAGATACTCGACTCCCAAAAGAAAATCCTATCGTTTCCGTAGAAACGTATCTCGTTTTAGAAAGATAATGCAGGGAACCCAGAGTATTTCATATGGACGCAATTTGTGTGTTAATTCGGCAATGTGAGGGAGCGAGGGATGCAGTAAAGGAGGAATAATGCATCGGAAAAGAGATACTCGGAACCCCAAAGAAAATCCTATCGTTTCCGTAGAAACGTATCTCGATTTAGAAGGACAATGCAAGGAAACCAGATTATTTCATATGGACGCAAATTGTGTGTTAATTCGTCTATGTGAGGGAGCGAGGGATGCAGTAAAGGAGGAATAATGCATCGGAAAAGAGATACTCGGAACCCCAAAGAAAATCCTATCGTTTCCGTAGAAACGTATCTCGATTTAGAAGGAAAATGCATGGAATCCAGAGTATTTCATATGGACGCAAATTGTATGTTAATTCATCAATGTGAGGGAGCGAGGGATGCAGTAAAGGAGGAATAATGCATCGGAAAAGAGATACGCGGAACCCCAAAGAAAATCCTTTCGTTTCCGTAGAAACGTATCTCGATTTAGAAGGACAATGCAGGGAATCCAAAGTATTTCATATGGACGCAAATTTTGTGTTAATTCGTCAATGTGAGAGAGCGAGGGATGCAGTAAAGGAGGAATAATGCATCGGAAAAGAGATACTCGGATCCCCAAACAAAATCCTATCGTTTCCGTAGAAACGTATCTTGATTTAGAAGGACAATGCAGGGAATCCAGAGTAATTCATATGGACGCAAATTGTGTGTTTAATCGTCAATGTGAGGAAGCGAGGGATGCAGTAAAGGAGGAATAATGCATCGGAAAAGAGATACGCGGAACCCCAAAGAAAATCCTATCGTTTCCGTAGAAACGTATCTCGATTTAGAAGGACAATGCAGGGAATCCAGAGTATTCCATATGGACGCAAATTGTGTGTTAATTCGTCAATGTGGAGGAGCGAGGGATGCAGTAAAGGAGGAGTAATGCATCGGATAAGCGATACACGGAACCCCAAAGAAAATCCTATCGTTTCCGTAGAAACGTATCTCGATTTAGAAGGAAAATGCAGGGAATCCAGAGTATTTCATATGGACGCAAATTGTGTGTTAATTCGTCAATGTGAGGGAGCGAGGGATACAGTAAAGGAGGAATAATGCATCGGAAAAGAGATACTCGGAACACCAAAGAAAATCCTATCGTTTCCGTAGAATCGTATCTCAATATAGGAAGACAATTCAGGGAATCCGGAGTATATCATATGGACGCAAATTGTGTGTTAATTCGTCAATGTGAGGGAGCGAGGGATGCAGTAAAGGAGGAATAGATGCAAAAAAGGAGGAATAATGCATCGTAAAAGAGATACTCGACTCCCAAAAGAAAATCCTAAAGTTTCCGTACAAACGTATCTCGTTTTAGAAAGATAATGCAGGGAACCCAGAGTATTTCATATGGACGCAAATTGTGTGTTAATTCGGCAATGTGAGGGAGCGAGGGATGCAGTAAAGGAGGAATAATGCATCGGAAAAGAGATACTCGGCACCCCAAAGAAAATCCCATCGTTTCCGTAGAAACGTATCTCGATTTAGAAGGACAATGCAAGGAATCCAGAGTATTTCATATGGACGCAAATTGTGTGTTAATTCGTCTATGTGAGGGAGCGAGGGGTGCAGTAAAGGAGGAATAATGCATCGGAAAAGAGATACTCGGAACCCCAAAGAAAATCCTATCGTTTCCGTAGCAACGTATCTCGATTTAGAAGGACAATGCAGGGAATCCAGAGTATTTCATATGGACGCAAATTGTGTGTTAATTCGTCAATATGAGGAAGCGAGGGATGCAGTAAAGGAGGAATAACGCATCGGAAAAGAGATACGCGGAACCCCAAAGAAAATCCTATCGTTTCCGTAGAAACGTATCTCGATTTAGAAGGACAATGCAGGGAATCCAGAGTATATCATATGGACGCAAATTTTGTGTTAATTCGTCAATGTGAGAGAGCGAGGGATGCAGTAAAGGTGGAATAATGCATCGGAACAGAGATACTCGGATCCCCAAACAAAATCCTATCGTTTCCGTAGAAACGTATCTTGATTTAGGAGGACAATGCAGGGAATCCAGAGTAATTCATATGGACGCAAATTGTGTGTTTAATCGTCAATGTGAGGAAGCGAGGGATGCAGTAAAGGAGGAATAATGCATCGGAAAAGAGATACGCGGAACCCCAAAGAAAATCCTATCGTTTCCGTAGAAACGTATCTCGATTTAGAAGGACAATGCAGGGAATCCAGAGTATTCCATATGGACGCAAATTGTGTGTTAATTCGTCAATGTGAGGGAGCGAGGGATGCAGTAAAGGAGGAGTAATGCATCGGATAAGCGATACACAGAACCCCAAAGAAAATCCTATCGTTTCCGTAGAAACGTATCTCGATTTAGAAGGACAATGCAGGGAATCCAGAGTATTTCATATGGACGCAAATTGTGTGTTAATTCTTCAATGTGAGGGAGCGAGAAATGCAGTAAAGGAGGAATAATGCATTGGAAAAGGGATACTCGGAACCCCAAAGAAAATCCTATCGTTTCCGTAGAAACGTATCTCGATTTAGAAGGACAATGCAGGGAATCCAGAGTATATCATATGGACGCAAATTGTGTGTTAATTCGTCAATGTGAGGGAGCGAGGGATGCAGTAAAGGAGGAATAATGCATCGGAAAAGAGATACTCGACTCCCAAAAGAAAATCCTATCGTTTCCGTGGAAACGTATCTTGATTTAGAAGGAAAATGCAGGGAATCCAGAGTATTTCATATGGACGCAAATTGTGTGTTAATTCGACAATGTGAGGGAGCGAGGGATGCAGGAAAGGAGGAATAATGCATCGGAAAAGAGATACTCGGAACCCCAAAGAAAATCCTATCGTTTCCGTAGAAACGTATCTCGATTTAGAAGGACGATGCAGGGAATCCAGAGTATTTCATATGGACGCAAATTGTGGGTTAATTCGTCAATGTGAGGAACCGAGGGATGCAGTAAAGGAGGAATAAAGCATCGGAAAAGAGATACGCGGAACCCCAAGGAAAATCCTATCGTTTCCGTAGAAACGTATCTCGATTTAGAAGGACAATGCAGGGAATCCAGAGCATTTCATATGGACGCTAATTGTGTGTTAATTCGTCAATGTGAGAAAGCGAGGGATGCAGTAAAGGAGGAATAATGCATCGGAAAAGAGATACTCGGAACCCCAAACAAAATCCTATCGTTTCCGTAGAAACGTATCTTGATTTAGAAGGACAATGCAGGGAATCCAGAGTAATTCATATGGACGCAAATTGTGTGTTAATTCGTCAATGTGAGGAAGCGAGGGATGCAGTAAAGGAGGAATAATGCATCGGAAAAGAGATACGCGGAACCCCAAAGAAAATCCTATCGTTTCCGTGGAAACGTATCTCGATTTAGAAGGACAATGCAGGGAATACAGACTATTCAAATGGACGGAAATTGTGTGTTAATTCGTCAATGTGAGGGAGCGAGGGATGCAGTAAAGGAGGAATAATGCATCGGATAAGCGATACACGGAACCCCAAAGAAAATCCTATCGTTTCCGTAGAAACGTATCTCGATTTAGAAGGACAATGCAGGGAATCCAGAATATTTCATATGGACGCAAATTGTGTGTTAATTCGTCATTGTGAGGGAGCGAGAAATGCAGTAAAGGAGGAATAATGCATTGGAAAAGAGATACTGGGAACCCCAAAGAAAATCCTATCGTTTCCGTAGAAACGTGTCTCGATTTAGAAGGACAATGCAGGGAATCCAGAGTATATCATATGGACGCAAATTGTGTGTTAATTCGTCAATGTGAGGGAGCGAGGGATGAAGTAAAGGAGGAATAATGCATCGGAAAGAGATACGCGGAACCCCAAAGAAAATCCTATCGTTTGCGTAGAAACGTATCTCGATTTAGAAGGACAATGCAGGGAATCCAGAGTATTCCATATGGACGCAAATTGTGTGTTAATTCGTCAATGTGAGGGAGCGGGGGATGCAGTAAAGGAGGAATAATGCATCGGATAAGCGATACTCGGGACCCCAAAGAAAATCCTATCGTTTCCATAGAAACGTATCTCGATTTAGAAGGACAATGCAAGGAATCCAGAGTATATCATATGGACGCAAATTGTGTGTTAATTCGTCAGTGTGAGGGAGCGAGGGATGCAGTAAAGGAGGAATAATGCATCGGAAAAGAGATACTCGACTCCCAAAAGAAAATCCTATCGTTTCCGTATAAACGTACCTCGTTTTAGAAAGATAATGCAGGGAACCCAGAGTATTTCATATGGACGCAAATTGTGTGTTATTTCGGCAATGTGAGGGAGCGAGGGATGCAGTAAAGGAGGAATAATGCATCGGAAAAGAGATACTCGGAACCCCAAAGAAAATCCTATCGTTTCCGTAGAAACGTATATCGATTTAGAAGGACAATGCAAGGAATCCAGAGTATTTCATATGGACGCAAATTGTGTGTTAATTCGTCAATGTGAGGGAGCGAGGGATGCAGTAAAGGAGGAATAATGCATCGGAAAGGAGATACGCGGAACCCCAAAGAAAATCATATCGTTTCCGTAGAAACGTATCTCGATTTAGAAGGACAATGCAGGGAATCCAGAGTAATTCATATGGACGCAAATTGTGTGTTAATTCGTCAATGTGAGGAAGCGAGGGATGCAGTAAAGGAGGAATAATGCATCGGAAAAGAGATACGCGGAACCCCAAAGAAAATCCTATCGTTTCCGTGGAAACGTATCTCGATTTAGAAGGACAATGCAGGGAATACAGACTATTCAAATGGACGGAAATTGTGTGTTAATTTGTCAATGTGAGGGAGCGAGGGATGCAGTAAAGGAGGAATAATGCATCGGATAAGCGATACACGGAACCCCAAAGAAAATCCTATCGTTTCCGTAGAAACGTATCTCGATTTAGAAGGACAATGCAGGGAATCCAGAATATTTCATATGGACGCAAATTGTGTGTTAATTCGTCATTGTGAGGGAGCGAGAAATGCAGTAAAGGAGGAATAATGTATTGGAAAAGAGATACTGGGAACCCCAAAGAAAATCCTATCGTTTCCGTAGAAACGTGTCTCGATTTAGAAGGACAATGCAGGGAATCCAGAGTATATCATATGGACGCAAATTGTGTGTTAATTCGTCAATGTGAGGGAGCGAGGGATGAAGTAAAGGAGGAATAATGCATCGGAAAGAGATACGCGGAACCCCAAAGAAAATCCTATCGTTTGCGTAGAAACGTATCTCGATTTAGAAGGACAATGCAGGGAATCCAGAGTATTCCATATGGACGCAAATTGTGTGTTAATTCGTCAATGTGAGGGAGCGGGGGATGCAGTAAAGGAGGAATAATGCATCGGATAAGCGATACTCGGGACCCCAAAGAAAATCCTATCGTTTCCGTAGAAACGTATCTCGATTTAGAAGGACAATGCAAGGAATCCAGAGTATATCATATGGACGCAAATTGTGTGTTAATTCGTCAGTGTGAGGGAGCGAGGGATGCAGTAAAGGAGGAATAATGCATCGGAAAAGAGATACTCGACTCCCAAAAGAAAATCCTATCGTTTCCGTATAAACGTACCTCGTTTTAGAAAGATAATGCAGGGAACCCAGAGTATTTCATATGGACGCAAATTGTGTGTTAATTCGGCAATGTGAGGGAGCGAGGGATGCAGTAAAGGAGGAATAATGCATCGGAAAAGAGATACTCGGAACCCCAAAGAAAATCCTATCGTTTCCGTAGAAACGTATATCGATTTAGAAGGACAATGCAAGGAATCCAGAGTATTTCATATGGACGCAAATTGTGTGTTAATTCGTCAATGTGAGGGAGCGAGGGATGCAGTAAAGGAGGAATAATGCATCGGATAAGCGATACACGGAACCCCAAAGAAAATCCTATCGTTTCCGTAGAAACGAATCTCGATTTAGAAGGACAATGCAGGGAATCCAGAGTATTTCATATGGACGCAAATTGTGTGTTAATTCGTCATTGTGAGGGAACGAGAAATGCAGTAAAGTAGGAATAATGCATTGGAAAAGAGATTCTCGGAACCCCAAAGAAAGTCCCATCGTTTCCGTAGAAACGTATCTTGATTTAGAAGGACAATGCAGGGAATCCAGAGGAAATCATATGGATGCAAATTGTGTGTTAATTCGTCAATGTGAGGGAGCGAGGGATGCAGTAAAGGAGGAATAATGCATCGGAAAAGAGATACTCGGAACCCCAAAGAAAATCCTATCGTTTCCCTAGAAACGTATCTTGATTTAGAAGGAAAATGCAGGGAATCCAGAGTATTTCATATGGATGCAAATTGTGTGTTAATTCGTCAATGTGAGGGAGCGAGGGATGCAGTAAAGGAGGAATAATGCATCGGATAAGCGATACACGGAACCCCAAAGAAAATCCTATCGTTTCCGTAGAAACGTATCTCGATTTAGAAGGACAATGCAGGGAATCCAGAATATTTCATATGGACGCAAATTGTGTGTTAATTCGTCATTGTGAGGGAGCGAGAAATGCAGTAAAGGAGGAATAATGCATTGGAAAAGAGATACTGGGAACCCCAAAGAAAATCCTATCGTTTCCGTAGAAACGTGTCTCGATTTAGAAGGACAATGCAGGGAATTCAGAGTATATCATATGGACGCAAATTGTGTGTTAATTCGTCAATGTGAGGGAGCGAGGGATGAAGTAAAGGAGGAATAATGCATCGGAAAAGAGATACGCGGAACCCCAAAGAAAATCCTATCGTTTGCGTAGAAACGTATCTCGATTTAGAAGGACAATGCAGGGAATCCAGAGTATTCCATATGGACGCAAATTGTGTGTTAATTCGTCAATGTGAGGGAGCGGGGGATGCAGTAAAGGAGGAATAATGCATCGGATAAGCGATACTCGGGACCCCAAAGAAAATCCTATCGTTTCCGTAGAAACGTATCTCGATTTAGAAGGACAATGCAAGGAATCCAGAGTATATCATATGGACGCAAATTGTGTGTTAATTCGTCAGTGTGAGGGAGCGAGGGATGCAGTAAAGGAGGAATAATGCATCGGAAAAGAGATACTCGACTCCCAAAAGAAAATCCTATCGTTTCCGTATAAACGTACCTCGTTTTAGAAAGATAATGCAGGGAACCCAGAGTATTTCATATGGACGCAAATTGTGTGTTATTTCGGCAATGTGAGGGAGCGAGGGATGCAGTAAAGGAGGAATAATGCATCGGAAAAGAGATACTCGGAACCCCAAAGAAAATCCTATCGTTTCCGTAGAAACGTATATCGATTTAGAAGTACAATGCAAGGAATCCAGAGTATTTCATATGGACGCAAATTGTGTGTTAATTCGTCAATGTGAGGGAGCGAGGGATGCAGTAAAGGATAAATAATGGATCGGAAAAGAGATACTCGGAACCACAAAGAAAATCCTATCGTTTCCGTAGAAACGTATCTCGATTTAGAAGGACAATGCAGGGAATCCAGAGTATTTCATATGGACGCAAATTGTGTGTTAATTCGTCATTGTGAGGGAACGAGAAATGCAGTAAAGTAGGAATAATGCATTGGAAAAGAGATTCTCGGAACCCCAAAGAAAGTCCCATCGTTTCCGTAGAAACGTATCTTGATTTAGAAGGACAATGCAGGGAATCCAGAGGAAATCATATGGACGCAAATTGTGTGTTAATTCGTCAATGTGAGGGAGCGAGGGATGCAGTAAAGGAGGAATAATGCATCGGAAAAGAGATACTCGGAACCCCAAAGAAAATCCTATCGTTTCCCTAGAAACGTATCTTGATTTAGAAGGAAAATGCAGGGAATCCAGAGTATTTCATATGGATGCAAATTGTGTGTTAATTCGTCAATGTGAGGGAGCGAGGGATGCAGGAAAGGAGGAATAATGCATCGGAAAAGAGATACGCATAACCCCAAAGAAAATCCTATCGTTTCCGTAGAAACGTATCTCGATTTAGAATGACAATGCAGGGAATCCAGCGTATTTCATATGGACGCAAATTGTGTGTTAATTCGTCAATGTGAGGGAGCGAGGGATGCAGTAAAGGAGGAGTAATGCATCGGAAAAGAGATACTCGGAACACCAAAGAAAATCCTATCGTTTCCGTAGAAACGTATCTCAATATAGGAAGACAATGCAGGGAATCCGGAGTATATCATATGGACGCAAATTGTGTGTTAATTCGTCAATGTGAGGGAGCGAGGGATGCAGTAAAGGAGGAATAGATGCAGCAAAGGAGGAATAATGCATCGGAAAAGAGATACTCGACTCCCAAAAGAAAATCCTATCGTTTCCGCAGAAACGTATCTCGTTTTAGAAAGATAATGCAGGGAACCCAGAGTATTTCATATGGACGCAATTTGTGTGTTAATTCGGCAATGTGAGGGAGCGAGGGATGCAGTAAAGGAGGAATAATGCATCGGAAAAGAGATACTCGGAACCCCAAAGAAAATCCTATCGTTTCCGTAGAAACGTATCTCGATTTAGAAGGACAATGCAAGGAAACCAGAGTATTTCATATGGACGCAAATTGTGTGTTAATTCGTCTATGTGAGGGAGCGAGGGATGCAGTAAAGGAGGAATAATGCATCGGAAAAGAGATACTCGGAACCCCAAAGAAAATCCTATCGTTTCCGTAGAAACGTATCTCGATTTAGAAGGAAAATGCAGGGAATCCAGAGTATTTCATATGGACGCAAATTGTGTGTTAATTCATCAATGTGAGGGAGCGAGGGATGCAGTAAAGGAGGAATAATGCATCGGAAAATAGATACGCGGAACCCCAAAGAAAATCCTATCGTTTCCGTAGAAACGTATCTCGATTTAGAAGGACAATGCAGGGAATCCAAAGTATTTCATATGGACGCAAATTTTGTGTTAATTCGTCAATGTGAGAGAGCGAGGGATGCAGTAAAGGAGGAATAATGCATCGGAAAAGAGATACTCGGATCCCCAAACAAAATCCTATCGTTTCCGTAGAAACGTATCTTGATTTAGAAGGACAAGGCAGGGAATCCAGAGTAATTCATATGGACGCAAATTGTGTGTTTAATCGTCAATGTGAGGAAGCGAGGGATGCAGTAAAGGAGGAATAATGCATCGGAAAAGAGATACCCGGAACCCCAAAGAAAATCCTATCGTTTCCGTAGAAACGTATCTCGATTTAGAAGGACAATGCAGGGAATCCAGAGTATTCCATATGGACGCAAATTGTGTTGTTAATTCGTCAATGTGGAGGAGCGAGGGATGCAGTAAAGGAGGAGTAATGCATCGGATAAGCGATACACGGAACCCCAAAGAAAATCCTATCGTTTCCGTAGAAACGTATCTCGATTTAGAAAGACAATGCAGGGAATCCAGAGTATTTCATATGGACGCAAATTGTGTGTTAATTCGACAATGTGAGGGAGCGAGGGATGTAGTAAAGGAGGAATAATGCATCGGAAAAGAGATACTCGATTCCCAAAAGAAAATCCTATCGTTTCCGTAGAAACGTATCTCGTTTTAGAAAGATAATGCAGGGAACCCAGAGTATTTCATATGGACGCAATTTGTGTGTTAATTCGGCAATGTGAGGGAGCGAGGGATGCAGTAAAGGAGGAATAATGCATCGGAAAAGAGATACTCGGAACCCCAAAGAAAATCCTATCGTTTCCGTAGAAACGAATCCCGATTTAGAAGGACAATGCAGGGAATCCAGAGTATTTCATATGGACGCAAATTGTGTGTTAATTCGTCAATGTGAGTTAGCGAGAAATGCAGTAAAGGCGGAATAATGCATCGGAAAAGAGATACGCGGAACCCCAAAGAAAATCCTATCGTTTCCGTAGAAACGTATCTCGATTTAGAAGGACAATGCAGGGAATCTAGAGTATTTCATATGGACGCAAATTGTGTGTTAATTCGTCTATGTGAGGGAGCGAGGGATGCAGTAAAGGAGGAATAATGCATCGGAAAAGAGATACTCGGAACCCCAAAGAAAATCCTATCGTTTCCCTAGAAACGTATCTTGATTTAGAAGGAAAATGCAGGGAATCCAGAGTATTTCATATGGACGCAAATTGTGTATTAATTCGTCAATGTGAGGGAGCGAGGGATGCAGGAAAGGAGGAATAATGCATCGGAAAAGAGATACTCGGAACCCCAAAGAAAATACTATCGTTTCCGTAGAAACGTATCTCGATTTAGAAGGACAATGCAGGGAATCCAGAGTATTTCATATGGACGCAAATTGTGTGTTAATTCGTCAATGTGAGGAAGGGAGGGATGCAGTAAAGGAGGAATAATGCATCGGAAAAGAGATAGGCATAACCCCAAAGAAAATCCTATCGTTTCCGTAGAAACGTATCTCGATTTAGAATGACAATGCAGGGAATCCAGCGTATTTCATATGGAGGCAAATTGTGTGTTAATTCGTCAATGTGAGGGAGCGAGGGATACAGTAAAGGAGGAATAATGCATCGGAAAAGAGATACTCGGAACACCAAAGAAAATCCTATCGTTTCCGTAGAATCGTAATTCAATATAGGAAGACAATGCAGGGAATCCGGAGTATATCATATGGACGCAAATTGTGTGTTAATTCGTCAATGTGAGGGAGCGAGGGATGCAGTAAAGGAGGAATAGATGCAGTAAAGGAGGAATAATGCATCGTAAAAGAGATACTCGACTCCCAAAAGAAAATCCTAAAGTTTCCGTAGAAACGTATCTCGTTTTAGAAAGATAATGCAGGGAACCCAGAGTATTTCATATGGACGCAAATTGTGTGTTAATTCGGCAATGTGAGGGAGCGAGGGATGCAGTAAAGGAGGAATAATGCATCGGAAAAGAGATACTCGGAACCCCAAAGAAAATCCTATCGTTTCCGTAGAAACGTATCTCGATTTAGAAGGACAATGCAAGGAATCCAGAGTATTTCATATGGACGCAAATTGTGTGGTAATTCGTCCATGTGAGGGAGCGAGGGGTGCAGTAAAGGAGGAATAATGCGTCGGAAAAGAGATACTCGGAACCCCAAAGAAAATCCTATCGTTTCCGTAGAAACGTATCTCGATTTAGAAGGACAATGCAGGGAATCCAGAGTATTTCATATGGACGCAAATTGTGTGTTAATTCGTCAATATGAGGAAGCGAGGGATGCAGTAAAGGAGGAATAACGCATCGGAAAAGAGATACGCGGAACCCCAAAGATAATCCTATCGTTTCCTTAGAAACGTATCTCGATTTAGAAGGACAATGCAGGGAATCCAGAGTATTTCATATGGACGCAAATTATGTGTTAATTCGTCAATGTGAGAGAGCGAGGGATGCAGTAAAGGAGGAATAATGCATCGGAAAAGAGATACTCGGATCCCCATACAAAATCCTATCGTTTCTGTAGAAACGTATCTTGATTTAGAAGGACAATGCAGGGAATCCAGAGTAATTCATATGGACGCAAATTGTGTGTTTAATCGTCAATGTGAGGAAGCGAGGGATGCAGTAAAGGAGGAATAATGCATCGGAAAAGAGATACGCGGAACCCCAAAGAAAATCCTATCGTTTCCGTAGAAACGTATCTCGATTTAGAAGGACAATGCAGGGAATCCAGAGAATTCCATATGGACGCAAATTGTGTGTTAATTCGTCAATGTGAGGGAGCGAGGGATGCAGTAAAGGAGGAGTAATTCATCGGATAAGCGATACACGGAACCCCAAAGAAAATCCTATCGTTTCCATAGAAACGTATCTCGATTTACAAGGACAATGCAGGGAATCCAGAGTATTTCATATGGACGCAAATTGTGTGTTAATTCGTCAATGTGAGGGAGCGAGAAATGCAGTAAAGGAGGAATAATGCATTGGAAAAGAGATACTCGGAACCCCAAAGAAAATCCTATCGTTTCCGTAGAAACGTATCTCGATTTAGAAGGACAATGCAGGGAATCCAGAGTATATCATATGGACGCAAATTGTGTGTTAATTCGTCAATGTGAGGGAGCGAGGGATGCAGTAAAGGAGGAATAATGCATCGGAAAAGAGATACTCGACTCCCAAAAGAAAATCCTATCGTTTCCGTAGAAACGTATCTCGTTTTAGAAAGATAATGCAGGGAACCCAGAGTATTTCATATGGACGCAAATTGTGTGTTAATTCGGCAATGTGAGGGAGCGAGGGATGCAGTAAAGGAGGAATAATGCATCGGAAAAGAGATACTTGGAACCCCAAAGAAAATCCTATCGTTTCCGTAGAAACGTATCTCGATTTAGAAGGACAATGCAAGGAATCCAGCGTATTTCATATGGACGCAAATTGTGTGTTAGTTCGTCAATGTGAGGGAGCGAGGAATGCAGTAAAGGAGGAATAATGCATCGGAAAAGAGATACGCGGAACCCCAAAGAAAATCCTATCGTTTCCGTAGAAACGTATCTCGATTTAGAAGGACAATGCAGGGAATCCAGAGTATTTCATATGGACACAAATTGTGTGTTAATTCGTCAATGTGAGGGAGCGAGGGATGCAGTAAAGGAGGAATAATGCATCGGAAAAGAGATACGCGGAACCCCAAAGAAAATCCTATCGTTTCCGTAGAAACGTATCTCGATTTAGAAGGACAATGCAGGGAATCCAGAGTATTTCATATGGACGCAAATTGTGTGTTAATTCGTCAATGTGAGAGAGCGAGGGATGCAGTAAAGGAGGAATAATGCATCGGAAAAGAGATACTCGGAACCCCAAAGAAAATCCTATCGTTTCCGTAGAAACGTATCTTGATTTAGAAGGAAAATGCAGGGAATCCAGAGTATTTCATATGGACGCAAATTGTGTGTTAATTCGACAATGTGAGGGAGCGAGGGATGCAGGAAAGGAGGAATAATGCATCGGAAAAGAGATACTCGGAACCCCAAAGAAAATCCTATCGTTTCCGTAGAAACGTATCTCGATGTAGAAGGACGATGCAGGGAATCCAGAGTATTTCATATGGACGCAAATTGTGGGTAAATTCGTCAATGTGAGGAACCCAGGGATGCAGTAAAGGAGGAATAAAGCATCGGAAAAGAGATACGCGGAACCCCAAGGAAAATCCTATCGTTTCCGTAGAAACGTATCTCGATTTAGAAGGACAATGCAGGGAATCCAGAGCATTTCATATGGACGCTAATTGTGTGTTAATTCGTCAATGTGAGGAAGCGAGGGATGCAGTAAAGGAGGAATAATGCATCGGAAAAGAGATACGCGGAACCCCAAAGAAAATCCTATCGTTTCCGTGTAAACGTATCTCGATTTAGAAGGACAATGCAGGGAATCCAGACTATTCAAATGGACGGAAATTGTGTGTTAATTCTTCAATGTGAGGGAGCGAGGGATGCAGTAAAGGAGGAATAATGCATCGGATAAGCGATACACGGAACCCCAAAGAAAATCCTATCGTTTCCGTAGAAACGTATCTCGATTTAGAAGGACAATGCAGGGAATCCAGAATATTTCATATGGACGCAAATTGTGTGTTAATTCGTCATTGTGAGGGAGCGAGAAATGCAGTAAAGGAGGAATAATGCATTGGAAAAGAGATACTGGGAACCCCAAAGAAAATCCTATCGTTTCCGTAGAAACGTATCTCGATTTAGAAGGACAATGCAGGGAATCCAGAGTATATCATATGGACGCAAATTGTGTGTTAATTCGTCAATGTGAGGGAGCGAGGGATGAAGTAAAGGAGGAATAATGCATCGGAAAAGAGATACGCGGAACCCCAAAGAAAATCCTATCGTTTGCGTAGAAACGTATCTCGATTTAGAAGGACAATGCAGGGAATCCAGAGTATTCCATATGGACGCAAATTGTGTGTTAATTCGTCAATGTGAGGGAGCGAGGAATGCAGTAAAGGAGGAATAATGCATCGGATAAGCGATACTCGGGACCCCAAAGAAAATCCTATCGTTTCCGTAGAAACGTATCTCGATTTAGAAGGACAATGCAAGGAATCCAGAGTATATCATATGGACGCCAATTGTGTGGTAATTCGTCAGTGTGAGGGAGCGAGGGATGCAGTAAAGGAGGAATAATGCATCGGAAAAGAGATACTCGACTCCCAAAAGAAAATCCTATCGTTTCCGTATAAACGTACCTCGTTTTAGAAAGATAATGCAGGGAACCCAGAGTATTTCATATGGACGCAAATTGTGTGTTATTTCGGCAATGTGAGGGAGCGAGGGATGCAGTAAAGGAGGAATAATGCATCGGAAAAGAGATACTCGGAACCCCAAAGAAAATCCTATCGTTTCCGTAGAAACGTATCTTGATTTAGAAGGACAATGCAGGGAATCCAGAGTATTTCATATGGACGCAAATTGTGTGTTTATTCGTCAATGTGATGGAGCGAGGGATGCAGTAAAGGAGGAATTAGGCATCGGAAAAGAGATACTCGGAACCCCAAAGAAAATCCTATCGTTTCCGTAGAAACGTATCTCGATTTAGAAGGACAATGCAGGGAATCCAGAGTATTTCATATGGACGCAAATTTTGTGTTAATTCGTCAGTGTGAGAGAGCGAGGGATGCAGAAAAGGAGGAATAATGCATCGGAAAAGAGATACTCGAAACCCCAAACAAAATCCTATCGTTTCCGTAGAAACGTATCTTGATTTAGAAGGACAATGCAGGGAATCCAGAGTAATTCATATGGACGCAAATTGTGTGTTAATTCGTCAATGTGAGGAAGCGATGGATGCAGTAAAGGATAAATAATGGATCGGAAAAGAGATACGCGGAACCACAAAGAAAATCCAATCGTTTCCGTAGAAACGTATCTCGATTTAGAAGGACAATGCAGGGAATCCAGAGTATTCCATATGGGCGCAAATTGTGTGTTAATTCGTCAATGTGAGGGAGCGAGGGATGCAGTAAAGGAGGAATAATGCATCGGAAAGGAGATACGCGGAACCCCAAAGAAAATCATATCGTTTCCGTAGAAACGTATCTCGATTTAGAAGGACAATGCAGGGAATCCAGAGTATTTCATATGGATGCAAATTGTGTGTTAATTCGTCAATGTGAGGAAGCGAGGGATGCAGTAAAGGATAAATAATGGATCGGAAAAGAGATACGCGGAACCACAAAGAAAATCCTATTGTTTCCGTAGAAACGTATCTCGATTTAGAAGGACAATGCAGGGAATCCAGAGTATTCCATATGGGCGCAAATTGTGTGTCAATTCGTCAATGTGAGGGAGCGAGGGATGCAGTAAAGGAGGAATAATGCATCGGAAAGGAGATACGCGGAACCCCAAAGAAAATCATATCGTTTCCGTAGAAACGTATCTCGATTTAGAAGGACAATGCAGGGAATCCAGAGTATTTCATATGGACGCAAATTGTGTGTTAATTCGTCAATGTGAGGGAGCGAGGGATGCAGTAAAGGAGGAATAATGCATCGGAAAAGAGATACTCGGAACCCCAAAGAAAATCCTATCGTTTCCGTAGAAACGTATCTTGATTTAGAAGGACAATGCAGGGAATCCAGAGTATTTCATATGGACGCAAATTGTGTGTTTATTCGTCAATGTGATGGAGAGAGGGATGCAGTAAAGGAGGAATTAGGCATCGGAAAAGAGATACTCGGAACCCCAAAGAAAATCCTATCGTTTCCGTAGAAACGTATCTCGATTTAGAAGGACAATGCAGGGAATCCAGAGTATTTCATATGGACGCAAATTGTGTGTTAATTCGTCAGTGTGAGAGAGCGAGGGATGCAGAAAAGGAGGAATAATGCATCGGAAAAGAGATACTCGAAACCCCAAACAAAATCCTATCGTTTCCGTAGAAACGTATCTTGATTTAGAAGGACAATGCAGGGAATCCAGAGTAATTCATATGGACGCAAATTGTGTGTTAATTCGTCAATGTGAGGAAGCGAGGGATGCAGTAAAGGATAAATAATGGATCGGAAAAGAGATACGCGGAACCACAAAGAAAATCCTATTGTTTCCGTAGAAACGTATCTCGATTTAGAAGGACAATGCAGGGAATCCAGAGTATTCCATATGGGCGCAAATTGTGTGTCAATTCGTCAATGTGAGGGAGCGAGGGATGCAGTAAAGGAGGAATAATGCATCGGATAAGCGATACACGGAACCCCAAAGAAAATCCTATCGTTTCCGTAGAAACGAATCTCGATTTAGAAGGACAATGCAGGGAATCCAGAGTATTTCATATGGACGAAAATTGTGTGTTAATTCGTCAATGTGAGGGAGCGAGTTATGCAGTAAACGAGGAATAATGCATCGGATAAGCGATACTCGGAACCCCAAAGAAAATCCTATCGTTTCCGTAGAAACGTATCTCGATTTAGAAGGACAATGCAAGGAATCCAGAGTATATCATATGGACGCAAATTGTGTGTTAATTCGTCAGTGTGAGGGAGCGAGGGATGCAGTAAAGGAGGAATAATGCATCGGAAAAGAGATACTCGACTCCCAAAAGAAAATCCTATCGTTTCCGTATAAACGTACCTCGTTTTAGAAAGATAATGCAGGGAACCCAGAGTATTTCATATGGACGCAAATTGTGTGTTATTTCGGCAATGTGAGGGAGCGAGAGATGCAGTAAAGGAGGAATAATGCATCGGAAAAGAGATACTCGGAACCCCAAAGAAAATCCTATCGTTTCCGTAGAAACGTATATCGATTTAGAAGGACAATGCAAGGAATCCAGAGTATTTCATATGGACGCAAATTGTGTGTTAATTCGTCAATGTGAGGGAGCGAGGGATGCAGTAAAGAAGGAATAATGCATCGGAAAAGAGATACGCGGAACCCCAAAGAAAATCATATCGTTTCCGTAGAAACGTATCTCGATTTAGAAGGACAATGCAGGGAATCCAGAGTATTTCATATGGACGCAAATTGTGTGTTAATTCGTCAATGTGAGGGAGCGAGGGATGCAGTAAAGGAGGAATAATGCATCGGAAAAGAGATACTCGGAACCCCAAAGAAAATCCTATCGTTTCCGTAGAAACGCATCTTGATTTAGAAGGACAATGCAGGGAATCCAGAGTATTTCATATGGACGCAAACTGTGTGTTTATTCGTCAATGTGAGGGAGCGAGGGATGCAGTAAAGGAAGAATTAGGCATCGGAAAAGAGATGCTCGGAACCCCAAAGAAAACCCTATCGTTTCCGTAGAAACGTATCTCGATTTAGAAGGACAATGCAGGGAATCCAGAGTATTTCATATGGACGCAAATTTTGTGTTAATTCGTCAATGTGAGAGAGCGAGGGATGCAGAAAAGGAGGAATAATGCATCGGAAAAGCGATACTCGGAACCCCAAAGAAAATCCTATCGTTTCCGTAGAAACGTATCTTGATTTAGAAGGACAATGCAGGGAATCCAGAGTAATTCATATGGACGCAAATTGTGTGTTAATTCGTCAATGTGAGGAAGCGAGGGATGCAGTAAAGGATAAATAATGCATCGGAAAAGAGATACGCGGAACCCCAAAGGAAATCCTATCGTTTCCGTAGAAACGTATCTCGATTTAGAAGGACAATGCAGGGAATCCAGAGTATTCCATATGGGCGCAAATTGTGTGTTAATTCGTCAATGTGAGGGAGCGAGGGATGCAGTAAAGGGGGAATAATGCATCGGATAAGCGATACACGGAACCCCAAAGAAAATCCTATCGTTTCCATAGAAACGAATCTCGATTTAGAAGGACAATGCAGGGAATCCAGAGTATTTCATATGGACGCAAATTGTGTGTTAATTCGTCAATGTGAGGGAGCGAGAAATGCAGTAAAGGAGGAATAATGCATTGGAAAAGAGATACTCGGAACCCCAAAGAAAATCCTATCGTTTCCGTAGAATCGTATCTCGTTTTAGAAGGAGAATGCAGGGAATCCAGAGTATATCATATGGACGCAAATTGTGTGTTAATTCGTCAATGTGAGGGAGCGAGGGATGCAGTAAAGGAGGAATAATGCATCGGAAAAGAGATACTCGACTCCCAAAAGAAAATCCTATCGTTTCCATAGAAACGTATCTCTTTTTAGAAAGATAATGCAGGGAACCCAGAGTATTTCATATGGACGCAAATTGTGTGTTAATTCGGCAATGTGAGGGAGCGAGGGATGCAGTAAAGGAGGAATAATGCATCGGAAAAGAGATACTCGGAACCCCAAAGAAAATCCTATCGTTTCCGTAGAAACGTATCTCGATTTAGAAGGACAATGCCAGGAATCCAGAGTATTTCATATGGACGCAAATTGTGTGTTAATTCGTCAATGTGAGGGAGCGAGGGATGCAGTAAAGGAGGAATAATGCATCGGAAAAGAGATACGCAGAACCCCAAAGAAAATCCTATCGTTTCCGTAGAAACGTATCTCGATTTAGAAGGACAATGCAGGGAATCCAGTGTATTTCAAATGGACAAAAATTGTGTGTTAATTCGTCAATGTGAGGGAGCGAGGGATGCAGTAAAGGAGGAAAAATGCATCGGAAAAGAGATACGCGGAACCCCAAAGAAAATCCTATCGTTTCCGTAGATACGTATCTCGATTTAGAAGGACAATGCAGGGAATCCAGAGTATTTCATATGGACGCAAATTGTGTGTTAATTCGTCAATGTGAGGGAGCGAGGGATGCAGTAAAGGAGGAATAATGCATCGGAAAAGAGATACTCGGAACCCCAAAGAAAATCCTATCGTTTCCGTAGAAACGTATCTTGATTTAGAAGGAAATTGCAGGGAATCCAGAGTATTTCATATGGACGCAAATTGTGTGTTAATTCGTCAATGTGAGGGAGCGAGGAATGCAGGAAAGGAGGAATAATGCATCGGAAAAGAGATACTCGGAACCCCAAAGAAAATCCTATCGTTTCCGTAGAAACGTATCTCGATTTAGAAGGACAATGCAGGGAATCCAAAGTATTTCATATGGACGCAAATTGTGTGTTAGTTCGTCAATGTGAGGAAGCAAGGGATGCAGTAAAGGAGGAATAATGCATCGGAAAAGAGATACGCGGAACCCCAAAGAAAATCCTATCGTTTCCGTAGAAACGTATCTCGATTTAGAAGGACAATGCAGGGAATCCAGAGTATTTCATATGGACACAAATTGTGTGTTAATTCGTCAATGTGAGGGAGCGAGGGATGCAGTAAAGGAGGAATAATGCATCGGAAAAGAGATACGCGGAACCCCAAAGAAAATCCTATCGTTTCCGTAGAAACGTATCTCGATTTAGAAGGACAATGCAGGGAATCCAGAGTATTTCATATGGACGCAAATTGTGTGTTAATTCGTCAATGTGAGGGAGCGAGGGATGCAGTAAAGGAGGAATAATGCATCGGAAAAGTGATACTCGGAACCCCAAAGAAAATCCTATCGTTTCCGTAGAAACGTATCTTGATTTAGAAGGAAAATGCAGGGAATCCAGAGTATTTTATATGGACGCAAATTGTGTGTTAATTCGTCAATGTGAGGGAGCGAGGGATGCAGGAAAGGAGGAATAATGCATCGGAAAAGAGATACTCGGAACCCCAAAGAAAATCCTATCGTTTCCGTAGAAACGTATCTCGATTTTGAAGGACAATGCAGGGAATACAAAGTATTTCATATGGATGCAAATTGTGTGTTAATTCGTCAATGTGAGGAAGCGAGGGATGCAGTAAAGGAGGAATAATGCATCGGAAAAGAGATACGCGGAACCCCAAAGAAAATCCTATCGTTTCCGTAGAAACGTATCTCGATTTAGAAGGACAATGCAGGGAATCCAGAGTATTTCATATGGACGCAAATTGTGTGTTAATTCGTCAATGTGAGAGAGCGAGGGATGCAGTAAAGGTGGAATAATGCATCGGAAAAGAGATACTCGGAACCCCAAACAAAATCCTATCGTTTCCGTAGAAACGTATCTTGATTTAGAAGGACAATGCAGGGAATTCAGAGTAATTCATATGGACGCAAATTGTGTGTTAATTCGTCAATGTGAGGAAGCGAGGGATGCAGTAAAGGAGGAATAATGCATCGGAAAAGAGATACGCGGATCCCCAAAGAAAATCCTATCGTTCCGTAGAAACGTATCTCGATTTAGAAGGACAATGCAGGGAATCCAGAGTATTCCATATGGACGCAAATAGTGTGTTAATTCGTCAATGTGAGGGAGCGAGGGATGCAGTAAATGAGGAATAATGCATCGGATAAGCGATATACGGAACCCCAAAGAAAATCCTATCGTTTCCGTAGAAACGTATCTCGATTTAGAAGGACAATGCAGGGAATCTAGAGTATTTCATATGGACGCAAATTGTGTGTTAATTCGTCAATGTGAGGGAGCGAGAAATGCAGTAAAGGAGGAATAATGCATTGGAAAAGAGATACTCGGAACCCCAAAGAAAATCCTATCGTTTCCGTAGAAACGTATCTCGATTTAGAAGGAGAATGCAGGGAATGCAGAGTATATTATATGGATGCAAATTGTTTGTTAATTCGTCAATGTGAGGGAGCGAGGGATACAGTAAAGGAGGAATAATGCATCGGAAAAGAGATACTCGGAACCCCAAACAAAATCCTATCGTTTCCGTAGAAACGTATCTTGATTTAGAAGGACAATGCAGGGAATCCAGAGTAATTCATATGGAAGCAAATTGTGTGTTAATTCGTCAATGTGAGGAAGCGAGCGATGCAGTAAAGGAGGAATAATGCATCGGAAAAGAGATACGCGGAACCCCAAAGAAAATCCTATCGTTTCCGTAGAAACGTATCTCGATTTAGAAGGACAATGCAGGGAATCCAGAGTATTCCATATGGACGCAAATTGTGTGTTAATTCGTCAATGTGAGGGAGCGAGGGATGCAGTAAAGGAGGAATAATGCATCGGATAAGCGATACACGGAACCCCAAAGAAAATCCTATCGTTTCCGTAGAAACGTATCTCGATTTAGAAGGACAATGCAGGGAATGCAGAGTATTTCATATGGACGCAAATTGTGTGTTAATTCGTCAATGTGAGGGAGCGAGGGATGCAGTAAAGGAGGAATAATGCATCGGAAAAGAGATACGCAGAACCCCAAAGAAAATCCTATCGTTTCCGTAGAAACGTATCTCGATTTAGAAGGACAATGCTGGGAATCCAGAGTATTTCATATGGACACAAATTGTGTGTTAATTCGTCAATGTGAGAGAGCGAGGGATACAGTAAAGGAGGAATAATGCATCGGAAAAGAGAAACGCGGAACCTTAAAGAAAATCCTATCGCTTCCGTAGAAACGTATCTCGATTTAGAAGGACAATGCAGGGAATCCAGAGTATTTCATATGGACGCAAATTGTGTGTTAATTCGTCAATGTGAGGGAGCGAGGGATGCAGTAAAGGAGGAATAATGCATCGGAAAAGAGATACTCGACTCCCAAAAGAAAATCCTATCGTTTCCGTAGAAACGTATCTCGTTTTAGAAAGATAATGCAGGGAACCCAGAGTATTTCATATGGACGCAAATTGTGTGTTAATTCGGCAATGTGAGGGAGCGAGGGATGCAGTAAAGGAGGAATAATGCATCGGATAAGCGATACACGGAACCCCAAAGAAAATCCTATCGTTTTCGTAGAAACGTATCTCGATTTAGAAGGACAATGCAGGGAATCCAGAGTATTTCATATGGACGCAAATTGTGTGTTAATTTGTCAATGTGAGGGAGCGAGGGATGCAGTAAAGGAGGAATAATGCATCGGAAAAGAGATACGCGGAACCCCAAAGAAAATCCTATCGTTTCCGTAGAAACATATCTCGATTTAGAAGGACAATGCAGGGAATCCATAGTATTTCATATGGACGCAAATTGTGTGTTAATTCGTCAATGTGAGGAAGCGAGGGATGCAGTAAAGGAGAAATAATGCATCGGAAAAGAGATATGCGGAACCCCAAAGAAAATCCTATCGTTTCCGTAGAAACGTATCTCGATGTAGAAGGACAATGCAGGGAATCCAGAGTATTTCATATGGACGCAAATTGTGTGTTAATTCGTCAATGTGAGAGAGCGAGGTATGCAGTAAAGGAGGAATAATGCATCGGAAAAGAGATACTCGGAACCCCAAACAAAATCCTATCGTTTCCGTAGAAACGGATCTCGATTTAGAAGGACAATGCAGGGAATCCAGAGTATTCCATATGGACGCAAATTGTGTGTTAATTCGTCAATGTGAGGGAGCGAGGGATGCAGTAAAGGAGGAATAATGCATCGGAAAAGAGATACTCGACTCCCAAAAGAAAATCCTATCGTTTCCGTAGAAACGTATCTCGATTTAGAAGGACAATGCAGGGAATCCAGAGTATTTCATATGGACGCAAATTGTGTGTTAATTCGACAATGTGAGGGAGCGAGGGATGTAGTAAAGGAGGAATAATGCATCGGAAAAGAGATACTCGATTCCCAAAAGAAAATCCTATCGTTTCCGTAGAAACGTATCTCGTTTTAGAAAGATAATGCAGGGAACCCAGAGTATTTCATATGGACGCAATTTGTGTGTTAATTCGGCAATGTGAGGGAGCGAGGGATGCAGTAAAGGAGGAATAATGCATCGGAAAAGAGATACTCGGAACCCCAAAGAAAATCCTATCGATTCCGTAGAAACGAATCCCGATTTAGAAGGACAATGCAGGGAATCCAGAGTATTTCATATGGACGCAAATTGTGTGTTAATTCGTCAATGTGAGTTAGCGAGAAATGCAGTAAAGGCGGAATAATGCATCGGAAAAGAGATACGCGGAACCCCAAAGAAAATCCTATCGTTTCCGTAGAAACGTATCTCGATTTAGAAGGACAATGCAGGGAATCTAGAGTATTTCATATGGACGCAAATTGTGTGTTAATTCGTCTATGTGAGGGAGCGAGGGATGCAGTAAAGGAGGAATAATGCATCGGAAAAGAGATACTCGGAACCCCAAAGAAAATCCTATCGTTTCCCTAGAAACGTATCTTGATTTAGAAGGAAAATGCAGGGAATCCAGAGTATTTCATATGGACGCAAATTGTGTGTTAATTCGTCAATGTGAGGGAGCGAGGGATGCAGGAAAGGAGGAATAATGCATCGGAAAAGAGATACTCGGAACCCCAAAGAAAATACTATCGTTTCCGTAGAAACGTATCTCGATTTAGAAGGACAATGCAGGGAATCCAGAGTATTTCATATGGACGCAAATTGTGTGTTAATTCGTCAATGTGAGGAAGCGAGGGATGCAGTAAAGGAGGAATAATGCATCGGAAAAGAGATAGGCATAACCCCAAAGAAAATCCTATCGTTTCCGTAGAAACGTATCTCGATTTAGAATGACAATGCAGGGAATCCAGCGTATTTCATATGGAGGCAAATTGTGTGTTAATTCGTCAATGTGAGGGAGCGAGGGATACAGTAAAGGAGGAATAATGCATCGGAAAAGAGATACTCGGAACACCAAAGAAAATCCTATCGTTTCCGTAGAATCGTAATTCAATATAGGAAGACAATGCAGGGAATCCGGAGTATATCATATGGACGCAAATTGTGTGTTAATTCGTCAATGTGAGGGAGCGAGGGATGCAGTAAAGGAGGAATAGATGCAGTAAAGGAGGAATAATGCATCGTAAAAGAGATACTCGACTCCCAAAAGAAAATCCTAAAGTTTCCGTAGAAACGTATCTCGTTTTAGAAAGATAATGCAGGGAACCCAGAGTATTTCATATGGACGCAAATTGTGTGTTAATTCGGCAATGTGAGGGAGCGAGGGATGCAGTAAAGGAGGAATAATGCATCGGAAAAGAGATACTCGGAACCCCAAAGAAAATCCTATCGTTTCCGTAGAAACGTATCTCGATTTAGAAGGACAATGCAAGGAATCCAGAGTATTTCATATGGACGCAAATTGTGTGTTAATTCGTCTATGTGAGGGAGCGAGGGGTGCAGTAAAGGAGGAATAATGCATCGGAAAAGAGATACTCGGAACCCCAAAGGAAATCCTATCGTTTCCGTAGAAACGTATCTCGATTTAGAAGGACAATGCAGGGAATCCAGAGTATTTCATATGGACGCAAATTGTGTGTTAATTCGTCAATATGAGGAAGCGAGGGATGCAGTAAAGGAGGAATAACGCATCGGAAAAGAGATACGCGGAACCCCAAAGATAATCCTATCGTTTCCGTAGAAACGTATCTCGATTTAGAAGGACAATGCAGGGAATCCAGAGTATTTCATATGGACGCAAATTTTGTGTTAATTCGTCAATGTGAGAGAGCGAGGGATGCAGTAAAGGAGGAATAATGCATCGGAAAAGAGATACTCGGATCCCCAAACAAAATCCTATCGTTTCTGTAGAAACGTATCTTGATTTAGAAGGACAATGCAGGGAATCCAGAGTAATTCATATGGACGCAAATTGTGTGTTTAATCGTCAATGTGAGGAAGCGAGGGATGCAGTAAAGGAGGAATAATGCATCGGAAAAGAGATACGCGGAACCCCAAAGAAAATCCTATCGTTTCCGTAGAAACGTATCTCGATTTAGAAGGACAATGCAGGGAATCCAGAGAATTCCATATGGACGCAAATTGTGTGTTAATTCGTCAATGTGAGGAAGCGAGGGATGCAGTAAAGGAGGAGTAATTCATCGGATAAGCGATACACGGAACCCCAAAGAAAATCCTATCGTTTCAATAGAAACGTATCTCGATTTAGAAGGACAATGCAGGGAATCCAGAGTATTTCATATGGACGCAAATTGTGTGTTAATTCGTCAATGTGAGGGAGCGAGAAATGCAGTAAAGGAGGAATAATGCATTGGAAAAGAGATACTCGGAACCCCAAAGAAAATCCTATCGTTTCCGTAGAAACGTATCTCGATTTAGAAGGACAATGCAGGGAATCCAGAGTATATCATATGGACGCAAATTGTGTGTTAATTCGTCAATGTGAGGGAGCGAGGGATGCAGTAAAGGAGGAATAATGCATCGGAAAAGAGATACTCGACTCCCAAAAGAAAATCCTATCGTTTCCGTAGAAACGTATCTCGTTTTAGAAAGATAATGCAGGGAACCCAGAGTATTTCATATGGACGCAAATTGTGTGTTAATTCGGCAATGTGAGGGAGCGAGGGATGCAGTAAAGGAGGAATAATGCATCGGAAAAGAGATACTTGGAACCCCAAAGAAAATCCTATCGTTTCCGTAGAAACGTATCTCGATTTAGAAGGACAATGCAAGGAATCCAGCGTATTTCATATGGACGCAAATTGTGTGTTAGTTCGTCAATGTGAGGGAGCGAGGAATGCAGTAAAGGAGGAATAATGCATCGGAAAAGAGATACGCGGAACCCCATAGAAAATCCTATCGTTTCCGTAGAAACGTATCTCGATTTAGAAGGACAATGCAGGGAATCCAGAGTATTTCATATGGACACAAATTGTGTGTTAATTCGTCAATGTGAGGGAGCGAGGGATGCAGTAAAGGAGGAATAATGCATCGCAAAAGAGATACGCGGAACCCCAAAGAAAATCCTATCGTTTCCGTAGAAACGTATCTCGATTTAGAAGGACAATGCAGGGAATCCAGAGTATTTCATATGGACGCAAATTGTGTGTTAATTCGTCAATGTGAGAGAGCGAGGGATGCAGTAAAGGAGGAATAATGCATCGGAAAAGAGATACTCGGAACCCCAAAAAAAATCCTATCGTTTCCGTAGAAACGTATCTTGATTTAGAAGGAAAATGCAGGGAATCCAGAGTATTTCATATGGACGCAAATTGTGTGTTAATTCGACAATGTGAGGGAGCGAGGGATGCAGGAAAGGAGGAATAATGCATCGGAAAAGAGATACTCGGAACCCCAAAGAAAATCCTATCGTTTCCGTAGAAACGTATCTCGATGTAGAAGGACGATGCAGGGAATCCAGAGTATTTCATATGGACGCAAATTGTGGGTAAATTCGTCAATGTGAGGAACCCAGGGATGCAGTAAAGGAGGAATAAAGCATCGGAAAAGAGATACGCGGAACCCCAAGGAAAATCCTATCGTTTCCGTAGAAACGTATCTCGATTTAGAAGGACAATGCAGGGAATCCAGAGCATTTCATATGGACGCTATTTGTGTGTTAATTCGCCAATGTGAGGAAGCGAGGGATGCAGTAAAGGAGGAATAATGCATCGGAAAAGAGATACGCGGAACCCCAAAGAAAATCCTATCGTTTCCGTGTAAACGTATCTCGATGTAGAAGGACAATGCAGGGAATCCAGAATATTTCATATGGACGCAAATTGTGTGTTAATTCGTCATTGTGAGGGAGCGAGAAATGCAGTAAAGGAGGAATAATGCATTGGAAAAGAGATACTGGGAACCCCAAAGAAAATCCTATCGTTTCCGTAGAAACGTATCTCGATTTAGAAGGACAATGCAGGGAATCCAGAGTATATCATATGGACGCAAATTGTGTGTTAATTCGTCAATGTGAGGGAGCGAGGGATGAAGTAAAGGAGGAATAATGCATCGGAAAAGAGATACGCGGAACCCCAAAGAAAATCCTATCGTTTGCGTAGAAACGTATCTCGATTTAGAAGGACAATGCAGGGAATCCAGAGTATTCCATATGGACGCAAATTGTGTGTTAATTCGTCAATGTGAGGGAGCGAGGAATGCAGTAAAGGAGGAATAATGCATCGGATAAGCGATACTCGGGACCCCAAAGAAAATCCTATCGTTTCCGTAGAAACGTATCTCGATTTAGAAGGACAATGCAAGGAATCCAGAGTATCTCATATGGACGCAAATTGTGTGTTAATTCGTCAGTGTGAGGGAGCGAGGGATGCAGTAAAGGAGGAATAATGCATCGGAAAAGAGATATTCGACTCCCAAAAGAAAATCCTATCGTTTCCGTATAAACGTACCTCGTTTTAGAAAGATAATGCAGGGAACCCAGAGTATTTCATATGGACGCAAATTGTGTGTTATTTCGGCAATGTGAGGGAGCGAGGGATGCAGTGAAAGAGGAATAATGCATCGGAAAAGAGATACTCGGAACCCCAAAGAAAATCCTATCGTTTCCGTAGAAACGTATCTTGATTTAGAAGGACAATGCAGGGAATCCAGAGTATTTCATATGGACGCAAATTGTGTGTTTATTCGTCAATGTGATGGAGCGAGGGATGCAGTAAAGGAGGAATTAGGCATCGGAAAAGAGATACTCGGAACCCCAAAGAAAATCCTATCGTTTCCGTAGAAACGTATCTCGATTTAGAAGGACAATGCAGGGAATCCAGAGTAATTCATATGGACGCAAATTGTGTGTTAATTCGTCAATGTGAGGAAGCGAGGGATGCAGTAAAGGATAAATAATGGATCGGAAAAGATTATAATGCATCGGAAAGGAGATACGCGGAACCCCAAAGAAAATCATATCGTTTCCGTAGAAACGTATCTCGATTTAGAAGGACAATGCAGGGAATCCAGAGTATTTCATATGGACGCAAATTGTGTGTTAATTCGTCAATGTGAGGGAGCGAGGGATGCAGTAAAGGAGGAATAATGCATCGGAAAAGAGATACTCGGAACCCCAAAGAAAATCCTATCGTTTCCGTAGAAACGTATCTTGATTTAGAAGGACAATGCAGGGAATCCAGAGTATTTCATATGGACGCAAATTGTGTGTTTATTCGTCAATGTGATGGAGCGAGGGATGCAGTAAAGGAGGAATTAGGCATCGGAAAAGAGATACTCGGAACCCCAAAGAAAATCCTATCGTTTCCGTAGAAACGTATCTCGATTTAGAAGGACAATGCAGGGAATCCAGAGTATTTCATATGGACGCAAATTTTGTGTTAATTCGTCAGTGTGAGAGAGCGAGGGATGCAGAAAAGGAGGAATAATGCATCGGAAAAGAGATACTCGAAACCCCAAACAAAATCCTATCGTTTCCGTAGAAACGTATCTTGATTTAGAAGGACAATGCAGGGAATCCAGAGTAATTCATATGGACGCAAATTGTGTGTTAATTCGTCAATGTGAGGAAGCGAGGGATGCAGTAAAGGATAAATAATGGATCGGAAAAGAGATACGCGGAACCACAAAGAAAATCCTATTGTTTCCGTAGAAACGTATCTCGATTTAGAAGGACAATGCAGGGAATCCAGAGTATTCCATATGGGCGCAAATTGTGTGTCAATTCGTCAATGTGAGGGAGCGAGGGATGCAGTAAAGGAGGAATAATGCATCGGATAAGCGATACACGGAACCCCAAAGAAAATCCTATCGTTTCCGTAGAAACGAATCTCGATTTAGAAGGACAATGCAGGGAATCCAGAGTATTTCATATGGACGAAAATTGTGTGTTAATTCGTCAATGTGAGGGAGCGAGTTATGCAGTAAACGAGGAATAATGCATCGGATAAGCGATACTCGGAACCCCAAAGAAAATCCTATCGTTTCCGTAGAAACGTATCTTGATTTAGAAGGACAATGCAGGGAATCCAGAGTAATTCATATGGACGCAAATTGTGTGTTAATTCGTCAATGTGAGGAAGCGAGGGATGCAGTAAAGGATAAATAATGGATCGGAAAAGATTATAATGCATCGGAAAGGAGATACGCGGAACCCCAAAGAAAATCATATCGTTTCCGTAGAAACGTATCTCGATTTAGAAGGACAATGCAGGGAATCCAGAGTATTTCATATGGACGCAAATTGTGTGTTAATTCGTCAATGTGAGGGAGCGAGGGATGCAGTAAAGGAGGAATAATGCATCGGAAAAGAGATACTCGGAACCCCAAAGAAAATCCTATCGTTTCCGTAGAAACGTATCTTGATTTAGAAGGACAATGCAGGGAATCCAGAGTATTTCATATGGACGCAAATTGTGTGTTTATTCGTCAATGTGATGGAGCGAGGGATGCAGTAAAGGAGGAATTAGGCATCGGAAAAGAGATACTCGGAACCCCAAAGAAAATCCTATCGTTTCCGTAGAAACGTATCTCGATTTAGAAGGACAATGCAGGGAATCCAGAGTATTTCATATGGACGCAAATTTTGTGTTAATTCGTCAGTGTGAGAGAGCGAGGGATGCAGAAAAGGAGGAATAATGCATCGGAAAAGAGATACTCGAAACCCCAAACAAAATCCTATCGTTTCCGTAGAAACGTATCTTGATTTAGAAGGACAATGCAGGGAATCCAGAGTAATTCATATGGACGCAAATTGTGTGTTAATTCGTCAATGTGAGGAAGCGAGGGATGCAGTAAAGGATAAATAATGGATCGGAAAAGAGATACGCGGAACCACAAAGAAAATCCTATTGTTTCCGTAGAAACGTATCTCGATTTAGAAGGACAATGCAGGGAATCCAGAGTATTCCATATGGGCGCAAATTGTGTGTCAATTCGTCAATGTGAGGGAGCGAGGGATGCAGTAAAGGAGGAATAATGCATCGGATAAGCGATACACGGAACCCCAAAGAAAATCCTATCGTTTCCGTAGAAACGAATCTCGATTTAGAAGGACAATGCAGGGAATCCAGAGTATTTCATATGGACGAAAATTGTGTGTTAATTCGTCAATGTGAGGGAGCGAGTTATGCAGTAAACGAGGAATAATGCATCGGATAAGCGATACTCGGAACCCCAAAGAAAATCCTATCGTTTCCGTAGAAACGTATCTCGATTTAGAAGGACAATGCAAGGAATCCAGAGTATATCATATGGACGCAAATTGTGTGTTAATTCGTCAGTGTGAGGGAGCGAGGGATGCAGTAAAGGAGGAATAATGCATCGGAAAAGAGATACTCGACTCCCAAAAGAAAATCCTATCGTTTCCGTATAAACGTACCTCGTTTTAGAAAGATAATGCAGGGAACCCAGAGTATTTCATATGGACGCAAATTGTGTGTTATTTCGGCAATGTGAGGGAGCGAGAGATGCAGTAAAGGAGGAATAATGCATCGGAAAAGAGATACTCGGAACCCCAAAGAAAATCCTATCGTTTCCGTAGAAACGTATATCGATTTAGAAGGACAATGCAAGGAATCCAGAGTATTTCGTATGGACGCAAATTGTGTGTTAATTCGTCAATGTGAGGGAGCGAGGGATGCAGTAAAGAAGGAATAATGCATCGGAAAAGAGATACGCGGAACCCCAAAGAAAATCATATCGTTTCCGTAGAAACGTATCTCGATTTAGAAGGACAATGCAGGGAATCCAGAGTATTTCATATGGACGCAAATTGTGTGTTAATTCGTCAATGTGAGGGAGCGAGGGATGCAGTAAAGGAGGAATAATGCATCGGAAAAGAGATACTCGGAACCCCAAAGAAAATCCTATCGTTTCCGTAGAAACGCATCTTGATTTAGAAGGACAATGCAGGGAATCCAGAGTATTTCATATGGACGCAAACTGTGTGTTTATTCGTCAATGTGAGGGAGCGAGGGATGCAGTAAAGGAGGAATTAGGCATCGGAAAAGAGATGCTCGGAACCCCAAAGAAAATCCTATCGTTTCCGTAGAAACGTATCTCGATTTAGAAGGACAATGCAGGGAATCCAGAGTATTTCATATGGACGCAAATTTTGTGTTAATTCGTCAATGTGAGAGAGCGAGGGATGCAGAAAAGGAGGAATAATGCATCGGAAAAGAGATACTCGGAACCCCAAAGAAAATCCTATCGTTTCCGTAGAAACGTATCTTGATTTAGAAGGACAATGCAGGGAATCCAGAGTAATTCATATGGACGCAAATTGTGTGTTAATTCGTCAATGTGAGGAAGCGAGGGATGCAGTAAAGGATAAATAATGCATCGGAAAAGAGATACGCGGAACCCCAAAGGAAATCCTATCGTTTCCGTAGAAACGTATCTCGATTTAGAAGGACAATGCAGGGAATCCAGAGTATTCCATATGGGCGCAAATTGTGTGTTAATTCGTCAATGTGAGGGAGCGAGGGATGCAGTAAAGGGGGAATAATGCATCGGATAAGCGATACACGGAACCCCAAAGAAAATCCTATCGTTTCCATAGAAACGAATCTCGATTTAGAAGGACAATGCAGGGAATCCAGAGTATTTCATATGGACGCAAATTGTGTGTTAATTCGTCAATGTGAGGGAGCGAGAAATGCAGTAAAGGAGGAATAATGCATTGGAAAAGAGATACTCGGAACCCCAAAGAAAATCCTATCGTTTCCGTAGAATCGTATCTCGTTTTAGAAGGAGAATGCAGGGAATCCAGAGTATATCATATGGACGCAAATTGTGTGTTAATTCGTCAATGTGAGGGAGCGAGGGATGCAGTAAAGGAGGAATAATGCATCGGAAAAGAGATACTCGACTCCCAAAAGAAAATCCTATCGTTTCCATAGAAACGTATCTCTTTTTAGAAAGATAATGCAGGGAACCCAGAGTATTTCATATGGACGCAAATTGTGTGTTAATTCGGCAATGTGAGGGAGCGAGGGATGCAGTAAAGAAGGAATAATGCATCGGAAAAGAGATACTCGGAACCCCAAAGAAAATCCTATCGTTTCCGTAGAAACGTATCTCGATTTAGAAGGACAATGCCAGGAATCCAGAGTATTTCATATGGACGCAAATTGTGTGTTAATTCGTCAATGTGAGGGAGCGAGGGATGCAGTAAAGGAGGAATAATGCATCGGAAGAGAGATACGCAGAACCCCAAAGAAAATCCTATCGTTTCCGTAGAAACGTATCTCGATTTAGAAGGACAATGCAGGGAATCCAGAGTATTACAAATGGACAAAAATTGTGTGTTAATTCGTCAATGTGAGGGAGCGAGGGATGCAGTAAAGGAGGAAAAATGCATCGGAAAAGAGATACGCGGAACCCCAAAGAAAATCCTATCGTTTCCGTAGATACGTATCTCGATTTAGAAGGACAATGCAGGGAATCCAGAGTATTTCATATGGACGCAAATTGTGTGTTAATTCGTCAATGTGAGGGAGCGAGGGATGCAGTAAAGGAGGAATAATGCATCGGAAAAGAGATACTCGGAACCCCAAAGAAAATCCTATCGTTTCCGTAGAAACGTATCTTGATTTAGAAGGAAATTGCAGGGAATCCAGAGTATTTCATATGGACGCAAATTGTGTGTTAATTCGTCAATGTGAGGGAGCGAGGAATGCAGGAAAGGAGGAATAATGCATCGGAAAAGAGATACTCGGAACCCCAAAGAAAATCCTATCGTTTCCGTAGAAACGTATCTCGATTTAGAAGGACAATGCAGGGAATCCAAAGTATTTCATATGGACGCAAATTGTGTGTTAATTCGTCAATGTGAGGAAGCGAGGGATGCAGTAAAGGAGGAATAATGCATCGGAAAAGAGATACGCGGAACCCCAAAGAAAATCCTATCGTTTCCGTAGAAACGTATCTCGATTTAGAAGGACAATGCAGGGAATCCAGAGTATTTCATATGGACACAAATTGTGTGTTAATTCGTCAATGTGAGGGAGCGAGGGATGCAGTAAAGGAGGAATAATGCATCGGAAAAGAGATACGCGGAACCCCAAAGAAAATCCTATCGTTTCCGTAGAAACGTATCTCGATTTAGAAGGACAATGCAGGGAATCCAGAGTATTTCATATGGACGCAAATTGTGTGTTAATTCGTCAATGTGAGGGAGCGAGGGATGCAGTAAAGGAGGAATAATGCATCGGAAAAGTGATACTCGGAACCCCAAAGAAAATCCTATCGTTTCCATAGAAACGTATCTTGATTTAGAAGGAAAATGCAGGGAATCCAGAGTATTTTATATGGACGCAAATTGTGTGTTAATTCGTCAATGTGAGGGAGCGAGGGATGCAGGAAAGGAGGAATAATGCATCGGAAAAGAGATACTCGGAACCCCAAAGAAAATCCTATCGTTTCCGTAGAAACGTATCTCGATTTTGAAGGACAATGCAGGGAATACAAAGTATTTCATATGGATGCAAATTGTGTGTTAATTCGTCAATGTGAGGAAGCGAGGGATGCAGTAAAGGAGGAATAATGCATCGGAAAAGAGATACGCGGAACCCCAAAGAAAATCCTATCGTTTCCGTAGAAACGTATCTCGATTTAGAAGGACAATGCAGGGAATCCAGAGTATTTCATATGGACGCAAATTGTGTGTTAATTCGTCAATGTGAGAGAGCGAGGGATGCAGTAAAGGTGGAATAATGCATCGGAAAAGAGATACTCGGAACCCCAAACAAAATCCTATCGTTTCCGTAGAAACGTATCTTGATTTAGAAGGACAATGCAGGGAATTCAGAGTAATTCATATGGACGCAAATTGTGTGTTAATTCGTCAATGTGAGGAAGCGAGGGATGCAGTAAAGGAGGAATAATGCATCGGAAAAGAGATACGCGGAACCCCAAAGAAAATCCTATCGTTCCGTAGAAACGTATCTCGATTTAGAAGGACAATGCAGGTAATCCAGAGTATTCCATATGGACGCAAATAGTGTGTTAATTCGTCAATGTGAGGGAGCGAGGGATGCAGTAAATGAGGAATAATGCATCGGATAAGCGATATACGGAACCCCAAAGAAAATCCTATCGTTTCCGTAGAAACGTATCTCGATTTAGAAGGACAATGCAGGGAATCTAGAGTATTTCATATGGACGCAAATTGTGTGTTAATTCGTCAATGTGAGGGAGCGAGAAATGCAGTAAAGGAGGAATAATGCATTGGAAAAGAGATACTCGGAACCCCAAAGAAAATCCTATCGTTTCCGTAGAAACGTATCTCGATTTAGAAGGAGAATGCAGGGAATCCAGAGTATATTATATGGATGCAAATTGTTTGTTAATTCGTCAATGTGAGGGAGCGAGGGATACAGTAAAGGAGGAATAATGCATCGGAAAAGAGATACTCGGAACCCCAAACAAAATCCTATCGTTTCCGTAGAAACGTATCTTGATTTAGAAGGACAATGCAGGGAATCCAGAGTAATTCATATGGAAGCAAATTGTGTGTTAATTCGTCAATGTGAGGAAGCGAGCGATGCAGTAAAGGAGGAATAATGCATCGGAAAAGAGATACGCGGAACCCCAAAGAAAATCCTATCGTTTCCGTAGAAACGTATCTCGATTTAGAAGGACAATGCAGGGAATCCAGAGTATTCCATATGGACGCAAATTGTGTGTTAATTCGTCAATGTGAGGGAGCGAGGGATGCAGTAAAGGAGGAATAATGCATCGGATAAGCGATACACGGAACCCCAAAGAAAATCCTATCGTTTCCGTAGAAACGTATCTCGATTTAGAAGGACAATGCAGGGAATGCAGAGTATTTCATATGGACGCAAATTGTGTGTTAATTCGTCAATGTGAGGGAGCGAGGGATGCAGTAAAGGAGGAATAATGCATCGGAAAAGAGATACGCAGAACCCCAAAGAAAATCCTATCGTTTCCGTAGAAACGTATCTCGATTTAGAAGGACAATGCTGGGAATCCAGAGTATTTCATATGGACACAAATTGTGTGTTAATTCGTCAATGTGAGAGAGCGAGGGATACAGTAAAGGAGGAATAATGCATCGGAAAAGAGAAACGCGGAACCCCAAAGAAAATCCTATCGCTTCCGTAGAAACGTATCTCGATTTAGAAGGACAATGCAGGGAATCCAGAGTATTTCATATGGACGCAAATTGTGTGTTAATTCGTCAATGTGAGGGAGCGAGGGATGCAGTAAAGGAGGAATAATGCATCGGAAAAGAGATACTCGACTCCCAAAAGAAAATCCTATCGTTTCCGTAGAAACGTATCTCGTTTTAGAAAGATAATGCAGGGAACCCAGAGTATTTCATATGGACGCAAATTGTGTGTTAATTCGGCAATGTGAGGGAGCGAGGGATGCAGTAAAGGAGGAATAATGCATCGGATAAGCGATACACGGAACCCCAAAGAAAATCCTATCGTTTTCGTAGAAACGTATCTCGATTTAGAAGGACAATGCAGGGAATCCAGAGTATTTCATATGGACGCAAATTGTGTGTTAATTTGTCAATGTGAGGGAGCGAGAGATGCAGTAAAGGAGGAATAATGCATCGGAAAAGAGATACGCGGAACCCCAAAGAAAATCCTATCGTTTCCGTAGAAACATATCTCGATTTAGAAGGACAATGCAGGGAATCCATAGTATTTCATATGGACGCAAATTGTGTGTTAATTCGTCAATGTGAGGAAGCGAGGGATGCAGTAAAGGAGGAATAATGCATCGGAAAAGAGATATGCGGAACCCCAAAGAAAATCCTATCGTTTCCGTAGAAACGTATCTCGATGTAGAAGGACAATGCAGGGAATCCAGAGTATTTCATATGGACGCAAATTGTGTGTTAATTCGTCAATGTGAGAGAGCGAGGGATGCAGTAAAGGAGGAATAATGCATCGGAAAAGAGATACTCGGAACCCCAAACAAAATCCTATCGTTTCCGTAGAAACGGATCTCGATTTAGAAGGACAATGCAGGGAATCCAGAGTATTCCATATGGACGCAAATTGTGTGTTAATTCGTCAATGTGAGGGAGCGAGGGATGCAGTAAATGAGGAATAATGCATCGGATAAGCGATACACGGAACCCCAAAGAAAATCCTATCGTTTCCGTAGAAACGTATCTCGATTTAGAAGGACAATGCAGGGAATCCAGAGTATTTCATATGGACGCAAATTGTGTGTTAATTCGTCAATGTGAGGGAGCGAGGGATGCAGTAAATGAGGAATAATGCATCGGATAAGCGATACACGGAACCCCAAAGAAAATCCTATCGTTTCCGTAGAAACGTATCTCGATTTAGAAGGACAATGCAGGGAATCCAGAGTAATTCATATGGACGCAAATTGTGTGTTAATTCGTCAATGTGAGGAAGCGAGGGATGCAGTAAAGGATAAATAATGCATCGGAAAAGAGATACGCGGAACCCCAAAGGAAATCCTATCGTTTCCGTAGAAACGTATCTCGATTTAGAAGGACAATGCAGGGAATCCAGAGTATTCCATATGGGCGCAAATTGTGTGTTAATTCGTCAATGTGAGGGAGCGAGGGATGCAGTAAAGGGGGAATAATGCATCGGATAAGCGATACACGGAACCCCAAAGAAAATCCTATCGTTTCCATAGAAACGAATCTCGATTTAGAAGGACAATGCAGGGAATCCAGAGTATTTCATATGGACGCAAATTGTGTGTTAATTCGTCAATGTGAGGGAGCGAGAAATGCAGTAAAGGAGGAATAATGCATTGGAAAAGAGATACTCGGAACCCCAAAGAAAATCCTATCGTTTCCGTAGAATCGTATCTCGTTTTAGAAGGAGAATGCAGGGAATCCAGAGTATATCATATGGACGCAAATTGTGTGTTAATTCGTCAATGTGAGGGAGCGAGGGATGCAGTAAAGGAGGAATAATGCATCGGAAAAGAGATACTCGACTCCCAAAAGAAAATCCTATCGTTTCCATAGAAACGTATCTCTTTTTAGAAAGATAATGCAGGGAACCCAGAGTATTTCATATGGACGCAAATTGTGTGTTAATTCGGCAATGTGAGGGAGCGAGGGATGCAGTAAAGGAGGAATAATGCATCGGAAAAGAGATACTCGGAACCCCAAAGAAAATCCTATCGTTTCCGTAGAAACGTATCTCGATTTAGAAGGACAATGCCAGGAATCCAGAGTATTTCATATGGACGCAAATTGTGTGTTAATTCGTCAATGTGAGGGAGCGAGGGATGCAGTAAAGGAGGAATAATGCATCGGAAGAGAGATACGCAGAACCCCAAAGAAAATCCTATCGTTTCCGTAGAAACGTATCTCGATTTAGAAGGACAATGCAGGGAATCCAGAGTATTACAAATGGACAAAAATTGTGTGTTAATTCGTCAATGTGAGGGAGCGAGGGATGCAGTAAAGGAGGAAAAATGCATCGGAAAAGAGATACGCGGAACCCCAAAGAAAATCCTATCGTTTCCGTAGATACGTATCTCGATTTAGAAGGACAATGCAGGGAATCCAGAGTATTTCATATGGACGCAAATTGTGTGTTAATTCGTCAATGTGAGGGAGCGAGGGATGCAGTAAAGGAGGAATAATGCATCGGAAAAGAGATACTCGGAACCCCAAAGAAAATCCTATCGTTTCCGTAGAAACGTATCTTGATTTAGAAGGAAATTGCAGGGAATCCAGAGTATTTCATATGGACGCAAATTGTGTGTTAATTCGTCAATGTGAGGGAGCGAGGAATGCAGGAAAGGAGGAATAATGCATCGGAAAAGAGATACTCGGAACCCCAAAGAAAATCCTATCGTTTCCGTAGAAACGTATCTCGATTTAGAAGGACAATGCAGGGAATCCAAAGTATTTCATATGGACGCAAATTGTGTGTTAATTCGTCAATGTGAGGAAGCGAGGGATGCAGTAAAGGAGGAATAATGCATCGGAAAAGAGATACGCGGAACCCCAAAGAAAATCCTATCGTTTCCGTAGAAACGTATCTCGATTTAGAAGGACAATGCAGGGAATCCAGAGTATTTCATATGGACACAAATTGTGTGTTAATTCGTCAATGTGAGGGAGCGAGGGATGCAGTAAAGGAGGAATAATGCATCGGAAAAGAGATACGCGGAACCCCAAAGAAAATCCTATCGTTTCCGTAGAAACGTATCTCGATTTAGAAGGACAATGCAGGGAATCCAGAGTATTTCATATGGACGCAAATTGTGTGTTAATTCGTCAATGTGAGGGAGCGAGGGATGCAGTAAAGGAGGAATAATGCATCGGAAAAGTGATACTCGGAACCCCAAAGAAAATCCTATCGTTTCCATAGAAACGTATCTTGATTTAGAAGGAAAATGCAGGGAATCCAGAGTATTTTATATGGACGCAAATTGTGTGTTAATTCGTCAATGTGAGGGAGCGAGGGATGCAGGAAAGGAGGAATAATGCATCGGAAAAGAGATACTCGGAACCCCAAACAAAATCCTATCGTTTCCGTAGAAACGTATCTCGATTTTGAAGGACAATGCAGGGAATACAAAGTATTTCATATGGATGCAAATTGTGTGTTAATTCGTCAATGTGAGGAAGCGAGGGATGCAGTAAAGGAGGAATAATGCATCGGAAAAGAGATACGCGGAACCCCAAAGAAAATCCTATCGTTTCCGTAGAAACGTATCTCGATTTAGAAGGACAATGCAGGGAATCCAGAGTATTTCATATGGACGCAAATTGTGTGTTAATTCGTCAATGTGAGAGAGCGAGGGATGCAGTAAAGGTGGAATAATGCATCGGAAAAGAGATACTCGGAACCCCAAACAAAATCCTATCGTTTCCGTAGAAACGTATCTTGATTTAGAAGGACAATGCAGGGAATTCAGAGTAATTCATATGGACGCAAATTGTGTGTTAATTCGTCAATGTGAGGAAGCGAGGGATGCAGTAAAGGAGGAATAATGCATCGGAAAAGAGATACGCGGAACCCCAAAGAAAATCCTATCGTTCCGTAGAAACGTATCTCGATTTAGAAGGACAATGCAGGTAATCCAGAGTATTCCATATGGACGCAAATAGTGTGTTAATTCGTCAATGTGAGGGAGCGAGGGATGCAGTAAATGAGGAATAATGCATCGGATAAGCGATATACGGAACCCCAAAGAAAATCCTATCGTTTCCGTAGAAACGTATCTCGATTTAGAAGGACAATGCAGGGAATCTAGAGTATTTCATATGGACGCAAATTGTGTGTTAATTCGTCAATGTGAGGGAGCGAGAAATGCAGTAAAGGAGGAATAATGCATTGGAAAAGAGATACTCGGAACCCCAAAGAAAATCCTATCGTTTCCGTAGAAACGTATCTCGATTTAGAAGGAGAATGCAGGGAATCCAGAGTATATTATATGGATGCAAATTGTTTGTTAATTCGTCAATGTGAGGGAGCGAGGGATACAGTAAAGGAGGAATAATGCATCGGAAAAGAGATACTCGGAACCCCAAACAAAATCCTATCGTTTCCGTAGAAACGTATCTTGATTTAGAAGGACAATGCAGGGAATCCAGAGTAATTCATATGGAAGCAAATTGTGTGTTAATTCGTCAATGTGAGGAAGCGAGCGATGCAGTAAAGGAGGAATAATGCATCGGAAAAGAGATACGCGGAACCCCAAAGAAAATCCTATCGTTTCCGTAGAAACGTATCTCGATTTAGAAGGACAATGCAGGGAATCCAGAGTATTCCATATGGACGCAAATTGTGTGTTAATTCGTCAATGTGAGGGAGCGAGGGATGCAGTAAAGGAGGAATAATGCATCGGATAAGCGATACACGGAACCCCAAAGAAAATCCTATCGTTTCCGTAGAAACGTATCTCGATTTAGAAGGACAATGCAGGGAATGCAGAGTATTTCATATGGACGCAAATTGTGTGTTAATTCGTCAATGTGAGGGAGCGAGGGATGCAGTAAAGGAGGAATAATGCATCGGAAAAGAGATACGCAGAACCCCAAAGAAAATCCTATCGTTTCCGTAGAAACGTATCTCGATTTAGAAGGACAATGCTGGGAATCCAGAGTATTTCATATGGACACAAATTGTGTGTTAATTCGTCAATGTGAGAGAGCGAGGGATACAGTAAAGGAGGAATAATGCATCGGAAAAGAGAAACGCGGAACCCCAAAGAAAATCCTATCGCTTCCGTAGAAACGTATCTCGATTTAGAAGGACAATGCAGGGAATCCAGAGTATTTCATATGGACGCAAATTGTGTGTTAATTCGTCAATGTGAGGGAGCGAGGGATGCAGTAAAGGAGGAATAATGCATCGGAAAAGAGATACTCGACTCCCAAAAGAAAATCCTATCGTTTCCGTAGAAACGTATCTCGTTTTAGAAAGATAATGCAGGGAACCCAGAGTATTTCATATGGACGCAAATTGTGTGTTAATTCGGCAATGTGAGGGAGCGAGGGATGCAGTAAAGGAGGAATAATGCATCGGATAAGCGATACACGGAACCCCAAAGAAAATCCTATCGTTTTCGTAGAAACGTATCTCGATTTAGAAGGACAATGCAGGGAATCCAGAGTATTTCATATGGACGCAAATTGTGTGTTAATTTGTCAATGTGAGGGAGCGAGAGATGCAGTAAAGGAGGAATAATGCATCGGAAAAGAGATACGCGGAACCCCAAAGAAAATCCTATCGTTTCCGTAGAAACATATCTCGATTTAGAAGGACAATGCAGGGAATCCATAGTATTTCATATGGACGCAAATTGTGTGTTAATTCGTCAATGTGAGGAAGCGAGGGATGCAGTAAAGGAGGAATAATGCATCGGAAAAGAGATATGCGGAACCCCAAAGAAAATCCTATCGTTTCCGTAGAAACGTATCTCGATGTAGAAGGACAATGCAGGGAATCCAGAGTATTTCATATGGACGCAAATTGTGTGTTAATTCGTCAATGTGAGAGAGCGAGGGATGCAGTAAAGGAGGAATAATGCATCGGAAAAGAGATACTCGGAACCCCAAACAAAATCCTATCGTTTCCGTAGAAACGGATCTCGATTTAGAAGGACAATGCAGGGAATCCAGAGTATTCCATATGGACGCAAATTGTGTGTTAATTCGTCAATGTGAGGGAGCGAGGGATGCAGTAAATGAGGAATAATGCATCGGATAAGCGATACACGGAACCCCAAAGAAAATCCTATCGTTTCCGTAGAAACGTATCTCGATTTAGAAGGACAATGCAGGGAATCCAGAGTATTTCATATGGACGCAAATTGTGTGTTAATTCGTCAATGTGAGGGAGCGAGAAATGCAGTAAATGAGGAATAATGCATTGGAAAAGAGATACTCGGAACCCCAAAGAAAATCCTATCGTTTCCGTAGAAACGTATCTCGATTTAGAAAGAGAATGCAGGGAATCCAGAGTATATCATATGTACGCAAATTGTGTGTTAATTCGTCAATGTGAGGGAGCGAGGGATACAGTAAAGGAGGAATAATGCATCGGAAAAGAGATACTCGGAACCCCAAACAAAATCCTATCGTTTCCGTAGAAACGTATCTCGATTTAGAAGGACAATGCAGGGAATCCAGAGTATTTCATATGGACGCAAATTGTGTGTTAATTCGTCAATGTGAGGGAGCGAGAAATGCAGTAAATGAGGAATAATGCATTGGAAAAGAGATACTCGGAACCCCAAAGAAAATCCTATCGTTTCCGTAGAAACGTATCTCGATTTAGAAAGAGAATGCAGGGAATCCAGAGTATATCATATGGACGCAAATTGTGTGTTAATTCGTCAATGTGAGGGAGCGAGGGATACAGTAAAGGAGGAATAATGCATCGGAAAAGAGATACTCGGAACCCCAAACAAAATCCTATCGTTTCCGTAGAAACGTATCTTGATTTAGAAGGACAATGCAGGGAATCCAGAGTATTTCATATGGACACAAATTGTGTGTTAATTCGTCAATGTGAGGGAGCGAGGGATGCAGTAAAGGAGGAATAATGCATCGGAAAAGAGAAACGCGGAACCCCAAAGAAAATCCTATCGTTTCCGTAGAAACGTATCTCGATTTAGAAGGATAATGCAGGGAATCCAGAGTATTTCATATGGACGCAAATTGTGTGTTAATTCGTCAATGTGAGGGAGCGAGGGATGCAGTAAAGGAGGAATAATGCATCGGAAAAGAGATACTCGACTCCCAAAAGAAAATCCTATCGTTTCCGTAGAAACGTATCTCGGTTTAGAAAGATAATGCAGGGAACCCAGAGTATTTCATATGGACGCAAATAGTGTGTTAATTCGGCAATGTGAGGGAGCGAGGGATGCAGTAAAGGCGGAATAATGCATCGGATAAGCGATACACGGAACCCCAAAGAAAATCCTATCGTTTTCGTAGAAACGTATCTCGATTTAGAAGGACAATGCAGGGAATCCAAAGTATTTCATATGGACGCAAATTGTGTGTTAATTCGTCAATTTGAGGAAGCGAGGGATGCAGTAAAGGAGGAATAATGCATCGGAAAAGAGATACGCGGAACCCCAAAGAAAATCCTATCGTTTCCGTAGAAACGTATCTCGATTTAGAAGGACAATGCAGGGAATCCAGAGTATTTCATATGGACGCAAATCGTGTGTTAATTCGTCAATGTGAGAGAGCGAGGGATGCAGTAAAGGAGGAATAATGCATCGGAAAAGAGATACTCGGAACCCCTAACAAAATCCTATCGTTTCCGTAGAAACGTATCTTGATTTAGAAAGAGAATGCAGGGAATCCAGAGTATATCATATGGACGCAAATTGTGTGTTAATTCGTCAATGTGAGGGAGCGACGGATACAGTAAAGGAGGAATAATGCATCGGAAAAGAGATACGCGGAACCCCAAAAAAAATCCTATCGTTTCCGTAGAAACGTATCTCGATTTCGAAGGACAATGCAGGGAATCCAGAGTATTCCATATGGACGCAAATTGTGTGTTAATTCGTCAATGTGAGGGAGCGAGGGATGCAGTAAATGAGGAATAATGCATCGGATAAGCGATACACGGAACCCCAAAGAAAATCCTATCGTTTCCGTTGAAACGTATCTCGATTTAGAAGGACAATGCAGGGAATCCAGAGTATTTCATATGGACGCAAATTGAGTGTTAATTCGTCAATGTGAGGGAGCGAGAAATGCAGTAAATGAGGAATAATGCATTGGAAAAGAGATACTCGGAACCCCAAAGAAAATCCTATCGTTTCCGTAGAAACGTATCTCGATTTAGAAAGAGAATGCAGGGAATCCAGAGTATATCATATGGACGCAAATTGTGTGTTAATTCGTCAATGTGAGGGAGCGACGGATACAGTAAAGGAGGAATAATGCATCGGAAAAGAGATACTCGGAACCCCAAACAAAATCCTATCATTTCCGTAGAAACGTATCTTGATTTAGAAGGACAATGCAGGGAATCCAGAGTAATTCATATGGACGCAAATTGTGTGTTAATTCGTCAATGTGAGGGAGCGAGAAATGCAGTAAAGGAGGAGTAATGCATCGGAAAAGAGATACGCGGAACCCCAAAGAAAATACTATCGTTTCCGTAGAAACGTATCTCGATTTAGAAGGACAATGCAGGGAATCCAGAGTATATCATATGGACGCAAATTGTGTGTTAATTCGTCAATGTGAGGGAGCGAGAGATGCAGTAAAGGAGGAATAATGCATCGGAAAAGAGATACTCGACTCCCAAAAGAAAATCCTATCGTTTCCGTAGAAACGTATCTCGTTTTAGAAAGATAATGCAGGGAACCCAGAGTATTTCATATGGACGCAAATTGTGTGTTATTATTGCAATGTGAGGGAGCGAGGGATGCAGTAAAGGAGGAATAATGCATCGGAAAGGAGATACTCGGAACCCCAAAGAAAATCCTATCGTTTCCATAGAAACGTATCTCGATTTAGAAGGACAATGCAAGGAATCCAGAGTATTTCATATGGACGCAAATTGTGTGTTAATTCGTCAATGTGAGGGAGCGAGGGATGCAGTAAAGGAGGAATAATGCATCGGAAAAGAGATACGCGGAACCCCAAAGAAAATCCTATCGTTTCTGTAGAAACGTATCTCGATTTAGAAGGACAATGCAGGGAATACAGAGTATTTCATATGGACGCAAATTGTGTGTTAATTCGTCAATGTGAGGGAGCGAGGGATGCAGTAAAGGAGGAATAATGCATCGGAAAAGAGATACTCGGAACCCCAAAAAAATCCTATCGTTTCCGTAGAAACGTATCTTGATTTAGGACAATGCAGGGAATCCAGAGGAAATCATATGGACGCAAATTGTGAGTTAATTCGTCAATGTGAGGAAGCGAGGGATGAAGTAAAGGAGGAATAATGCATCGGAAAAGAGATACGCGGAACCCCAAAGAAAATCCTATCGTTTGCGTAGAAACGTATCTCGATTTAGAAGGACAATGCAGGGAATCCAGAGTATTCCATATGGACGCAAATTGTGTGTTAATTCGTCAATGTGAGGGAGCGAGGGATGCAGTAAAGGAGGAATAATGCATCGGATAAGCGATACACGGAACCCCAAAGAAAATCCTATCGTTTCCGTAGAAACGTATCTCGATTTGGAAGGACAATGCAGGGAATCCAGAGTATATCATATGGACGCAAATTGTGTGTTAATTCGTCAATGTGAGGGAGCGAGGGATACAGTAAAGGAGGAATAATGCATCGGAAAAGAGATACTCGGAACCCCAAACAAAATCCTATCGTTTCCGTAGAAACGTATCTCGATTTAGAAGGACAATGCAGGGAATCCAGAGTATTTCATATGGACGCAAATTGTGTGTTAATTCGTCAATGTGAGGGAGCGAGAAATGCAGTAAATGAGGAATAATGCATTGGAAAAGAGATACTCGGAACCCCAAAGAAATACCTATCGTTTCCGTAGAAACGTATCTCGATTTAGAAGGACAATGCAGGGAATCCAGAGTATTCCATATGGACGCAAATTGTGTGTTAATTCGTCAATGTGAGGGAGCGAGGGATGCAGTAAATGAGGAATAATGCATCGGATAAGCGATACACGGAACCCCAAAGAAAATCCTATCGTTTCCGTAGAAACGTATCTCGATTTAGAAGGACAATGCAGGGAATCCAGAGTATTTCATATGGACGCAAATTGTGTGTTAATTCGTCAATGTGAGGGAGCGAGAAATGCAGTAAATGAGGAATAATGCATTGGAAAAGAGATACTCGGAACCCCAAAGAAAATCCTATCGTTTCCGTAGAAACGTATCTCGATTTAGAAATAGAATGCAGGGAATCCAGAGTATATCATATGGACGCAAATTGTGTGTTAATTCGTCAATGTGAGGGAGCGAGGGATACAGTAAAGGAGGAATAATGCATCGGAAAAGAGATACTCGGAACCCCAAACAAAATCCTATCGTTTCCGTAGAAACGTATCTCGATTTAGAAGGACAATGCAGGGAATCCAGAGTATTTCATATGGACGCAAATTGTGTGTTAATTCGTCAATGTGAGGGAGCGAGAAATGCAGTAAATGAGGAATAATGCATTGGAAAAGAGATACTCGGAACCCCAAAGAAAATCCTATCGTTTCCGTAGAAACGTATCTCGATTTAGAAAGAGAATGCAGGGAATCCTGAGTATATCATATGGACGCAAATTGTGTGTTAATTCGTCAATGTGAGGGAGCGAGGGATACAGTAAAGGAGGAATAATGCATCGGAAAAGAGATACTCGGAACCCCAAACAAAATCCTATCGTTTCCGTAGAAACGTATCTTGGTTTAGAAGGACAATGCAGGGAATCCAGAGTATTTCATATGGACACAAATTGTGTGTTAATTCGTCAATGTGAGGGAGCGAGGGATGCAGTAAAGGAGGAATAATGCATCGGAAAAGAGAAACGCGGAACCCCAAAGAAAATCCTATCGTTTCCGTAGAAACGTATCTCGATTTAGAAGGACAATGCAGGGAATCCAGAGTATTTCATATGGACGCAAATTGTGTGTTAATTCGTCAATGTGAGGGAGCGAGGGATGCAGTAAAGGAGGAATAATGCATCGGAAAAGAGATACTCGACTCCCAAAAGAAAATCCTATCGTTTCCGTAGAAACGTATCTCGTTTTAGAAAGATAATGCAGGGAACCCAGAGTATTTCATATGGACGCAAATAGTGTGTTAATTCGGCAATGTGAGGGAGCGAGGGATGCAGTAAAGGCGGAATAATGCATCGGATAAGCGATACACGGAACCCCAAAGAAAATCCTATCGTTTTCGTAGAAACGTATCTCGATTTAGAAGGACAATGCAGGGAATCAAAAGTATTTCATATGGACGCAAATTGTGTGTTAATTCGTCAATTTGAGGAAGCGAGGGATGCAGTAAAGGAGGAATAATGCATCGGAAAAGAGATACGCGGAACCCCAAAGAAAATCCTATCGTTTCCGTAGAAACGTATCTCGATTTAGAAGGACAATGCAGGGAATCCAGAGTATTTCATATGGACGCAAATTGTGTGTTAATTCGTCAATGTGAGAGAGCGAGGGATGCAGTAAAGGAGGAATAATGCATCGGCAAAGAGATACTCGGAACCCCTAACAAAATCCTATCGTTTCCGTAGAAACGTATCTTGATTTAGAAGGACAATGCAGGGAATTCAGAGTAATTCATTTGGACGCAAATTGTGTGTTAATTCGTCAATGTGAGGAAGCGAGGGATGCAGTAAAGGAGGAATAATGCATCGGAAAAGAGATACGCGGAACCCCAAACAAAATCCTATCGTTTCCGTAGAAACGGATCTCGATTTAGAAGGACAATGCAGGGAATCCAGAGTATTCCATATGGACGCAAATTGTGTGTTAATTCGTCAATGTGAGGGAGCGAGGGATGCAGTAAATGAGGAATAATGCATCGGATAAGCGATACACGGAACCCCAAAGAAAATCCTATCGTTTCCGTAGAAACGTATCTCGATTTAGAAGGACAATGCAGGGAATCCAGAGTATTTCATATGGACGGAAATTGTGTGTTAATTCGTCATTGTGAGGGAGTGAGAAATGCAGTAAATGAGGATTAATGCATTGGAAAAGAGATACTCGGAACCCCAAAGAAAATCCTATCGTTTCCGTAGAAACGTATCTCGATTTAGAAAGAGAATGCAGGGAATCCAGAGTATATCATATGGACGCAAATTGTGTGTTAATTCGTCAATGTGAGGGAGCGAGGGATACAGTAAAGGAGGAATAATGCATCGGAAAAGAGATACTCGGAACCCCAAACAAAATCCTATCGTTTCCGTAGAAACGTATCTTGATTTAGAAGGACAATGCAGGGAATCCAGAGTAATTCATATGGACGCAAATTGTGTGTTAATTCGTCAATGTGAGGAAGCGAGGGATGCAGTAAAGGAGGAATAATGCATCGGAAAAGAGATACGCGGAACCCCAAAGAAAATACTATCGTTTCCGTAGAAACGTATCTCGATTTAGAAGGACAATGCAGGGAATCCAGAGTATATCATATGGACGCAAATTGTGTGTTAATTCGTCAATGTGAGGGAGCGAGAGATGCAGTAAAGGAGGAATAATGCATCGGAAAAGAGATACTCGACTCCCAAAAGAAAATCCTATCGTTTCCGTAGAAACGTATCTCGTTTTAGAAAGATAATGCAGGGAACCCAGAGTATTTCATATGGACGCAAATTGTGTGTTATTATTGCAATGTGAGGGAGCGAGAGATGCAGTAAAGGAGGAATAATGCATCGGAAAAGAGATACTCGACTCCCAAAAGAAAATCCTATCGTTTTCGTAGAAACGTATCTCGATTTAGAAGGACAATGCAGGGAATCCAAAGTATTTCATATGGACGCAAATTGTGTGTTAATTCGTCAATTTGAGGAAGCGAGGGATGCAGTAAAGGAGGAATAATGCATCGGAAAAGAGATACGCGGAACCCCAAAGAAAATCCTATCGTTTCCGTAGAAACGTATCTCGATTTAGATGGACAATGCAGGGAATCCAGAGTATTTCATATGGACGCAAATTGTGTGTTAATTCGTCAATGTGAGAGAGCGAGGGATGCAGTAAAGGAGGAATAATGCATCGGAAAAGAGATACTCGGAACCCCTAACAAAATCCTATCGTTTCCGTAGAAACGTATCTTGATTTAGAAGGACAATGCAGGGAATTCAGAGTAATTCATTTGGACGCAAATTGTGTGTTAATTCGTCAATGTGAGGATGCGAGGGATGCAGTAAAGGAGGAATAATGCATCGGAAAAGAGATACGCGGAACCCCAAAAAAAATCCTATCGTTTCCGTAGAAACGTATCTCGATTTAGAAGGACAATGCAGGGAATCCAGAGTATTCCATATGGACGCAAATTGTGTGTTAATTCGTCAATGTGAGGGAGCGAGGGATGCAGTAAATGAGGAATAATGCATCGGATAAGCGATACACGGAACCCCAAAGAAAATCCTATCGTTTCCGTAGAAACGTATCTCGATTTAGAAGGACAATGCAGGGAATCCAGAGTATTTCATATGGACGCAAATTTTGTGTTAATTCGTCAATGTGAGGGAGCGAGAAATGCAGTAAATGAGGAATAATGCATTGGAAAAGAGATACTCGGAACCCCAAAGAAAATCCTATCGTTTCCGTAGAAACGTATCTCGATTTAGAAAGAGAATGCAGGGAATCCAGAGTATATCATATGGACGCCAATTGTGTGTTAATTCGTCAATGTGAGGGAGCGAGGGATACAGTAAAGGAGGAATAATGCATCGGAAAAGAGATACTCGGAACCCCAAACAAAATCCTATCGTTTCCGTAGAAACGTATCTTGATTTAGAAGGACAATGCAGGGAATCCAGAGTAATTCATATGGACGCAAATTGTGTGTTAATTCGTCAATGTGAGGAAGCGAGGGATGCAGTAAAGGAGGAATAATGCATCGGAAAAGAGATACGCGGAACCCCAAAGAAAATACTATCGTTTCCGTAGAAACGTATCTCGATTTAGAAGGACAATGCAGGGAATCCAGAGTATATCATATGGACGCAAATTGTGTGTTAATTCGTCAATGTGAGGGAGCGAGAGATGCAGTAAAGGAGGAATAATGCATCGGAAAAGAGATACTCGACTCCCAAAAGAAAATCCTATCGTTTCCGTAGAAACGTATCTCGTTTTAGAAAGATAATGCAGGGAACCCAGAGTATTTCATATGGACGCAAATTGTGTGTTATTATTGCAATGTGAGGGAGCGAGGGATGCAGTAAAGGAGGAATAATGCATCGGAAAGGAGATACTCGGAACCCCAAAGAAAATCCTATCGTTTCCGTAGAAACGTATCTTGATTTAGGACAATGCAGGGAATCCAGAGGAAATCATATGGACGCAAATTGTGAGTTAATTCGTCAATGTGAGGAAGCGAGGGATGAAGTAAAGGAGGAATAATGCATCGGAAAAGAGATACGCGGAACCCCAAAGAAAATCCTATCGTTTGCGTAGAAACGTATCTCGATTTAGAAGGACAATGCAGGGAATCCAGAGTATTCCATATGGACGCAAATTGTGTGTTAATTCGTCAATGTGAGGGAGCGAGGAATGCAGTAAAGGAGGAATAATGCATCGGATAAGCGATACACGGAACCCCAAAGAAAATCCTATCGTTTCCGTAGAAACGTATCTCGATTTAGAAGGACAATGCAGGGAATCCAGAGTATATCATATGGACGCAAATTGTGTGTTAATTCGTCAATGTGAGGGAGCGAGGGATACAGTAAAGGAGCAATAATGCATCGGAAAAGAGATACTCGGAACCCCAAACAAAATCCTATCGTTTCCGTAGAAACGTATCTCGATTTAGAAGGACAATGCAGGGAATCCAGAGTATTTCATATGGACACAAATTGTGTGTTAATTCGTCAATGTGAGGGAGCGAGAAATGCAGTAAATGAGGAATAATGCATTGGAAAAGAGATACTCGGAACCCCAAAGAAAATCCTATCGTTTCCGTAGAAACGTATCTCGATTTAGAAGGACAATGCAGGGAATCCAGAGTATTCCATATGGACGCAAATTGTGTGTTAATTCGTCAATGTGAGGGAGCGAGGGATGCAGTAAATGAGGAATAATGCATCGGAAAAGAGATACTCGGAACCCCAAACAAAATCCTATCGTTTCCGTAGAAACGTATCTTGATTTAGAAGGACAATGCAGGGAATCCAGAGTATTTCATATGGACACAAATTGTGTGTTAATTCGTCAATGTGAGGGAGCGAGGGATGCAGTAAAGGAGGAATAATGCATCGGAAAAGAGAAACGCGGAACCCCAAAGAAAATCCTATCGTTTCCGTAGGAACGTATCTCGATTTAGAAGGACAATGCAGGGAATCCAGAGTATTTCATATGGACGCAAATTGTGTGTGAATTCGTCAATGTGAGGGAGCGAGGGATGCAGTAAAGGAGGAATAATGCATCGGAAAAGAGATACTCGACTCCCAAAAGAAAATCCTATCGTTTCCGTAGAAACGTATCTCGTTTTAGAAAGATAATGCAGGGAACCCAGAGTATTTCATATGGACGCAAATAGTGTGTTAATTCGGCAATGTGAGGGAGCGAGGGATGCAGTAAAGGCGGAATAATGCATCGGATAAGCGATACACGGAACCCCAAAGAAAATCCTATCGTTTTCGTAGAAACGTATCTCGATTTAGAAGGACAATGCAGGGAATCCAAAGTATTTCATATGGACGCAAATTGTGTGTTAATTCGTCAATTTGAGGAAGCGAGGGATGCAGTAAAGGAGGAATAATGCATCGGAAAAGAGATACGCGGAACCCCAAAGAAAATCCTATCGTTTCCGTAGAAACGTATCTCGATTTAGAAGGACAATGCAGGGAATCCAGAGTATTTCATATGGACGCAAATTGTGTGTTAATTCGTCAATGTGAGAGAGCGAGGGATGCAGTAAAGGAGGAATAATGCATCGGAAAAGAGATACTCGGAACCCCTAACAAAATCCTATCGTTTCCGTAGAAACGTATCTTGATTTAGAAGGACAATGCAGGGAATTCAGAGTAATTCATTTGGACGCAAATTGTGTGTTAATTCGTCAATGTGAGGAAGCGAGGGATGCAGTAAAGGAGGAATAATGCATCGGAAAAGAGATACGCGGAACCCCAAAAAAAATCCTATCGTTTCCGTAGAAACGTATCTCGATTTAGAAGGACAATGCAGGGAATCCAGAGTATTCCATATGGACGCAAATTGTGTGTTAATTCGTCAATGTGAGGGAGCGAGGGATGCAGTAAATGAGGAATAATGCATCGGATAAGCGATACACGGAACCCCAAAGAAAATCCTATCGTTTCCGTAGAAACGTATCTCGATTTAGAAGGACAATGCAGGGAATCCAGAGTATTTCATATGGACGCAAATTGTGTGTTAATTCGTCAATGTGAGGGAGCGAGGGATACAGTAAAGGAGGAATAATGCATCGGAAAAGAGATACTCGGAACCCCAAACAAAATCCTATCGTTTCCGTAGAAACGTATCTTGATTTAGAAGGACAATGCAGGGAATCCAGAGTAATTCATATGGACGCAAATTGTGTGTTAATTAGTCAATGTGAGGAAGCGAGGGATGCAGTAAAGGAGGAATAATGCATCGGAAAAGAGATACGCGGAACCCCAAAGAAAATACTATCGTTTCCGTAGAAACGTATCTCGATTTAGAAGGACAATGCAGGGAATCCAGAGTATATCATATGGACGCAAATTGTGTGTTAATTCGTCAATGTGAGGGAGCGAGAGATGCAGTAAAGGAGGAATAATGCATCGGAAAAGAGATACTCGACTCCCAAAAGAAAATCCTATCGTTTCCGTAGAAACGTATCTCGTTTTAGAAAGATAATGCAGGGAACCCAGAGTATTTCATATGGACGCAAATTGTGTGTTATTATTGCAATGTGAGGGAGCGAGAGATGCAGTAAAGGAGGAATAATGCATCGGAAAAGAGATACTCGACTCCCAAAAGAAAATCCTATCGTTTTCGTAGAAACGTATCTCGATTTAGAAGGACAATGCAGGGAATCCAAAGTATTTCATATGGACGCAAATTGTGTGTTAATTCGTCAATTTGAGGAAGCGAGGGATGCAGTAAAGGAGGAATAATGCATCGGAAAAGAGATACGCGGAACCCCAAAGAAAATCCTATCGTTTCCGTAGAAACGTATCTCGATTTAGATGGACAATGCAGGGAATCCAGAGTATTTCATATGGACGCAAATTGTGTGTTAATTCGTCAATGTGAGAGAGCGAGGGATGCAGTAAAGGAGGAATAATGCATCGGAAAAGAGATACTCGGAACCCCTAACAAAATCCTATCGTTTCCGTAGAAACGTATCTTGATTTAGAAGGACAATGCAGGGAATTCAGAGTAATTCATTTGGACGCAAATTGTGTGTTAATTCGTCAATGTGAGGATGCGAGGGATGCAGTAAAGGAGGAATAATGCATCGGAAAAGAGATACGCGGAACCCCAAAAAAAATCCTATCGTTTCCGTAGAAACGTATCTCGATTTAGAAGGACAATGCAGGGAATCCAGAGTATTCCATATGGACGCAAATTGTGTGTTAATTCGTCAATGTGAGGGAGCGAGGGATGCAGTAAATGAGGAATAATGCATCGGATAAGCGATACACGGAACCCCAAAGAAAATCCTATCGTTTCCGTAGAAACGTATCTCGATTTAGAAGGACAATGCAGGGAATCCAGAGTATTTCATATGGACGCAAATTTTGTGTTAATTCGTCAATGTGAGGGAGCGAGAAATGCAGTAAATGAGGAATAATGCATTGGAAAAGAGATACTCGGAACCCCAAAGAAAATCCTATCGTTTCCGTAGAAACGTATCTCGATTTAGAAAGAGAATGCAGGGAATCCAGAGTATATCATATGGACGCAAATTGTGTGTTAATTCGTCAATGTGAGGGAGCGAGGGATACAGTAAAGGAGGAATAATGCATCGGAAAAGAGATACTCGGAACCCCAAACAAAATCCTATCGTTTCCGTAGAAACGTATCTTGATTTAGAAGGACAATGCAGGGAATCCAGAGTAATTCATATGGACGCAAATTGTGTGTTAATTCGTCAATGTGAGGAAGCGAGGGATGCAGTAAAGGAGGAATAATGCATCGGAAAAGAGATACGCGGAACCCCAAAGAAAATACTATCGTTTCCGTAGAAACGTATCTCGATTTAGAAGGACAATGCAGGGAATCCAGAGTATATCATATGGACGCAAATTGTGTGTTAATTCGTCAATGTGAGGGAGCGAGAGATGCAGTAAAGGAGGAATAATGCATCGGAAAAGAGATACTCGACTCCCAAAAGAAAATCCTATCGTTTCCGTAGAAACGTATCTCGTTTTAGAAAGATAATGCAGGGAACCCAGAGTATTTCATATGGACGCAAATTGTGTGTTATTATTGCAATGTGAGGGAGCGAGGGATGCAGTAAAGGAGGAATAATGCATCGGAAAGGAGATACTCGGAACCCCAAAGAAAATCCTATCGTTTCCATAGAAACGTATCTCGATTTAGAAGGACAATGCAAGGAATCCAGAGTATTTCATATGGACGCAAATTGTGTGTTAATTCGTCAATGTGAGGGAGCGAGGGATGCAGTAAAGGAGGAATAATGCATCGGAAAAGAGATACGCGGAACCCCAAAGAAAATCCTATCGTTTCTGTAGAAACGTATCTCGATTTAGAAGGACAATGCAGGGAATACAGAGTATTTCATATGGACGCAAATAGTGTGTTAATTCGTCAATGTGAGGGAGCGAGGGATGCAGTAAAGGAGGAATAATGCATCGGAAAAGAGATACTCGGAACCCCAAAAAAATCCTATCGTTTCCGTAGAAACGTATCTTGATTTAGGACAAAGCAGGGAATCCAGAGGAAATCATATGGACGCAAATTGTGAGTTAATTCGTCAATGTGAGGAAGCGAGGGATGAAGTAAAGGAGGAATAATGCATCGGAAAAGAGATACGCGGAACCCCAAAGAAAATCCTATCGTTTGCGTAGAAACGTATCTCGATTTAGAAGGACAATGCAGGGAATCCAGAGTATTCCATATGGACGCAAATTGTGTGTTAATTCGTCAATGTGAGGGAGCGAGGGATGCAGTAAAGGAGGAATAATGCATCGGATAAGCGATACACGGAACCCCAAAGAAAATCCTATCGTTTCCGTAGAAACGTATCTCGATTTAGAAGGACAATGCAGGGAATCCAGAGTATATCATATGGACGCAAATTGTGTGTTAATTCGTCAATGTGAGGGAGCGAGGGATACAGTAAAGGAGCAATAATGCATCGGAAAAGAGATACTCGGAACCCCAAACAAAATCCTATCGTTTCCGTAGAAACGTATCTCGATTTAGAAGGACAATGCAGGGAATCCAGAGTATTTCATATGGACACAAATTGTGTGTTAATTCGTCAATGTGAGGGAGCGAGAAATGCAGTAAATGAGGAATAATGCATTGGAAAAGAGATACTCGGAACCCCAAAGAAAATCCTATCGTTTCCGTAGAAACGTATCTCGATTTAGAAGGACAATGCAGGGAATCCAGAGTATTCCATATGGACGCAAATTGTGTGTTAATTCGTCAATGTGAGGGAGCGAGGGATGCAGTAAATGAGGAATAATGCATCGGAAAAGAGATACTCGGAACCCCAAACAAAATCCTATCGTTTCCGTAGAAACGTATCTTGATTTAGAAGGACAATGCAGGGAATCCAGAGTATTTCATATGGACACAAATTGTGTGTTAATTCGTCAATGTGAGGGAGCGAGGGATGTAGTAAAGGAGGAATAATGCATCGGAAAAGAGAAACGCGGAACCCCAAAGAAAATCCTATCGTTTCCGTAGAAACGTATCTCGATTTAGAAGGACAATGCAGGGAATCCAGAGTATTTCATATGGACGCAAATTGTGTGTTAATTCGTCAATGTGAGGGAGCGAGGGATGCAGTAAAGGAGGAATAATGCATCGGAAAAGAGATACTCGACTCCCAAAAGAAAATCCTATCATTTCCGTAGAAACGTATCTCGTTTTAGAAAGATAATGCAGGGAACCCAGAGTATTTCATATGGACGCAAATAGTGTGTTAATTCGGCAATGTGAGGGAGCGAGGGATGCAGTAAAGGCGGAATAATGCATCGGATAAGCGATACACGGAACCCCAAAGAAAATCCTATCGTTTCCGTAGAAACGTATCTCGATTTAGAAGGACAATGCAGGGAATCCAAAGTATTTCATATGGACGCAAATTGTGTGTTAATTCGTCAATTTGAGGAAGCGAGGGATGCAGTAAAGGAGGAATAATGCATCGGAAAAGAGATACGCGGAACCCCAAAGAAAATCCTATCGTTTCCGTAGAAACGTATCTCGATTTAGAAGGACAATGCAGGGAATCCAGAGTATTTCATATGGACGCAAATTGTGTGTTAATTCGTCAATGTGAGAGAGCGAGGGATGCAGTAAAGGAGGAATAATGCATCGGAAAAGAGATACTCGGAACCCCTAACAAAATCCTATCGTTTCCGTAGAAACGTATCTTGATTTAGAAGGACAATGCAGGGAATTCAGAGTAATTCATTTGGACGCAAATTGTGTGTTAATTCGTCAATGTGAGGAAGCGAGGGATGCAGTAAAGGAGGAATAATGCATCGGAAAAGAGATACGCGGAACCCCAAAAAAAATCCTATCGTTTCCGTAGAAACGTATCTCGATTTAGAAGGACAATGCAGGGAATCCAGAGTATTCCATATGGACGCAAATTGTGTGTTAATTCGTCAATGTGAGGGAGCGAGGGATGCAGTAAATGAGGAATAATGCATCGGATAAGCGATACACGGAACCCCAAAGAAAATCCTATCGTTTCCGTAGAAACGTATCTCGATTTAGAAGGACAATGCAGGGAATCCAGAGTATTTCATATGGACGCAAATTGTGTGTTAATTCGTCAATGTGAGGGAGCGAGGGATGCAGTAAATGAGGAATAATGCAATGGAAAAGAGATACTCGGAACCCCAAAGAAAATCCTATCGTTTCCGTAGAAACGTATCTCGATTTAGAAAGAGAATGCAGGGAATCCAGAGTATATCATATGGACGCAAATTGTGTGTTAATTCGTCAATGTGAGGGAGCGAGGGATACAGTAAAGGAGGAATAATGCATCGGAAAAGAGATACTCGGAACCCCAAACAAAATCCTATCGTTTCCGTAGAAACGTATCTTGATTTAGAAGGACAATGCAGGGAATCCAGAGTAATTCATATGGACGCAAATTGTGTGTTAATTCGTCAATGTGAGGAAGCGAGGGATGCAGTAAAGGAGGAATAATGCATCGGAAAAGAGATACGCGGAACCCCAAAGAAAATACTATCGTTTCCGTAGAAACGTATCTCGATTTAGAAGGACAATGCAGGGAATCCAGAGTATATCATATGGACGCAAATTGTGTGTTAATTCGTCAATGTGAGGGAGCGAGAGATGCAGTAAAGGAGGAATAATGCATCGGAAAAGAGATACTCGACTCCCAAAAGAAAATCCTATCGTTTCCGTAGAAACGTATCTCGTTTTAGAAAGATAATGCAGGGAACCCAGAGTATTTCATATGGACGCAAATTGTGTGTTATTATTGCAATGTGAGGGAGCGAGGGATGCAGTAAAGGAGGAATAATGCATCGGAAAGGAGATACTCGGAACCCCAAACAAAATCCTATCGTTTCCATAGAAACGTATCTCGATTTAGAAGGACAATGCAAGGAATCCAGAGTATTTCATATGGACGCAAATTGTGTGTTAATTCGTCAATGTGAGGGAGCGAGGGATGCAGTAAAGGAGGAATAATGCATCGGAAAAGAGATACGCGGAACCCCAAAGAAAATCCTATCGTTTCTGTAGAAACGTATCTCGATTTAGAAGGACAATGCAGGGAATACAGAGTATTTCATATGGACGCAAATTGTGTGTTAATTCGTCAATGTGAGGGAGCGAGGGATGCAGTAAAGGAGGAATAATGCATCGGAAAAGAGATACTCGGAACCCCAAAAAAATCCTATCGTTTCCGTAGAAACGTATCTTGATTTAAGACAATGCAGGGAATCCAGAGGAAATCATATGGACGCAAATTGTGAGTTAATTCGTCAATGTGAGGAAGCGAGGGATGAAGTAAAGGAGGAATAATGCATCGGAAAAGAGATACGCGGAACCCCAAAGAAAATCCTATCGTTTGCGTAGAAACGTATCTCGATTTAGAAGGACAATGCAGGGAATCCAGAGTATTCCATATGGACGCAAATTGTGTGTTAATTCGTCAATGGGAGGGAGCGAGGGATGCAGTAAAGGAGGAATAATGCATCGGATAAGCGATACACGGAACCCCAAAGAAAATCCTATCGTTTCCGTAGAAACGTATCTCGATTTAGAAGGACAATGCAGGGAATCCAGAGTATATCATATGGACGCAAATTGTGTGTTAATTCGTCAATGTGAGGGAGCGAGGGATACAGTAAAGGAGCAATAATGCATCGGAAAAGAGATACTCGGAACCCCAAAGAAAATCCTATCGTTTCCGTAGAAACGTATCTCGGTTTAGAAGGACAATGCAGGGAATCCAGAGTATTTCATATGGACGCAAATTGTGTGTTAATTCGTCAATGTGAGGGAGCGAGAAATGCAGTAAATGAGGAATAATGCATTGGAAAAGAGATACTCGGAACCCCAAAGAAAATCCTATCGTTTCCGTAGAAACGTATCTCGATTTAGAAGGACAATGCAGGGAATCCAGAGTATTCCATATGGACGCAAATTGTGTGTTAATTCGTCAATGTGAGGGAGCGAGGGATGCAGTAAATGAGGAATAATGCATCGGATAAGCGATACACGGAACCCCAAAGAAAATCCTATCGTTTCCGTAGAAACGTATCTCGATTTAGAAGGACAATGCAGGGAATCCAGAGTATTTCATATGGACGCAAATTGTGTGTTAATTCGTCAATGTGAGGGAGCGAGAAATGCAGTAAATGAGGAATAATGCATTGGAAAAGAGATACTCGGAACCCCAAAGAAAATCCTATCGTTTCCGTAGAAACGTATCTCGATTTAGAAAGAGAATGCAGGGAATCCAGAGTATTTCATATGGACGCAAATTGTGTGTTAATTCGTCAATGTGAGGGAGCGAGGGATACAGTAAAGGAGGAATAATGCATCGGAAAAGAGATACTCGGAACCCCAAACAAAATCCTATCGTTTCCGTAGAAACGTATCTTGATTTAGAAGGACAATGCAGGGAATCCAGAGTATTTCATATGGACACAAATTGTGTGTTAATTCGTCAATGTGAGGGAGCGAGGGATGCAGTAAAGGAGGAATAATGCATCGGAAAAGAGAAACGCGGAACCCCAAAGAAAATCCTATCGTTTCCGTAGAAACGTATCTCGATTTAGAAGGACAATGCAGGGAATCCAGAGTATTTCATATGGACGCAAATTGTGTGTTAATTCGTCAATGTGAGGGAGCGAGGGATGCAGTAACGGAGGAATAATGCATCGGAAAAGAGATACACGACTCCCAAAAGAAAATCCTATCGTTTCCGTAGAAACGTATCTCGTTTTAGAAAGATAATGCAGGGAACCCAGAGTATTTCATATGGACGCAAATTGTGTTTTAATTCGGCAATGTGAGGGAGCGAGGGATGCAGTAAAGGAGGAATAATGCATCGGATAAGCGATACACGGAACCCCAAAGAAAATCCTATCGTTTTCGTAGAAACGTATCTCGATTTAGAAGGACAATGCAGGGAATCCAGAGTATTTCATATGGACGCAAATTGTGTGTTAATTTGTCAATGTGAGGGAGCGAGGGATGCAGTAAAGGAGGAATAATGCATCGGAAAAGAGATACACGGAACCCCAAAGAAAATCCTATCGTTTCCGTAGAAACGTATCTCGATTTAGAAGGACAATGCAGGGAATCCAAAGTATTTCATATGGACGCAAATTGTGTGTTAATTCGTCAATGTGAGGAAGCGAGGGATGCAGTTAAGGAGGAATAATGCATCGGAAAAGAGATACGCGGAACCCCAAAGAAAATCCTATCGTTTCCGTAGAAACGTATCTCGATTTAGAAGGACAATGCAGGGAATCCAGAGTATATCATATGGACGCAAATTGTGTGTTAATTCGTCAATGTGAGGGAGCGAGGGATACAGTAAAGGAGCAATAATGCATCGGAAAAGAGATACTCGGAACCCCAAACAAAATCCTATCGTTTCCGTAGAAACGTATCTCGATTTAGAAGGACAATGCAGGGAATCCAGAGTATTTCATATGGACGCAAATTGTGTGTTAATTCGTCAATGTGAGGGAGCGAGGGATGCAGTAAATGAGGAATAATGCATTGGAAAAGAGATACTCGGAACCCCAAAGAAAATCCTATCGTTTCCGTAGAAACGTATCTCGATTTAGAAGGACAATGCAGGGAATCCAGAGTATTTCATATGGACGCAAATTGTGTGTTAATTCGTCAATGTGAGGGAGCGAGGGATACAGTAAAGGAGGAATAATGCATCGGAAAAGAGATACTCGGAACCCCAAACAAAATCCTATCGTTTCCGTAGAAACGTATCTTGATTTAGAAGGACAATGCAGGGAATCCAGAGTAATTCATATGGACGCAAATTGTGTGTTAATTCGTCAATGTGAGGAAGCGAGGGATGCAGTAAAGGAGGAATAATGCATCGGAAAAGAGATACGCGGAACCCCAAAGAAAATACTATCGTTTCCGTAGAAACGTATCTCGATTTAGAAGGACAATGCAGGGAATCCAGAGTATATCATATGGACGCAAATTGTGTGTTAATTCGTCAATGTGAGGGAGCGAGAGATGCAGTAAAGGAGGAATAATGCATCGGAAAAGAGATACTCGACTCCCAAAAGAAAATCCTATCGTTTCCGTAGAAACGTATCTCGTTTTAGAAAGATAATGCAGGGAACCCAGAGTATTTCATATGGACGCAAATTGTGTGTTATTATTGCAATGTGAGGGAGCGAGGGATGCAGTAAAGGAGGAATAATGCATCGGAAAGGAGATACTCGGAACCCCAAACAAAATCCTATCGTTTCCATAGAAACGTATCTCGATTTAGAAGGACAATGCAAGGAATCCAGAGTATTTCATATGGACGCAAATTGTGTGTTAATTCGTCAATGTGAGGGAGCGAGGGATGCAGTAAAGGAGGAATAATGCATCGGAAAAGAGATACGCGGAACCCCAAAGAAAATCCTATCGTTTCTGTAGAAACGTATCTCGATTTAGAAGGACAATGCAGGGAATACAGAGTATTTCATATGGACGCAAATTGTGTGTTAATTCGTCAATGTGAGGGAGCGAGGGATGCAGTAAAGGAGGAATAATGCATCGGAAAAGAGATACTCGGAACCCCAAAAAAATCCTATCGTTTCCGTAGAAACGTATCTTGATTTAAGACAATGCAGGGAATCCAGAGGAAATCATATGGACGCAAATTGTGAGTTAATTCGTCAATGTGAGGAAGCGAGGGATGAAGTAAAGGAGGAATAATGCATCGGAAAAGAGATACGCGGAACCCCAAAGAAAATCCTATCGTTTGCGTAGAAACGTATCTCGATTTAGAAGGACAATGCAGGGAATCCAGAGTATTCCATATGGACGCAAATTGTGTGTTAATTCGTCAATGTGAGGGAGCGAGGGATGCAGTAAAGGAGGAATAATGCATCGGATAAGCGATACACGGAACCCCAAAGAAAATCCTATCGTTTCCGTAAAAACGTATTTCGATTTAGAAGGACAATGCAGGGAATCCAGAGTATATCATATGGACGCAAATTGTGTGTTAATTCGTCAATGTGAGGGAGCGAGGGATACAGTAAAGGAGCAATAATGCATCGGAAAAGAGATACTCGGAACCCCAAAGAAAATCCTATCGTTTCCGTAGAAACGTATCTCGATTTAGAAGGACAATGCAGGGAATCCAGAGTATTTCATATGGACGCAAATTGTGTGTTAATTCGTCAATGTGAGGGAGCGAGAAATGCAGTAAATGAGGAATAATGCATTGGAAAAGAGATACTCGGAACCCCAAAGAAAATCCTATCGTTTCCGTAGAAACGTATCTCGATTTAGAAGGACAATGCAGGGAATCCAGAGTATTCCATATGGACGCAAATTGTGTGTTAATTCGTCAATGTGAGGGAGCGAGGGATGCAGTAAATGAGGAATAATGCATCGGATAAGCGATACACGGAACCCCAAAGAAAATCCTATCGTTTCCGTAGAAACGTATCTCGATTTAGAAGGACAATGCAGGGAATCCAGAGTATTTCATATGGACGCAAATTGTGTGTTAATTCGTCAATGTGAGGGAGCGAGAAATGCAGTAAATGAGGAATAATGCATTGGAAAAGAGATACTCGGAACCCCAAAGAAAATCCTATCGTTTCCGTAGAAACGTATCTCGATTTAGAAAGAGAATGCAGGGAATCCAGAGTATTTCATATGGACGCAAATTGTGTGTTAATTCGTCAATGTGAGGGAGCGAGGGATACAGTAAAGGAGGAATAATGCATCGGAAAAGAGATACTCGGAACCCCAAACAAAATCCTATCGTTTCTGTAGAAACGTATCTTGATTTAGAAGGACAATGCAGGGAATCCAGAGTATTTCATATGGACACAAATTGTGTGTTAATTCGTCAATGTGAGGGAGCGAGGGATGCAGTAAAGGAGGAATAATGCATCGGAAAAGAGAAACGCGGAACCCCAAAGAAAATCCTATCGTTTCCGTAGAAACGTATCTCGATTTAGAAGGACAATGCAGGGAATCCAGAGTATTTCATATGGACGCAAATTGTGTGTTAATTCGTCAATGTGAGGGAGCGAGGGATGCAGTAACGGAAGAATAATGCATCGGAAAAGAGATACACGACTCCCAAAAGAAAATCCTATCGTTTCCGTAGAAACGTATCTCGTTTTAGAAAGATAATGCAGGGAACCCAGAGTATTTCATATGGACGCAAATTGTGTGTTAATTCGGCAATGTGAGGGAGCGAGGGATGCAGTAAAGGAGGAATAATGCATCGGATAAGCGATACACGGAACCCCAAAGAAAATCCTATCGTTTTCGTAGAAACGTATCTCGATTTAGAAGGACAATGCAGGGAATCCAGAGTATTTCATATGGACGCAAATTGTGTGTTAATTTGTCAATGTGAGGGAGCGAGGGATGCAGTAAAGGAGGAATAATGCATCGGAAAAGAGATACACGGAACCCCAAAGAAAATCCTATCGTTTCCGTAGAAACGTATCTCGATTTAGAAGGACAATGCAGGGAATCCAAAGTATTTCATATGGACGCAAATTGTGTGTTAATTCGTCAATGTGAGGAAGCGAGGGATGCAGTTAAGGAGGAATAATGCATCGGAAAAGAGATACGCGGAACCCCAAAGAAAATCCTATCGTTTCCGTAGAAACGTATCTCGATTTAGAAGGACAATGCAGGGAATCCAGAGTATATCATATGGACGCAAATTGTGTGTTAATTCGTCAATGTGAGGGAGCGAGGGATACAGTAAAGGAGCAATAATGCATCGGAAAAGAGATACTCGGAACCCCAAACAAAATCCTATCGTTTCCGTAGAAACGTATCTCGATTTAGAAGGACAATGCAGGGAATCCAGAGTATTTCATATGGACGCAAATTGTGTGTTAATTCGTCAATGTGAGGGAGCGAGAAATGCAGTAAATGAGGAATAATGCATTGGAAAAGAGATACTCGGAACCCCAAAGAAAATCCTATCGTTTCCGTAGAAACGTATCTCGATTTAGAAGGACAATGCAGGGAATCCAGAGTATTCCATATGGACGCAAATTGTGTGTTAATTCGTCAATGTGAGGGAGCGAGGGATGCAGTAAATGAGGAATAATGCATCGGATAAGCGATACACGGAACCCCAAAGAAAATCCTATCGTTTCCGTAGAAACGTATCTCGATTTAGAAGGACAATGCAGGGAATCCAGAGTATTTCATATGGACGCAAATTGTGTGTTAATTCGTCAATGTGAGGGAGCGAGAAATGCAGTAAATGAGGAATAATGCATTGGAAAAGAGATACTCGGAACCCCAAAGAAAATCCTATCGTTTCCGTAGATACGTATCTCGATTTAGAAAGAGAATGCAGGGAATCCAGAGTATTTCATATGGACACAAATTGTGTGTTAATTCGTCAATGTGAGGGAGCGAGGGATGCAGTAAAGAAGGAATAATGCATCGGAAAAGAGAAACGTGGAACCCCAAAGAAAATCCTATCGTTTCCGTAGAAACGTATCTCGATTTAGAAGGACAATGCAGGGAATCCAGAGTATTTCATATGGACGCAAATTGTGTGTTAATTCGTCAATGTGAGGGAGCGAGGGATGCAGTAAAGGAGGAATAATGCATCGGAAAAGAGATACTCGACTCCCAAAAGAAAATCCTATCGTTTCCGTAGAAACGTATCTCGTTTTAGTAAGATAATGCAGGGAACCCAGAGTATTTCATATGGACGCAAATTGTGTGTTAATTCGGCAATGTGAGGGAGCGAGGGATGCAGTAAAGGAGGAATAATGCATCGGATAAGCGATACACGGAACCCCAAAGAAAATCCTATCGTTTTCGTAGAAACGTATCTCGATTTAGAAGGACAATGCAGGGAATCCAGAGTATTTCATATGGACGCAAATTGTGTGTTAATTTGTCAATGTGAGGGAGCGAGGGATGCAGTAAAGGAGGAATAATGCATCGGAAAAGAAATACGCGGAACCCCAAAGAAAATCCTATCGTTTCCGTAGAAACGTATCTCGATTTAGAAGGACAATGCAGGGAATCCAAAGTATTTCATATGGACGCAAATTGTGTGTTAATTCCTCAATGTGAGGAAGCGAGGGATGCAGTAAAGGAGGAATAATGCATCGGAAAAGAGATACGCGGAACGCCAAAGAAAATCCTATCGTTTCCGTAGAAACGTATCTCGATTTAGAAGGACAATGCAGGGAATCCAGAGTATTTCATATGGACGCAAATTGTGTGTTAATTCGTCAATGTGAGAGAGCGAGGGATGCAGTAAAGGAGGAATAATGCATCGGAAAAGAGATACTCGGAACCCCAAACAAAATCCTATCGTTTCCGTAGAAACGTATCTTGATTTAGAAGGACAATGCAGGGAATTCAGAGTAATTCATTTGGGCGCAAATTGTGTGTTAATTCGTCAATGTGAGGAAGCGAGGGATGCAGTAAAGGAGGAATAATGCATCGGAAAAGAGATACGCGGAACCCCAAAAAAAATCCTATCGTTTCCGTAGAAACGTATCTCGATTTAGAAGGACAATGCAGGGAATCCAGAGTATTCCATATGGACGCAAATTGTGTGTTAATTCGTCAATGTGAGGGAGCGAGGGATGCAGTAAATGAGGAATAATGCATCGGATAAGCGACACACGGAACCCCAAAGAAAATCCTATCGTTTCCGTAGAAACGTATCTCGATTTAGAAGGACAATGCAGGGAATCCAGAGTATTTCATATGGACGCAAATTGTGTGTTAAATCGTCAATGTGAGGGAGCGAGAAATGCAGTAAATGAGGAATAATGCATTGGAAAAGAGATACTCGGAACCCCAAAGAAAATCCTATCGTTTCCGTAGAAACGTATCTCGATTTAGAAAGAGAATGCAGGGAATCCAGAGTATATCATATGGACGCAAATTGTGTGTTAATTCGTCAATGTGAGGGAGCGAGGGATACAGTAAAGGAGGAATAATGCATCGGAAAAGAGATACTCGGAACCCCAAACAAAATCCTATCGTTTCCGTAGAAACGTATCTTGATTTAGAAGGACAATGCAGGGAATCCAGAGTAATTCATATGGACGCAAATTGTGTGTTAATTCGTCAATGTGAGGAAGCGAGGGATGCAGTAAAGGAGGAATAATGCATCGGAAAAGAGATACGCGGAACCCCAAAGAAAATACTATCGTTTCCGTAGAAACGTATCTCGATTTAGAAGGACAATGCAGGGAATCCAGAGTATATCATATGGACGCAAATTGAGTGTTAATTCGTCAATGTGAGGGAGCGAGAGATGCAGTAAAGGACGAATAATGCATCGGAAAAGAGATACTCGACTCCCAAAAGAAAATCCTATCGTTTCCGTAGAAACGTATCTCTTTTTAGAAAGATAATGCAGGGAACCCAGAGTATTTCATATGGACGCAAATTGTGTGTTATTTTTGCAATGTGAGGGAGCGAGGGATGCAGTAAAGGAGGAATAATGCATCGGAAAAGAGATACTCGGAACCCCAAAGAAAATCCTATCGTTTCCATAGAAACGTACCTCGATTTAGAAGGACAATGCAAGGAATCCAGAGTATTTCATATGGACGCAAATTGTGTGTTAATTCGTCAATGTGAGGGAGCGAGGGATGCAGTAAAGGAGGAATAATGCATCGGAAAAGAGATACGCGGAACCCCAAAGAAAATCCTATCGTTTCCGTAGAAACGTATCTCGATTTAGAAGGACAATGCAGGGAATACCGAGTATTTCATATGGACGCAAATTGTGTGTTAATTCGTCAATGTGAGGGAGCGAGGGATACAGTAAAGGAGGAATAATGCATCGGAAAAGAGATACTCGGAACCCCAAACAAAATCCTATCGTTTCCGTAGAAACGTATCTCGATTTAGAAGGACAATGCAGGGAATCCAGAGTATTTCATATGGACGCAAATTGTGTGTTAATTCGTCAATGTGAGGGAGGGAGAAATGCAGTAAATGAGGAATAATGCATTGGAAAAGAGATACGCGGAACCCCAAAGAAAATCCTATCGTTTGCGTAGAAACGTATCTCGATTTAGAAGGACAATGCAGGGAATCCAGAGTATTCCATATGGACGCAAATTGTGTGTTAATTCGTCAATGTGAGGGAGCGAGGGATGCAGTAAAGGAGGAATAATGCATCGGATAAGCGATACACGGAACCCCAAAGAATATCCTATCGTTTCCGTAGAAACGTATCTCGATTTAGAAGGACAATGCAGGGAATCCAGAGTATTTCATATGGACGCAAATTGTGTGTTAATTCGTCAATGTGAGGGAGCGAGAAATGCAGTAAAGGAGGAATAATGCATTGGAAAAGAGATACTCGGAACCCCAAAGAAAATCCTATCGTTTCCGTAGAAACGTATCTCGATTTAGAAGGACAATGCAAGGAATCCAGAGTATATCATATGGACGCAAATTGTGTGTTAATTCGTCAATGTGAGGGAGCGAGGGATGCAGTAAAGGAGGAATAATGCATCGGAAAAGAGATACTCGACTCCCAAAAGAAAATCCTATCGTTTACGTATAAACGTATCTCGTTTTAGAAAGATAATGCAGGGAACCCAGAGTATTTCATATGGACGCAAATTGTGTGTTATTTCGGCAATGTGAGGGAGCGAGGGATGCAGTAAAGGAGGAATAATGCATCGGAAAAGAGATACTCGGAACCCCAAAGAAAATCCTATCGTTTCCGTAGAAACGTATCTCGATTTAGAAGGACAATGCAAGGAATCCAGAGTATTTCATATGGACGCAAATTGTGTGTTAATTCGTCAATGTGAGGGAGCGAGGGATGCAGTAAAGGAGGAATAATGCATCGGAAAAGAGATACGTGGAACCCCAAAGAAAATCCTATCGTTTCCGTAGAAACGTATCTCGATTTAGAAGGACAATGCAGGGAATCCAGAGTATTTCATATGGACGCAAATTGTGTGTTAATTCGTCAATGTGAGGGAGCGAGGGATGCAGTAAAGGAGGAATAATGCATCGGAAAAGAGATACTCGGAACCCCAAAGAAAATCCTATCGTTTCCGTAGAAACATATCTTGATTTAGAAGGACAATGCAGGGAATCCAGAGTATTTCATATGGGCGCAAATTGTGTGTTTATTCGTCAATGTGAGGGAGTGAGGGATGCAGTAAAGGAGGAATAAGGCATCGGAAAAGAGATACTCGGAACCCCAAAGAAAATCCTATCGTTTCCGTAGAAACGTATCTCGATTTAGAAGGACAATGCAGGGAATTCCAGAGTATTTCATATGGACGCAAATTGTGTGTTAATTTGTCAATGTGAGGGAGCGAGGGATGCAGTAAAGGAGGAATGATGCATCGGAAAAGAGATACGCAGAACCCCAAAGAAAATCCTATCGTTTCCGTAGAAACGTATCTCGATTTAGAAGGACAATGCAGGGAATCCAGAGTATTTCAAATGGACACAAATTGTGTGTTAATTCGTCAATGTGAGGGAGCGAGGGATGCAGTAAAGGAGGAATAATGCATCGGAAAAGAGATACGCGGAACCCCAAAGAAAATCCTATCGTTTCCGTAGAAACGTATCTCGTTTTAGAAGGACAATGCAGGGAATCCAGAGTATTTCATATGGACGCAAATTGTGTGTTAATTCGTCAATGTGAGGGAGCGAGGGATGCAGTAAAGGAGGAATAATGCATCGGAAAAGAGATACTCGGAACCCCAAAGAAAATCCTATCGTTTCCGTAGAAACGTATCTTGATTTAGAAGGAAAATGCAGGGAATCCAGAGTATTTCATATGGACGCAAATTGTGTGTTAATTCGTCAATGTGAGGGAGCGAGGGATGCAGGAAAGGAGGAATAATGCATCGGAAAAGAGATACTCGGAACCCCAAAGAAAATCCTATCGTTTCCGTAGAAACGTATCTCGATTTAGAAGGACAATGCAGGGAATCCAAAGTATTTCATATGGACGCAAATTGTGTGTTAATTCGTCAATGTGAGGAAGCGAGGGATGCAGTAAAGGAGGAATAATGCATCGGAAAAGAGATACGCGGAACCCCAAAGAAAATCCTATCGTTTCCGTAGAAACGTATCTCGATTTAGAAGGACAATGCAGGGAATCCAGAGTATTTCATATGGACGCAAATTGTGTGTTAATTCGTCAATGTGAGAGAGCGAGGGATGCAGTAAAGGAGGAATAATGCATCGGAAAAGAGATACTCGGAACCCCAAACAAAATCCTATCGGTTCCGTAGAAACGTATGTTGATTTAGAAGGACAATGCAGGGAATTCAGAGTAATTCATTTGGACGCAAATTGTGTGTTAATTCGTCAATGTGAGGAAGCGAGGGATGCAGTAAAGGAGGAATAATGCATCGGAAAAAAGATACGCGGATCCCCAAAGAAAATCCTATCGTTTCCGTAGAAACGTATCTCGATTTAGAAGGACAATGCAGGGAATCCAGAGTATTTCATATGGACGCAAATTGTGTGTTAATTCGTCAATGTGAGAGAGCGAGGGATGCAGTAAAGGAGGAATAATGCATCGGAAAAGAGATACTCGGAACCCCAAACAAAATCCTATCGGTTCCGTAGAAACGTATCTTGATTTAGAAGGACAATGCAGGGAATTCAGAGTAATTCATTTGGACGCAGATTGTGTGTTAATTCGTCAATGTGAGGGAGCGAGGGATGCAGTAAATGAGGAATAATGCATCGGATAAGCGATACACGGAACCCCAAAGAAAATCCTATCGTTTCCGTAGAAACGTATCTCGAATTAGAAGGACAATGCAGGGAATCCAGAGTATTTCATATGGACGCAAATTGTGTGTTAATTCGTCAATGTGAGGGAGCGAGGGATACAGTAAAGGAGGAATAATGCATCGGAAAAGAGATACTCGGAACCCCAAACAAAATCCTATCGTTTCCGTAGAAACGTATCTTGATTTAGAAGGACAATGCAGGGAATCCAGAGTAATTCATATGGACGCAAATTGTGTGTTAATTCGTCAATGTGAGGAAGCGAGGGATGAAGTAAAGGAGGAATAATGCATCGGAAAAGAGATACGCGGAACCCCAAAGAAAATACTATCGTTTCCGTAGAAACGTATCTCGATTTAGAAGGACAATGCAGGGAATCCAGAGTATTCCATATGGACGCAAATTGTGTGTTAATTCGTCAATGTGAGGGAGCGAGGGATGCAGTAAAGGAGGAATAATGCATCGGATAAGCGATACACGGAACCCCAAAGAAAATCCTATCGTTTCCGTAGAAACGTATCTCGATTTAGAAGGACAATGCAGGGAATCCAGAGTATTTCATATGGACGCAAAATGTGTGTTAATTCGTCAATGTGAGGGAGCGAGAAATGCAGTAAAGGAGGAATAATGCATTGGAAAATAGATACTCGGAGCCCAAACAAAATCCTATCGTTTCCGTAGAAACGTATCTCGATTTAGAAGGACAATGCAGGGAATCCAGAGTATATCATATGGACGCAAATTGTGTGTTAATTCGTCAATGTGAGGGAGCGAGAGATGCAGTAAAGGAGGAATAATGCATCGGAAAAGAGATACTCGACTCCCAAAAGAAAATCCTATCGCTTCCGTAGAAACGTATCTCGTTTTAGAAAGATAATGCAGGGAACCCAGAGTATTTCATATGGACGCAAATTGTGTGTTATTTTGGCAATGTGAGGGAGCGAGGGATGCAGTAAAGGAGGAATAATGCATCGGAAAAGAGATACTCGGAACCCCAAAGAAAATCCTATCGTTTCCATAGAAACGTATCTCGATTTAGAAGGACAATGCAAGGAATCCAGAGTATTTCATATGGATGCAAATTGTGTGTTAATTCGTCAATGTGAGGGAGCGAGGGATGCAGTAAAGGAGGAATAATGCATCGGAAAAGAGATACGCGGAACCCCAAAGAAAATCCTAATGTTTCCGTAGAAACGTATCTCGATTTAGAAGGACAATGCAGGGAATCCAGAGTATTTCATATGGACGCAAATTGTGTGTTAATTCGTCAATGTGAGGGAGCGAGGGATGCAGTAAAGGAGGAATAATGCATCGGAAAAGAGATACTCGGAACCCCAAAAAAATCCTATCGTTTCCGTAGAAACGTATCTTGATTTAGGACAATGCAGGGAATCCAGAGGAAATCATATGGACGCAAATTGTGAGTTAATTCGTCAATGTGAGGAAGCGAGGGATGAAGTAAAGGAGGAATAATGCATCGGAAAAGAGATACGCGGAACCCCAAAGAAAATCCTATCGTTTGCGTAGAAACGTATCTCGATTTAGAAGGACAATGCAGGGAATCCAGAGTATTCCATATGGACGCAAATTGTGTGTTAATTCGTCAATGTGAGGGAGCGAGGGATGCAGTAAAGGAGGAATAATGCATCGGATAAGCGATACACGGAACACCAAAGAAAATCCTATCATTTCCGTATAAACGTATCTCGATTTAGAAGGACAATGCAGGGAATCCAGAGTATTTCATATGGACGCAAATTGTGTGTTAATTCGTCAATGTGAGGGAGCGAGAAATGCAGTAAAGGAGGAATAATGCATTGGAAAAGAGATACTCGGAACATCAAAGAAAATCCTATCGTTTCCGTAGAAACGTATCTCGATTTAGAAGGACAATGCAAGGAATCCAGAGTATATCATATGGACGCAAATTGTGTGTTAATTCGTCAATGTGAGGGAGCGAGGGATGCAGTAAAAGAGGAATAATGCATCGGAAAAGAGATACTCGACTCCCAAAAGAAAATCCTATCGTTTCCATATAAACGTATCTCGTTTTAGAAAGATAATGCATGGAACCCAGAGTATTTCATATGGACGCAAATTGTGTGTTATTTCGGCAATGTGAGGGAGCGAGGGATGCAGTAAAGGAGGAATAATGCATCGGAAAAGAGATACGCGGAACCCCAAAGAAAATCCTATCGTTTCCGTAGAAACGTATCTCGATTTAGAAGGACAATGCAAGGAATCCAGACTATTTCATATGGACGCAAATTGTGTGTTAATTCGTCAATGTGAGGGAGCGAGGGATGCAGTAAAGGAGCAATAATGCATCGGAAAAGAGATACGCGGAACCCCAAAGAAAATCCTATCGTTTCCGTAGAAACGTATCTCGATTTAGAAGGACAATGCAGGGAATCCAGAGTATTTCATATGGTCGCAAATTGTGTGTTAATTCGTCAATGTGAGGGAGCGAGGGATGCAGTAAAGGAGGAATAATGCATCGGAAAAGAGATACTCGGAACCCCAAAGAAAATCCTATCGTTTCCGTAGAAACGTATCTTGATTTTGAAGGACAATGCAGGGAATCCAGAGTATTTCATATGGACGCAAATTGTGTGTTTATTCGTCAATGTGAGGGAGCGAGGGATGCAGTAAAGGAGGAATAAGGCATCGGAAAAGAGATACTCGGAACCCCAAAGAAAATCCTATCGTTTCCGTAGAAACGTATCTCGATTTAGAAGGACAATGCAGGGAATCCAGAGTATTTCATATGGACGCAAATTTTGTGTTAATTCGTCAATGTGAGAGAGCGAGGGATGCAGAAAAGGAGGAATAATGCATCGGAAAAGAGATACTCGGAACCCCAAAGAAAATCCTATCGTTTCCGTAGAAACGTATCTTGATTTAGAAGGACAATGCAGGGAATCCAGAGTAATTCATATGGACGCAAATTGTGTGTTAATTCGTCAATGTGAGGAAGCGAGGGATGCAGTAAAGGAGGAATAATGCATCGGAAAAGAGATACGCGGAACCCCAAAGAAAATCCTATCGTTTCCGTAGAAACGTATCTCGGTTTAGAAGGACAATGCAGGGAATCCAGAGTATTCCATATGGGCGCAAATTGTGTGTTAATTCGTCAATGTGAGGGAGCGAGGGATGCAGTAAAGGAGGAATAATGCATCGGATAAGCGATACACGGAACCCCAAAGAAAATCCTATCGTTTCCGTAGAAACGAATCTCGATTTAGAAGGACAATGCAGGGAATCCAGAGTATTTCATATGGACGCAAATTCTGTGTTAATTCGTCAATGTGAGGGAGCGAGAAATGCAGTAAAGGAGGAATAATGCATTGGAAAAGAGATATCGGAACCCCAAAGAAAATCCTATCGTTTCCGTAGAAACGTATCTCGATTTAGAAGGACAATGCAGGGAATCCAGAGTATATCATATGGACGCAAATTGTGTGTTAATTCGTCAATGTGAGGGAGCGAGGGATGCAGTAAAGGAGGAATAATGCATCGGAAAAGAGATAGTCGACTCCCAAAACAAAATCCTATCGTTTCCGTAGAAACGTATCTCGTTTTAGAAAGATAATGCAGGGAACCCAGAGTATTTCATATGGACGCAAATTGTGTGTTAATTCGTCACTGTGAGGAAGCGAGGGATGCAGTAAAGGAGGAATAATGCATCGGAAAAGAGATACTCGGAACCCCAAAGAAAATCCTATCGTTTCCGTAGAAACGTATCTCGATTTAGAAGGACAATGCAAGGAATCCAGAGTATTTCATATGGACGCAAATTGTATGTTAATTCGTCAATGTGAGTGAGCGAGGGATGCAGTAAAGGAGGAATAATGCATCGGAAAAGAGATACGCGGAACCCCAAAGAAAATCCTATTGTTTCCGTAGAAACGTATCTCGATTTAGAAGGACAATGCAGGGAATCCAGGGTATTTCATATGGACGCAAATTGTGTGTTAATTCGTCAATGTGAGGGAGCGAGGGATGCAGTAAATGAGGAATAATGCATCGGATAAGCGATACACGGAACCCCAAAGAAAATCCTATCGTTTCCGTAGAAACGTATCTCGATTTAGAAGGACAATGCAGGGAATCCAGAGTATTTCATATGGACGCAAATTCTGTGTTAATTCGTCAATGTGAGGGAGCGAGAAATGCAGTAAAGGAGGAATAATGCATTGGAAAAGAGATACTCGGAACCCCAAAGAAAATCCTATCGTTTCCGTAGAAACGTATCTTGATTTAGAAGGACAATGCAGAGAATCCAGAGTAATTCATATGCACGCAAATTGTGTGTTAATTCGTCAATGTGAGGAAGCGAGGGATGCAGTAAAGGAGGAATAATGCATCGGAAAAGAGATACGCGGAACCCCAAAGAAAATCCTATCGTTTCCGTAGAAACGTATCTCGATTTAGAAGGACAATGCAGGGAATCCAGAGTATTCCATATGGACGCAAATTGTGTGTTAATTCGTCAATGTGAGGGAGTGAGGGATTCAGTAAAGGAGGAATAATGCATCGGATATGCGATACACGGAACCCCAAAGAAAATCCTATCGTTTCCGTAGAAACGTATCTCGATTTAGAACGACAATGCAGGGAATCCAGAGTATTTCATATGGACGCAAATTGTGTGTTAATTCGTCAATGTCAGGGTGCGAGAAATGCAGTAAAGGAGGAATAATGCATTGGAAAAGAGATACTCGGAACCCCAAAGAAAATCCTATCGTTTCCGTAGAAACGTATCTCGATTTAGAAGGACAATGCAGGGAATCCAGAGTATATCATATGGACGCAAATTGTGTGTTATTTCGTCAATGTGAGGGAGCGAGGGATGCAGTAAAGGAGGAATAATGCATCGGAAAAGAGATACTCGACTCCCAAAAGAAAATCCTATCGTTTCCGTAGAAACGTATCTCGTTTTAGAAAGATAATGCAGGGAACCCAGAATATTTCATATGGACGCAAATTGTGTGTTATTTCGGCAATGTGAGGGAGCGAGGGATGCAGTAAAGGAGGAATAATGCATCGGAAAAGAGATATTCGGAACCCCAAAGAAAATCCCATCGTTTCCATAGAAACGTATCTCGATTTAGAAGGACAATGCAAGGAATCCAGAGTATTTCATATGGACGCAAATTGTGTGTTAATTCGTCAATGTGAGGGAGCGAGGGATGCAGTAAAGGAGGAATAATGCATCGGAAAAGACATACGCGGAACCCCAAAGAAAATCCTATCGTTTCCGTAGAAACGTATCTCGATTTAGAAGGACAATGCAGGGAATCCAGTGTATTTCATATGGACGCAAATTGTGTGTTAATTCGTCAATGTGAGCGAGCGAGGGATGCAGTAAAGGAGGAATAATGCATCGGAAAAGAGATACTCGGAACCCCAAAGAAAAACCTATCGTTTCCGTAGAAACGTATCTTGATTTAGAAGGACAATGCAGGGAATCCAGAGTATTTCATATGGACGCAAATTGTGTGTTTATTCGTCAATGTGAGGGAGCGAGGGATGCAGTAAAGGAGGAATAATGCATCGGAAAAGAGATACTCGGAACCCCAAAGAGAATCCTATCGTTTCTGTAGAAACGTATCTCGATTTAGAAGGACAATGCAGGGAATCCAGTGTATTTCATATGGACGCAAATTGTGTGTTAATTCGTCAATGTGAGGGAGCGAGGGATGCAGTAAAGGAGGAATATTGCATCGGAAAAGAGATACTCGACTCCCAAAAGAAAATCCTATCGTTTCCGTAGAAACGTATCTCGTTTTAGAAAGATAATGCAGGGAACCCAGAGTATTTCATATGGACGCAAAATGTGTGTTAATTCGTTAATGTGAGGGAACGAGGGATGCAGTAAAGGAGGAATAATGCATCGGAAAAGAAATACTTGGAACCCCAAAGAAAATCCTATCGTTTCCGTAGAAACGTATCTCGATTTAGAAGGACAATGCAGGGAATCCAGAGTATTTCATATGGACGCAAATTGTGTGTTAATTCGTCAATGTGAGTTACCGAGGGATGCAGTAAAGGAGGAATAATGCATCGGAAAAGAGATACTCGGAATCCCAAAGAAAATCCTGTCGTTTCCGTAGAAACGTATCTCGATTTAGAAAGACAATGCAGGGAATCCAGAGTATTTCATATGGACGCAAATTGTGTGTTAATTCGTCAATGTGAGGGAGCGAGGGATGCAGGAAAGGAGCAATAATGCATCGGAAAAGAGATACTCGGAACCCCAAAGAAAATCCTATCGTTTCCGTACAAACGTATCTCGATTTAGAAGGACAATGCAGGGAATCCAGAGTATTTCATATGGACGCAAATTGTGTGTTAATTCGTCAATGTGAGGAAGCGAGGGATGCAGTAAAGGAGGAATAATGCATCGGAAAAGAGATACGCGGAACCCCAAAGAAAATCCTATCGTTTCCGTAGAAACGTATCTCGATTTAGAAGGACAATGCAGGGAATCCAGAGTATTCCATATTGACGCTAATTGTGTGTTAATTCGTCAATGTGAGGGAGCGAGGGATGCAGTAAAGGAGGAATAATGCATCGAATAAGCGATACACGGAACCCCAAAGAAAATCCTATCGTTTCCGTAGAAACGTATCTCGATTTAGAAGGACAATGCAGGGAATCCAGAGTATTTCATATGGACGCAAATTGTGTGTTAATTCGTCAATGCGAGGGAGCGAGAAATGCAGTAAAGGAGGAATAATGCATTGGAAAAGAGATACTCGGAACCCCAAAGAAAATCCTATCGTTTCCGTAGAAACGTATCTCGATTTAGAAGGAAAATGCAGGGAATCCAGTGTATATCATATGGACGCAAATTGTGTGTTAATTCGTCAATGTGAGGGAGCGAGGGATGCAGTAAAGGAGGAATAATGCATCGGAAAAGATATACTCGACTCCCAAAAGAAAATCCTATCGTTTCCGTAGAAACGTATCTCGTATTAGAAAGATAATGCAGGGAACCCAGGGTATTTCATATGGACGCAAATTGTGTGTCATTTCGGCAATGAGAGGGAGCGAGGGATGCAGTAAAGGAGGAATAATGCATCGGAAAAGAGATACTCGGAACCCCAAAGAAAATCCTATCGTTCCCGGGAAACGTATCTCGATTTAGAAGGACAATGCAAGGAATCCAGAGTATTTCATATGGACGCAAATTGTGTGTTAATTCGTCAATGTGAGGGAGCGAGGTATGCAGTAGAGGAGGAATAATGCATCGGAAAAGAGATACGCATAACCCCAAAGAAAATCCTATCGTTGCGTAGAAACGTATCTCGATTTAGGAGGACAATGCAGGGAATCCAGAGTATTTCATATGGACGCAAATTGTGTGTTAATTCGTCAATGTGAGTTAGCGAGGGATGCAGTAAAGGAGGAATAATGCATCGGAAAAGAGATACTCGGAACCCCAAAGAAAATCCTGTCGTTTCCGTTTAAACGTATCTCGATTTAGAAGGACAATACAGGGAATCCAGAGTATTTCATATGGACGCAAATTGTGTGTTAATTCGTCAATTTGAGGGAGCGAGGGATGCAGTAAAGGAGGAATAATGCATCGGAAAAGAGATACGCGGAACCCCAAAGAAAATCCTATCGTTTCCGTAGAAACGTATCTCGATTTAGAAGGACAATGCAGGGAATCCAGAGTATTTCATATGGACGCAAATTGTGTGTTAATTCGTCAATGTGAGAGAGCGAGGGATGAAGTAAGGGAGGAATAATGCAACGGAAAAGAGATACTCGGAAGCCCAAACAAAATCCTGTCGTTTCCGTAGAAACGTATCTTGATTTAGAAGGACAATGCAGGGAATCCAGAGTAATTCATATGGACGCAAATTGTGTGTTAATTCGTCAATGTGAGGAAGCGAGGGATGCAGTAAAGGAGGAATAATGCATCGGAAAAGAGATACGCGGAACCCCAAAGAAAAACCTATCGTTTCCGTAGAAACGTATCTCGATTTAGAAGGACAATGCAGGGAATCCAGAGTATTCCATATGGACGCAAATTGTGTGTTAATTCGTCAATGTGAGGGAGCGAGGGATGCAGTAAAGGAGGAATAATGCATCGGATAAGCGATACACGAAACCGCAAAGAAAATCCTATCGTTTCCGTAGAAACGTATCTTGATTTAGAAGGACAATGCAGGGAATCCAGAGTATTCCATATGGACGCAAATTGTGTGTTAATTCGTCAATGTGAGGGAGCGAGGGATGCAGTAAAGGAGGAATAATGCATCGGATAAGCGATACACGGAACCCCAAAGAAAATCCTATCGTTTCCGTAGAAACGTATCTCGATTTAGAAGGACAATGCAAGGAATCCAGAGTATTTCATATGGACGCAAATTGTGTGTTAATTCGACAATGTGAGGGAGCGAGAAATGCAGTAAAGGAGGAATAATGCATTGGAAAAGAGATACTCGGAACTCCAAAGAAAATCCTATCGTTTCCGTAGAAACGTATCTCGATTTAGAAGGGCAATGCAGGGAATCCAGAGTATATCATATGGACGCAAATTGTGTGTTAATTCGTCAATGTGAGGGAGCGAGGGATACAGTAAAGGAGGAATAATGCATCGGAAAAGAGATACTCGGAACCCCAAACAAAATCCTATCGTTTCCGTAGAAACGTATCTTGATTTAGAAGGACAATGCAGGGAATCCAGAGTAATTCATATGGACGCAAATTGTGTGTTAATTCGTCAATGTGAGGAAGCGAGGGATGCAGTAAAGGAGGAATAATGCATCGGAAAAGAGATACGCGGAACCCAAAACAAAATCCTATCGTTTCCGTAGAAACGTATCTCAATTTAGAAGGACAATGCAGGGAATCCAGAGTATTCCATATGGACGCAAATTGTGTGTTAATTCGTCAATGTGAGGGAGCGGGGGATGCAGTAAAGGAGGAATAATGCATCGAATAAGCGATACACGGGACCCCAAAGAAAATCCTATCGTTTCCGTAGAAACGTATCTCGATTTAGAAGGTCAATGCAGGGAATCCAGAGTATTTCATATGGACGCAAATTGTGTGTTAATTCGTCAATGTGAGGGAGCGAGAAAGTCAGTAAAGGAGGAATAATGCATTGGAAAAGAGATACTCGGTACCCCAAAGAAAATCCTATCGTTTCCGTAGAAACGTATCTCGATTTAGAAGGACAATGCAGGGAATCCAGAGTATTTCATATGGACACAAATTGTGTGTTAATTCGTCAATGTGAGAGAGCGAGGGATGCAGTAAGGGAGGAATAATGCATCGGAAAAGAGATACTCGGAACCCCAAACAAAATCCTATCGTTTCCGTAGAAACGTATCTTGATTTAGAAGGACAATGCAGGGAATCCAGAGTAATTCATATGGACGCAAATTGTGTGTTAATTCGTCAATGTGAGTAAGCGATGGATGCAGTAAAGGAGGAATAATGCATCGGAAAGGAGATACGCGGAACCCCAAAGAAAATCCTATCGTTTCCGTAGAAACGTATCTCGATTTAGAAGGACAATGCAAGAAATCCAGAGTATTCCATATGGACGCAAATTGTGTGTCAATTCGTCAATGTGAGGGAGCGAGGGATGCAGTAAAGGAGGAATAATGCATCGGATAAGCGATACACGGAACCCCAAAGAAAATCCTATCGTTTCCGTAGAAACGTATCTTGATTTAGAAGGACAAGGCAGGGAATCCAGAGTATTCCATATGGACGCAAATTGTGTGTTAATTCGTCAATGTGAGGGAGCGAGGGATGCAGTAAAGGAGGAATAATGCATCGGATAAGCGATACACGGAACCCCAAAGAAAATCCAATCGTTTCCGTAGAATCGTATCTCGATTTAGAAGGACAATGCAGGGAATCCAGAGTATTTCATATGGACGCAAATTGTGTGTTAATTCGTCAATGCGAGGGAGCGAGAAATGCAGTAAAGGAGGAATAATGCATTGGAAAAGAGATACTCGGAACCCCAAAGAAAATCCTATCGTTTCCGTAGAAACGTATCTCGATTTAGAAGGACAATGCAGGGAATCCAGAGTATATCATATGGACGCAAATTGTGTGTTAATTCGTCAATGTGAGGGAGCGAGGGATGCAGTAAAGGAGGAATAATGCATCGGAAAAGAGATACTCGACTCCCAACAGAAAATCCAATCGTTTCCGTAGAAACGTATCTCGTATTAGAAAGATAATGCAGGGAACCCAGAGTATTTCATATGGACGCAAATTGTGTGTCATTTCGGCAATGAGAGGGAGCGAGGGATGCAGTAAAGGAGGAATAATGCATCGGAAAAGAGATACTCGGAACCCCAAAGAAAATCCTATCGTTCCCGGGAAACGTATCTCGATTTAGAAGGACAATGCAAGGAATCCAGAGTATTTCATATGGACGCAAATTGTGTGTTAATTCGTCAATGTGAGGGAGCGAGGTATGCAGTAATGGCGGAATAATGCATCGGAAAAGAGATACGCATAACCCCAAAGAAAATCCTATCGTTGCGTAGAAACGTATCTCGATTTAGGAGGACAATGCAGGGAATCCAGAGTATTTCATATGGACGCAAATTGTGTGTTAATTCGTCAATGTGAGTTAGCGAGGGATGCAGTAAAGGAGGAATAATGCATCGGAAAAGAGATACTCGGAACCCCAAAGAAAATCCTGTCGTTTCCGTTTAAACGTATCTCGATTTAGAAGGACAATACAGGGAATCCAGAGTATTTCATATGGACGCAAATTGTGTGTTAATTCGTCAATTTGAGGGAGCGAGGGATGCAGTAAAGGAGGAATAATGCATCGGAAAAGAGATACGCGGAACCCCAAAGAAAATCCTATCGTTTCCGTAGAAACGTATCTCGATTTAGAAGGACAATGCAGGGAATCCAGAGTATTTCATATGGACGCAAATTGTGTGTTAATTCGTCAATGTGAGAGAGCGAGGGATGAAGTAAGGGAGGAATAATGCAACGGAGAAGAGATACTCGGAACCCCAAACAAAATCCTGTCGTTTCCGTAGAAACGTATCTTGATTTAGAAGGACAATGCAGGGAATCCAGAGTAATTCATATGGACGCAAATTGTGTGTTAATTCGTCAATGTGAGGAAGCGAGGGATGCAGTAAAGGAGGAATAATGCATCGGAAAAGAGATACGTGGAACCCCAAAGAAAAACCTATCGTTTCCGTAGAAACGTATCTCGATTTAGAAGGACAATGCAGGGAATCCAGAGTATTCCATATGGACGCAAATTGTGTGTTAATTCGTCAATGTGAGGGAGCGAGGGATGCAGTAAAGGAGGAATAATGCATCGGATAAGCGATACACGAAACCCCAAAGAAAATCCTATCGTTTCCGTAGAAACGTATCTTGATTTAGAAGGACAATGCAGGGAATCCAGAGTATTCCATATGGACGCAAATTGTGTGTTAATTCGTCAATGTGAGGGAGCGAGGGATGCAGTAAAGGAGGAATAATGCATCGGATAAGCGATACACGGAACCCCAAAGAAAATCCTATCGTTTCCGTAGAAACGTATCTCGATTTAGAAGGACAATGCAGGGAATCCAGAGTATTTCATATGGACGCAAATTGTGTGTTAATTCGACAATGTGAGGGAGCGAGAAATGCAGTAAAGGAGGAATAATGCATTGGAAAAGAGATACTCGGAACTCCAAAGAAAATCCTATCGTTTCCGTAGAAACGTATCTCGATTTAGAAGGGCAATGCAGGGAATCCAGAGTATATCATATGGACGCAAATTGTGTGTTAATTCGTCAATGTGAGGGAGCGAGGGATACAGTAAAGGAGGAATAATGCATCGGAAAAGAGATACTCGGAACCCCAAACAAAATCCTATCGTTTCCGTAGAAACGTATCTTGATTTAGAAGGACAATGCAGGGAATCCAGAGTAATTCATATGGACGCAAATTGTGTGTTAATTCGTCAATGTGAGGAAGCGAGGGATGCAGTAAAGGAGGAATAATGCATCGGAAAAGAGATACGCGGAACCCAAAACAAAATCCTATCGTTTCCGTAGAAACGTATCTCGATTAGGAAGGACAATGCAGGGAATCCAGAGTATTCCATATGGACGCAAATTGTGTGTTAATTCGTCAATGTGAGGGAGCGGGGGATGCAGTAAAGGAGGAATAATGCATCGAATAAGCGATACACGGGACCCCAAAGAAAATCCTATCGTTTCCGTAGAAACGTATCTCGATTTAGAAGGTCAATGCAGGGAATCCAGAGTATTTCATATGGACGCAAATTGTGTGTTAATTCGTCAATGTGAGGGAGCGAGAAAGTCAGTAAAGGAGGAATAATGCATTGGAAAAGAGATACTCGGTACCCCAAAGAAAATCCTATCGTTTCCGTAGAAACGTATCTCGATTTAGAAGGACAATGCAGGGAATCCAGAGTATTTCATATGGACACAAATTGTGTGTTAATTCGTCAATGTGAGAGAGCGAGGGATGCAGTAAAGGAGGAATAATGCATCGGATAAGCGATACACGGAACCCCAAAGAAAATCCTATCGTTTCCGTAGAAACGTATCTTGATTTAGAAGGACAATGCAGGGAATCCAGAGTATTCCATATGGACGCAAATTGTGTGTTAATTCGTCAATGTGAGGGAGCGAGGGATGCAGTAATGGAGGAATAATGCATCGGATAAGCGATACACGGAACCCCAAAGAAAATCCAATCGTTTCCGTAGAATCGTATCTCGATTTAGAAGGACAATGTAGGGAATCCAGAGTATTTCATATGGACGCAAATTGTGTGTTAATTCGACAATGTGAGGGAGCGAGAAATGCAGTAAAGGAGGAATATTGCATTGGAAAAGAGATACTCGGAACCCCAAAGAAAATCCTATCGTTTCCGTAGAAACGTATCTCGATTTAGGAGGACAATGCAGGGAATCCAAAGTATATCATATGGACGCAAATTGTGTGTTAATTCGTCAATGTGAGGGAGCGAGGGATACAGTAAAGGAGGAATAATGCATCGGAAAAGAGATACTCGGTACCCCAAAGAAAATCCTATCGTTTCCGTAGAAACGTATCTCGATTTAGAAGGACAATGCAGGGAATCCAGAGTATTTCATATGGACACAAATTGTGTGTTAATTCGTCAATGTGAGAGAGCGAGGGATGCAGTAAGGGAGGAATAATGCATCGGAAAAGAGATACTCGGAACCCCAAACAAAATCCTATCGTTTCCGTAGAAACGTATCTTGATTTAGAAGGACAATGCAGGGAATCCAGAGTAATTCATATGGACGCAAATTGTGTGTTAATTCGTCAATGTGAGTAAGCGATGGATGCAGTAAAGGAGGAATAATGCATCGGAAAGGAGATACGCGGAACCCCAAAGAAAATCCTATCGTTTCCGTAGAAACGTATCTCGATTTAGAAGGACAATGCAAGAAATCCAGAGTATTCCATATGGACGCAAATTGTGTGTCAATTCGTCAATGTGAGGGAGCGAGGGATGCAGTAAAGGAGGAATAATGCATCGGATAAGCGATACACGGAACCCCAAAGAAAATCCTATCGTTTCCGTAGAAACGTATCTTGATTTAGAAGGACAAGGCAGGGAATCCAGAGTATTCCATATGGACGCAAATTGTGTGTTAATTCGTCAATGTGAGGGAGCGAGGGATGCAGTAAAGGAGGAATAATGCATCGGATAAGCGATACACGGAACCCCAAAGAAAATCCAATCGTTTCCGTAGAATCGTATCTCGATTTAGAAGGACAATGCAGGGAATCCAGAGTATTTCATATGGACGCAAATTGTGTGTTAATTCGTCAATGCGAGGGAGCGAGAAATGCAGTAAAGGAGGAATAATGCATTGGAAAAGAGATACTCGGAACCCCAAAGAAAATCCTATCGTTTCCGTAGAAACGTATCTCGATTTAGAGGGACAATGCAGGGAATCCAGAGTATATCATATGGACGCAAATTGTGTGTTAATTCGTCAATGTGAGGGAGCGAGGGATGCAGTAAAGGAGGAATAATGCATCAGAAAAGAGATACTCGACTCCCAACAGAAAATCCAATCGTTTCCGTAGAAACGTATCTCGTATTAGAAAGATAATGCAGGGAACCCAGAGTATTTCATATGGACGCAAATTGTGTGTCATTTCGGCAATGAGAGGGAGCGAGGGATGCAGTAAAGGAGGAATAATGCATCGGAAAAGAGATACTCGGAACCCCAAAGAAAATCCTATCGTTCCCGGGAAACGTATCTCGATTTAGAAGGACAATGCAAGGAATCCAGAGTATTTCATATGGACGCAAATTGTGTGTTAATTCGTCAATGTGAGGGAGCGAGGTATGCAGTAAAGGAGGAATAATGCATCGGAAAAGAGATACGCATAACCCCAAAGAAAATCCTATCGTTGCGTAGAAACGTATCTCGATTTAGGAGGACAATGCAGGGAATCCAGAGTATTTCATATGGACGCAAATTGTGTGTTAATTCGTCAATGTGAGTTAGCGAGGGATGCAGTAAAGGAGGAATAATGCATCGGAAAAGAGATACTCGGAACCCCAAAGAAAATCCTGTCGTTTCCGTTTAAACGTATCTCGATTTAGAAGGACAATACAGGGAATCCAGAGTATTTCATATGGACGCAAATTGTGTGTTAATTCGTCAATTTGAGGGAGCGAGGGATGCAGTAAAGGAGGAATAATGCATCGGAAAAGAGATACGCGGAACCCCAAAGAAAATCCTATCGTTTCCGTAGAAACGTATCTCGATTTAGAAGGACAATGCAGGGAATCCAGAGTATTTCATATGGACGCAAATTGTGTGTTAATTCGTCAATGTGAGAGAGCGAGGGATGAAGTAAGGGAGGAATAATGCAACGGAGAAGAGATACTCGGAACCCCAAACAAAATCCTGTCGTTTCCGTAGAAACGTATCTTGATTTAGAAGGACAATGCAGGGAATCCAGAGTAATTCATATGGACGCAAATTGTGTGTTAATTCGTCAATGTGAGGAAGCGAGGGATGCAGTAAAGGAGGAATAATGCATCGGAAAAGAGATACGCGGAACCCCAAAGAAAAACCTATCGTTTCCGTAGAAACGTATCTCGATTTAGAAGGACAATGCAGGGAATCCAGAGTATTCCATATGGACGCAAATTGTGTGTTAATTCGTCAATGTGAGGGAGCGAGGGATGCAGTAAAGGAGGAATAATGCATCGGATAAGCGATACACGAAACCCCAAAGAAAATCCTATCGTTTCCGTAGAAACGTATCTTGATTTAGAAGGACAATGCAGGGAATCCAGAGTATTCCATATGGACGCAAATTGTGTGTTAATTCGTCAATGTGAGGGAGCGAGGGATGCAGTAAAGGAGGAATAATGCATCGGATAAGCGATACACGGAACCCCAAAGAAAATCCTATCGTTTCCATAGAAACGTATCTCGATTTAGAAGGACAATGCAGGGAATCCAGAGTATTTCATATGGACGCAAATTGTGTGTTAATTCGACAATGTGAGGGAGCGAGAAATGCAGTAAAGGAGGAATAATGCATTGGAAAAGAGATACTCGGAACTCCAAAGAAAATCCTATCGTTTCCGTAGAAACGTATCTCGATTTAGAAGGGCAATGCAGGGAATCCAGAGTATATCATATGGACGCAAATTGTGTGTTAATTCGTCAATGTGAGGGAGCGAGGGATACAGTAAAGGAGGAATAATGCATCGGAAAAGAGATACTCGGAACCCCAAACAAAATCCTATCGTTTCCGTAGAAACGTATCTTGATTTAGAAGGACAATGCAGGGAATCCAGAGTAATTCATATGGACGCAAATTGTGTGTTAATTCGTCAATGTGAGGAAGCGAGGGATGCAGTAAAGGAGGAATAATGCATCGGAAAAGAGATACGCGGAACCCAAAACAAAATCCTATCGTTTCCGTAGAAACGTATCTCGATTTAGAAGGACAATGCAGGGAATCCAGAGTATTCCATATGGACGCAAATTGTGTGTTAATTCGTCAATGTGAGGGAGCGGGGGATGCAGTAAAGGAGGAATAATGCATCGAATAAGCGATACACGGGACCCCAAAGAAAATCCTATCGTTTCCGTAGAAACGTATCTCGATTTAGAAGGTCAATGCAGGGAATCCAGAGTATTTCATATGGACGCAAATTGTGTGTTAATTCGTCAATGTGAGGGAGCGAGAAAGTCAGTAAAGGAGGAATAATGCATTGGAAAAGAGATACTCGGTACCCCAAAGAAAATCCTATCGTTTCCGTAGAAACGTATCTCGATTTAGAAGGACAATGCAGGGAATCCAGAGTATTTCATATGGACACAAATTGTGTGTTAATTCGTCAATGTGAGAGAGCGAGGGATGCAGTAAAGGAGGAATAATGCATCGGATAAGCGATACACGGAACCCCAAAGAAAATCCTATCGTTTCCGTAGAAACGTATCTTGATTTAGAAGGACAATGCAGGGAATCCAGAGTATTCCATATGGACGCAAATTGTGTGTTAATTCGTCAATGTGAGGGAGCGAGGGATGCAGTAAAGGAGGAATAATGCATCGGATAAGCGATACACGGAACCCCAAAGAAAATCCAATCGTTTCCGTAGAATCGTATCTCGATTTAGAAGGACAATGTAGGGAATCCAGAGTATTTCATATGGACGCAAATTGTGTGTTAATTCGACAATGTGAGGGAGCGAGAAATGCAGTAAAGGAGGAATAATGCATTGGAAAAGAGATACTCGGAACCCCAAAGAAAATCCTATCGTTTCCGTAGAAACGTATCTCGATTTAGGAGGACAATGCAGGGAATCCAAAGTATATCATATGGACGCAAATTGTGTGTTAATTCGTCAATGTGAGGGAGCGAGGGATACAGTAAAGGAGGAATAATGCATCGGAAAAGAGATACTCGGAACCCCAAACAAAATCCTATCGTTTCCGTAGAAACGTATCTTGATTTAGAAGGACAATGCAGGGAATCCAGAGTAATTCATATGGACGCAAATTGTGTGTTAATTCGTCAATGTGAGGAAGCGAGGGATGCAGTAAAGGAGGAATAATGCATCGGAAAAGAGATACGCGGAACCCCAAAGGAAATCCTATCGTTTCCGTAGAAACGTATCTCGATTTAGAAGGACAATGCAGGGAATCCAGAGTATTCCATATGGACGCAAATTGTGTGTTAATTCGTCAATGTGAGGGAGCGAGGGATGCAGTAAAGGAGGAATAATGCATCGAATAAGCGATACACGGAACCCCAAAGAAAATCCTATCGTTTCCGTAGAAACGTATCTCTATTTAGAAGGACAATGCAGGGAATCCAGAGTATTTCATATGGACGCAAATTGTGTGTTAATTCGTCAATGTGAGGGAGCGAGAAATGCAGTAAAGGAGGAATAATGCATTGGAAAAGAGATACTCGGAACCCCAAAGAAAATCCTATCGTTTCCGTAGAAACGTATCTCGATTTAGAAGGACAATGCAGGGAATCCAGAGTATATCATATGGACGCAAATTGTGTGTTAATTCGTCAATGTGAGGGAGCGAGGGATGCAGTAAAGGAGGAATAATGCATCGGAAAAGAGATACTCGACTCCCAAAAGAAAATCGTATCGTTTCCGTAGAAACGTATCTCGTTTTAGAAAGATAATGCAGGGAACCCAGAGTATTTCATATGGACGCAAATTGTGTGTTATTTCGGCAATGAGAGGGAGCGAGGGATGCAGTAAAGGAGGAATAATGCATCGGAAAAGAGATACTCGGAACCCCAAAGAAAATCCTATCGTTTCCGTAGAAACGAATCCCGATTTAGAAGGACAATGCAGGGAATCCAGAGTATTTCATATGGACGCAAAATGTGTGTTAATTCGTCAATGTGAGGGAACGAGGGATGCAGTAAAGGAGGAATAATGCATCGGATAAGAAATACTTGGAACCCCAAAGAAAATCCTGTCATTTCCGTAGAAACGTATCTCGATTTAGAAGGACAATGCAAGGAATCCAGAGAATTCCATATGGACGCAAATTGTGTGTTAGTTCGTCAATGTGAGGGAGCGAGGTATGCAGTAATCGAGGAATAATGCATTGGAAAAGAGATACGCGGAACCCCAAAGAAAATCCTATCGTTTCCGTAGAAACGTATCTCGATTTAGAAGGACAATGCAGGGAATCCAGAGTATTTCATATGGACGCAAATTGTGTGTTAATTCGTCAATGTGAGTTAGCGAGGGATGCAGTAAAGGAGGAATAATGCATCGGAAAAGAGATACACGGAACCCCAAAGAAAATCCTGTCGTTTCCGTAGAAACGTATCTCGATTTAGAAGGACAATGTAGGGAATCCCGAGTATGTCATATGGACGCAAATTGTGTGTTAATTCGTCAATGTGAGGGAGCGAGGGATGCAGTAAAGGAGGAATAATGCATCGGAAAAGAGATACTCGGAACCCCAAGGAAAATCCTATCGTTTCCGTAGAAACGTATCTCGATTTAGAAGGACAATGCAGGGAATCCAGAGTATTTCATATGGACGCAAATTGTGTGTTAATTCGTCAATGTGAGGGAGCGAGGGATGCAGCAACGGAGGAATAATGCATCGGAAAAGAGATACTCGACTCCCAAAAGATAATCCTATCGTTTCCGTAGAAACGTATCTCGTTTTAGAAAGATAATGCAGGGAACCCAGAGTATTTGATATGGACGCAAATTGTGTGTTAATTCGGCAATGTGAGGGAGCGAGGGATGCAGTAAAGGAGGAATAATGCATCGGAAAAGAGATATTCGGAACCCCAAAGAAAATCCTATCGTTTCCGTAGAAACGAATCCCGATTTAGAAGGACAATGCAGGGAATCCAGAGTATTTCATATGGACGCAAAATGTGTGTTAATTCGTCAATGTGAGGGAACGAGGGATGCAGTAAAGGAGGAATAATGCATCGGAAAAGAAATACTTGGAACCCCAAAGAAAATCCTATGGTTTCCGTAGAAACGTATCTCGATTTAGAAGGACAATGCAGGGAATCCAGAGTATTTCATATGGACGCAAATTGTGTGTTAATTCGGCAATGTGAGGGAGCGAGGGATGCAGTAAAGGAGGAATAATGCATCGGAAAAGAGATATTCGGAACCCCAAAGAAAATCCTATCGTTTCCGTAGAAACGAATCCCGATTTAGAAAGATAATGCAGGGAACCCAGAGTATTTGATATGGACGCAAATTGTGTGTTAATTCGGCAATGTGAGGGAGCGAGGGATGCAGTAAAGGAGGAATAATGCATCGGAAAAGAGATATTCGGAACCCCAAAGAAAATCCTATCGTTTCCGTAGAAACGAATCCCGATTTAGAAGGACAATGCAGGGAATCCAGAGTATTTCATATGGACGCAAAATGTGTGTTAATTCGTCAATGTGAGGGAACGAGGGATGCAGTAAAGGAGGAATAATGCATCGGAAAAGAAATACTTGGAACCCCAAAGAAAATCCTGTCGTTTTCGTAGAAACGTATCTCGATTTAGAAGGACAATGCAGGGAATCCAGAGTATTTCATATGGACGCAAATTGTGTGTTAATTCGTCAATGTGAGTTAGCGAGGGATGCAGTAAAGGAGGAATAATGCATCGGAAAAGAGATACACGGAACCCCAAAGAAAATCCTGTCGTTTCCGTAGAAACGTATCTCGATTTAGAAGGACAATGTAGGGAATCCAGAGTATTTCATATGGACGCAAATTGTGTGTTAATTCGTCAATGTGAGGGAGCGAGGGATGCAGGAAAGGAGGAATAATGCATCGGAAAAGAGATACTCGGAACCCCAAAGAAAATCCTATCGTTTCCGTAGAAACGTATCTCGATTTAGAAGGACAATGCAGGGAATCCAGAGTTTTTCATATGGACGCAAATTGTGTGTTAATTCGTCAATGTGAGGAAGCGAGGGATGCAGTAAAGGAGGAATAATGCATCGGAAAAGAGATACGCGGAACCCCAAAGAAAATCCTATCGTTTCCGTAGAAACGTATCTCGATTTAGAAGGACAATGCAGGGAATCCAGAGTATTTCATATGCACGCAAATTGTGTGTCAATTAGTCAGTGTGAGAGAGCGAGGGATGCAGTAAGGGAGGAATAATGCATCGGAAAAGAGATACTCGGAACCCCAAACAAAATCCTATCGTTTCCGTAGAAACGTATCTTGATTTAGAGGGACAATGCAGGGAATCCAGAGTAATTCATATGGACGCAAATTGTGTGTTAATTCGTCAATGTGAGTTAGCGAGGGATGCAGTAAAGGAGGAATAATGCATTGGAAAAGAGATACTCGGAACCCCAAAGAAAATCCTGTCGTTTCCGTAGAAACGTATCTCGATTTAGAAGGAAAATGCAGGGAATCCAGAGTATATCATATGGACGCAAATTGTGTGTTAATTCGTCAATGTGAGGGAGCGAGGGATACAGTAAAGGAGGAATAATGCATCGGAAAAGAGATACTCGGAACCCCAAACAAAATCCTATCGTTTCCGTAGAAACGTATCTTAATTTTGAAGGACAATGCAGGGAATCCAGAGTAATTCATATGGACGCAAATTGTGTGTTAATTCGTCAATGTGAGGAAGCGAGGGATGCAGTAAAGGAGGAATAATGCATCGGAAAAGAGATACGCGGAACCCCAAAGAAAATCCTATCGTTTCCGAGAAACGTATCTCGATTTAGAAGGACAATGCAGGGAATCCAGAGTATTCCATATGGACGCAAATTGTGTGTTAATTCGTCAATGTGAGGGAGCGAGGGATGCAGTAAAGGAGGAATAATGCATCGAATAAGCGATACACGGAACCCCAAAGAAAATCCTATCGTTTCCGTAGAAACGTATCTCGATTTAGAAGGACAATGCAGGGAATCCAGAGTATTTCATATGGACGCTAATTGTGTGTTAATTCGTCAATGTGAGGGAGCGAGAAATGCAGTAAAGGAGGAATAATGCATTGGAAAAGTGATACTCGGAACCCCAAAGAAAATCCTATCGTTTCCGTAGAAACGTATCTCGAGTTAGAAGGACAATGCAGGGAATCCAGAGTATATCATATGGACGCAAATTGTGTGTTATTTCGTCAATGTGAGGGAGCGAGGGATGCAGTAAAGGAGGAATAATGCATCGGAAAAGAGATACTCGGAACCCCAAAGAAAATCCTATCGTTTCCGTAGAAGCGTATCTTGATTTAGAAGGACAATGCAGGGAATCCAGAGTATATCATATGGACGCAAATTGTGTGTTAATTCGTCAATGTGAGGGAGCTAGGGATACAGTAAAGGAGGAATAATGCATCGGAAAAGAGATACTCGGAACCCCAAACAAAATCCTATCGTTTCCGTAGAAACGTATCTCGATTTAGAAGGACAATGCAGGGAGTCCAGAGTATTTCATATGGACGCAAATTGTGTGTTAATTCGTCAATGTGAGGGAGCGAGGGATGCAGTAAAGGAGGAATAATGCATCGGAAAAGAGATACTCGACTCCCAAAAGATAATCCTATCGTTTCCTTAGAAACGTATCTCGTTTTAGAAAGATAATGCAGGGAACCCAGTGTATTTCATATGGACGCAAATTGTGTGTTAATTCGGCAATGTGAGGGAGCGAGGGATGCAGTAAAGGAGGAATAATGCATCGGAAAAGAGATACTCGGAACCCCAAAGAAAATCCTATCGTTTCCGTAGAAACGAATCCCGATTTAGAAGGACAATGCAGGGAATCCAGAGTATTTCATATGGACGCAAAATATGTGTTAATTCGTCAATGTGAGGGAACGAGGGATGCAGTAAAGGAGGAATAATGCATCGGAAAAGAAATACTTGGATCCCCAAAGAAAATCCTATCGTTTCCGTAGAAACATATCTCGATTTAGAAGGACAATGCAGGGAATCCAGAGTATTTCATATGGACGCAAATTGTGTGTTAATTCGTCAATGTGAGTTAGCGAGGGATGCAGTAAAGGAGGAATAATGCATCGGAAAAGAGATACTCGGAACTCCAAAGAAAATCCTGTCGTTTCCTTAGAAACGTATCTCGATTTAGAAGGACAATGCAGGGAATCCAGAGTATTTCATATGGACGCAAATTGTGTGTTAATTCGTCATTGTGAGGGAGCGAGGGATGCAGTAAAGGAGGAATAATGCATCGGAAAAGAGATACTCGGAACCCCAAAGAAAATCCTATCGTTTCCGTAGAAACGTATCTTGATTTAGAAGGAAAATGCAGGGAATCCAGAGTATTTCATATGGACGCAAATTGTGTGTTAATTCGTCAATGTGAGGGAGCGAGGGATGCAGGAAAGGAGGAATAATGCATCGGAAAAGAGATACTCGGAACCCCAAAGAAAATCCTATCGTTTCCGTAGAAACGTATCTCGATTTAGAAGGACAATGCAGGGAATCCAGAGTTTTTCATATGGACGCAAATTGTGTGTTAATTCGTCAATGTGAGGGAGCGAGGGATATAGTAAAGGAGGAATGATGCATCGGAAAAGAGATACTCGGAACCCCAAACAAAATCCTATCGTTTCCGTAGAAACGTATCTTGATTTAGAAGGACAATGCAGGGAATCCAGAGTAATTCATATGGACGCAAATTGTGTGTTAATTCGTCAATGTGAGGAAGCGAGGGATGCAGTAAAGGAGGAATAATGCATCGGAAAAGAGATACTCGGAACCCCAACGAAAATCCTATCGTTTCCGTAGAAACGTATCTCGATTTAGAAGGACAATGCAGGGAATCCAGAGTATTCCATATGGACGCAAATTGTGTGTTAATTCGTCAATGTGAGGGAGCGAAGGATGCAGTAAAGGAGGAATAATGCATTGAATAAGCGATACACGGAACCCCAAAGAAAATCCTATCGTTTCCGTAGAAACGTATCTCGATTTAGAAGGACAATGCAGGGAATCCAGAGTATGTCATATGGACGCAAATTGTGTGTTAATTCGTCAATGTGAGGGAGCGAGAAATGCAGTAAAGGAGGAATAATGCATTGGAAAAGAGATACTCGGAACACCAAAGAAAATCCTTTCGTTTCCGTAGAAACGTATCTCGATTTAGAAGGACAATGCAGGGCATCCAGAGTATATCATATGGACGCAAATTGTGTGTTAATTCGTCAATGTGAGGGAGCGAGGGATGCAGTAAAGGAGGAATAATGTATCGGAAAAGAGATACTCGACTCCCAAAAGAAAATCCTATCGTTTCCGTAGAAACGTATCTCGTTTTAGAAAGATAATGCAGGGAACACAGAGTATTTCATATGGACGCAAATTGTGTGTTATTTCGGCAATGAGAGGGAGCGAGGGATGCAGTAAAGGAGGAATAATGCATCGGAAAAGAGATACTCGGAACCCCAAAGAAAATCCTATCGTTTCCGTGGAAACGTATCTCGATTTAGAAGGACAATGCAAGGAAACCAGAGTATTTCATATGGACGCAAATTGTGTGTTAATTCGTCAATGTGAGGGAGCGAGGTATGCAGTAAAGGAGGAATAATGCATCGGAAAAGAGATACGCGGAACCCCAAAGAAAATCCTATCGTTTCCGTAGAAACGTATCTCGATTTAGAAGGACAATGCAGGGAATCCAGAGTATTTCATATGGACTCAAATTGTGTGTTAATTCGTCAATGTGAGGGAGCGAGGGATGCAGTAAAGGAGGAATAATGCATCGGAAAAGAGATACTCGGAACCCCAAAGAAAATCCTATCGTTTCCGTAGTAACGTATCTCGATTTAGAAGGACAATGCAGGGAATCCAGAGTATTTCATATGGACGCAAATTGTGTGTTAATTCGTCAATGTGAGGGAGCGAGGGATGTAGTAAAGGAGGAATAATGCATCGGAAAAGAGATACTCGACTCCCAAAAGATAATCCTATCGTTTCCGTAGAAACGTATCTCGTTTTAGAAAGATAATGCATGGAACCCAGGGTATTTCATATGGACGCAAATTGTGTGTTAATTCGGCAATGTGAGGGAGCGAGGGATGCAGTGAAGGAGGAATAATGCATCGGAAAAGAGATACTCGGAACCCCAAAGAAAATCCTATCGTTTCCGTAGAAACGAATCCCGATTTAGAAGGACAATGCAGGGAATCCAGAGTATTTCATATGGACGCAAAATGTGTGTTAATTCGTCAATGTGAGGGAACGAGGGATGCAGTAAAGGAGGAATAATGCATCGGAAAAGAAATACTTGGAACCCCAAAGAAAATCCTATCGTTTCCATAGAAACGTATCTCGATTTAGAAGGACAATGCAGGGAATCCAGAGTATTTCATATGGACGCAAATTGTGTGTTAATTCGTCAATGTGAGTTAGCGAGGGATGCAGTAAAGGAGGAATAATGCATCGGAAAAGAGATACTCGGAACCCCAAAGAAAATCCTGTCGTTTCCGTAGAAACGTATCTCGATTTAGAAGGACAATGCAGAGAATCCAGAGTATTTCATATGGACGCAAATTGTGTGTTAATTCGTCAATGTGAGGGAGCGAGGGATGCAGTAAAGGAGGAATAATGCATCGGAAAAGAGATACACGGAACCCCAAAGAAAATCCTATCGTTTCCGTAGAAACGTATCTTGATTTAGAAGGAAAATGCAGGGAATCCAGAGTATTTCATATGGACGCAAATTGTGTGTTAATTCGTCAATGTGAGGGAGCGAGGGATGCAGGAAAGGAGGAATAATGCATCGGAAAAGAGATACTCGGAACCCCAAAGAAAATCCTATCGTTTCCGTAGAAACGTATCTCGATTTAGAAGGACAATGCAGGGAATCCAGAGTTTTTCATATGGACGCAAATTGTGTGTTAATTCGTCAATGTGAGGAAGCGAGGGATGCAGTAAAGGAGGAATAATGCATCGGAAAAGAGATACTCGGAACCCCAAAGAAAATCCTATCGTTTCCGTAGAAACGAATCCCGATTTAGAAGGACAATGCAGGGAATCCAGAGTATTTCATATGGACGCAAAATGTGTGTTAATTCGTCAATGTGAGGGAACGAGGGATGCAGTAAAGGAGGAATAATGCATCGGAAAAGAAATACTTGGAACCCCAAAGAAAATCCTATCGTTTCCGTAGAAACATATCTCGATTTAGAAGGACAATGCAGGGAATCCAGAGTATTTCATATGGACGCAAATTGTGTGTTAATTCGTCAATGTGAGGGAGCGAGGGATGCAGTAAAGGAGGAATAATGCATCGGAAAAGAGATACTCGACTCCCAAAAGATAATCCTATCGTTTCCGTAGAAACGTATCTCGTTTTAGAAAGATAATGCAGGGAACCCAGAGTATTTCATATGGACGCAAATTGTGTGTTAATTCGGCAATGTGAGGGAGCGAGGGATGCAGTAAAGGAGGAATAATGCATCGGAAAAGAGATACTCGGAACCCCAAAGAAAATCCTATCGTTTCCGTAGAAACGAATCCCGATTTAGAAGGACAATGCAGGGAATCCAGAGTATTTCATATGGACGCAAAATGTGTGTTAATTCGTCAATGTGAGGGAACGAGGGATGCAGTAAAGGAGGAATAATGCATCGGAAAAGAAATACTTGGAACCCCAAAGAAAATCCTATCGTTTCCGTAGAAACGTATCTCGATTTAGAAGGACAATGCAGGGAATCCAGAGTTTTTCATATGGACGCAAATTGTGTGTTAATTCGTCAATGTGAGTTAGCGAGGGATGCAGTAAAGGAGGAATAATGCATCGGAAAAGAGATACTCGGAACCCCAAAGAAAATCCTGTCGTTTCCGTAGAAACGTATCTCGATTTAGAAGGACAATGCAGGGAATCCAGAGTATTTCATATGGACGCAAATTGTGTGTTAATTCGTCAATGTGAGGGAGCGAGGGATGCAGTAAAGGAGGAATAATGCATCGGAAAAGAGATACACGGAACCCCAAAGAAAATCCTATCGTTTCCGTAGAAACGTATCTTGATTTAGAAGGAAAATGCAGGGAATCCAGAGTATTTCATATGGACGCAAATTGTGTGTTAATTCGTCAATGTGAGGGAGCGAGGGATGCAGGAAAGGAGGAATAATGCATCGGAAAAGAGATACTCGGAACCCCAAAGAAAATCCTATCGTTTCCGTAGAAACGTATCTCGATTTAGAAGGACAATGCAGGGAATCCAGAGTTTTTCATATGGACGCAAATTGTGTGTTAATTCGTCAATGTGAGGAAGCGAGGGATGCAGTAAAGGAGGAATAATGCATCGGAAAAGAGATACTCGGAACCCCAAAGAAAATCCTATCGTTTCCGTAGAAACGAATCCCGATTTAGAAGGACAATGCAGGGAATCCAGAGTATTTCATATGGACGCAAAATGTGTGTTAATTCGTCAATGTGAGGGAACGAGGGATGCAGTAAAGGAGGAATAATGCATCGGAAAAGAAATACTTGGAACCCCAAAGAAAATCCTATCGTTTCCGTAGAAACATATCTCGATTTAGAAGGACAATGCAGGGAATCCAGAGTATTTCATATGGACGCAAATTGTGTGTTAATTCGTCAATGTGAGGGAGCGAGGGATGCAGTAAAGGAGGAATAATGCATCGGAAAAGAGATACTCGACTCCCAAAAGATAATCCTATCGTTTCCGTAGAAACGTATCTCGTTTTAGAAAGATAATGCAGGGAACCCAGAGTATTTCATATGGACGCAAATTGTGTGTTAATTCGGCAATGTGAGGGAGCGAGGGATGCAGTAAAGGAGGAATAATGCATCGGAAAAGAGATACTCGGAAACCCAAAGAAAATCCTATCGTTTCCGTAGAAACGAATCCCGATTTAGAAGGACAATGCAGGGAATCCAGAGTATTTCATATGGACGCAAAATGTGTGTTAATTCGTCAATGTGAGGGAACGAGGGATGCAGTAAAGGAGGAATAATGCATCGGAAAAGAAATACTTGGAACCCCAAAGAAAATCCTATCGTTTCCGTAGAAACGTATCTCGATTTAGAAGGACAATGCAGGGAATCCAGAGTATTTCATATGGACGCAAAATGTGTGTTAATTCGTCAATGTGAGGGAACGAGGGATGCAGTAAAGGAGGAATAATGCATCGGAAAAGAAATACTTGGAACCCCAAAGAAAATCCTATCGTTTCCGTAGAAACGTATCTCGATTTAGAAGGACAATGCAGGGAATCCAGAGTTTTTCATATGGACGCAAATTGTGTGTTAATTCGTCAATGTGAGTTAGCGAGGGATGCAGTAAAGGAGGAATAATGCATCGGAAAAGAGATACTCGGAACCCCAAAGAAAATCCTGTCGTTTCCGTAGAAACGTATCTCGATTTAGAAGGACAATGCAGGGAATCCAGAGTATTTCATATGGACGCAAATTGTGTGTTAATTCGTCAATGTGAGGGAGCGAGGGATGCAGTAAAGGAGGAATAATGCATCGGAAAAGAGATACACGGAACCCCAAAGAAAATCCTATCGTTTCCGTAGAAACGTATCTTGATTTAGAAGGAAAATGCAGGGAATCCAGAGTATTTCATATGGACGCAAATTGTGTGTTAATTCGTCAATGTGAGGGAGCGAGGGATGCAGGAAAGGAGGAATAATGCATCGGAAAAGAGATACTCGGAACCCCAAAGAAAATCCTATCGTTTCCGTAGAAACGTATCTCGATTTAGAAGGACAATGCAGGGAATCCAGAGTTTTTCATATGGACGCAAATTGTGTGTTAATTCGTCAATGTGAGGAAGCGAGGGATGCAGTAAAGGAGGAATAATGCATCGGAAAAGAGATACTCGGAACCCCAAAGAAAATCCTATCGTTTCCGTAGAAACGAATCCCGATTTAGAAGGACAATGCAGGGAATCCAGAGTATTTCATATGGACGCAAAATGTGTGTTAATTCGTCAATGTGAGGGAACGAGGGATGCAGTAAAGGAGGAATAATGCATCGGAAAAGAAATACTTGGAACCCCAAAGAAAATCCTATCGTTTCCGTAGAAACATATCTCGATTTAGAAGGACAATGCAGGGAATCCAGAGTATTTCATATGGACGCAAATTGTGTGTTAATTCGTCAATGTGAGGGAGCGAGGGATGCAGTAAAGGAGGAATAATGCATCGGAAAAGAGATACTCGACTCCCAAAAGATAATCCTATCGTTTCCGTAGAAACGTATCTCGTTTTAGAAAGATAATGCAGGGAACCCAGAGTATTTCATATGGACGCAAATTGTGTGTTAATTCGGCAATGTGAGGGAGCGAGGGATGCAGTAAAGGAGGAATAATGCATCGGAAAAGAGATACTCGGAACCCCAAAGAAAATCCTATCGTTTCCGTAGAAACGAATCCCGATTTAGAAGGACAATGCAGGGAATCCAGAGTATTTCATATGGACGCAAAATGTGTGTTAATTCGTCAATGTGAGGGAACGAGGGATGCAGTAAAGGAGGAATAATGCATCGGAAAAGAAATACTTGGAACCCCAAAGAAAATCCTATCGTTTCCGTAGAAACGTATCTCGATTTAGAAGGACAATGCAGGGAATCCAGAGTATTTCATATGGACGCAAATTGTGTGTTAATTCGTCAATGTGAGTTAGCGAGGGATGCAGTAAAGGAGGAATAATGCATCGGAAAAGAGATACACGGAACCCCAAAGAATATCCTGTCGTTTCCGTAGAAACGTATCTCGATTTAGAAGGACAATGTAGGGAATCCAGAGTATTTCATATGGACGCAAATTGTGTGTTAATTCGTCAATGTGAGGGAGCGAGGGATGCAGTAAAGGAGGAATAATGCATCGGAAAAGAGATACTCGGAACCCCAAGGAAAATCCTATCGTTTCCGTAGAAACGTATCTTGATTTAGAAGGAAAATGCAGGGAATCCAGGGTATTTCATATGGACGCAAATTGTGTGTTAATTCGTCAATGTGAGGGAGCGAGGGCTGCAGGAAAGGAGGAATAATGCATCGGAAAAGAGATACTCGGAACCCCAAAGAAAATCCTATCGTTTCCGTAGATACGTATCTCGATTTAGAAGGACAATGCAGGGAATCCAGAGTTTTTCATATGGACGCAAATTGTGTGTTAATTCGTCAATGTGAGGAAGCGAGGGATGCAGTAAAGGAGGAATAATGCATCGGAAAAGAGATACGCGGAACCCCAAAGAAAATCCTATCGTTTCCGTAGAAACGTATCTCGATTTAGAAGGACAATCCAGGGAATCCAGAGTATTTCATATGCACGCAAATTGTGTGTTAATTCGTCAGTGTGAGAGAGCGAGGGATGCAGTAAGGGAGGAATAATGCATCGGAAAAGAGATACTCGGAACCCCAAACAAAATCCTATCGTTTCCGTAGAAACGTATCTTGATTTAGAGGGACAATGCAAGGAATCCAGAGTAATTCATATGGACGCAAATATTGTGTTAATTCGTCAATGTGAAGAAGCGAGGGATGCAGTAAAGGAGGAATAATGCATTGGAAAAGAGATACTCGGAACCCCAAAGAAAATACTTTCGTTTCCGTAAAAACGTATCTCGATTTAGAAGGACAATGCAGGGAATCCAGAGTATATCATATGGACGCAAATTGTGTGTTAATTCGTCAATGTGAGGGAGCGAGGGATACAGTAAAGGAGGAATAATGCATCGGAAAAGAGATACTCGGAACCCCAAACAAAATCCTATCGTTTCCGTAGAAACGTATCTTAATTTTGAAGGACAATGCAGGGAATCCAGAGTAATTCATATGGACGCAAATTGTGTGTTAATTCGTCAATGTGAGGAAGCGAGGGATGCAGTAAAGGAGGAATAATGCATCGGAAAAGAGATACGCGGAACCCCAAAGAAAATCCTATCGTTTCCGAGAAACGTATCTCGATTTAGAAGGACAATGCAGGGAATCCAGAGTATTCCATATGGACGCAAATTGTGTGTTAATTCGTCAATGTGAGGGACCGAGGGATGCAGTAGAGGAGGAATAATGCATCGAATAAGCGATACACGGAACCCCAAAGAAAATCCTATCGTTTCCGTAGAAACGTATCTCGATTTAGAAGGACAATGCAGGGAATCCAGAGTATTTCATATGGACGCTAATTGTGTGTTAATTCGTCAATGTGAGGGAGCGAGGGATGCAGTAAAGGAGGAATAACGCATCGGAAAAGAGATACTCGGAACCCCAAAGAAAATCCTATCGTTTCCGTAGAAACGTATCTTGATTTAGAAGGAAAATGCAGGGAATCCAGAGTATTTCATATGGACGCAAATTGTGTGTTAATTCGTCAATGTGAGGGAGCGAGGGATACAGGAAAGGGGGAATAATGCATCGGAAAAGAGATACTCGGAACCCCAAAGAAAATCCTATCGTTTCCGTAGAAACGTATCTCGATTTAGAAGGACAATGCAGGGAATCCAGAGTTTTTCATATGGACGCAAATTGTGTGTTAATTCGTCAATGTGAGGGAGCGAGGGATATAGTAAAGGAGGAATAATGCATCGGAAAAGAGATACTCGGAACCCCAAACAAAATCCTATCGTTTCCGTAGAAACGTATCTTGATTTAGAAGGACAATGCAGGGAATCCAGAGTAATTCATATGGACGCAAATTGTGTGTTAATTCGTCAATGTGAGGAAGCGAGGGATGCAGTAAAGGAGGAATAATGCATCGGAAGAGAGATACGCGGAACCCCAAAGAAAATCCTATCGTTTCCGTAGAAACGTATCTCGTTTTAGAAAGATAATGCAGGGAACACAGAGTATTTCATATGGACGCAAATTGTGTGTTATTTCGGCAATGAGAGGGAGCGAGGGATGCAGTAAAGGAGGAATAATGCATCGGAAAAGAGATACTCGGAACCCCAAAGAAAATCCTATCGTTTCCGTGGAAACGTATCTCGATTTAGAAGGACAATGCAAGGAATCCAGAGTATTTCATATGGACGCAAATTGTGTGTTAATTCGTCAATGTGAGGGAGCGAGGTATGCAGTAAAGGAGGAATAATGCATCGGAAAAGAGATACGCGGTACCCCAAAGAAAATCCTATCGTTTCCGTAGAAACGTATCTCGATTTAGAAGGACAATGCAGGGAATCCAGAGTATTTCATATGGACTCAAATTGTGTGTTAATTCGTCAATGTGAGGGAGCGAGGGATGCAGTAAAGGAGGAATAATGCATCGGAAAAGAGATACTCGGAACCCCAAAGAAAATCCTATCGTTTCCGTAGAAACGTATCTCGATTTAGAAGGAAAATGCAGGGAATCCAGAGTATTTCATATGGACGCAAATTGTGTGTTAATTCGTCAATGTGAGGGAGCGAGGGATGTAGTAAAGGAGGAATAATGCATCGGAAAAGAGATACTCGACTCCCAAAAGATAATCCTATCGTTTCCGTAGAAACGTATCTCGTTTTAGAAAGATAATGCATGGAACCCAGAGTATTTCATATGGACGCAAATTGTGTGTTAATTCGGCAATGTGAGGGAGCGAGGGATGCAGTGAAGGAGGAATAATGCATCGGAAAAGAGATACTCGGAACCCCAAAGAAAATCCTGTCGTTTCCGTAGAAACGTATCTCGATTTAGAAGGACAATGCAGGGAATCCAGAGTATTTCATATGGACGCAAATTGTGTGTTAATTCGTCAATGTGAGGGAGCGAGGGATGCAGTAAAGGAGGAATAATGCATCGGAAAAGAGATACTCGGAACCCCAAAGAAAATCCTATCGTTTCCGTAGAAACGTATCTTGATTTAGAAGGAAAATGCAGGGAATCCAGAGTATTTCATATGGACGCAAATTGTGTGTTAATTCGTCAATGTGAGGGAGCGAGGGATGCAGGAAAGGAGGAATAATGCATCGGAAAAGAGATACTCGGAACCCCAAAGAAAATCCTATCGTTTCCGTAGAAACGTATCTCGATTTAGAAGGACAATGCAGGGAATCCAGAGTTTTTCATATGGACGCAAATTGTGTGTTAATTCGTCAATGTGAGGAAGCGAGGGATGCAGTAAAGGAGGAATAACGCATCGGAAAAGAGATACTCGGAACCCCAAAGAAAATCCTATCGTTTCCGTAGAAACGAATCCCGATTTAGAAGGACAATGCAGGGAATCCAGAGTATTTCATATGGACGCAAAATGTGTGTTAATTCGTCAATGTGAGGGAACGAGGGATGCAGTAAAGGAGGAATAATGCATCGGAAAAGAAATACTTGGAACCCCAAAGAAAATCCTATCGTTTCCGTAGAAACATATCTCGATTTAGAAGGACAATGCAGGGAATCCAGAGTATTTCATATGGACGCAAATTGTGTGTTAATTCGTCAATGTGAGTTAGCGAGGGATGCAGTAAAGGAGGTATAATGCATCGGAAAAGTGATACTCGGAACCCCAAAGAAAATCCTGTCGTTTCCGTAGAAACGTATCTCGATTTAGAAGGACAATGCAGGGAATCCAGAGTATTTCATATGGACGCAAATTGTGTGTTAATTCGTCATTGTGAGGGAGCGAGGGATGCAGTAAAGGAGGAATAATGCATCGGAAAAGAGATACTCGGAACCTCAAACAAAATCCTATCGTTTCCGTAGAAACGTATCTTGATTTAGAAGGAAAATGCAGGGAATCCAGAGTATTTCATATGGACGCAAATTGTGTGTTAATTCGTCAATGTGAGGGAGCGAGGGATGCAGGAAAGGAGGAATAATGCATCGGAAAAGAGATACACGGAACCCCAAAGAAAATCCTATCGTTTCCGTAGAAACGTATCTCGATTTAGAAGGACAATGCAGGGAATCCAGAGTTTTTCATATGGACGCAAATTGTGTGTTAATTCGTCAATGTGAGGGAGCGAGGGATATAGTAAAGGAGGAATAATGCATCGGAAAAGAGATACTCGGAACCCCAAACAAAATCCTATAGTTTCCGTAGAAACGTATCTTGATTTAGAAGGCAATGCAGGGAATCCAGAGTAATTCATATGAACGCAAATTGTGTGTTAATTCGTCAATGTGAGGAAGCGAGGGATGCAGTAAAGGAGGAATAATGCATCGGAAAAGAGATACGCGGAACCCCAAAGAAAATCCTATCGTTTCCGTAGAAACATATCTCGATTTAGAAGGACAATGCAGGGAATCCAGAGTATTCCATATGGACGCAAATTGTGTGTTAATTCGTCAATGTGAGGGAGCGAGGGATGCAGTAAAGGAGGAATAATGCATCGAATAAGCGATACACGGAACCCCAAAGAAAATCCTATCGTTTCCGTAGAAACGTATCTCGATTTAGAAGGACAATGCAGGGAATCCAGAGTATTTCATATGGACGCAAATTGTGTGTTAATTCGTCAATGTGAGGGAGCGAGAAATGCAGTAAAGGAGGAATAATGCATTGGAAAAGAGATACTCGGAACCCCAAAGAAAATCCTTTCGTTTCCGTAGAAACGTATCTCTATTTAGAAGGACAATGCAGGGAATCCAGAGTATATCATATGGACGCAAATTGTGTGTTAATTCGTCAATGTGAGGGAGCGAGGGATGCAGTAAAGGAGGAATAATGTATCGGAAAGGAGATACTCGACTCCCAAAAGAAAATCCTATCGTTTCCGTAGAAACGTATCTCGTTTTAGAAAGATAATGCAGGGAACACACAGTATTTCATATGGACGCAAATTGTGTGTTATTTCGGCAATGAGAGGGAGCGAGGGATGCAGTAAAGGAGGAATAATGCATCGGAAAAGAGATACTCGGAACCCCAAAGAAAATCCTATCGTTTCCGTGGAAACGTATCTCGATTTAGAAGGACAATGCAAGGAATCCAGAGTATTTCATATGGACGCAAATTGTGTGTTAATTCGTCAATGTGAGGGAGCGAGGTATGCAGTAAAGGAGGAATAATGCATCGGAAAAGAGATACGCGGAACCCCAAAGAAAATCCTATCGTTTCCGTAGAAACGTATCTCGATTTAGAAGGACAATGCACGGAATCCAGAGTATTTCATATGGACTCAAATTGTGTGTTAATTCGTCAATGTGAGGGAGCGAGGGATGCAGTAAAGGAGGAATAATGCATCGGAAAAGAGATACTCGGAACCCCAAAGAAAATCCTATCGTTTCCGTAGAAACGTATCTCGATTTAGAAGGACAATGCAGGGAATCCAGAGTATTTCATATGGACTCAAATTGTGTGTTAATTCGTCAATGTGAGTTAGCGAGGGATGTAGTAAAGGAGGAATAATGCATCGGAAAAGAGATACTCGGAACCCCAAAGAAAATCCTGTCGTTTCCGTAGAAACGTATCTCGATTTAGAAGGACAATGCAGGGAATCCAGAGTATTTCATATGGACGCAAATTGTGTGTTAATTCGTCAATGTGAGGGAGCGAGGGATGCAGTAAAGGAGGAATAATGCATCGGAAAAGAGATACTCGGAACCCCAAAGAAAATCCTATCGTTTCCGTAGAAACGTATCTTGATTTAGAAGGAAAATGCAGGGAATCCAGAGTATTTCATATGGACGCAAATTGTGTGTTAATTCGTCAATGTGAGGGAGCGAGGGATGCAGGAATGGAGGAATAATGCATCGGAAAAGAGATACTCGGAACCCCAAAGAAAATCCTATCGTTTCCGTAGAAACGTATCTCGATTTAGAAGGACAATGCAGGGAATCCAGAGTTTTTCATATGGACGCAAATTGTGTGTTAATTCGTCAATGTGAGGAAGCGAGGGATGCAGTAAAGGAGGAATAATGCATCGGAAAAGAGATACGCGGAAACCCAAAGAAAATCCTATCGTTTCCGTAGAAACGTATCTCGATTTAGAAGGACAATGCAGGGAATCCAGAGTATTTCATATGGACTCAAATTGTGTCTTAATTCGTCAATGTGAGAGAGCGAGGGATGCAGTAAGGGAGGAATAATGCATCGGAAAAGAGATACTCGGAACCCCAAACAAAATCCTGTCGTTTCCGTAGAAACGTATCTTGATTTAGAAGGACAATGCAGGGAATCCAGAGTAATTCATATGGACGCAAATTGTGTGTTAATTCGTCAATGTGAGGAAGCGAGGGATGCAGTAAAGGAGGAATAATGCATTGGAAAAGAGATACTCGGAACCCCAAAGAAAATCCTATCGTTTCCGTAGAAACGTATCTCGATTTAGAAGGACAATGCAGGGAATCCAGAGTATATCATATGGACGCAAATTGTGTATTAATTCGTCAATGTGAGGGAGCGAGGGATACAGTAAAGGAGGAATAATGCATCGGAAAAGAGATACTCGGAACCCCAAACAAAATCCTATCGTTTCCGTAGAAACGTATCTTAATTTAGAAGGACAATGCAGGGAATCCAGAGTAATTCATATGGACGCAAATTGTGTGTTAATTCGTCACTGTGAGGAAGCGAGGGATGCAGTAAAGGAGGAATAATGCATCGGAAAAGAGATACGCGGAACCCCAAAGAAAATCCTATCGTTTCCGAGAAACGTATCTCGATTTAGAAGGACAATGCAGGGAATCCAGAGTATCCCATATGGACGCAAATTGTGTGTTAATTCGTCAATGTGAGGGAGCAAGGGATGCAGTAAAGGAGGAATAATGCATGGAATAAGCGATACACGGAACCCCAAAGAAAATCCTATCGTTTCCGTAGAAACGTATCTCGATTTAGAAGGACAATGCAGGGAATCCAGAGTATTTCATATGGACGCAAATTGTGTGTTAATTCGTCAATGTGAGGGAGCGAGAAATGCAGTAAAGGAGGAATAATGCATTGGAAAAGAGATACTCGGAACCCCAAAGAAAATCCTATCGTTTCCGTAGAAACGTATCTCGATTTAGAAGGACAATGCAGGGAATCCAGAGTATATCATATGGACGCAAATTGTGTGTTATTTCGTCAATGTGAGGGAGCGAGGGATGCAGTAAAGGAGGAATAATGCATCGGAAAAGAGATACTCGACTCCCAAAAGAAAATCCTATCGTTTCCGTAGAAACGTATCTCGTTTTAGAAAGATAATGCAGGGAACCCAGAGTATTTCATATGGACGCAAATTGTGTGTTATTTCGGCAATGTGAGGGAGCGAGGGATGCAGTAAAGGAGGAATAATGCATCGGAAAAGAGATACTCGGAACCCCAAAAAAATCCTATCGTTTCCGTGGAAACGTATCTCGATTTAGAAGGACAATGCAAGGAATCCAGAGTATTTCATATGGACGCAAATTGTGTGTTAATTCGTCAATGTGAGGGAGCGAGGGATGCAGTAAAGGAGGAATAATGCATCGGAAAAGAGATACTCGGAACCCCAAAGAAAATCCCATCGTTTCCGTAGAAACGTATCTTGATTTAGAAGGACTATGCAGGGAATCCAGAGTATTTCATATGGACGCAAATTGTGTGTTTATTCGTCAATGTGAGGGAGCGAGGAATGCAGTAATGGAGGAATAATGCATCGGAAAAGAGATACTCGGAACCCCAAAGAAAATCCTATCGTTTCCGTAGAAACGTATCTCGATTTAGAAGGACAATGCAGGGAATCCGGAGTATTTCATATGGACGCAAATTGTGTGTTAATTCGTCAATGTGAGGGAGCGAGGGATGCAGTAAAGGAGGAATAATGCATCGGCAAAGAGATACTCGACTCCCAAAATATAATCCTATCGTTTCCGTATAAACGTATCTCGTTTTAGAAAGATAATGCAGGGAACCCAGAGTATTTCATATGGACGCAAATTGTGTGTTAATTCGGCAATGTGAGGGAGCGAGGGATGCAGTAAAGGAGGAATAATGCATCGGAAAAGAGATACTCGGAACCCCAAAGAAAATCCTATCGTTTCCGTAGAAACGAATCCCGATTTAGAAGGACAATGCAGGGAATCCAGAGTATTTCATATGGACGCAAAATTTGTGTTAATTCGTCAATGTGAGGGAACGAGGGATGCAGTTAAGGAGGAATAATGCATCGGAAAAGAAATACTTGGAACCCCAAAGAAAATCCTATCGTTTCCGTAGAAACGTATCTCGATTTAGAAGGACAATGCAGGGAATCCAGAGTATTTCATATGGACGCAAATTGTGTGTTAATTCGTCAATGTGAGTTAGCGAGGGATGCAGTAAAGGAGGAATAATGCATCGGAAAAGAGATACTCGGAACCCCAAAGAAAATCCTGTCGTTTCCGTAGAAACGTATCTCGATTTTGAAAGACAATGCAGGGAATCCAGAGTATTTCATATGGACGCAAATTGTGTGTTAATTCGTCAATGTGAGGGAGCGAGGGATGCAGTAAAGGAGGAATAATGCATCGGAAAAGAGATACTCGGAACCCCAAGGAAAATCCTATCGTTTCCGTAGAAACGTATCTCAATATAGAAGGAAAATTCAGTGAATCCGGAGTATATAAAATGGACGCAAATTGTGTGTTAATTCGTCAATGTGAGGGAGCGAGGGATGCAGTAAAGGAGGAATAGATGCAGTAAAGGAGGAATAATGCATCGGAAAAGAGATACTCGACTCCCAAAAGAAAATCCTATCGTTTCCGTAGAAACGTATCTCGTTTTAGTAAGATAATGCAGGGATCCCAGAGTATTTCATATGGTGCAAATTGTGTGTTAATTCGGCAATGTGAGGGAGCGAGGGATGCAGTAAAGGAGGAATAAAGCATCGGAAAAGAGATACTCGGAACCCCAAAGAAAATCCTATCGTTTCCGTAGAAACGTATCTCGATTTAGAAGGACAATGCATGAATCCAGAGTATTTCATATGGACGCAAATTGTGTGTTAATTCGTCAATGTGAGGAAGCGAGGAATGCAGTAAAGGAGGAATAATGCATCGGAAAAGAGATACGCGGAATCCCAAAGAAAATCCTATCGTTTCCGTAGAAACGTATCTCGATTTAGAAGGACAATGCAGGGAATCCAGAGTATTTCATATGGACGCAAATTGTGTCTTAATTCGTCAATGTGAGAGAGCGAGGGATGCAGTAAGGGAGGAATAATGCATCGGAAAAGAGATACTCGGAACCCCAAACAAAATCCTGTCGTTTCCGTAGAAACGTATCTTGATTTAGAAGGACAATGCAGGGAATCCAGAGTAATTCATATGGACGCAAATTGTGTGTTAATTCGTCAATGTGAGTAAGCGGGGGATGCAGTAAAGGAGGAATAATGCATTGGAAAAGAGATACTCGGAACCCCAAAGAAAATCCTATCGTTTCCGTAGAAACGTATCTCGATTTAGAAGGACAATGCAGGGAATCCAGAGTATATCATATGGACGCAAATTGTGTATTAATTCGTCAATGTGAGGAAACGAGGGAAACAGTAAAGGAGGAATAATGCATCGGAAAAGAGATACTCGGAACCCCAAACAAAATCCTATCGTTTCCGTAGAAACATATCTTAATTTAGAAGGACAATGCAGGGAATCCAGAGTAATTCATATGGACGCAAATTGTGTGTTAATTCGTCACTGTGAGGAAGCGAGGGATGCAGTAAAGGAGGAATAATGCATCGGAAAAGAGATACGCGGAACCCCAAAGAAAATCCTATCGTTTCCGAGAAACGTATCTCGATTTAGAAGGACAATGCAGGGAATCCAGAGTATTCCATATGGACGCAAATTGTGTGTTAATTCGTCAATGTGAGGGAGCGAGGGATGCAGTAAAGGAGGAATAATGCATGGAATAAGCGATACACGGAACCGCAAAGAAAATCCTATCGTTTCCGTAGAAACGTATCTCGATTTAGAAGGACAATGCAGGGAATCCAGAGTATTTCATATGGACGCAAATTGTGTGTTAATTCGTCAATGTGAGGGAGCGAGAAATGCAGTAAAGGAGGAATAATGCATTGGAAAAGAGATACTCGGAACCCCAAAGAAAATCCTATCGTTTCCGTAGAAACGAATCCCGATTTAGAAGGACAATGCAGGGAATCCAGAGTATTTCATATGGACGCAAAATTTGTGTTAATTCGTCAATGTGAGGGAACGAGGGATGCAGTAAAGGAGGAGTAATGCATCGGAAAAGAGATACTCGGAACCCCAAAGAAAATCCTATCGTTTCCGTAGAAACGTATCTTGATTTAGAAGGACAATGCAGGGAATCCAGAGTATATCATATGGACGCAAATTGTGTGTTATTTCGTCAATGTGAGGGAGCGAGGGATGCAGTAAAGGAGGAGTAATGCATCGGAAAAGAGATACTCGGAACCCCAAAGAAAATCCTATCGTTTCCGTAGAAACGTATCTTGATTTAGAAGGACAATGCAGGGAATCCAGAGTATTTCATATGGACGCAAATTGTGTGTTTATTCGTCAATGTGAGGGAGCGAGGGATGCAGTAAAGGAGGAATAATGCATCGGAAAAGAGATACTCGGAACCCCAAAGAAAATCCTATCGTTTCCGTAGAAACGTATCTCGATTTAGAAGGACAATGCAGGGAATCCAGAGTATTTCATATGGACGCAAATTGTGTGTTAATTCGTCAATGTGAGGGAGCGAGGGCTGCAGTAAAGGAGGAATAATGCATCGGCAAAGAGATACTCGACTCCCAAAAGATAATCCTATCGTTTCCGTATAAACGTATCTCGTTTTAGAAAGATAATGCAGGGAACCCAGAGTATTTCATATGGACGCAAATTGTGTGTTAATTCGGCAATGTGAGGGAGCGAGGGATGCAGTAAAGGAGGAATAATGCATCGGAAAAGAGATACTCGGAACCCCAAAGAAAATCCTATCGTTTCCGTAGAAACGAATCCCGATTTAGAAGGACAATGCAGGGAATCCAGAGTATTTCATATGGACGCAAAATTTGTGTTAATTCGTCAATGTGAGGGAACGAGGGATGCAGTTAAGGAGGAATAATGCATCGGAAAAGAAATACTTGGAACCCCAAAGAAAATCCTATCGTTTCCGTAGAAACGTATCTCGATTTAGAAGGACAATGCAGGGAATCCAGAGTATTTCATATGGACGCAAATTGTGTGTTAATTCGTCAATGTGAGTTAGCGAGGGATGCAGTAAAGGAGGAATAATGCATCGGAAAAGAGATACTCGGAACCCCAAAGAAAATCCTGTCGTTTCCTATAAACGTATCTCGATTTTGAAAGACAATGCAGGGAATCCAGAGTATTTCATATGGACGCAAATTGTGTGTTAATTCGTCAATGTGAGGGAGCGAGGGATGCAGTAAAGGAGGAATAATGCATCGGAAAAGAGATACTCGGAACCCCAAGGAAAATCCTATCGTTTCCGTAGAAACGTATCTCAATATAGAAGGAAAATTCAGTGAATCCGGAGTATATCAAATGGACGCAAATTGTGTGTTAATTCGTCAATGTGAGGGAGCGAGGGATGCAGTAAAGGAGGAATAGATGCAGTAAAGGAGGAATAATGCATCGGAAAAGAGATACTCGACTCCCAAAAGAAAATCCTATCGTTTCCGTAGAAACGTATCTCGTTTTAGTAAGATAATGCAGGGATCCCAGAGTATTTCATATGGTGCAAATTGTGTGTTAATTCGGCAATGTGAGGGAGCGAGGGATGCAGTAAAGGAGGAATAAAGCATCGGAAAAGAGATACTCGGAACCCCAAAGAAAATCCTATCGTTTCCGTAGAAACGTATCTCGATTTAGAAGGACAATGCATGAATCCAGAGTATTTCATATGGACGCAAATTGTGTGTTAATTCGTCAATGTGAGGAAGCGAGGAATGCAGTAAAGGAGGAATAATGCATCGGAAAAGAGATACGCGGAATCCCAAAGAAAATCCTATCGTTTCCGTAGAAACGTATCTCGATTTAGAAGGACAATGCAGGGAATCCAGAGTATTTCATATGGACGCAAATTGTGTCTTAATTCGTCAATGTGAGAGAGCGAGGGATGCAGTAAGGGAGGAATAATGCATCGGAAAAGAGATACTCGGAACCCCAAACAAAATCCTGTCGTTTCCGTAGAAACGTATCTTGATTTAGAAGGACAATGCAGGGAATCCAGAGTAATTCATATGGACGCAAATTGTGTGTTAATTCGTCAATGTGAGGAAGCGGGGGATGCAGTAAAGGAGGAATAATGCATTGGAAAAGAGATACTCGGAACCCCAAAGAAAATCCTATCGTTTCCGTAGAAACGTATCTCGATTTAGAAGGACAATGCAGGGAATCCAGAGTATATCATATGGACGCAAATTGTGTATTAATTCGTCAATGTGAGGAAACGAGGGAAACAGTAAAGGAGGAATAATGCATCGGAAAAGAGATACTCGGAACCCCAAACAAAATGCTATCGTTTCCGTAGAAACATATCTTAATTTAGAAGGACAATGCAGGGAATCCAGAGTAATTCATATGGACGCAAATTGTGTGTTAATTCGTCACTGTGAGGAAGCGAGGGATGCAGTAAAGGAGGAATAATGCATCGGAAAAGAGATACGCGGAACCCCAAAGAAAATCCTATCGTTTCCGAGAAACGTATCTCGATTTAGAAGGACAATGCAGGGAATCCAGAGTATTCCATATGGACGCAAATTGTGTGTTAATTCGTCAATGTGAGGGAGCGAGGGATGCAGTAAAGGAGGAATAATGCATGGAATAAGCGATACACGGAACCGCAAAGAAAATCCTATCGTTTCCGTAGAAACGTATCTCGATTTAGAAGGACAATGCAGGGAATCCAGAGTATTTCATATGGACGCAAATTGTGTGTTAATTCGTCAATGTGAGGGAGCGAGAAATGCAGTAAAGGAGGAATAATGCATTGGAAAAGAGATACTCGGAACCCCAAAGAAAATCCTATCGTTTCCGTAGAAACGTATCTCGATTTAGAAGGACAATGCAGGGAATCCAGAGTATATCATATGGACGCAAATTGTGTGTTATTTCGTCAATGTGAGGGAGCGAGGGATGCAGTAAAGGAGGAGTAATGCATCGGAAAAGAGATACTCGGAACCCCAAAGAAAATCCTATCGTTTCCGTAGAAACGTATCTTGATTTAGAAGGACAATGCCGGGAATCCAGAGTATTTCATATGGACGCAAATTGTGTGTTTATTCGTCAATGTGAGGGAGCGAGGGATGCAGTAAAGGAGGAATAATGCATCGGAAAAGAGATACTCGGAACCCCAAAGAAAATCCTATCGTTTCCGTAGAAACGTATCTGGATTTAGAAGGACAATGCAGGGAATCCAGAGTATTTCATATGGACGCAAATTGTGTGTTAATTCGTCAATGTGAGGGAGCGAGGGCTGCAGTAAAGGAGGAATAATGCATCGGCAAAGAGATACTCGACTCCCAAAAGATAATCCTATCGTTTCCGTATAAACGTATCTCGTTTTAGAAAGATAATGCAGGGAACCCAGAGTATTTCATATGGACGCAAATTGTGTGTTAATTCGGCAATGTGAGGGAGCGAGGGATGCAGTAAAGGAGGAATAATGCATCGGAAAAGAGATACTCGGAACCCCAAAGAAAATCCTATCGTTTCCGTAGAAACGAATCCCGATTTAGAAGGACAATGCAGGGAATCCAGAGTATTTCATATGGACGCAAAATTTGTGTTAATTCGTCAATGTGAGGGAACGAGGGATGCAGTTAAGGAGGAATAATGCATCGGAAAAGAAATACTTGGAACCCCAAAGAAAATCCTATCGTTTCCGTAGAAACGTATCTCGATTTAGAAGGACAATGCAGGGAATCCAGAGTATTTCATATGGACGCAAATTGTGTGTTAATTCGTCAATGTGAGTTAGCGAGGGATGCAGTAAAGGAGGAATAATGCATCGGAAAAGAGATACTCGGAACCCCAAAGAAAATCCTGTCGTTTCCGTAGAAACGTATCTCGATTTTGAAGGACAATGCAGGGAATCCAGAGTATTTCATATGGACGCAAATTGTGTGTTAATTCGTCAATGTGAGGGAGCGAGGGATGCAGTAAAGGAGGAATAATGCATCGGAAAAGAGATACTCGGAACCCCAAGGAAAATCCTATCGTTTCCGTAGAAACGTATCTCAATATAGAAGGAAAATTCAGTGAATCCGGAGTATATCATATGGACGCAAATTGTGTGTTAATTCGTCAATGTGAGGGAGCGAGGGATGCAGTAAAGGAGGAATAGATGCAGTAAAGGAGGAATAATGCATCGGAAAAGAGATACTCGACTCCCAAAAGAAAATCCTACCGTTTCCGTAGAAACGTATCTCGATTTAGAAGGACAATGCAGGGAATCCAGAGTATATAATATGGACGCAAACTGTGTGTTAATTCGTCAATGTGAGGGAGCGAGGGATGCAGTAAAGGGGGAATAATGCATCGGAAAAGAGATACGCGGAACCCCAAAGAAAATCCTATCGTTTCCGTACAAACGTATCTCGATTTAGAAGGACAATGCATGGAATCCAGAGTATTTCATATGGACGCAAATTGTGTGTTAATTCGTCATTGTGAGGGAGCGAGGGATGCAGTAAAGGAGGAATAATGCATCGGAAAAGAGATACTCGGAACCCCAAAGAAAGTCCTATCGTTTCCGTAGAAACGTATCTTGATTTAGAACGACAATGCAGGGAATCCAGAGTATTTCATATGGACGCAAATTGTGTGTTTATTCGTCAGTGTGAGGGAGCGAGGGATGCAGTAAAGGAGGAATAATGCATCGGAAAAGAGATACTCGACTCCCAAAAGATAATCCTATCGTTTCCGTAGAAACGTATCTCAATATAGAAGGGAAATTCAGTGAATCCGGAGTATATCATATGGACGCAAATTGTGTGTTAATTCGTCAATGTGAGGGAGCGAGGGATGCAGTAAAGGAGGAATAGATGCAGTAAAGGAGGAATAATGCATCGGAAAAGAGATACTCGACGACCAAAAGAAAATCCTATCGTTCCCGTAGAAACGTATCTCGTTTTAGAAAGATAATGCAGGGATCCCAGAGTATTTCATATGGACGCAAATTGTGTGTTAATTCGGCAATGTGAGGGAGCGAGGGATGCAGTAAAGGAGGAATAATGCATCGGAAAAGAGATACTCGGAACCCCAAAGAAAATCCTATCGTTTCCGTAGAAACGTATCTCGATTTAGAAGGACAATGCATGAATCCAGAGTATTTCATATGGACGCAAATTGTGTGTTAATTCGTCAATGTGAGGGAGCGAGGAATGCAGTAAAGGAGGAATAATGCATCGGAAAAGAGATACGCGGAACCCCAAAGAAAATCCTATCGTTTCCGTAGAAACGTATCTCGATTTAGAAGGACAATGCAGGGAATCCAGAGTATTTCATATGGACGCAAATTGTGTGTTAATTCGTCAATGTGACGAAGCGAGGGATGCAGTAAAGGAGGTATAATGCATCGGAAGAGATACGCGGAACCCCAAAGAAAATCCTATCGTTTCCGTAGAAACGTATCTCGATTTAGAAGGACAATGCAAGGAATCCAGAGTATTTCATATGGACGCAAATTGTGTGTTAATTCGTCTATGTGAGGGAGCGAGGGATGCAGTAAAGGAGGAATAGATGCAGTAAAGGAGGAATAATGCATCGGAAAAGAGATACTCGACTCCTAAAAGAAAATCCTATCGTTTCCGTAGAAACGTATCTCGTTTTAGAAAGATAATGCAGGGAACCCAGAGTATTTCATATGGACGCAAATTGTGTGTTAATTCGGCAATGTGAGGGAGCGAGGGATGCAGTAAAGGAGAAATAATGCATCGGAAAAGAGATACTCGGAACCCCAATAAAATCCTATCGTTTCCGTAGAAACGTATCTCGATTTAGAAGGACAATGCAAGGAATCCATAGTATTTCATATGGACGCAAATTGTGTGTTAATTCGTCTATGTGAGGGAGCGAGGGATGCAGTAAAGGAGGAACAATGCATCGGAAAAGAGATACTCGGAACCCCAAAGAAAATCCTATCGATTCCATAGAAACGTATCTCGATTTAGAAGGAAAATGCAGGGAATCCAGAGTATTTTATATGGACGCAAATTGTGTGTTAATTCGTCAATGTGAGGGAGCGAGTGATGCAGGAAAGGAGGAATAATTCATCGGAAAAGAGATACTTGGAACCCCAAAGGAAATCCTATCGTTTCCGTAGAAACGTATCTCGATTTTAAAGGACAATGCAGGGAATCCAGAGTATTTCATATGGACGCAAATTGTGTGTTAATTCGTCAATGTGAGGAAGCGAGGGATGCAGTAAAGGAGGAATAAGGCATCGGAAGAGATACGCGGAACCCCAAAGAAAATCCTATCGTTTCCGTAGAAACGTATATCGATTTAGAAGGACAATTCAGGGAATCCAGAGTATTTCATATGGACGCAAATTGTGTGTTAATTCGTCAATGTGAGGGAGCGAGGGATGCAGTAAAGGAGGAATAATGCATCGGAAAAGCGATACTCGGAACCCCAAAGAAAATCCTATCGTTTCCGTAGAAACGTATCTTGATTTAGAAAGACAATGCAGGGAATACAGAGTAATTCATATGGACGCAAATTGTGTGTTAATTCGTCAATGTGAGGGAGCGAGGGATGCAGTAAAGGAGGAATAATGCATCGGAAAAGAGATACTCGGAACCAGAAAGAAAATCCTATCGTTTCCGTAGGAACGTATCTCGATATAGAAGGACAATGCAGGGAATCCAGAGTATTTTATTTGGACGGAAATTTTGTGTTAATTCGTCAATGTGAGGGAGCGAGTGATGCAGTAAAGGAGGAATAATGCATCGGAAAAGAGATACTCGACTCCCAAAAGAAAATCCTATCGTTTCCGTAGAAACGTATCTCGTTTTAGAAAGATAATGCAGGGATCCCAGAGTATTTCATATGGACCCAAATTGTGTGTTAATTCGGCAATGTGAGGGAGCGAGGGATGCAGTAAAGGAGGAATAATGCATCGGAAAAGAGATTCTCGGAACCCCAAAGAAAATCCTATCGTTTCCGTAGAAACGTATCTCGATTTAGAAGGACAATGCATGAATCCAAAGTATTTCATATGGACGCAAATTGTGTGTTAATTCGTCAATGTGAGGGAGCGAGGGATGCAGTAAAGGAGGAATAATGCATCGGAAAAGAGATACGCGGAACCCCAAAGAAAATCCTATCGTTTCCGTAGAAACGTATCTCGATTTAGAAGGACAATGCAGGGAATCTAGAGTAATTCATATGGACGCAAATTGTGTGTTAATTCGTCAATGTGAGGAAGCGAGGGATGCAGTAAAGGAGGAATAATGCATCGGAAAAGAGATACGCGGGACCCCAAAGAAAATCCTATCGTTTCCGTAGAAACGTATCTCGATTTAGAAGGACAACGCACGGAATCCAGAGTACTCCATATGGACGCAAATTCTGTGTTAATTCGTCAATGTGAGGGAGCGAGGGATGCAGTAAAGGAGGAATAATGCATCGGATAAGCGATTCACGGAACCCCAAAGAAAATCCTATCGTTTCCGTAGAAACGTATCTCTATTTAGAAGGACAATGCAGGGAATCCAGAGTATTTCATATGGACGCAAATTGTGTGTTAATTCGTCAATGTGAGGGAGCGAGAAATGCAGTAAAGGAGGAATAATGCATTGGAAAAGAGATACTCGGAACCCCAAAGAAAATCCTATCGTTTCCGTAGAAACGTATTTTGATTTAGAAGGACAATGCAGGGAATCCAGAGTAATTCATATGGACGCAAATTGGGTGTTTATTCGTCAATGTGAGGAAGCGAGGGATGCAGTAAAGGAGGAATAATGCATCGGAAAAGAGATACGCGGAACCCCAAAGAAAATCCTATCGTTTCCGTAGAAACGTATCTCGATTTAGAAGGACAATGCAGGGAATCCAGAGTATTCCATATGGACGCAAATTGTGTGTTAATTCGTCAATGTGAGGGAGCGAGGGATGCAGTAAAGGAGGAATAATGCATCGGATAAGCGATACACGGAACCCCAAAGAAAATCCTATCGTTTCCGTAGAAACGTATCTCGATTTAGAAGGACAATGCAGGGAATCCAGAGTATTTCATATGGACGCAAATTGTGTGTTAATTCGTCAATGTGAGGGAGCGAGAAATGCAGTAAAGGAGGAATAATGCATTGGAAAAGAGATACTCGGAACCCCAAAGAAAATCCTATCGTTTCCGTAGAAACGTGTCTCGATTTAGAAGGATAATGCAGGGAATCCAGAGTATATCATATGGACGCAAATTGTGTGTTAATTCGTCAATGCGAGGGAGCGAGGGATGCAGTAAAGGAGGAATAATGCATCGGAAAAGAGATACTCGACTCCCAAAAGAAAATCCTATCGTTTCCGTAGAAACGAATCTCGTTTTAGAAAGGTAATGCAGGGAAACCAGAGTATTTCATATGGACGCAAATTGTGTGTTAATTCGGAATTGTGAGGGAGCGAGGGATGCAGTAAAGGAGGAATAATGCATCGGAAAAGAGATACTCGGAATCCCAAAGAAAATCCTATCGTTTCCGTAGAAACGAATCCCGATTTAGAAGGACAATGCAGGGAATCCAGAGTATTTCATATGGATCAAATTGTGTGTTAATTCGTCAATGTGAGGGAGCGAGAAATGCAGTAAAGGAGGAATAATGCATCGGAAAAGAAATACTTGGAACCCCAAAGAAAATCCTATCGTTTCAGTAGAAACGTATCTCGATTTAGAAGGACAATGCAGGGAATCCAGAGTATTTCATATGGACGCAAATTGTGTGTTAATTCGTCAGTGTCAGGGAGCGAGGGATGCAGTAAAGGAGGAATAATGCATCGGAAAAGAGATACTCGGAAACCCAAAGAAAATCCTATCGTTTCCGTAGAAACGTATCTCAATATAGAAGGACAATTCAGTGAATCCGGAGTATATCATATGGACGCAAATTGTGTGTTAATTCGTCAATGTGAGGAAGCGAGGGATGCAGTAAAGGAGGAATAGATGCAATAAAGGAGGAATAATGCATCGGGAAAGAGATACTCAACTCCCAAAAGAAAATCCTATCGTTTCCGTAGAAACGTATCTCGTTTTAGAAATATAATGCAGGGAACCCAGAGTATTTCATATGGACGCAAATTGTGTGTTAATTCGGCAATGTGAGGGAGCGAGGGATGCAGTAAAGGAGAAATAATGCATCGGAAAAGAGATACTCGGAACCCCAAAGAAAATCCTATCGTTTCCGTAGAAACGTATCTCGATTTAGAAGGACAATGCTAGGAATCCAGAGTATTTCATTGGACGCAAATTGTGTGTTAATTCGTCTATGTGAGGGAGCGAGGGATGCAGTAAAGGAGGAATAATGCATCGGAAAAGAGATACTCGGAACACCAAAGAAAATCCTATCGATTCCGTAGGAACGTATCTCGATTTAGAAGGAAAATGCAGGGAATCCGGAGTATTTCATATGGACGCAAATTGTGTGTTAATTCGTCAATGTGAGGGAGCGAGTGATGCAGGAAAGGAGGAATAATGGATCGGAAAAGAGATACTCGGAACCCCAAAGAAAATCCTATCGTGTCCGTAGAAACGTATCTCGATTTAGAAGGACAATGCAGGGAATCCAGAGTAATTCATATGGACGCAAATTGTGTGTTAATTCGTCAATGTGAGGAAGCGAGGGAAGCAGTAAAGGAGGAATAATGCATCGGAAAAGAGATACGCGGAACCCCAAAGAAAATCCTATCGTTTCCGTAGAAACGTATCTCGATTTAGAAGGACAATGCAGGGAATCCAGAGTATTCCATATGGACGCAAATTGTGTGTTAATTCGTCAATGTGAGGAAGCGAGGGATGCAGTAAAGGAGGAATTATGCATCGGAAGAGATACGCGGAACCCCAAAGAAAATCCTATCGTTTCCGTAGAAACGTATCTCGATTTAGAAGGACAATGCAGGGAATCCAGAGTATTTCATATGGACGCAAATTGTGTGTTAATTCGTCAATGTGAGGGAGCGAGGGATGCAGTAAAGGAGGAATAATGCATCGGAAAAGAGATACGCGGAACCCCAAAGAAAATCCTATCGTTTCCGTACAAACGTATCTCGATTTAGAAGGACAATGCATGGAATCCAGAGTATTTCATATGGACGCAAATTGTGTGTTAATTCGTCAATGTGAGGGAGCGAGGGATGCAGTAAAGAAGGAATAATGCATCGGAAAAGAGATACTCGGAACCCCAAAGAAAGTCCTATCGTTTCCGTAGAAACGTATCTTGATTCAGAACGACAATGCAGGGAATCCAGAGTATTTCATATGGACGCAAATTGTGTGTTTATTCGTCAATGTGAGGGAGCGAGGGACGCAGTAAAGGAGGAATAATGCATCGGAAAAGAGATACTCGACTACCAAAAGTTAATCCTATCGTTTCCGTAGAAACGTATCTCAATATAGAAGGAAAATTCAGTGAATCCGGAGTATATCATATGGACGCAAATTGTGTGTTAATTCGTCAATGTGAGGGAGCGAGGGATGCAGTAAAGGAGGAATAGATGCAGTAAAGGAGGAATAATGCATCGGAAAAGAGATACTTGACTCCCAAAAGAAAATCCTATCGTTTCCGTAGAAACGTATCTCGTTTTAGAAAGATAATGCAGGGAACCCAGAGTATTTCATATGGACGCAAATTGTGTGTTAATTCGGCAATGTGAGGGAGCGAGGGATGCAGTAAAGGAGAAATAATGCATCGGAAAAGAGATACTCGGAACCCCAATAAAATCCTATTGTTTCCGTAGAAACGTATCTCGATTTAGAAGGACAATGCAAGGAATCCAGAGTATTTCATATGGACGCAAATTGTGTGTTAATTCGTCTATGTGAGGGAGCGAGGGATGCAGTAAAGGAGGAATAATGCATCGGAAAAGAGATACTCGGAACCCCAAAAAAATCCTATCGATTCCATAGAAACGTATCTCGATTTAGAAGGAAAATGCAGGGAAGCCAGAGTATTTTATATGGACGCAAATTGTGTGTTAATTCGTCAATGTGAGGGAGCGAGTGATGCAGGAAAGGAGGAATAATTCATCGGAAAAGAGATACTTGGAACCCCAAAGAAAATCCTATCGTTTCCGTAGAAACGTATCTCGATTTTAAAAGACAATGCAGGGAATCCAGAGTATTTCATATGGACGCAAATTGTGTGTTAATTCGTCAATGTGAGGAAGCGAGGGATGCAGTAAAGGAGGAATAAGGCATCGGAAGAGATACGCGGAACACCAAAGAAAATCCTATCGTTTCCGTAGAAACGTATATCGATTTAGAAAGACAATGCAGGGAATCCAGAGTATTTCATATGGACGCAAATTGTGTGTTAATTCGTCAATGTGAGGGAGCGAGGGATGCAGTAAAGGAGGAATAATGCATCGGAAAAGAGATACTCGGAACCCCAAAGAAAATCCTATCGTTTCCGTAGAAACGTATCTTGATTTAGAAGGACAATGCAGGGAATCCAGAGTAATTCATATGGACGCAAATTGTGTGTTAATTCGTCAATGTGAGGGAGCGAGGGATGCAGTAAAGGAGGAATAATGCATCGGAAAAGAGATACTCGGAACCAGAAAGAAAATCCTATCGTTTCCGTAGGAACGTATCTCGATATAGAAGGACAATGCAGGGAATCCAGAGTATTTCATATGGACGCAAATTTTGTGTTAATTCGTCAATGTGAGGGAGCGAGGGATGCAGTAAAGGAGGAATAATGCATCGGAAAAGAGATACTCGACTCCCAAAAGAAAATCCTATCGTTTCCGTAGAAACGTATCTCGTTTTAGAAAGATAATGCAGGGATCCCAGAGTATTTCATATGGACGCAAATTGTGTGTTAATTCGGCAATGTGAGGGAGCGAGGGATGCAGTAAAGGAGGAATAATGCATCGGAAAAGAGATTCTCGGAACCCCAAAGAAAATCCTATCGTTTCCGTAGAAACGTATCTCGATTTAGAAGGACAATGCATGAATCCAAAGTATTTCATATGGACGCAAATTGTGTGTTAATTCGTCAATGTGAGGGAGCGAGGGATGCAGTAAAGGAGGAATAATGCATCGGAAAAGAGATACGCGGAACCCCAAAGAAAATCCTATCGTTTCCGTAGAAACGTATCTCGATTTAGAAGGACAATGCAGGGAATCCAGAGTAATTCATATGGACGCAAATTGTGTGTTAATTCGTCAATGTGAGGAAGCGAGGGATGCAGTAAAGGAGGAATAATGCATCGGAAAAGAGATACGCGGGACCCCAAAGAAAATCCTATCGTTTCCGTAAAAACGTATCTCGATTTAGAAGGACAATGCAGGGAATCCAGAGTACTCCATATGGACGCAAATTGTGTGTTAATTCGTCAATGTGAGGGAGCGAGGGATGCAGTAAAGGAGGAATAATGCATCGGATAAGCGATACACGGAACCCCAAAGAAAATCCTATCGTTTCCGTAGAAACGTATCTCGATTTAGAATGACAATGCAGGGAATCCAGAGTATTTCATATGGACGCAAATTGTGTGTTAATTCGTCAATGTGAGGGAGCGAGAAATGCAGTAAAGGAGGAATAATGCATCGGAAAAGAGATACGCGGAACCCCAAAGAAAATCCTATCGTTTCCGTAGAAACGTATCTCGATTTAGAAGGACAATGCAGGGAATCCAGAGTATTCCATATGGACGCAAATTGTGTGTTAATTCGTCAATGTGAGGGAGCGAGGGATGCAGTAAAGGAGGAATAATGCATCGGATAAGCGATACAGGGAACCCCAAAGAAAATCCTATCGTTTCCGTAGAAACGTATCTCGATTTAGAAGGACAATGCAGGGAATCCAGAGTATTTCATATGGACGCAAATTGTGTGTTAATTCGTCAATGTGAGGGAGCGAGAAATGCAGTAAAGGAGGAATAATGCATTGGAAAAGAGATACTCGGAACCCCAAAGAAAATCCTATCGTTTCCGTAGAAACGTGTCTCGATTTAGAGGGATAATACAGGGAATCCAGAGTATATCATATGGACGCAAATTGTGTGTTAATTCGTCAATGCGAGGGAGCGAGGGATGCAGTAAAGGAGGAATAATGCATCGGAAAAGAGATACTCGACTCCCAAAAGAAAATCCTATCGTTTCCGTAGAAACGAATCTCGTTTTAGAAAGGTAATGCAGGGAAACCAGAGTATTTCATAAGGACGCAAATTGTGTGTTAATTCGGCAATGTGAGGGAGCGAGGGATGCAGTAAAGGAGGAATAATGCATCGGAAAAGAGATACTCGGAATCCCAAAGAAAATCCTATCGTTTCCGTAGAAACGAATCCCGATTTAGAAGGACAATGCAGGGAATCCAGAGTATTTCATATGGACGCAAATTGTGTGTTAATTCGTCAATGTGAGGGAGCGAGAAATGCAGTAAAGGAGGAATAATGCATCGGAAAAGAAATACTTGGAACCCCAAAGAAAATCCTATCGTTTCAGTAGAAACGTATCTCGATTTAGAAGGACAATGCAGGGAATCCAGAGTATTTCATATGGACGCAAATTGTGTGTTAATTCGTCAGTGTGAGGGAGCGAGGGATGCAGTAAAGGAGGAATAATGCATCGGAAAAGAGATACTCGGAACCCCAAAGAAAATCCTATTGTTTCCGTAGAAACGTATCTCAATATAGAAGGACAATTCAGTGAATCCGGAGTATATCATATGGACGCAAATTGTGTGTTAATTCGTCAATGTGAGGGAGCGAGGGATGCAGTAAAGGAGGAATAGATGCAATAAAGGAGGAATTATGCATCGGAAAAGAGATACTCAACTTCCAAAAGAAAATCCTATCGTTTCCGTAGAAACGTATCTCGTTTTAGAAAGATAATGCAGGGAACCCAGAGTATTTCATATGGACGCAAATTGTGTGTTAATTCGGCAATGTGAGGGAGCGAGGGATGCAGTAAAGGAGAAATAATGCATCGGAAAAGAGATATTCGGAACCCCAAAGAAAATCCTATCTTTTCCGTAGAAACGTATCTCGATTTAGAAGGACAATGCTAGGAATCCAGAGTATTTCATTGGACGCAAATTGTGTGTTAATTCGTCTATGTGAGTTAGCGAGGGATGCAGTAAAGGAGGAATAATGCATCGGAAAAGAGATACTCGGAACACCAAAGAAAATCCTATCGATTCCGTAGGAACGTATCTCGATTTAGAAGGAAAATGCAGGGAATCCGGAGTATTTCATATGGACGCAAATTGTGTGTTAATTCGTCAATGTGAGGGAGTGAGTGATGCAGGAAAGGAGGAATAATGCATCGGAAAAGAGATACTCGGAACCCCAAAGAAAATCCTATCGTTTCCGTAGAAACGTATCTCGATTTAGAAGGACAATGCAGGGAATCCAGAGTAATTCATATGGACGCAAATTGTGTGTTAATTCGTCAATGTGAGGGAGCGAGAAATGCAGTAAAGGAGGAATTATGCATCGGAAAAGAAATACTTGGAACCCCAAAGAAAATCCAATCGTTTCAGTAGAAACGTATCTCGATTTAGAAGGACAATGCAGGGAATTCAGAGTATTTCATATGGACGCAAATTGTGTGTTAATTCGTCAGTGTGAGGGAGCGAGGGATGCAGTAAAGGAGGAATAATGCATCGGAAAAGAGATACTCGGAACCCCAAAGAAAATCCTATTGTTTCCGTAGAAACGTATCTCAATATAGAAGGACAATTCAGTGAATCCGGAGTATATCATATGGACGCAAATTGTGTGTTAATTCGTCAATGTGAGGGAGCGAGGGATGCAGTAAAGGAGGAATAGATGCAATAAAGGAGGAATTATGCATCGGAAAAGAGATACTCAACTCCCAAAAGAAAATCCTATCGTTTCCGTAGAAACGTATCTCGTTTTAGAAAGATAATGCAGGGAACCCAGAGTATTTCATATGGACGCAAATTGTGTGTTAATTCGGCAATGTGAGGGAGCGAGGGATGCAGTAAAGGAGAAATAATGCATCGGAAAAGAGATATTCGGAACCCCAAAGAAAATCCTATCGTTTCCGTAGAAACGTATCTCGATTTAGAAGGACAATGCATGAATCCAAAGTATTTCATATGGACGCAAATTGTGTGTTAATTCGTCAATGTGAGGGAGCGAGGGATGCAGTAAAGGAGGAATAATGCATCGGAAAAGAGATACGCGGAACCCCAAAGAAAATCCTATCGTTTCCGTAGAAACGTATCTCGATTTAGAAGGACAATGCAGGGAATCCAGAGTAATTCATATGGACGCAAATTGTGTGTTAATTCGTCAATGTGAGGAAGCGAGGGATGCAGTAAAGGAGGAATAATGCATCGGAAAAGAGATACGCGGGACCCCAAAGAAAATCCTATCGTTTCCGTAAAAACGTATCTCGATTTAGAAGGACAATGCAGGGAATCCAGAGTACTCCATATGGACGCAAATTGTGTGTTAATTCGTCAATGTGAGGGAGCGAGGGATGCAGTAAAGGAGGAATGATGCATCGGATAAGCGATACACGGAACCCCAAAGAAAATCCTATCGTTTCCGTAGAAACGTATCTCGATTTAGAATGACAATGCAGGGAATCCAGAGTATTTCATATGGACGCAAATTGTGTGTTAATTCGTCAATGTGAGGGAGCGAGAAATGCAGTAAAGGAGGAATAATGCATTGGAAAAGAGATAGTCGGAACCCCAAAGAAAATCCTATCGTTTCCGTAGAAACGTATTTTGATTTAGAAGGACAATGCAGGGAATCCAGAGTAATTCATATGGACGCAAATTGGGTGTTAATTCGTCAATGTGAGGAAGCGAGGGATGCAGTAAAGGAGGAATAATGCATCGGAAAAGAGATACTCGGAACCCCAAAGAAAATCCTATCGTTTCCGTAGAAACGTATCTCGATTTAGAAGGACAATGCAGGGAATCCAGAGTATTCCATATGGACGCAAATTGTGTGTTAATTCGTCAATGTGAGGGAGCGAGGGATGCAGTAAAGGAGGAATAATGCATCGGATAAGCAATACACGGAACCCCAAAGAAAATCCTATCGTTTCCGTAGAAACGTATCTCGATTTAGAAGGACAATGCAGGGAATCCAGAGTATTTCATATGGACGCAAATTGTGTGTTAATTCGTTAATGTGAGGGAGCGAGAAATGCAGTAAAGGAGGAATAATGCATTGGAAAAGAGATACTCGGAACCCCAAAGAAAATCCTATCGTTTCCGTAGAAACGTGTCTCGATTTAGAAGGATAATGCAGGGAATCCAGAGTATATCATATGGACGCAAATTGTGTGTTAATTCGTCAATGCGAGGGAGCGAGGGATGCAGTAAAGGAGGAATAATGCATCGGAAAAGAGATACTCGACTCCCAAAAGACAATCCTATCGTTTCCGTAGAAACGAATCTCGTTTTAGAAAGGTAATGCAGGGAAACCAGAGTATTTCATAAGGACGCAAATTGTGTGTTAATTCGGCAATGTGAGGGAGCGAGGGATGCAGTAAAGGAGAAATAATGCATCGGAAAAGAGATATTCGGAACCCCAAAGAAAATCCTATCGTTTCAGTAGAAACGTATCTCGATTTAGAAGGACAATGCAGGGAATCCAGAGTATTTCATATGGACGCAAATTGTGTGTTAATTCGTCAGTGTGAGGGAGCGAGGGATGCAGTAAAGGAGGAATAATGCATCGGAAAAGAGATACTCGGAACCCCAAAGAAAATCCTATTGTTTCCGTAGAAACGTATCTCAATATAGAAGGACAATTCAGTGAATCCGGAGTATATCATATGGACGCAAATTGTGTGTTAATTCGTCAATGTGAGGGAGCGAGGGATGCAGTAAAGGAGGAATAGATGCAATAAAGGAGGAATTATGCATCGGAAAAGAGATACTCAACTCCCAAAAGAAAATCCTATCGTTTCCGTAGAAACGTATCTCGTTTTAGAAAGATAATGCAGGGAACCCAGAGTATTTCATATGGACGCAAATTGTGTGTTAATTCGGCAATGTGAGGGAGCGAGGGATGCAGTAAAGGAGAAATAATGCATCGGAAAAGAGATATTCGGAACCCCAAAGAAAATCCTATCGTTTCCGTAGAAACGTATCTCGATTTAGAAGGACAATGCTAGGAATCCAGAGTATTTCATTGGACGCAAATTGTGTGTTAATTCGTCAATGTGAGGGAGCGAGAAATGCAGTAAAGGAGGAATAATGCATCGGAAAAGAAATACTTGGAACCCCAAAGAAAATCCTATCGTTTCAGTAGAAACGTATCTCGATTTAGAAGGACAATGCAGGGAATCCAGAGTATTTCATATGGACGCAAATTGTGTGTTAATTCGTCAGTGTGAGGCAGCGAGGGATGCAGTAAAGGAGGAATAATGCATCGGAAAAGAGATACTCGGAACCCCAAAGAAAATCCTATTGTTTCCGTAGAAACGTATCTCAATATAGAAGGACAATTCAGTGAATCCGGAGTATATCATATGGACGCAAATTGTGTGTTAATTCGTCAATGTGAGGGAGCGAGGGATGCAGTAAAGGAGGAATAGATGCAATAAAGGAGGAATTATGCATCGGAAAAGAGATACTCAACTCCCAAAAGAAAATCCTATCGTTTCCGTAGAAACGTATCTCGTTTTAGAAAGATAATGCAGGGAACCCAGAGTATTTCATATGGACGCAAATTGTGTGTTAATTCGGCAATGTGAGGGAGCGAGGGATGCAGTAAAGGAGAAATAATGCATCGGAAAAGAGATATTCGGAACCCCAAAGAAAATCCTATCGTTTCCGTAGAAACGTATCTCGATTTAGAAGGACAATGCTAGGAATCCAGAGTATTTCATTGGACGCAAATTGTGTGTTAATTCGTCTATGTGAGGGAGCGAGGGATGCAGTAAAGGAGGAATAATGCATCGGAAAAGAGATACTCGGAACACCAAAGAAAATCCTATCGATTCCGTAGGAACGTATCTCGATTTAGAAGGACAATGCAGGGAATCCAGAGTAATTCATATGGACGCAAATTGTGTGTTAATTCGTCAATGTGAGGGAGCGAGAAATGCAGTAAAGGAGGAATTATGCATCGGAAAAGAAATACTTGGAACCCCAAAGAAAATCCAATCGTTTCAGTAGAAACGTATCTCGATTTAGAAGGACAATGCAGGGAATTCAGAGTATTGCATATGGACGCAAATTGTGTGTTAATTCGTCAGTGTGAGGGAGCGAGGGATGCAGTAAAGGAGGAATAATGCATCGGAAAAGAGATACTCGGAACCCCAAAGAAAATCCTATTGTTTCCGTAGAAACGTATCTCAATATTGAAGGACAATTCAGTGAATCCGGAGAATATCATATGGACGCAAATTGTGTGTTAATTCGTCAATGTGAGGGAGCGAGGGATGCAGTAAAGGAGGAATAGATGCAATAAAGGAGGAATTATGCATCGGAAAAGAGATACTCAACTCCCAAAAGAAAATCCTATCGTTTCCGTAGAAACGTATCTCGTTTTAGAAAGATAATGCAGGGAACCCAGAGTATTTCATATGGACGCAAATTGTGTGTTAATTCGGCAATGTGAGGGAGCGAGGGATGCAGTAAAGGAGAAATAATGCATCGGAAAAGAGATATTCGGAACCCCAAAGAAAATCCTATCGTTTCCGTAGAAACGTATCTCGATTTAGAAGGACAATGCATGGATCCAAAGTATTTCATATGGACGCAAATTGTGTGTTAATTCGTCAATGTGAGGGAGCGAGGGATGCAGTAAAGGAGGAATAATGCATCGGAAAAGAGATACGCGGAACCCCAAAGAAAATCCTATCGTTTCCGTAGAAACGTATCTCGATTTAGAAGGACAATGCAGGGAATCCAGAGTAATTCATATGGACGCAAATTGTGTGTTAATTCGTCAATGTGAGGAAGCGAGGGATGCAGTAAAGGAGGAATAATGAATCGGAAAAGAGATACGCGGGACCCCAAAGAAAATCCTATCGTTTCCGTAAAAACGTATCTCGATTTAGAAGGACAATGCAGGGAATCCAGAGTACTCCATATGGACGCAAATTGTGTGTTAATTCGTCAATGTGAGGGAGCGAGGGATGCAGTAAAGGAGGAATAATGCATCGGATAAGCGATACACGGACCCCCAAAGAAAATCCTATCGTTTCCGTAGAAACGTATCTCGATTTAGAATGACAATGCAGGGAATCCAGAGTATTTCATATGGACGCAAATTGTGTGTTAATTCGTCAATGTGAGGGAGCGAGAAATGCAGTAAAGGAGGAATAATGCATTGGAAAAGAGATAGTCGGAACCCCAAAGAAAATCCTATCGTTTCCGTAGAAACGTATTTTGATTTAGAAGGACAATGCAGGGAATCCAGAGTAATTCATATGGACGCAAATTGTGTGTTAATTCGTCAATGTGAGGAAGCGAGGGATGCAGTAAAGGAGGAATAATGCATCGGAAAAGAGATACTCGGAACCCCAAAGAAAATCCTATCGTTTCCGTAGAAACGTATCTCGATTTAGAAGGACAATGCAGGGAATCCAGAGTATTCCATATGGACGCAAATTGTGTGTTAATTCGTCAATGTGAGGGAGCGAGGGATGCAGTAAAGGAGGAATAATGCATCGGATAAGCAATACACGGAACCCCAAAGAAAATCCTATCGTTTCCGTAGAAACGTATCTCGATTTAGAAGGACAATGCAGGGAATCCAGAGTATTTCATATGGACGCAAATTGTGTGTTAATTCGTCAATGTGAGGGAGCGAGAAATGCAGTAAAGGAGGAATAATGCATTGGAAAAGAGATACTCGGAACCCCAAAGAAAATCCTATCGTTTCCGTAGAAACGTGTCTCGATTTAGAAGGATAATGCAGGGAATCCAGAGTATATCATATGGACGAAAATTGTGTGTTAATTCGTCAATGCGAGGGAGCGAGGGATGCAGTAAAGGAGGAATAATGCATCGGAAAAGAGATACTCGACTCCCAAAAGAAAATCCTTTCGTTTCCGTAGAAACGAATCTCGTTTTAGAAAGGTAATGCAGGGAAACCAGAGTATTTCATAAGGACGCAAATTGTGTGTTAATTCGGCAATGTGAGGGAGCGAGGGATGCAGTAAAGGAGGAATAATGCATCGGAAAAGAGATACTCGGAATCCCAAAGAAAATCCTATCGTTTCCGTAGAAACGAATCCCGATTTAGAAGGACAATGCAGGGAATCCAGAGTATTTCATATGGACGCAAATTGTGTGTTAATTCGTCAATGTGAGGGAGCGAGAAATGCAGTAAAGGAGGAATAATGCATCGGAAAAGAAATACTTGGAACCCCAAAGAAAATCCTATCGTTTCAGTAGAAACGTATCTCGATTTAGAAGGACAATGCAGGGAATCCAGAGTATTTCATATGGACGCAAATTGTGTGTTAATTCGTCAGTGTGAGGGAGCGAGGGATGCAGTAAAGGAGGAATAATGCATCGGAAAAGAGATACTCGGAACCCCAAAGAAAATCCTATTGTTTCCGTAGAAACGTATCTCAATATAGAAGGACAATTCAGTGAATCCGGAGTATATCATATGGACGCAAATTGTGTGTTAATTCGTCAATGTGAGGGAGCGAGGGATGCAGTAAAGGAGGAATAGATGCAATAAAGGAGGAATTATGCATCGGAAAAGAGATACTCAACTCCCAAAAGAAAATCCTATCGTTTCCGTAGAAACGTATCTCGTTTTAGAAAGATAATGCAGGGAACCCAGAGTATTTCATATGGACGCAAATTGTGTGTTAATTCGGCAATGTGAGGGAGCGAGGGATGCAGTAAAGGAGAAATAATGCATCGGAAAAGAGATATTCGGAACCCCAAAGAAAATCCTATCGTTTCCATAGAAACGTATCTCGATTTAGAAGGACAATGCTAGGAATCCAGAGTATTTCATTGGACGCAAATTGTGTGTTAATTCGTCTATGTGAGGGAGCGAGGGATGCAGTAAAGGAGGAATAATGCATCGGAAAAGAGATACTCGGAACACCAAAGAAAATCCTATCGATTCCGTAGGAACGTATCTCGATTTAGAAGGAAAATGCAGGGAATCCGGAGTATTTCATATGGACGCAAATTGTGTGTTAATTCGTCAATGTGAGGGAGTGAGTGATGCAGGAAAGGAGGAATAATGCATCGGAAAAGAGATACTCGGAACCCCAAAGAAAATCCTATCGTTTCCGTAGAAACGTATCTCGATTTAGAAGGACAATGCAGGGAATCCAGAGTAATTCATATGGACGCAAATTGTGTGTTAATTCGTCAATGTAAGGGAGCGAGAAATGCAGTAAAGGAGGAATAATGCATCGGAAAAGAAATACTTGGAACCCCAAAGAAAATCCTATCGTTTCAGTAGAAACGTATCTCGATTTAGAAGGACAATGCAGGGAATCCAGAGTATTTCATATGGACGCAAATTGTGTGTTAATTCGTCAGTGTGAGGGAGCGAGGGATGCAGTAAAGGAGGAATAATGCATCGGAAAAGAGATACTCGGAACCCCAAAGAAAATCCTATTGTTTCCGTAGAAACGTATCTCAATATAGAAGGACAATTCAGTGAATCCGGAGTATATCATATGGACGCAAATTGTGTGTTAATTCTTCAATGTGAGGGAGCGAGGGATGCAGTAAAGGAGGAATAGATGCAATAATGGAGGAATTATGCATCGGAAAAGAGATACTCAACTCCCAAAAGAAAATCCTATCGTATCCGTAGAAACGTATCTCGTTTTAGAAAGATAATGCAGGGAACCCAGAGTATTTCATATGGACGCAAATTGTGTGTTAATTCGGCAATGTGAGGGAGCGAGGGATGCAGTAAAGGAGAAATAATGCATCGGAAAAAAGATATTCGGAACCCCAAAGAAAATCCTATCGTTTCCGTAGAAACGTATCTCGATTTAGAAGGACAATGCTAGGAATCCAGAGTATTTCATTGGACGCAAATTGTGTGTTAATTCGTCTATGTGAGGGAGCGAGGGATGCAGTAAAGGAGGAATAATGCATCGGAAAAGAGATACTCGGAACACCAAAGAAAATCCTATCGATTCCGTAGGAACGTATCTCGATTTAGAAGGAAAATGCAGGGAATCCGGAGTATTTCATATGGACGCAAATTGTGTGTTAATTCGTCAATGTGAGGGAGTGAGTGATGCAGGAAAGGAGGAATAATGCATCGGAAAAGAGATACTCGGAACCCCAAAGAAAATCCTATCGTTTCCGTAGAAATGTATCTCGATTTAGAAGGACAATGCAGGGAATCCAGAGTAATTCATATGGACGCAAATTGTGTGTTAATTCGTCAATGTGAGGAAGCGATGGATGCAGTAAAGGAGGAATAATGCATCGGAAAAGAGATACGCGGAACCCCAAAGACAATCCTATCGTTTCCGTAGAAACGTATCTCGATTTGGAAGGACAATACAGGGAATCCAGAGTATTTCATATGGACGCAAATTGTGTGTTAATTCGTCAATGTGAGGGAGCGAGAAATGCAGTAAAGGAGGAATAATGCATTGGAAAAGAGATACTCGGAACCCCCAAAGAAAATCCTATCGTTTCCGTAGAAACGTATCTTGATTTAGAAGGACAATGCAGGGAATCCAGAGTAATTCATATGGACGCAAATTGTGTGTTAATTCGTCAATGTGAGGAAGCGAGGGATGCAGTAAAGGAGGAATAATGCATCGGAAAAGAGATACGCGGAACCCCAAAGAAAATCCTATCGTTTCCGTAGAAACGTATCTCGATTTAGAAGGACAATGCAGGGAATCCAGAGTATTCCATATGGACGCAAATTGTGTGTTAATTCGTCAATGTGAGGGAGCGAGGGATGCAGTAAAGGAGGAATAATGCATCGGAAAAGAGATACGCGGAGCCCCAAAGAAAATCCTATCGTTTCCGTAGAAACGTATCTCGATTTAGAAGGACAATGCAGGGAATCCAGAGTATTTCATATGGACGCAAATTGTGTGTTAATTCGTCAATGTGAGGGAGCGAGGGATGCAGTAAAGGAGGAATAATGCATCGGAAAAGAGATACTCGGAACCCCAAAGAAAATCCTATCGTTTCCGTAGAAACGTATCTTGATTTAGAAGGACAATGCAGGGAATCCAGAGTATTTCATATGGACGCAAATTGTGTGTTAATTCGTCAATGTGAGGGAGCGAGGGATGCAGTAAAGGAGGAATAATGCATCGGAAAAGAGATACTCGACTCCCAAAAGATAATCCTATCGTTTCCGTAGAAACGTATCTCGTTTTAGAAAGATAATGCAGGGAACCCAGAGTATTTCATATGGATGCAAATTGTGTGTTAATTGGGCAATGTGAGGGAGCGAGGGATGCAGTAAAGGAGGAATATTGCATCGGAAAAGAGATACTCGGAACCCCAAAGAAAATCCTATCGTTTCCGTAGAAACGAATCCCGATTTAGAAGGACAATGCAGGGAATCCAGAGTATTTCATATGGACGCAAAATTTGTGTTAATTCGTCAATGTGAGGGAACGAGGGATGCAGTAAAGGAGGAATAATGCATCGGAAAAGAAATACTTGGAACCCCAAAGAAAATCCTATCGTTTCCATAGAAACGTATCTCGATTTAGAAGGACAATGCAGGGAATCCAGAGTATTTCATATGGACGCAAATTGTGTGTTAATTCGTCAATGTGAGTTAGCGAGGGATGCAGTAAAGGAGGAGTAATGCATCGGAAAAGAGATACTCGGAACCCCAAAGAAAATCCTGTCGTTTCCGTAGAAACGTATCTCGATTTTGAAGGACAATGCAGGGAAACCAGAGTATTTCATATGGACGCAAATTGTGTGTTAATTCGTCAATGTGAGGGAGCGAGGGATGCAGTAAAGGAGGAATAATGCATCGGAAAAGAGATACTCGGAACCCCAAAGAAAATCCTATCGTTTCCGTAGAAACGTATCACAATATAGAAGGAAAATTCAGTGAATCCGGAGTATATCATATGGACGCAAATTGTGTGTTAATTCGTCAATGTGAGGGAGCGAGGGATGCAGTACAGGAGGAATAGATGCAGTAAAGGAGGAATAATGCATCGGAAAAGAGATACTCGACTCCCAAAAGAAAATCCCATCGTTTCCGTAGAAACGTATCTCGTTTTAGAAAGATAATGCAGGGAACCCAGAGTATTTCATATGGACGCAAATTGTGTGTTAATTCGGCAATGTGAGGGAGCGAGGGATGCAGTAAAGGAGAAATAATGCATCGGAAAAGAGATACTCGGAACCCCAAAGAAAATCCTATCGTTTCCGTAGAAACGTATCTTGATTTAGAAGGACAATGCAGGGAATCCAGAGTATTTCATATGGACGCAAATTGTGTGTTTATTCGTCAATGTGAGGGAGCGAGGGATGCAGTAAAGGAGGAATAATGCATCGGAAAAGAGATACTCGGAACCCCAAAGAAAATCCTATCGTTTCCGTAGAAACGTATCTCGATTCAGAAGGACAATGCAGGGAATCCAGAGTATTTCATATGGACGCAAATTGTGTGTTAATTCGTCAATGTGAGGGAGCGAGGGATGCAGTAAAGGAGGAATAATGCATCGGAAAAGAGATACTCGACTCCCAAAAGATAATCCTATCGTTTCCGTAGAAACGTATCTCGTTTTAGAAAGATAATGCAGGGAACCCAGAGTATTTCATATGGATGCAAATTGTGTGTTAATTGGGCAATGTGAGGGAGCGAGGGATGCAGTAAAGGAGGAATATTGCATCGGAAAAGAGATACTCGGAACCCCAAAGAAAATCCTATCGTTTCCGTAGAAACGAATCCCGATTTAGAAGGACAATGCAGGGAATCCAGAGTATTTCATATGGACGCAAAATTTGTGTTAATTCGTCAATGTGAGGGAACGAGGGATGCAGTAAAGGAGGAATAATGCATCGGAAAAGAAATACTTGGAACCCCAAAGAAAATCCTATCGTTTCCATAGAAACGTATCTCGATTTAGAAGGACAATGCAGGGAATCCAGAGTATTTCATATGGACGCAAATTGTGTGTTAATTCGTCAATGTGAGTTAGCGAGGGATGCAGTAAAGGAGGAGTAATGCATCGGAAAAGAGATACTCGGAACCCCAAAGAAAATCCTGTCGTTTCCGTAGAAACGTATCTCGATTTTGAAGGACAATGCAGGGAAACCAGAGTATTTCATATGGACGCAAATTGTGTGTTAATTCGTCAATGTGAGGGAGCGAGGGATGCAGTAAAGGAGGAATAATGCATCGGAAAAGAGATACTCGGAACCCCAAAGAAAATCCTATCGTTTCCGTACAAACGTATCACAATATAGAAGGAAAATTCAGTGAATCCGGAGTATATCATATGGACGCAAATTGTGTGTTAATTCGTCAATGTGAGGGAGCGAGGGATGCAGTACAGGAGGAATAGATGCAGTAAAGGAGGAATAATGCATCGGAAAAGAGATACTCGACTCCCAAAAGAAAATCCCATCGTTTCCGTAGAAACGTATCTCGTTTTAGAAAGATAATGCAGGGAACCCAGAGTATTTCATATGGACGCAAATTGTGTGTTAATTCGGCAATGTGAGGGAGCGAGGGATGCAGTAAAGGAGAAATAATGCATCGGAAAAGAGATACTAGGAACCCCAAAGAAAATCCTATCGTTTCCGTAGAAACGTATCTCGATTTAGAAGGACAATGCAGGGAATCCAGAGTATTTCATATGGACGCAAATTGTGTGTTAATTCGTCAATGTGAGGAAGCGAGGGATGCAGTAAAGGAGGAATAATGCATCGGAAGAGATACGCGGAACCCCAAAGAAAATCCTATCGTTTCCGTAGAAACGTATCTCGATTTAGAAGGACAATGCAGGGAATCCAGAGTATTTCATATGGACGCAAATTGTGTGTTAATTCGTCAATGTGAGGGAGCGAGGGATGCAGTAAAGAAGGAATAAAGGATCGGAAAAGAGATACTCGGAACCCCAAAGAAAATCCTATCGTTTCCGTAGAAACGTATCTTGATTTAGAAGGACAATGCAGGGAATCCAGAGTATTTCATATGGACGCAAATTGTGTGTTAATTCGTCAATGTGAGGGAGCGAGGGATGCAGTAAAGGAGGAATAATGCATCGGAAAAGAGATACTCGGAACCAGAAAGAAAATCCTATCGTTTCCGTACGAACGTATCTCGATATAGAAGGACAATGCAAGGAATCCAGAGTATTCCATATGGACGCAAATTGTGTGTTAATTCGTCAATGTGAGGGAGCGAGGGATGCAGTAAAGGAGGAATAATGCATCGGAAAAGAGATACGCGGAACCCCAAAGAAAATCCTATCGTTTCCGTAGAAACGTATCTCGATTTAGAAGGACAATGCAGGGAATCCAGAGTAATTCATATGGACGCAAATTGTGTGTTAATTCGTCAATGTGAGGAAGCGAGGGATGCAGTAAAGGAGGAATAATGCATCGGAAAAGAGATACGCGGAACCCCAAAGAAAATCCTATCGTTTCCGTAGAAACGTATCTCGATTTAGAAGGACAATGCAGGGAATCCAGAGTATTCCATATGGACGCAAATTGTGTGTTAATTCGTCAATGTGAGGGAGCGAGGGATGCAGTAAAGGAGGAATAATGCATCGGATAAGCGATACACGGAACCCCAAAGAAAATCCTGTCGTTTCCGTAGAAACGTATCTCGATTTAGAAGGACAATGCAGGGAATCCAGAGTATTTCATATGGACGCAAATTGTGTGTTAATTCGTCAATGTGAGGAAGCGAGGGATGCAGTAAAGGAGGAATAATGCATCGGAAAACAGATACGCGGAACCCCAAAGAAAATCCTATCGTTTCCGTAGAAACGTATCTCGATTTAGAAGGATAATGCAGGGAATCCTGAGTATATCATATGGACGCAAATTGTGTGTTAATTCGTCAATGTGAGGGAGCGAGGGATGCAGTAAAGGAGGAATAATGCATCGGAAAAGAGATACTCGACTCCCAAAAGAAAATCCTATCGTTTCCGTAGAAACGAATCTCGTTTTAGAAAGGTAATGCAGGGAAACCAGAGTATTTCATATGGACGCAAATTGTGTGTTAATTCGGCAATGTGAGGGAGCAAGGGATGCAGTAAAGGAGGAATAATGCATCGGAAAAGAGATACTCGGAATCCCAAAGAAAATCCTATCGTTTCCGGAGAAACGAATCCCGATTTAGAAGGACAATGCAGGGAATCCAGAGTATTTCATATGGACGCAAAATGTGTGTTAATTCGTCAATATGAGGGAACGAGGGATGCAGTAAAGGAGGAATAATGCATCGGAAAAGAAATACTTGGAACCCCAAAGAAAATCCTATCGTCTCCGTAGAAACGTATCTCGATTTAGAAGGACAATGCAGGGAATCCAGAGTATTTCATATGGACGCAAATTGTGTGTTAATTCGTCAATGTGAGTTAGCGAGGGATGCAGTAAAGGAGGAATAATGCATCGGAAAAGAGATACTCGGAACCCCAAAGAAAATCCTATCGTTTCCGTAGAAACGTATCTCGATTTAGAAGGACAATGCAGGGAATCCAGAGTATTTCATATGGACGCAAATTGTGTGTTAATTCGTCAGTGTGAGGGAGCGAGGGATGCAGTAAAGGAGGAATAATGCATCGGAAAAGAGATACTCGGAACCCCAAAGAAAATCCTACCGTTTCCGTAGAAACGTATCTCAATATAGAAGGACAATTCAGTGAATCCGGAGTATATCATATGGACGCAAATTGTGTGTTAATTCGTCAATGTGAGGGAGCGAGGGATGCAGTAAAGGAGGAATAATGCATCGGAAAAGAGATACTCGGAACACCAAAGAAAATCCTATCGATTCAGTAGGAATGTATCTCGATTTAGAAGGAAAATGCAGGGAATCCAGAGTATTTCATATGGACGCAAATTGTGTGTTAATTCGTGAATGTGAGGGAGCGAGTGATGCAGGAAAGGAGGAATAATGCATCGGAAAAGAGATACTCGGAACCCCTAAGAAAATCCTATCGTTTCCGTAGAAACGTATCTCGATTTAGAAGGACAATGCAGGGAATCCAGAGTATATCATATGGACGCAAATTGTGTGTTAATTCGTCAATGTGAGGAAGCGAGGGATGCAGTAAAGGAGGAATAATGCATCGGAAAAGAGATACGCGGAACCCCAACGAACATCCTATCGTTTCCGTAGAAACGTATCTCATTTTAGAAGGACAATGCAGGGAATCCAGAGTATTTCATATGGACGCAAATTGTGTGTTAATTTGTCAATGTGAGGGAGCGAGGGATGCAGTAAAGGAGGAATAATGCATCAGAAAAGAGATACTTGACTCCCAAAAGAAAATCCTATCGTATCCGTAGAAACGTATCTCGTTTTAGAAAGATAATGCAGGGAACTTAGAGTATTTCATAAGGACGCAAATTGTGTGTTAATTCGGCAATGTGAGGGAGCGAGGGATGCAGTAAAGGAGAAATAATGCATCCGAAAAGAGATACTCGAAACCCCAAAGAAAATCCTATCGTTTCCGTAGAAACGTATCTCGATTTAGAAGGACAATGCTAGGAATCCAGAGTATTCCATTGGACGCAAATTGTGTGTTAATTCGTCAATGTGAGAGAGCGAGGGATGCAGTAAAGGAGGAATAATGCATCGGAAAAGAGATACTCGGAACCCCAAAGAAAATCCTATCGTTTCCGTAGAAACGTATCTTGATTTAGATGGACAATGCAGGGAATCCAGAGTAATTCATATGGACGCCAATTGTGTGTTAATTCGTCAATGTGAGGGAGCGAGGGATGCAGTAAAGGAGGAATAATGCATCGGAAAAGAGATACTCGGAACCCCAAAGAAAATCCTATCGTTTCCGTAGAAACGTATCTCGATTTAGAAGGACAATGCAGGGAATCCAGAGTATTTCATATGGACGCAAATTGTGTGTTAATTCGTCAATGTGAGGGAGCGAGGGATGCAGTAAAGGAGGAATAATGCATCGGAAAAGAGATACTCGGAACCCCAAAGAAAATCCTATCGTTTCCGTAGAAACGTATCTCGATTTAGAAGGACAATGCAGGGAATCCAGAGTATTTCATATGGACGCAAATTGTGTGTTAATTCGTCTAAGTGAGGGAGCGAGGGATGCAGCAAAGGAGGAATAATGAATCGGGAAAGAGATACTCGGAACCCCAAAGAAAATCCTATCGTTTCCGTAGAAACGTAACTCGATTTAGAAGGACAATGCAGGGAATCCAGAGTAATTCATATGGACGCAAATTGTGTGTTAATTCGTCAATGTGAAGGAGCGAGGGATGCAGTAGAGGAAGAATAATGCATCGGAAAAGAGATACTCGGAACCCCAAAGAAAATCCTATCGTTTCCGTAGAAACGAATCTCGATTTAGAAGGACAATGCAGGGAATCCAGAGTATTTCATATGGACGCAAATTGTGTGTTAATTCGTGAATGTGAGGGAGCGAGGGATGCAGTAAAGGAGGAATAATGCATCGGAAATGAGATACTCGACTCCCAAAAGAAAATATTATCGTTTCCGTAGAAACGTATCTCGATTTAGAAAGATAATGCAGGGAACCCAGAGTATTTGATATGGACGCAATTTGTGTGTTAATTCGGCAATGTGAGGGAGCGAGGGATGCAGTAAAGGAGGAATAATGCATCGGAAAAGAGATACTCGGAACCCAAAAGAAAATCCTGTCGTTTCCATAGAAACGAATCCCGATTTAGAAGGACAATGCAGGGAATCCAGAGTATATCATATGGACGCAAATTGTGTGTTAATTCGTCAATGTGAGTTAGCGAGGGATGCAGTAAAGGAGGAATAATGCATCGGAAAAGAGATACTCGGAACCCCAAAGAAAATCCTATCGTTTCCGTAGAAACGTATCTCGATTTAGAAGGACAATGCAGGGAATCCAGAGTATTTCATATGGACGCAAATTGTGTGTTAATTCGTCAGTGTGAGGGAGCGAGGGATGCAGTAAAGGAGGAATAATGCATCGGAAAAGAGATACTCGGAACCCCAAAGAAAATCCTATCGTTTCCGTAGAAACGTATCTCAATATAGAAGGACAATTCAGTGAATCCGGAGTATATCATATGGACGCAAATTGTGTGTTAATTCGTCAATGTGAGGGAGCGAGGGAAGCAGTAAAGGAGGAATAGATGCAGTAAAGGAGGAATAATGCATCGGAAAAGAGATACTCAACTCCCAAAAGAAAATCCTATCGTTTCCGTAGAAACGTATCTCGTTTTAGAAAGATAATGCAGGGAACCCAGAGTATATCATATGGACGCAAATTGTGTGTTAATTCGGCAATGTGAGGGAGCGAGGGATGCAGTAAAGGAGAAATAATGCATCGGAAAAGAGATACGCGGAACCCCAAAGAAAATCCTATCGTTTCCGTAGAAACGTATCTCGATTTAGAAGGACAATGCTAGGAATCCAGAGTATTTCATTGGACGCAAATTGTGTGTTAATTCGTCTATGTGAGGGAGCGAGGGATGCAGTAAAGGAGGAATAATGCATCGGAAAAGAGATACTCGGAACACCAAAGAAAATCCTATCGATTCCGTAGGAACGTATCTCGATTTAGAAGGAAAATGCAGGGAATCCAGAGTATTTCATATGGACGCAAATTGTGTGTTAATTCGTCAATGTGAGGGAGCGAGTGATGCAGGAAAGGAGGAATAATGCATCGGAAAAGAGATACTCGGAACCCCAAAGAAAATCCTATCGTTTCCGTAGAAACGTATCTCGATTTAGAAGGACAATGCAGGGAATCCAGAGTATATCATATGGACGCAAATTGTGTGTTAATACGTCAATGTGAGGAAGCGAGGGATGCAGTAAAGGAGGAATAATGCATCGGAAAAGAGATTCGCGGAACCCCAACGAACACCCTATCGTTTCCGTAGAAACGTATCTCGATTTAGAAGGACAATGCAGGGAATCCAGAGTATTTCATATGGACGCAAATTGTGTGTTAATTCGTCAATGTGAGGGAGCGAGGGATGCAGTAAAGGAGGAATAATGCATCAGAAAAGAGATACTCGACTCCCAAAAGAAAATGCTATCTTTTCCGTAGAAACGTATCTCGTTTTAGAAAGATAATGCAGGGAACCCAGAGTATTTCATATGGACGCAAATTGTGTGTTAATTCGGCAATGTGAGGGAGCGAGGGATGCAGTAAAGGAGAAATAATGCATCGGAAAAGAGATACTCGGAACCCCAAAGAAAATCCTATCGTTTCCGTAGAGACGTATCTCGATTTAGAAGGACAATGCTAGGAATCCAGAGTATTTCATTGGACGCAAATTGTGTGTTAATTCGTCTATGTGAGGGAGCGAGGGATGCAGTAAAGGAGGAATAATGAATCGGAAAAGAGATACTCGGAACCCCAAAGAAAATCCTATCGTTTCCGTAGAAACGTATCTCGATTTAGAAGGACAATGCAGGGAATCCGAGTAATTCATATGGACGCAAATTGTGTGTTAATTCGTCAATGTGAGGGAGCGAGGGATGCAGTAGAGGAAGAATAATGCATCGGAAAAGAGATACTCGGAACCCCAAAGAAAATCCTATCGTTTCCGTAGAAACGAATCTCGATTTAGAAGGACAATGCAGGGAATCCAGAGTATTTCATATGGACGCAAATTGTGTGTTAATTCGTCAATGTGAGGGAGCGAGGGATGCAGTAAAGGAGGAATAATGCATCGGAAATGAGATACTCGACTCCCAAAAGAAAATATTATCGTTTCCGTAGAAACGTATCTCGATTTAGAAAGATAATGCAGGGAACCCAGAGTATTTCATATGGACGCAATTTGTGTGTTAATTCGGCAATGTGAGGGAGCGAGGGATGCAGTAAAGGAGGATTAATGCATCGGAAAAGAGATACTCGGAACCCAAAAGAAAATCCTGTCGTTTCCATAGAAACGAATCCCGATTTAGAAGGACAATGCAGGGAATCCAGAGTATTTCATATGGACGCAAATTGTGTGTTGATTCGTCAATGTGAGTTAGCGAGGGATGCAGTAAAGGAGGAATAATGCATCGGAAAAGAGATACTCCGAACCCCAAAGAAAATCCTATCGTTTCCGTAGAAACGTATCTTGATTTAGAAGGACAATGCAGGGAATCCAGAGTATTTCATATGGACGCAAATTGTGTGTTAATTCGTCAATGTGAGGGAGCGAGGGATGCAGTAAAGGAGGAATAATGCATCGGAAAAGAGATACTCGGAACACCAAAGAAAATCCTATCGTTTCCGTAGAAACGTATCTCGATTTAGAAGGACAATGCAGGGAATCAAGAGTATTTCATATGGACGCAAATTGTGTGTTAATTCGTCAATGTGAGGGAGCGAGGGATGCAGTAAAGGAGGAATAATGCATCGGAAAAGAGATACTCGGAACCCCAAATAAAATCCTATCGTTTCCGTAGAAACGTATCTCGATTTAGAAGGACAATGCAGGGAATCCAGAGTATTTCATATGGACGCAAATTGTGTGTTAATTCGTCAATGTGAGGGAGCGAGGGATGCAGTAAAGGAGGAATAATGCATCGGAAAAAGAGATACTCGGAACCCAAAAGAAAATCCTATCGTTTCCGTAGAAACGTATCTCGATTTATAAGGACAATGCAGGGAATCCAGAGTAATTCATATGGACGCAAATTGTGTGTTAATTCGTCAATGTGAGGGAGCGAGGGATGCAGTAGAGGAAGAATAATGCATCGGAAAAGAGATACTCGGAACCCCAAAGAAAATCCTATCGTTTCCGTAGAAACGTATCTCGATTTAGAAGGACAATGCAGGGAATCCAGAGTATTTCATATGGACGCAAATTGTGTGTTAATACGTCAATGTGAGGGAGCGAGGGATGCAGTAAAGGAGGAATAATGCATCGGAAATGAGATACTCGACTCCCAAAAGAAAATCCTATCGTTTCCGTAGAAACGTATCTCGATTTAGAAAGATAATGCAGGGAACCCAGAGTATTTCATATGGACGCAATTTGTGTGTTAATTCGGCAATGTGAGGGAGCGAGGGATGCAGTAAAGGAGGAATAATGCATCGGAAAAGAGATACTCGGAACCCAAAAGAAAATCCTGTCGTTTCCGTAGAAACGAATCCCGATTTAGAAGGACAATGCAGGGAATCCAGAGTATTTCATATGGACGCAAATTGTGTGTTAACTCGTCAATGTGAGGGAGCGAGGGATGCAGTAAAGGGGAATAATGCATCGGAAAAGAGATACTCCGAACCCCAAAGAAAATCCTATCGTTTCCGTAGAAACGTATCTCGATTTAGAAGGACAATGCAGGGAATCCTGAGTATTTCATATGGACGCAAATTGTGTGTTAATTCGTCAATGTGAGGGAGCGAGGGATGCAGTAAAGGAGGAATAAGGCATCGGAAAAGAGATTCTCGGAACCCCAAAGAAAATCCTATCGTTTCCGTAGAAACGTATCTCGATTTAGGAGGACAATGCAGGGAATCCAGAGTAATTCATATGGACGCAAATTGTGTGTTAATTCGTCAATGTGAGGGAGCGAGGGATGCAGTAGAGGAAGAATAATGCATCGGAAAAGAGATACTCGGAACCCCAAAGAAAATCCTATCGTTTCCGTAGAAACGTATCTCGATTTAGAAGGACAATGCAGGGAATCCAGAGTATTTCATATGGACGCAAATTGTGTGTTAATTCGTCAATGTGAGGGAGCGAGGGATGCAGTAAAGGAGGAATAATGCATCGGAAATGAGATACTCGACTCCCAAAAGAAAATATTATCGTTTCCGTAGAAACGTATCTCGATTTAGAAAGATAATGCAGGGAACCCAGAGTATTTCATATGGACGCAATTTGTGTGTTAATTCGGCAATGTGAGGGAGCGAGGGATGCAGTAAAGGAGGAATAATGCATCGGAAAAGAGATACTCGGAACCCAAAAGAAAATCCTGTCGTTTCCATAGAAACGAATCCCGATTTAGAAGGACAATGCAGGGAATCCAGAGTATTTCATATGGACGCAAATTGTGTGTTAATTCGTCAATGTGAGTTAGCGAGGGATGCAGTAAAGGAGGAATAATGCATCGGAAAAGAGATACTCGGAACCCCAAAGAAAATCCTATCGTTTCCGTAGAAACGTATCTCGATTTAGAAGGACAATGCAGGGAATCCAGAGTATTTCATATGGACGCAAATTGTGTGTTAATTCGTCAGTGTGAGGGAGCGAGGGATGCAGTAAAGGAGGAATAATGCATCGGAAAAGAGATACTCGGAACCCCAAAGAAAATCCTATCGTTTCCGTAGAAACGTATCTCAATATAGAAGGACAATTCAGTGAATCCGGAGTATATCATATGGACGCAAATTGTGTGTTAATTCGTCAATGTGAGGGAGCGAGGGAAGCAGTAAAGGAGGAATAGATGCAGTAAAGGAGGAATAATGCATCGGAAAAGAGATACTCAACTCCCAAAAGAAAATCCTATCGTTTCCGTAGAAACGTATCTCGTTTTAGAAAGATAATGCAGGGAACCCAGAGTATATCATATGGACGCAAATTGTGTGTTAATTCGGCAATGTGAGGGAGCGAGGGATGCAGTAAAGGAGAAATAATGCATCGGAAAAGAGATACTCGGAACCCCAAAGAAAATCCTATCGTTTCCGTAGAAACGTATCTCGATTTAGAAGGACAATGCTAGGAATCCAGAGTATTTCATTGGACGCAAATTGTGTGTTAATTCGTCTATGTGAGGGAGCGAGGGATGCAGTAAAGGAGGAATAATGCATCGGAAAAGAGATACTCGGAACACCAAAGAAATTCCTATCGATTCCGTAGGAACGTATCTCGATTTAGAAGGAAAATGCAGGGAATCCAGAGTATTTCATATGGACGCAAATTGTGTGTTAATTCGTCAATGTGAGGGAGCGAGTGATGCAGGAAAGGAGGAATAATGCATCGGAAAAAGATACTCGGAACCCCAAAGAAAATCCTATCGTTTCCGTAGAAACGTATCTCGATTTAGAAGGACAATGCAGGGAATCCAGAGTATATCATATGGACGCAAATTGTGTGTTAATTCGTCAATGTGAGGAAGCGAGGGATGCAGTAAAGGAGGAATAATGCATCGGAAAAGAGATACGCGGAACCCCAACGAACACCCTATCGTTTCCGTAGAAACGTATCTCGATTTAGAAGGACAATGCAGGGAATCCAGAGTATTTCATATGGACGCAAATTGTGTGTTAATTCGTCAATGTGAGGGAGCGAGGGATGCAGTAAAGGAGGAATAATGCATCAGAAAAGAGATACTCGACTCCCAAAAGAAAATGCTATCTTTTCCGTAGAAACGTATCTCGTTTTAGAAAGATAATGCAGGGAACCCAGAGTATTTCATATGGACGCAAATTGTGTGTTAATTCGGCAATGTGAGGGAGCGAGGGATGCAGTAAAGGAGAAATAATGCATCGGAAAAGAGATACTCGGAACCCCAAAGAAAATCCTATCGTTTCCGTAGAGACGTATCTCGATTTAGAAGGACAATGCTAGGAATCCAGAGTATTTCATTGGACGCAAATTGTGTGTTAATTCGTCTATGTGAGGGAGCGAGGGATGCAGTAAAGGAGGAATAATGAATCGGAAAAGAGATACTCGGAACCCCAAAGAAAATCCTATCGTTTCCGTAGAAACGTATCTCGATTTAGAAGGACAATGCAGGGAATCCGAGTAATTCATATGGACGCAAATTGTGTGTTAATTCGTCAATGTGAGGGAGCGAGGGATGCAGTAGAGGAAGAATAATGCATCGGAAAAGAGATACTCGGAACCCCAAAGAAAATCCTATCGTTTCCGTAGAAACGAATCTCGATTTAGAAGGACAATGCAGGGAATCCAGAGTATTTCATATGGACGCAAATTGTGTGTTAATTCGTCAATGTGAGGGAGCGAGGGATGCAGTAAAGGAGGAATAATGCATCGGAAATGAGATACTCGACTCCCAAAAGAAAATATTATCGTTTCCGTAGAAACGTATCTCGATTTAGAAAGATAATGCAGGGAACCCAGAGTATTTCATATGGACGCAATTTGTGTGTTAATTCGGCAATGTGAGGGAGCGAGGGATGCAGTAAAGGAGGATTAATGCATCGGAAAAGAGATACTCGGAACCCAAAAGAAAATCCTGTCGTTTCCATAGAAACGAATCCCGATTTAGAAGGACAATGCAGGGAATCCAGAGTATTTCATATGGACGCAAATTGTGTGTTAATTCGTCAATGTGAGTTAGCGAGGGATGCAGTAAAGGAGGAATAATGCATCGGAAAAGAGATACTCGGAACCCCAAAGAAAATCCTATCGTTTCCGTAGAAACGTATCTTGATTTAGAAGGACAATGCAGGGAATCCAGAGTATTTCATATGGACGCAAATTGTGTGTTAATTCGTCAATGTGAGGGAGCGAGGGATGCAGTAAAGGAGGAATAATGCATCGGAAAAGAGATACTCGGAACACCAAAGAAAATCCTATCGTTTCCGTAGAAACGTATCTCGATTTAGAAGGACAATGCAGGGAATCAAGAGTATTTCATATGGACGCAAATTGTGTGTTAATTCGTCAATGTGAGGGAGCGAGGGATGCAGTAAAGGAGGAATAATGCATCGGAAAAGAGATACTCGGAACCCCAAAGAAAATCCTATCGTTTCCGTAGAAACGTATCACGATTTAGAAGGACAATGCAGGGAATCCAGAGTATTTCATATGGACGCAAATTGTGTGTTAATTCGTCAATGTGAGGGAGCGAGGGATGCAGTAAAGGAGGAATAATGCATCGGAAAAAGAGATACTCGGAACCCAAAAGAAAATCCTATCGTTTCCGTAGAAACGTATCTCGATTTATAAGGACAATGCAGGGAATCCAGAGTAATTCATATGGACGCAAATTGTGTGTTAATTCGTCAATGTGAGGGAGCGAGGGATGCAGTAGAGGAAGAATAATGCATCGGAAAAGAGATACTCGGAACCCCAAAGAAAATCCTATCGTTTCCGTAGAAACGTATCTCGATTTAGAAGGACAATGCAGGGAATCCAGAGTATTTCATATGGACGCAAATTGTGTGTTAATACGTCAATGTGAGGGAGCGAGGGATGCAGTAAAGGAGGAATAATGCATCGGAAATGAGATACTCGACTCCCAAAAGAAAATCCTATCGTTTCCGTAGAAACGTATCTCGATTTAGAAAGATAATGCAGGGAACCCAGAGTATTTCATATGGACGCAATTTGTGTGTTAATTCGGCAATGTGGGGGAGCGAGGGATGCAGTAAAGGAGGAATAATGCATCGGAAAAGAGATACTCGGAACCCAAAAGAAAATCCTGTCGTTTCCGTAGAAACGAATCCCGATTTAGAAGGACAATGCAGGGAATCCAGAGTATTTCATATGGACGCAAATTGTGTGTTAACTCGTCAATGTGAGGGAGCGAGGGATGCAGTAAAGGGGAATAATGCATCGGAAAAGAGATACTCCGAACCCCAAAGAAAATCCTATCGTTTCCGTAGAAACGTATCTCGATTTAGAAGGACAATGCAGGGAATCCTGAGTATTTCATATGGACGCAAATTGTGTGTTAATTCGTCAATGTGAGGGAGCGAGGGATGCAGTAAAGGAGGAATAAGGCATCGGAAAAGAGATTCTCGGAACCCCAAAGAAAATCCTATCGTTTCCGTAGAAACGTATCTCGATTTAGGAGGACAATGCAGGGAATCCAGAGTAATTCATATGGACGCAAATTGTGTGTTAATTCGTCAATGTGAGGGAGCGAGGGATGCAGTAGAGGAAGAATAATGCATCGGAAAAGAGATACTCGGAACCCCAAAGAAAATCCTATCGTTTCCGTAGAAACGTATCTCGATTTAGAAGGACAATGCAGGGAATCCAGAGTATTTCATATGGACGCAAATTGTGTGTTAATTCGTCAATGTGAGGGAGCGAGGGATGCAGTAAAGGAGGAATAATGCATCGGAAATGAGATACTCGACTCCCAAAAGAAAATATTATCGTTTCCGTAGAAACGTATCTCGATTTAGAAAGATAATGCAGGGAACCCAGAGTATTTCATATGGACGCAATTTGTGTGTTAATTCGGCAATGTGAGGGAGCGAGGGATGCAGTAAAGGAGGAATAATGCATCGGAAAAGAGATACTCGGAACCCAAAAGAAAATCCTGTCGTTTCCATAGAAACGAATCCCGATTTAGAAGGACAATGCAGGGAATCCAGAGTATTTCATATGGACGCAAATTGTGTGTTAATTCGTCAATGTGAGTTAGCGAGGGATGCAGTAAAGGAGGAATAATGCATCGGAAAAGAGATACTCGGAACCCCAAAGAAAATCCTATCGTTTCCGTAGAAACGTATCTCGATTTAGAAGGACAATGCAGGGAATCCAGAGTATTTCATATGGACGCAAATTGTGTGTTAATTCGTCAGTGTGAGGGAGCGAGGGATGCAGTAAAGGAGGAATAATGCATCGGAAAAGAGATACTCGGAACCCCAAAGAAAATCCTATCGTTTCCATAGAAACGAATCCCGATTTAGAAGGACAATGCAGGGAATCCAGAGTAATTCATATGGACGCAAATTGTGTGTTAATTCGTCAATGTGAGGGAGCGAGGGATGCAGTAAAGGAGGAATAATGCATCGGAAAAAGATACTCGGAACCCCAAAGAAAATCCTATCGTTTCCGTAGAAACGTATCTCGATTTAGAAGGACAATGCAGGGAATCCAGAGTATATCATATGGACGCAAATTGTGTGTTAATTCGTCAATGTGAGGAAGCGAGGGATGCAGTAAAGGAGGAATAATGCATCGGAAAAGAGATACGCGGAACCCCAACGAACACCCTATCGTTTCCGTAGAAACGTATCTCGATTTAGAAGGACAATGCAGGGAATCCAGAGTATTTCATATGGACGCAAATTGTGTGTTAATTCGTCAATGTGAGGGAGCGAGGGATGCAGTAAAGGAGGAATAATGCATCAGAAAAGAGATACTCGACTCCCAAAAGAAAATGCTATCTTTTCCGTAGAAACGTATCTCGTTTTAGAAAGATAATGCAGGGAACCCAGAGTATTTCATATGGACGCAAATTGTGTGTTAATTCGGCAATGTGAGGGAGCGAGGGATGCAGTAAAGGAGAAATAATGCATCGGAAAAGAGATACTCGGAACCCCAAAGAAAATCCTATCGTTTCCGTAGAGACGTATCTCGATTTAGAAGGACAATGCTAGGAATCCAGAGTATTTCATTGGACGCAAATTGTGTGTTAATTCGTCTATGTGAGGGAGCGAGGGATGCAGTAAAGGAGGAATAATGAATCGGAAAAGAGATACTCGGAACCCCAAAGAAAATCCTATCGTTTCCGTAGAAACGTATCTCGATTTAGAAGGACAATGCAGGGAATCCGAGTAATTCATATGGACGCAAATTGTGTGTTAATTCGTCAATGTGAGGGAGCGAGGGATGCAGTAGAGGAAGAATAATGCATCGGAAAAGAGATACTCGGAACCCCAAAGAAAATCCTATCGTTTCCGTAGAAACGAATCTCGATTTAGAAGGACAATGCAGGGAATCCAGAGTATTTCATATGGACGCAAATTGTGTGTTAATTCGTCAATGTGAGGGAGCGAGGGATGCAGTAAAGGAGGAATAATGCATCGGAAATGAGATACTCGACTCCCAAAAGAAAATATTATCGTTTCCGTAGAAACGTATCTCGATTTAGAAAGATAATGCAGGGAACCCAGAGTATTTCATATGGACGCAATTTGTGTGTTAATTCGGCAATGTGAGGGAGCGAGGGATGCAGTAAAGGAGGATTAATGCATCGGAAAAGAGATACTCGGAACCCAAAAGAAAATCCTGTCGTTTCCATAGAAACGAATCCCGATTTAGAAGGACAATGCAGGGAATCCAGAGTATTTCATATGGACGCAAATTGTGTGTTAATTCGTCAATGTGAGTTAGCGAGGGATGCAGTAAAGGAGGAATAATGCATCGGAAAAGAGATACTCGGAACCCCAAAGAAAATCCTATCGTTTCCGTAGAAACGTATCTTGATTTAGAAGGACAATGCAGGGAATCCAGAGTATTTCATATGGACGCAAATTGTGTGTTAATTCGTCAATGTGAGGGAGCGAGGGATGCAGTAAAGGAGGAATAATGCATCGGAAAAGAGATACTCGGAACACCAAAGAAAATCCTATCGTTTCCGTAGAAACGTATCTCGATTTAGAAGGACAATGCAGGGAATCAAGAGTATTTCATATGGACGCAAATTGTGTGTTAATTCGTCAATGTGAGGGAGCGAGGGATGCAGTAAAGGAGGAATAATGCATCGGAAAAGAGATACTCGGAACCCCAAAGAAAATCCTATCGTTTCCGTAGAAACGTATCACGATTTAGAAGGACAATGCAGGGAATCCAGAGTATTTCATATGGACGCAAATTGTGTGTTAATTCGTCAATGTGAGGGAGCGAGGGATGCAGTAAAGGAGGAATAATGCATCGGAAAAAGAGATACTCGGAACCCAAAAGAAAATCCTATCGTTTCCGTAGAAACGTATCTCGATTTATAAGGACAATGCAGGGAATCCAGAGTAATTCATATGGACGCAAATTGTGTGTTAATTCGTCAATGTGAGGGAGCGAGGGATGCAGTAAAGGAGGAATAATGCATCGGAAATGAGATACTCGACTCCCAAAAGAAAATATTATCGTTTCCGTAGAAACGTATCTCGATTTAGAAAGATAATGCAGGGAACCCAGAGTATTTCATATGGACGCAATTTGTGTGTTAACTCGTCAATGTGAGGGAGCGAGGGATGCAGTAAAGGGGAATAATGCATCGGAAAAGAGATACTCCGAACCCCAAAGAAAATCCTATCGTTTCCGTAGAAACGTATCTCGATTTAGAAGGACAATGCAGGGAATCCTGAGTATTTCATATGGACGCAAATTGTGTGTTAATTCGTCAATGTGAGGGAGCGAGGGATGCAGTAAAGGAGGAATAAGGCATCGGAAAAGAGATTCTCGGAACCCCAAAGAAAATCCTATCGTTTCCGTAGAAACGTATCTCGATTTAGGAGGACAATGCAGGGAATCCAGAGTAATTCATATGGACGCAAATTGTGTGTTAATTCGTCAATGTGAGGGAGCGAGGGATGCAGTAGAGGAAGAATAATGCATCGGAAAAGAGATACTCGGAACCCCAAAGAAAATCCTATCGTTTCCGTAGAAACGTATCTCGATTTAGAAGGACAATGCAGGGAATCCAGAGTATTTCATATGGACGCAAATTGTGTGTTAATTCGTCAATGTGAGGGAGCGAGGGATGCAGTAAAGGAGGAATAATGCATCGGAAATGAGATACTCGACTCCCAAAAGAAAATATTATCGTTTCCGTAGAAACGTATCTCGATTTAGAAAGATAATGCAGGGAACCCAGAGTATTTCATATGGACGCAATTTGTGTGTTAATTCGGCAATGTGAGGGAGCGAGGGATGCAGTAAAGGAGGAATAATGCATCGGAAAAGAGATACTCGGAACCCAAAAGAAAATCCTGTCGTTTCCATAGAAACGAATCCCGATTTAGAAGGACAATGCAGGGAATCCAGAGTATTTCATATGGACGCAAATTGTGTGTTAATTCGTCAATGTGAGTTAGCGAGGGATGCAGTAAAGGAGGAATAATGCATCGGAAAAGAGATACTCGGAACCCCAAAGAAAATCCTATCGTTTCCGTAGAAACGTATCTCGATTTAGAAGGACAATGCAGGGAATCCAGAGTATTTCATATGGACGCAAATTGTGTGTTAATTCGTCAGTGTGAGGGAGCGAGGGATGCAGTAAAGGAGGAATAATGCATCGGAAAAGAGATACTCGGAACCCCAAAGAAAATCCTATCGTTTCCATAGAAACGAATCCCGATTTAGAAGGACAATGCAGGGAATCCAGAGTATTTCATATGGACGCAAATTGTGTGTTAATTCGTCAATGTGAGTTAGCGAGGGATGCAGTAAAGGAGGAATAATGCATCGGAAAAGAGATACTCGGAACCCCAAAGAAAATCCTATCGTTTCCGTAGAAACGTATCTTGATTTAGAAGGACAATGCAGGGAATCCAGAGTATTTCATATGGACGCAAATTGTGTGTTAATTCGTCAATGTGAGGGAGCGAGGGATGCAGTAAAGGAGGAATAATGCATCGGAAAAGAGATACTCGGAACACCAAAGAAAATCCTATCGTTTCCGTAGAAACGTATCTCGATTTAGAAGGACAATGCAGGGAATCAAGAGTATTTCATATGGACGCAAATTGTGTGTTAATTCGTCAATGTGAGGGAGCGAGGGATGCAGTAAAGGAGGAATAATGCATCGGAAATGAGATACTCGACTCCCAAAAGAAAATCCTATCGTTTCCGTAGAAACGTATCTCGATTTAGAAAGATAATGCAGGGAACCCAGAGTATTTCATATGGACGCAATTTGTGTGTTAATTCGGCAATGTGGGGGAGCGAGGGATGCAGTAAAGGAGGAATAATGCATCGGAAAAGAGATACTCGGAACCCAAAAGAAAATCCTGTCGTTTCCGTAGAAACGAATCCCGATTTAGAAGGACAATGCAGGGAATCCAGAGTATTTCATATGGACGCAAATTGTGTGTTAACTCGTCAATGTGAGGGAGCGAGGGATGCAGTAAAGGGGAATAATGCATCGGAAAAGAGATACTCCGAACCCCAAAGAAAATCCTATCGTTTCCGTAGAAACGTATCTCGATTTAGAAGGACAATGCAGGGAATCCTGAGTATTTCATATGGACGCAAATTGTGTGTTAATTCGTCAATGTGAGGGAGCGAGGGATGCAGTAAAGGAGGAATAAGGCATCGGAAAAGAGATTCTCGGAACCCCAAAGAAAATCCTATCGTTTCCGTAGAAACGTATCTCGATTTAGGAGGACAATGCAGGGAATCCAGAGTAATTCATATGGACGCAAATTGTGTGTTAATTCGTCAATGTGAGGGAGCGAGGGATGCAGTAGAGGAAGAATAATGCATCGGAAAAGAGATACTCGGAACCCCAAAGAAAATCCTATCGTTTCCGTAGAAACGTATCTCGATTTAGAAGGACAATGCAGGGAATCCAGAGTATTTCATATGGACGCAAATTGTGTGTTAATTCGTCAATGTGAGGGAGCGAGGGATGCAGTAAAGGAGGAATAATGCATCGGAAATGAGATACTCGACTCCCAAAAGAAAATATTATCGTTTCCGTAGAAACGTATCTCGATTTAGAAAGATAATGCAGGGAACCCAGAGTATTTCATATGGACGCAATTTGTGTGTTAATTCGGCAATGTGAGGGAGCGAGGGATGCAGTAAAGGAGGAATAATGCATCGGAAAAGAGATACTCGGAACCCAAAAGAAAATCCTGTCGTTTCCATAGAAACGAATCCCGATTTAGAAGGACAATGCAGGGAATCCAGAGTATTTCATATGGACGCAAATTGTGTGTTAATTCGTCAATGTGAGTTAGCGAGGGATGCAGTAAAGGAGGAATAATGCATCGGAAAAGAGATACTCGGAACCCCAAAGAAAATCCTATCGTTTCCGTAGAAACGTATCTCGATTTAGAAGGACAATGCAGGGAATCCAGAGTATTTCATATGGACGCAAATTGTGTGTTAATTCGTCAGTGTGAGGGAGCGAGGGATGCAGTAAAGGAGGAATAATGCATCGGAAAAGAGATACTCGGAACCCCAAAGAAAATCCTATCGTTTCCATAGAAACGAATCCCGATTTAGAAGGACAATGCAGGGAATCCAGAGTAATTCATATGGACGCAAATTGTGTGTTAATTCGTCAATGTGAGGGAGCGAGGGATGCAGTAAAGGAGGAATAATGCATCGGAAAAAGATACTCGGAACCCCAAAGAAAATCCTATCGTTTCCGTAGAAACGTATCTCGATTTAGAAGGACAATGCAGGGAATCCAGAGTATATCATATGGACGCAAATTGTGTGTTAATTCGTCAATGTGAGGAAGCGAGGGATGCAGTAAAGGAGGAATAATGCATCGGAAAAGAGATACGCGGAACCCCAACGAACACCCTATCGTTTCCGTAGAAACGTATCTCGATTTAGAAGGACAATGCAGGGAATCCAGAGTATTTCATATGGACGCAAATTGTGTGTTAATTCGTCAATGTGAGGGAGCGAGGGATGCAGTAAAGGAGGAATAATGCATCAGAAAAGAGATACTCGACTCCCAAAAGAAAATGCTATCTTTTCCGTAGAAACGTATCTCGTTTTAGAAAGATAATGCAGGGAACCCAGAGTATTTCATATGGACGCAAATTGTGTGTTAATTCGGCAATGTGAGGGAGCGAGGGATGCAGTAAAGGAGAAATAATGCATCGGAAAAGAGATACTCGGAACCCCAAAGAAAATCCTATCGTTTCCGTAGAGACGTATCTCGATTTAGAAGGACAATGCTAGGAATCCAGAGTATTTCATTGGACGCAAATTGTGTGTTAATTCGTCTATGTGAGGGAGCGAGGGATGCAGTAAAGGAGGAATAATGAATCGGAAAAGAGATACTCGGAACCCCAAAGAAAATCCTATCGTTTCCGTAGAAACGTATCTCGATTTAGAAGGACAATGCAGGGAATCCGAGTAATTCATATGGACGCAAATTGTGTGTTAATTCGTCAATGTGAGGGAGCGAGGGATGCAGTAGAGGAAGAATAATGCATCGGAAAAGAGATACTCGGAACCCCAAAGAAAATCCTATCGTTTCCGTAGAAACGAATCTCGATTTAGAAGGACAATGCAGGGAATCCAGAGTATTTCATATGGACGCAAATTGTGTGTTAATTCGTCAATGTGAGGGAGCGAGGGATGCAGTAAAGGAGGAATAATGCATCGGAAATGAGATACTCGACTCCCAAAAGAAAATATTATCGTTTCCGTAGAAACGTATCTCGATTTAGAAAGATAATGCAGGGAACCCAGAGTATTTCATATGGACGCAATTTGTGTGTTAATTCGGCAATGTGAGGGAGCGAGGGATGCAGTAAAGGAGGATTAATGCATCGGAAAAGAGATACTCGGAACCCAAAAGAAAATCCTGTCGTTTCCATAGAAACGAATCCCGATTTAGAAGGACAATGCAGGGAATCCAGAGTATTTCATATGGACGCAAATTGTGTGTTAATTCGTCAATGTGAGTTAGCGAGGGATGCAGTAAAGGAGGAATAATGCATCGGAAAAGAGATACTCGGAACCCCAAAGAAAATCCTATCGTTTCCGTAGAAACGTATCTTGATTTAGAAGGACAATGCAGGGAATCCAGAGTATTTCATATGGACGCAAATTGTGTGTTAATTCGTCAATGTGAGGGAGCGAGGGATGCAGTAAAGGAGGAATAATGCATCGGAAAAGAGATACTCGGAACACCAAAGAAAATCCTATCGTTTCCGTAGAAACGTATCTCGATTTAGAAGGACAATGCAGGGAATCAAGAGTATTTCATATGGACGCAAATTGTGTGTTAATTCGTCAATGTGAGGGAGCGAGGGATGCAGTAAAGGAGGAATAATGCATCGGAAAAGAGATACTCGGAACCCCAAAGAAAATCCTATCGTTTCCGTAGAAACGTATCACGATTTAGAAGGACAATGCAGGGAATCCAGAGTATTTCATATGGACGCAAATTGTGTGTTAATTCGTCAATGTGAGGGAGCGAGGGATGCAGTAAAGGAGGAATAATGCATCGGAAAAAGAGATACTCGGAACCCAAAAGAAAATCCTATCGTTTCCGTAGAAACGTATCTCGATTTATAAGGACAATGCAGGGAATCCAGAGTAATTCATATGGACGCAAATTGTGTGTTAATTCGTCAATGTGAGGGAGCGAGGGATGCAGTAGAGGAAGAATAATGCATCGGAAAAGAGATACTCGGAACCCCAAAGAAAATCCTATCGTTTCCGTAGAAACGTATCTCGATTTAGAAGGACAATGCAGGGAATCCAGAGTATTTCATATGGACGCAAATTGTGTGTTAATACGTCAATGTGAGGGAGCGAGGGATGCAGTAAAGGAGGAATAATGCATCGGAAATGAGATACTCGACTCCCAAAAGAAAATCCTATCGTTTCCGTAGAAACGTATCTCGATTTAGAAAGATAATGCAGGGAACCCAGAGTATTTCATATGGACGCAATTTGTGTGTTAATTCGGCAATGTGGGGGAGCGAGGGATGCAGTAAAGGAGGAATAATGCATCGGAAAAGAGATACTCGGAACCCAAAAGAAAATCCTGTCGTTTCCGTAGAAACGAATCCCGATTTAGAAGGACAATGCAGGGAATCCAGAGTATTTCATATGGACGCAAATTGTGTGTTAACTCGTCAATGTGAGGGAGCGAGGGATGCAGTAAAGGGGAATAATGCATCGGAAAAGAGATACTCCGAACCCCAAAGAAAATCCTATCGTTTCCGTAGAAACGTATCTCGATTTAGAAGGACAATGCAGGGAATCCTGAGTATTTCATATGGACGCAAATTGTGTGTTAATTCGTCAATGTGAGGGAGCGAGGGATGCAGTAAAGGAGGAATAAGGCATCGGAAAAGAGATTCTCGGAACCCCAAAGAAAATCCTATCGTTTCCGTAGAAACGTATCTCGATTTAGGAGGACAATGCAGGGAATCCAGAGTAATTCATATGGACGCAAATTGTGTGTTAATTCGTCAATGTGAGGGAGCGAGGGATGCAGTAGAGGAAGAATAATGCATCGGAAAAGAGATACTCGGAACCCCAAAGAAAATCCTATCGTTTCCGTAGAAACGTATCTCGATTTAGAAGGACAATGCAGGGAATCCAGAGTATTTCATATGGACGCAAATTGTGTGTTAATTCGTCAATGTGAGGGAGCGAGGGATGCAGTAAAGGAGGAATAATGCATCGGAAATGAGATACTCGACTCCCAAAAGAAAATATTATCGTTTCCGTAGAAACGTATCTCGATTTAGAAAGATAATGCAGGGAACCCAGAGTATTTCATATGGACGCAATTTGTGTGTTAATTCGGCAATGTGAGGGAGCGAGGGATGCAGTAAAGGAGGAATAATGCATCGGAAAAGAGATACTCGGAACCCAAAAGAAAATCCTGTCGTTTCCATAGAAACGAATCCCGATTTAGAAGGACAATGCAGGGAATCCAGAGTATTTCATATGGACGCAAATTGTGTGTTAATTCGTCAATGTGAGTTAGCGAGGGATGCAGTAAAGGAGGAATAATGCATCGGAAAAGAGATACTCGGAACCCCAAAGAAAATCCTATCGTTTCCGTAGAAACGTATCTCGATTTAGAAGGACAATGCAGGGAATCCAGAGTATTTCATATGGACGCAAATTGTGTGTTAATTCGTCAGTGTGAGGGAGCGAGGGATGCAGTAAAGGAGGAATAATGCATCGGAAAAGAGATACTCGGAACCCCAAAGAAAATCCTATCGTTTCCGTAGAAACGTATCTCAATATAGAAGGACAATTCAGTGAATCCGGAGTATATCATATGGACGCAAATTGTGTGTTAATTCGTCAATGTGAGGGAGCGAGGGAAGCAGTAAAGGAGGAATAGATGCAGTAAAGGAGGAATAATGCATCGGAAAAGAGATACTCAACTCCCAAAAGAAAATCCTATCGTTTCCGTAGAAACGTATCTCGTTTTAGAAAGATAATGCAGGGAACCCAGAGTATATCATATGGACGCAAATTGTGTGTTAATTCGGCAATGTGAGGGAGCGAGGGATGCAGTAAAGGAGAAATAATGCATCGGAAAAGAGATACTCGGAACCCCAAAGAAAATCCTATCGTTTCCGTAGAAACGTATCTCGATTTAGAAGGACAATGCTAGGAATCCAGAGTATTTCATTGGACGCAAATTGTGTGTTAATTCGTCTATGTGAGGGAGCGAGGGATGCAGTAAAGGAGGAATAATGCATCGGAAAAGAGATACTCGGAACACCAAAGAAATTCCTATCGATTCCGTAGGAACGTATCTCGATTTAGAAGGAAAATGCAGGGAATCCAGAGTATTTCATATGGACGCAAATTGTGTGTTAATTCGTCAATGTGAGGGAGCGAGTGATGCAGGAAAGGAGGAATAATGCATCGGAAAAGAGATACTCGGAACCCCAAAGAAAATCCTATCGTTTCCGTAGAAACGTATCTCGATTTAGAAGGACAATGCAGGGAATCCAGAGTATATCATATGGACGCAAATTGTGTGTTAATTCGTCAATGTGAGGAAGCGAGGGATGCAGTAAAGGAGGAATAATGCATCGGAAAAGAGATACGCGGAACCCCAACGAACACCCTATCGTTTCCGTAGAAACGTATCTCGATTTAGAAGGACAATGCAGGGAATCCAGAGTATTTCATATGGACGCAAATTGTGTGTTAATTCGTCAATGTGAGGGAGCGAGGGATGCAGTAAAGGAGGAATAATGCATCAGAAAAGAGATACTCGACTCCCAAAAGAAAATGCTATCTTTTCCGTAGAAACGTATCTCGTTTTAGAAAGATAATGCAGGGAACCCAGAGTATTTCATATGGACGCAAATTGTGTGTTAATTCGGCAATGTGAGGGAGCGAGGGAAGCAGTAAAGGAGAAATAATGCATCGGAAAAGAGATACTCGGAACCCCAAAGAAAATCCTATCGTTTCCGTAGAGACGTATCTCGATTTAGAAGGACAATGCTAGGAATCCAGAGTATTTCATTGGACGCAAATTGTGTGTTAATTCGTCTATGTGAGGGAGCGAGGGATGCAGTAAAGGAGGTATAATGAATCGGAAAAGAGATACTCGGAACCCCAAAGAAAATCCTATCGTTTCCGTAGAAACGTATCTCGATTTAGAAGGACAATGCAGGGAATCCGAGTAATTCATATGGACGCAAATTGTGTGTTAATTCGTCAATGTGAGGGAGCGAGGGATGCAGTAGAGGAAGAATAATGCATCGGAAAAGAGTTACTCGGAACCCCAAAGAAAATCCTATCGTTTCCGTAGAAACGAATCTCGATTTAGAAGGACAATGCAGGGAATCCAGAGTATTTCATATGGACGCAAATTGTGTGTTAATTCGTCAATGTGAGGGAGCGAGGGATGCAGTAAAGGAGGAATAATGCATCGGAAATGAGATACTCGACTCCCAAAAGAAAATATTATCGTTTCCGTAGAAACGTATCTCGATTTAGAAAGATAATGCAGGGAACCCAGAGTATTTCATATGGACGCAATTTGTGTGTTAATTCGGCAATGTGAGGGAGCGAGGGATGCAGTAAAGGAGGATTAATGCATCGGAAAAGAGATACTCGGAACCCAAAAGAAAATCCTGTCGTTTCCATAGAAACGAATCCCGATTTAGAAGGACAATGCAGGGAATCCAGAGTATTTCATATGGACGCAAATTGTGTGTTAATTCGTCAATGTGAGTTAGCGAGGGATGCAGTAAAGGAGGAATAATGCATCGGAAAAGAGATACTCGGAACCCCAAAGAAAATCCTATCGTTTCCGTAGAAACGTATCTTGATTTAGAAGGACAATGCAGGGAATCCAGAGTAATTCATATGGACGCAAATTGTGTGTTAATTCGTCAATGTGAGGGAGCGAGGGATGCAGTAAAGGAGGAATAATGCATCGGAAAAGAGATACTCGGAACCCCAAAGAAAATCCTATCGTTTCCGTAGAAACGTATCTCGATTTAGAAGGACAATGCAGGGAATCCAGAGTATTTCATATGGACGCAAATTGTGTGTTAATTCGTCAATGTGAGGGAGCGAGGGATGCAGTAAAGGAGGAATAATGCATCGGAAAAGAGATACTCGGAACACCAAAGAAAATCCTATCGTTTCCGTAGAAACGTATCTCGATTTAGAAGGACAATGCAGGGAATCAAGAGTATTTCATATGGACGCAAATTGTGTGTTAATTCGTCAAAGTGAGGGAGCGAGGGATGCAGTAAAGGAGGAATAATGCATCGGAAAAAGAGATACTCGGAACCCAAAAGAAAATCCTATCGTTTCCGTAGAAACGTATCTCGATTTATAAGGACAATGCAGGGAATCCAGAGTAATTCATATGGACGCAAATTGTGTGTTAATTCGTCAATGTGAGGGAGCGAGGGATGCAGTAGAGGAAGAATAATGCATCGGAAAAGAGATACTCGGAACCCCAAAGAAAATCCTATCGTTTCCGTAGAAACGTATCTCGATTTAGAAGGACAATGCAGGGAATCCAGAGTATTTCATATGGACGCAAATTGTGTGTTAATTCGTCAATGTGAGGGAGCGAGGGATGCAGTAAAGGAGGAATAATGCATCGGAAATGAGATACTCGACTCCCAAAAGAAAATCCTATCGTTTCCGTAGAAACGTATCTCGATTTAGAAAGATAATGCAGGGAACCCAGAGTATTTCATATGGACGCAATTAGTGTGTTAATTCGGCAATGTGAGGGAGCGAGGGATGCAGTAAAGGAGGAATAATGCATCGGAAAAGAGATACTCGGAACCCAAAAGAAAATCCTGTCGTTTCCGTAGAAACGAATCCCGATTTAGAAGGACAATGCAGGGAATCCAGAGTATTTCATATGGACGCAAATTGTGTGTTAACTCGTCAATGTGAGGGAGCGAGGGATGCAGTAAAGGGGAATAATGCATCGGAATAGAGATACTCCGAACCCCAAAGAAAATCCTATCGTTTCCGTAGAAACGTATCTCGATTTAGAAGGACAATGCAGGGAATCCTGAGTATTTCATATGGACGCAAATTGTGTGTTAATTCCTCAATGTGAGGGAGCGAGGGATGCAGTAAAGGAGGAATAAGGCATCGGAAAAGAGATTCTCGGAACCCCAAAGAAAATCCTATCGTCTCCGTAGAAACGTATCTCGATTTAGGAGGACAATGCAGGGAATCCAGAGTATTTCATATGGACGCAAATTGTGTGTTAATTCGTCAATGTGAGGGAGCGAGGGATGCAGTAAAGGAGGAATAATGCATCGGAAAAGAGATACTCGACTCCCAAAAGAAAATCCTATCGTTTCCGTAGAAACGTATCTCGATTCAGAAAGATAATGCAGGGAACCCAGAGTATTTCATATGGCCGCAATTTGTGTGGTAATTCGGCAATGTGAGTTAGCGAGGGATGCAGTAAAGGAGGTATAATGCATCGGAAAAGAGATACTCGGAACCCCAAAGAAAATCCTATCGTTTCCGTAGAAACGTATCTCGATTTAGAAGGACAATGCAGGGAATCCAGAGTATTTCATATGGACGCAAATTGTGTGTTAATTCGTCAGTGTGAGGGAGCGAGGGATGCAGTAAAGGAGGAATAATGCATCGGAAACGAGATACTCGGAACCCCAAAGAAAATCCTATCGTTTCCGTAGAAACGTATCTCAATATAGAAGGACAATTCAGTGAATCCGGAGTATATCATATGGACGCAAATTGTGTGTTAATTCGTCAATGTGAGGGAGCGAGGGATGCAGTAAAGGAGGAATAGATGCAGTAAAGGAGGAATAATGCATCGGAAAAGAGATACTCATCTCCCAAAAGAAAATCCTATCGTTTCCGTAGAAACGTATCTCGTTTTAGAAAGATAATGCAGGGAACCCAGAGTATTTCATATGGACGGAAATTGTGTGTTAATTCGGCAATGTGAGGGAGCGAGGGATGCAGTAAAGGAGAAATAATGCATCGGAAAAGAGATACTCGGAACCCCAAAGAAAATCATTTCGTTTCCGTAGAAACGTATCTCGATTTAGAAGGACAATGCTAGGAATCCAGAGTATTTCATTGGACGCAAATTGTGTGTTAATTCGTCTATGTGAGGGAGCGAGGGATGCAGTAAAGGAGGAATAATGCATCGGAAAAGAGATACTCGGAACACCAAAGAAAATCCTATCGATTCAGTAGGAATGTATCTCGATTTAGAAGGAAAATGCAGGGAATCCAGAGTATTTCATATGGACGCAAATTGTGTGTTAATTCGTGAATGTGAGGGAGCGAGTGATGCAGGAAAGGAGGAATAATGCATCGGAAAAGAGATACTCGGAACCCCTAAGAAAATCCTATCGTTTCCGTAGAAACGTATCTCGATTTAGAAGGACAATGCAGGGAATCCAGAGTATATCATATGGACGCAAATTGTGTGTTAATTCGTCAATGTGAGGAAGCGAGGGATGCAGTAAAGGATGAATAATGCATCGGAAAAGAGATACGCGGAACCCCAACGAACATCCTATCGTTTCCGTAGAAACGTATCTCGATTTAGAAGGACAATGCAGGGAATCCAGAGTATTTCATATGGACGCAAATTGTGTGTTAATTCGTCAATGTGAGGGAGCGAGGGATGCAGTAAAGGAGGAATAATGCATCAGAAAAGAGATACTTGACTCCCAAAAGAAAATCCTATCGTTTCCGTAGAAACGTATCTCGTTTTAGAAAGATAATGCAGGGAACCCAGAGTATTTCATATGGACGCAATTTGTGTGTTAATTCGGCAATGTGGGGGAGCGAGGGATGCAGTAAAGGAGGAATAATGCATCGGAAAAGAGATACTCGGAACCCAAAAGAAAATCCTGTCGTTTCCGTAGAAACGAATCCCGATTTAGAAGGACAATGCAGGGAATCCAGAGTATTTCATATGGACGCAAATTGTGTGTTAACTCGTCAATGTGAGGGAGCGAGGGATGCAGTAAAGGGGAATAATGCATCGGAAAAGAGATACTCCGAACCCCAAAGAAAATCCTATCGTTTCCGTAGAAACGTATCTCGATTTAGAAGGACAATGCAGGGAATCCTGAGTATTTCATATGGACGCAAATTGTGTGTTAATTCGTCAATGTGAGGGAGCGAGGGATGCAGTAAAGGAGGAATAAGGCATCGGAAAAGAGATTCTCGGAACCCCAAAGAAAATCCTATCGTTTCCGTAGAAACGTATCTCGATTTAGGAGGACAATGCAGGGAATCCAGAGTAATTCATATGGACGCAAATTGTGTGTTAATTCGTCAATGTGAGGGAGCGAGGGATGCAGTAGAGGAAGAATAATGCATCGGAAAAGAGATACTCGGAACCCCAAAGAAAATCCTATCGTTTCCGTAGAAACGTATCTCGATTTAGAAGGACAATGCAGGGAATCCAGAGTATTTCATATGGACGCAAATTGTGTGTTAATTCGTCAATGTGAGGGAGCGAGGGATGCAGTAAAGGAGGAATAATGCATCGGAAATGAGATACTCGACTCCCAAAAGAAAATATTATCGTTTCCGTAGAAACGTATCTCGATTTAGAAAGATAATGCAGGGAACCCAGAGTATTTCATATGGACGCAATTTGTGTGTTAATTCGGCAATGTGAGGGAGCGAGGGATGCAGTAAAGGAGGAATAATGCATCGGAAAAGAGATACTCGGAACCCAAAAGAAAATCCTGTCGTTTCCATAGAAACGAATCCCGATTTAGAAGGACAATGCAGGGAATCCAGAGTATTTCATATGGACGCAAATTGTGTGTTAATTCGTCAATGTGAGTTAGCGAGGGATGCAGTAAAGGAGGAATAATGCATCGGAAAAGAGATACTCGGAACCCCAAAGAAAATCCTATCGTTTCCGTAGAAACGTATCTCGATTTAGAAGGACAATGCAGGGAATCCAGAGTATTTCATATGGACGCAAATTGTGTGTTAATTCGTCAGTGTGAGGGAGCGAGGGATGCAGTAAAGGAGGAATAATGCATCGGAAAAGAGATACTCGGAACCCCAAAGAAAATCCTATCGTTTCCGTAGAAACGTATCTCAATATAGAAGGACAATTCAGTGAATCCGGAGTATATCATATGGACGCAAATTGTGTGTTAATTCGTCAATGTGAGGGAGCGAGGGAAGCAGTAAAGGAGGAATAGATGCAGTAAAGGAGGAATAATGCATCGGAAAAGAGATACTCAACTCCCAAAAGAAAATCCTATCGTTTCCGTAGAAACGTATCTCGTTTTAGAAAGATAATGCAGGGAACCCAGAGTATATCATATGGACGCAAATTGTGTGTTAATTCGGCAATGTGAGGGAGCGAGGGATGCAGTAAAGGAGAAATAATGCATCGGAAAAGAGATACTCGGAACCCCAAAGAAAATCCTATCGTTTCCGTAGAAACGTATCTCGATTTAGAAGGACAATGCTAGGAATCCAGAGTATTTCATTGGACGCAAATTGTGTGTTAATTCGTCTATGTGAGGGAGCGAGGGATGCAGTAAAGGCGGAATAATGCATCGGAAAAGAGATACTCGGAACACCAAAGAAATTCCTATCGATTCCGTAGGAACGTATCTCGATTTAGAAGGAAAATGCAGGGAATCCAGAGTATTTCATATGGACGCAAATTGTGTGTTAATTCGTCAATGTGAGGGAGCGAGTGATGCAGGAAAGGAGGAATAATGCATCGGAAAAGAGATACTCGGAACCCCAAAGAAAATCCTATCGTTTCCGTAGAAACGTATCTCGATTTAGAAGGACAATGCAGGGAATCCAGAGTATATCATATGGACGCAAATTGTGTGTTAATTCGTCAATGTGAGGAAGCGAGGGATGCAGTAAAGGAGGAATAATGCATCGGAAAAGAGATACGCGGAACCCCAACGAACACCCTATCGTTTCCGTAGAAACGTATCTCGATTTAGAAGGACAATGCAGGGAATCCAGAGTATTTCATATGGACGCAAATTGTGTGTTAATTCGTCAATGTGAGGGAGCGAGGGATGCAGTAAAGGAGGAATAATGCATCAGAAAAGAGATACTCGACTCCCAAAAGAAAATGCTATCTTTTCCGTAGAAACGTATCTCGTTTTAGAAAGATAATGCAGGGAACCCAGAGTATTTCATATGGACGCAAATTGTGTGTTAATTCGGCAATGTGAGGGAGCGAGGGAAGCAGTAAAGGAGAAATAATGCATCGGAAAAGAGATACTCGGAACCCCAAAGAAAATCCTATCGTTTCCGTAGAGACGTATCTCGATTTAGAAGGACAATGCTAGGAATCCAGAGTATTTCATTGGACGCAAATTGTGTGTTAATTCGTCTATGTGAGGGAGCGAGGGATGCAGTAAAGGAGGTATAATGAATCGGAAAAGAGATACTCGGAACCCCAAAGAAAATCCTATCGTTTCCGTAGAAACGTATCTCGATTTAGAAGGACAATGCAGGGAATCCGAGTAATTCATATGGACGCAAATTGTGTGTTAATTCGTCAATGTGAGGGAGCGAGGGATGCAGTAGAGGAAGAATAATGCATCGGAAAAGAGTTACTCGGAACCCCAAAGAAAATCCTATCGTTTCCGTAGAAACGAATCTCGATTTAGAAGGACAATGCAGGGAATCCAGAGTATTTCATATGGACGCAAATTGTGTGTTAATTCGTCAATGTGAGGGAGCGAGGGATGCAGTAAAGGAGGAATAATGCATCGGAAATGAGATACTCGACTCCCAAAAGAAAATATTATCGTTTCCGTAGAAACGTATCTCGATTTAGAAAGATAATGCAGGGAACCCAGAGTATTTCATATGGACGCAATTTGTGTGTTAATTCGGCAATGTGAGGGAGCGAGGGATGCAGTAAAGGAGGATTAATGCATCGGAAAAGAGATACTCGGAACCCAAAAGAAAATCCTGTCGTTTCCATAGAAACGAATCCCGATTTAGAAGGACAATGCAGGGAATCCAGAGTATTTCATATGGACGCAAATTGTGTGTTAATTCGTCAATGTGAGTTAGCGAGGGATGCAGTAAAGGAGGAATAATGCATCGGAAAAGAGATACTCGGAACCCCAAAGAAAATCCTATCGTTTCCGTAGAAACGTATCTTGATTTAGAAGGACAATGCAGGGAATCCAGAGTAATTCATATGGACGCAAATTGTGTGTTAATTCGTCAATGTGAGGGAGCGAGGGATGCAGTAAAGGAGGAATAATGCATCGGAAAAGAGATACTCGGAACCCCAAAGAAAATCCTATCGTTTCCGTAGAAACGTATCTCGATTTAGAAGGACAATGCAGGGAATCCAGAGTATTTCATATGGACGCAAATTGTGTGTTAATTCGTCAATGTGAGGTAGCGAGGGATGCAGTAAAGGAGGAATAATGCATCGGAAAAGAGATACTCGGAACACCAAAGAAAATCCTATCGTTTCCGTAGAAACGTATCTCGATTTAGAAGGACAATGCAGGGAATCAAGAGTATTTCATATGGACGCAAATTGTGTGTTAATTCGTCAAAGTGAGGGAGCGAGGGATGCAGTAAAGGAGGAATAATGCATCGGAAAAAGAGATACTCGGAACCCAAAAGAAAATCCTATCGTTTCCGTAGAAACGTATCTCCATTTATAAGGACAATGCAGGGAATCCAGAGTAATTCATATGGACGCAAATTGTGTGTTAATTCGTCAATGTGAGGGAGCGAGGGATGCAGTAGAGGAAGAATAATGCATCGGAAAAGAGATACTCGGAACCCCAAAGAAAATCCTATCGTTTCCGTAGAAACGTATCTCGATTTAGAAGGACAATGCAGGGAATCCAGAGTATTTCATATGGACGCAAATTGTGTGTTAATTCGTCAATGTGAGGGAGCGAGGGATGCAGTAAAGGAGGAATAATGCATCGGAAATGAGATACTCGACTCCCAAAAGAAAATCCTATCGTTTCCGTAGAAACGTATCTCGATTTAGAAAGATAATGCAGGGAACCCAGAGTATTTCATATGGACGCAATTAGTGTGTTAATTCGGCAATGTGAGGGAGCGAGGGATGCAGTAAAGGAGGAATAATGCATCGGAAAAGAGATACTCGGAACCCAAAAGAAAATCCTGTCGTTTCCGTAGAAACGAATCCCGATTTAGAAGGACAATGCAGGGAATCCAGAGTATTTCATATGGACGCAAATTGTGTGTTAACTCGTCAATGTGAGGGAGCGAGGGATGCAGTAAAGGGGAATAATGCATCGGAATAGAGATACTCCGAACCCCAAAGAAAATCCTATCGTTTCCGTAGAAACGTATCTCGATTTAGAAGGACAATGCAGGGAATCCTGAGTATTTCATATGGACGCAAATTGTGTGTTAATTCCTCAATGTGAGGGAGCGAGGGATGCAGTAAAGGAGGAATAATGCATCGGAAAAGAGATACGCGGAACCCCAACGAACACCCTATCGTTTCCGTAGAAACGTATCTCGATTTAGAAGGACAATGCAGGGAATCCAGAGTATTTCATATGGACGCAAATTGTGTGTTAATTCGTCAATGTGAGGGAGCGAGGGATGCAGTAAAGGAGGAATAATGCATCAGAAAAGAGATACTCGACTCCCAAAAGAAAATGCTATCTTTTCCGTAGAAACGTATCTCGTTTTAGAAAGATAATGCAGGGAACCCAGAGTATTTCATATGGACGCAAATTGTGTGTTAATTCGGCAATGTGAGGGAGCGAGGGAAGCAGTAAAGGAGAAATAATGCATCGGAAAAGAGATACTCGGAACCCCAAAGAAAATCCTATCGTTTCCGTAGAGACGTATCTCGATTTAGAAGGACAATGCTAGGAATCCAGAGTATTTCATTGGACGCAAATTGTGTGTTAATTCGTCTATGTGAGGGAGCGAGGGATGCAGTAAAGGAGGTATAATGAATCGGAAAAGAGATACTCGGAACCCCAAAGAAAATCCTATCGTTTCCGTAGAAACGTATCTCGATTTAGAAGGACAATGCAGGGAATCCGAGTAATTCATATGGACGCAAATTGTGTGTTAATTCGTCAATGTGAGGGAGCGAGGGATGCAGTAGAGGAAGAATAATGCATCGGAAAAGAGTTACTCGGAACCCCAAAGAAAATCCTATCGTTTCCGTAGAAACGAATCTCGATTTAGAAGGACAATGCAGGGAATCCAGAGTATTTCATATGGACGCAAATTGTGTGTTAATTCGTCAATGTGAGGGAGCGAGGGATGCAGTAAAGGAGGAATAATGCATCGGAAATGAGATACTCGACTCCCAAAAGAAAATATTATCGTTTCCGTAGAAACGTATCTCGATTTAGAAAGATAATGCAGGGAACCCAGAGTATTTCATATGGACGCAATTTGTGTGTTAATTCGGCAATGTGAGGGAGCGAGGGATGCAGTAAAGGAGGATTAATGCATCGGAAAAGAGATACTCGGAACCCAAAAGAAAATCCTGTCGTTTCCATAGAAACGAATCCCGATTTAGAAGGACAATGCAGGGAATCCAGAGTATTTCATATGGACGCAAATTGTGTGTTAATTCGTCAATGTGAGTTAGCGAGGGATGCAGTAAAGGAGGAATAATGCATCGGAAAAGAGATACTCGGAACCCCAAAGAAAATCCTATCGTTTCCGTAGAAACGTATCTTGATTTAGAAGGACAATGCAGGGAATCCAGAGTAATTCATATGGACGCAAATTGTGTGTTAATTCGTCAATGTGAGGGAGCGAGGGATGCAGTAAAGGAGGAATAATGCATCGGAAAAGAGATACTCGGAACCCCAAAGAAAATCCTATCGTTTCCGTAGAAACGTATCTCGATTTAGAAGGACAATGCAGGGAATCCAGAGTATTTCATATGGACGCAAATTGTGTGTTAATTCGTCAATGTGAGGGAGCGAGGGATGCAGTAAAGGAGGAATAATGCATCGGAAAAGAGATACTCGGAACACCAAAGAAAATCCTATCGTTTCCGTAGAAACGTATCTCGATTTAGAAGGACAATGCAGGGAATCAAGAGTATTTCATATGGACGCAAATTGTGTGTTAATTCGTCAAAGTGAGGGAGCGAGGGATGCAGTAAAGGAGGAATAATGCATCGGAAAAAGAGATACTCGGAACCCAAAAGAAAATCCTATCGTTTCCGTAGAAACGTATCTCGATTTATAAGGACAATGCAGGGAATCCAGAGTAATTCATATGGACGCAAATTGTGTGTTAATTCGTCAATGTGAGGGAGCGAGGGATGCAGTAGAGGAAGAATAATGCATCGGAAAAGAGATACTCGGAACCCCAAAGAAAATCCTATCGTTTCCGTAGAAACGTATCTCGATTTAGAAGGACAATGCAGGGAATCCAGAGTATTTCATATGGACGCAAATTGTGTGTTAATTCGTCAATGTGAGGGAGCGAGGGATGCAGTAAAGGAGGAATAATGCATCGGAAATGAGATACTCGACTCCCAAAAGAAAATCCTATCGTTTCCGTAGAAACGTATCTCGATTTAGAAAGATAATGCAGGGAACCCAGAGTATTTCATATGGACGCAATTAGTGTGTTAATTCGGCAATGTGAGGGAGCGAGGGATGCAGTAAAGGAGGAATAATGCATCGGAAAAGAGATACTCGGAACCCAAAAGAAAATCCTGTCGTTTCCGTAGAAACGAATCCCGATTTAGAAGGACAATGCAGGGAATCCAGAGTATTTCATATGGACGCAAATTGTGTGTTAACTCGTCAATGTGAGGGAGCGAGGGATGCAGTAAAGGGGAATAATGCATCGGAATAGAGATACTCCGAACCCCAAAGAAAATCCTATCGTTTCCGTAGAAACGTATCTCGATTTAGAAGGACAATGCAGGGAATCCTGAGTATTTCATATGGACGCAAATTGTGTGTTAATTCCTCAATGTGAGGGAGCGAGGGATGCAGTAAAGGAGGAATAAGGCATCGGAAAAGAGATTCTCGGAACCCCAAAGAAAATCCTATCGTCTCCGTAGAAACGTATCTCGATTTAGGAGGACAATGCAGGGAATCCAGAGTATTTCATATGGACGCAAATTGTGTGTTAATTCGTCAATGTGAGGGAGCGAGGGATGCAGTAAAGGAGGAATAATGCATCGGAAAAGAGATACTCGACTCCCAAAAGAAAATCCTATCGTTTCCGTAGAAACGTATCTCGATTCAGAAAGATAATGCAGGGAACCCAGAGTATTTCATATGGCCGCAATTTGTGTGGTAATTCGGCAATGTGAGTTAGCGAGGGATGCAGTAAAGGAGGTATAATGCATCGGAAAAGAGATACTCGGAACCCCAAAGAAAATCCTATCGTTTCCGTAGAAACGTATCTCGATTTAGAAGGACAATGCAGGGAATCCAGAGTATTTCATATGGACGCAAATTGTGTGTTAATTCGTCAGTGTGAGGGAGCGAGGGATGCAGTAAAGGAGGAATAATGCATCGGAAACGAGATACTCGGAACCCCAAAGAAAATCCTATCGTTTCCGTAGAAACGTATCTCAATATAGAAGGACAATTCAGTGAATCCGGAGTATATCATATGGACGCAAATTGTGTGTTAATTCGTCAATGTGAGGGAGCGAGGGATGCAGTAAAGGAGGAATAGATGCAGTAAAGGAGGAATAATGCATCGGAAAAGAGATACTCATCTCCCAAAAGAAAATCCTATCGTTTCCGTAGAAACGTATCTCGTTTTAGAAAGATAATGCAGGGAACCCAGAGTATTTCATATGGACGGAAATTGTGTGTTAATTCGGCAATGTGAGGGAGCGAGGGATGCAGTAAAGGAGAAATAATGCATCGGAAAAGAGATACTCGGAACCCCAAAGAAAATCATTTCGTTTCCGTAGAAACGTATCTCGATTTAGAAGGACAATGCTAGGAATCCAGAGTATTTCATTGGACGCAAATTGTGTGTTAATTCGTCTATGTGAGGGAGCGAGGGATGCAGTAAAGGAGGAATAATGCATCGGAAAAGAGATACTCGGAACACCAAAGAAAATCCTATCGATTCAGTAGGAATGTATCTCGATTTAGAAGGAAAATGCAGGGAATCCAGAGTATTTCATATGGACGCAAATTGTGTGTTAATTCGTGAATGTGAGGGAGCGAGTGATGCAGGAAAGGAGGAATAATGCATCGGAAAAGAGATACTCGGAACCCCTAAGAAAATCCTATCGTTTCCGTAGAAACGTATCTCGATTTAGAAGGACAATGCAGGGAATCCAGAGTATATCATATGGACGCAAATTGTGTGTTAATTCGTCAATGTGAGGAAGCGAGGGATGCAGTAAAGGATGAATAATGCATCGGAAAAGAGATACGCGGAACCCCAACGAACATCCTATCGTTTCCGTAGAAACGTATCTCGATTTAGAAGGACAATGCAGGGAATCCAGAGTATTTCATATGGACGCAAATTGTGTGTTAATTCGTCAATGTGAGGGAGCGAGGGATGCAGTAAAGGAGGAATAATGCATCAGAAAAGAGATACTTGACTCCCAAAAGAAAATCCTATCGTTTCCGTAGAAACGTATCTCGTTTTAGAAAGATAATGCAGGGAACCCAGAGTATTTCATATGGACGCAATTTGTGTGTTAATTCGGCAATGTGGGGGAGCGAGGGATGCAGTAAAGGAGGAATAATGCATCGGAAAAGAGATACTCGGAACCCAAAAGAAAATCCTGTCGTTTCCGTAGAAACGAATCCCGATTTAGAAGGACAATGCAGGGAATCCAGAGTATTTCATATGGACGCAAATTGTGTGTTAACTCGTCAATGTGAGGGAGCGAGGGATGCAGTAAAGGGGAATAATGCATCGGAAAAGAGATACTCCGAACCCCAAAGAAAATCCTATCGTTTCCGTAGAAACGTATCTCGATTTAGAAGGACAATGCAGGGAATCCTGAGTATTTCATATGGACGCAAATTGTGTGTTAATTCGTCAATGTGAGGGAGCGAGGGATGCAGTAAAGGAGGAATAAGGCATCGGAAAAGAGATTCTCGGAACCCCAAAGAAAATCCTATCGTTTCCGTAGAAACGTATCTCGATTTAGGAGGACAATGCAGGGAATCCAGAGTAATTCATATGGACGCAAATTGTGTGTTAATTCGTCAATGTGAGGGAGCGAGGGATGCAGTAGAGGAAGAATAATGCATCGGAAAAGAGATACTCGGAACCCCAAAGAAAATCCTATCGTTTCCGTAGAAACGTATCTCGATTTAGAAGGACAATGCAGGGAATCCAGAGTATTTCATATGGACGCAAATTGTGTGTTAATTCGTCAATGTGAGGGAGCGAGGGATGCAGTAAAGGAGGAATAATGCATCGGAAATGAGATACTCGACTCCCAAAAGAAAATATTATCGTTTCCGTAGAAACGTATCTCGATTTAGAAAGATAATGCAGGGAACCCAGAGTATTTCATATGGACGCAATTTGTGTGTTAATTCGGCAATGTGAGGGAGCGAGGGATGCAGTAAAGGAGGAATAATGCATCGGAAAAGAGATACTCGGAACCCAAAAGAAAATCCTGTCGTTTCCATAGAAACGAATCCCGATTTAGAAGGACAATGCAGGGAATCCAGAGTATTTCATATGGACGCAAATTGTGTGTTAATTCGTCAATGTGAGTTAGCGAGGGATGCAGTAAAGGAGGAATAATGCATCGGAAAAGAGATACTCGGAACCCCAAAGAAAATCCTATCGTTTCCGTAGAAACGTATCTCGATTTAGAAGGACAATGCAGGGAATCCAGAGTATTTCATATGGACGCAAATTGTGTGTTAATTCGTCAGTGTGAGGGAGCGAGGGATGCAGTAAAGGAGGAATAATGCATCGGAAAAGAGATACTCGGAACCCCAAAGAAAATCCTATCGTTTCCGTAGAAACGTATCTCAATATAGAAGGACAATTCAGTGAATCCGGAGTATATCATATGGACGCAAATTGTGTGTTAATTCGTCAATGTGAGGGAGCGAGGGAAGCAGTAAAGGAGGAATAGATGCAGTAAAGGAGGAATAATGCATCGGAAAAGAGATACTCAACTCCCAAAAGAAAATCCTATCGTTTCCGTAGAAACGTATCTCGTTTTAGAAAGATAATGCAGGGAACCCAGAGTATATCATATGGACGCAAATTGTGTGTTAATTCGGCAATGTGAGGGAGCGAGGGATGCAGTAAAGGAGAAATAATGCATCGGAAAAGAGATACTCGGAACCCCAAAGAAAATCCTATCGTTTCCGTAGAAACGTATCTCGATTTAGAAGGACAATGCTAGGAATCCAGAGTATTTCATTGGACGCAAATTGTGTGTTAATTCGTCTATGTGAGGGAGCGAGGGATGCAGTAAAGGCGGAATAATGCATCGGAAAAGAGATACTCGGAACACCAAAGAAATTCCTATCGATTCCGTAGGAACGTATCTCGATTTAGAAGGAAAATGCAGGGAATCCAGAGTATTTCATATGGACGCAAATTGTGTGTTAATTCGTCAATGTGAGGGAGCGAGTGATGCAGGAAAGGAGGAATAATGCATCGGAAAAGAGATACTCGGAACCCCAAAGAAAATCCTATCGTTTCCGTAGAAACGTATCTCGATTTAGAAGGACAATGCAGGGAATCCAGAGTATATCATATGGACGCAAATTGTGTGTTAATTCGTCAATGTGAGGAAGCGAGGGATGCAGTAAAGGAGGAATAATGCATCGGAAAAGAGATACGCGGAACCCCAACGAACACCCTATCGTTTCCGTAGAAACGTATCTCGATTTAGAAGGACAATGCAGGGAATCCAGAGTATTTCATATGGACGCAAATTGTGTGTTAATTCGTCAATGTGAGGGAGCGAGGGATGCAGTAAAGGAGGAATAATGCATCAGAAAAGAGATACTCGACTCCCAAAAGAAAATGCTATCTTTTCCGTAGAAACGTATCTCGTTTTAGAAAGATAATGCAGGGAACCCAGAGTATTTCATATGGACGCAAATTGTGTGTTAATTCGGCAATGTGAGGGAGCGAGGGAAGCAGTAAAGGAGAAATAATGCATCGGAAAAGAGATACTCGGAACCCCAAAGAAAATCCTATCGTTTCCGTAGAGACGTATCTCGATTTAGAAGGACAATGCTAGGAATCCAGAGTATTTCATTGGACGCAAATTGTGTGTTAATTCGTCTATGTGAGGGAGCGAGGGATGCAGTAAAGGAGGTATAATGAATCGGAAAAGAGATACTCGGAACCCCAAAGAAAATCCTATCGTTTCCGTAGAAACGTATCTCGATTTAGAAGGACAATGCAGGGAATCCGAGTAATTCATATGGACGCAAATTGTGTGTTAATTCGTCAATGTGAGGGAGCGAGGGATGCAGTAGAGGAAGAATAATGCATCGGAAAAGAGTTACTCGGAACCCCAAAGAAAATCCTATCGTTTCCGTAGAAACGAATCTCGATTTAGAAGGACAATGCAGGGAATCCAGAGTATTTCATATGGACGCAAATTGTGTGTTAATTCGTCAATGTGAGGGAGCGAGGGATGCAGTAAAGGAGGAATAATGCATCGGAAATGAGATACTCGACTCCCAAAAGAAAATATTATCGTTTCCGTAGAAACGTATCTCGATTTAGAAAGATAATGCAGGGAACCCAGAGTATTTCATATGGACGCAATTTGTGTGTTAATTCGGCAATGTGAGGGAGCGAGGGATGCAGTAAAGGAGGATTAATGCATCGGAAAAGAGATACTCGGAACCCAAAAGAAAATCCTGTCGTTTCCATAGAAACGAATCCCGATTTAGAAGGACAATGCAGGGAATCCAGAGTATTTCATATGGACGCAAATTGTGTGTTAATTCGTCAATGTGAGTTAGCGAGGGATGCAGTAAAGGAGGAATAATGCATCGGAAAAGAGATACTCGGAACCCCAAAGAAAATCCTATCGTTTCCGTAGAAACGTATCTTGATTTAGAAGGACAATGCAGGGAATCCAGAGTAATTCATATGGACGCAAATTGTGTGTTAATTCGTCAATGTGAGGGAGCGAGGGATGCAGTAAAGGAGGAATAATGCATCGGAAAAGAGATACTCGGAACCCCAAAGAAAATCCTATCGTTTCCGTAGAAACGTATCTCGATTTAGAAGGACAATGCAGGGAATCCAGAGTATTTCATATGGACGCAAATTGTGTGTTAATTCGTCAATGTGAGGTAGCGAGGGATGCAGTAAAGGAGGAATAATGCATCGGAAAAGAGATACTCGGAACACCAAAGAAAATCCTATCGTTTCCGTAGAAACGTATCTCGATTTAGAAGGACAATGCAGGGAATCAAGAGTATTTCATATGGACGCAAATTGTGTGTTAATTCGTCAAAGTGAGGGAGCGAGGGATGCAGTAAAGGAGGAATAATGCATCGGAAAAAGAGATACTCGGAACCCAAAAGAAAATCCTATCGTTTCCGTAGAAACGTATCTCCATTTATAAGGACAATGCAGGGAATCCAGAGTAATTCATATGGACGCAAATTGTGTGTTAATTCGTCAATGTGAGGGAGCGAGGGATGCAGTAGAGGAAGAATAATGCATCGGAAAAGAGATACTCGGAACCCCAAAGAAAATCCTATCGTTTCCGTAGAAACGTATCTCGATTTAGAAGGACAATGCAGGGAATCCAGAGTATTTCATATGGACGCAAATTGTGTGTTAATTCGTCAATGTGAGGGAGCGAGGGATGCAGTAAAGGAGGAATAATGCATCGGAAATGAGATACTCGACTCCCAAAAGAAAATCCTATCGTTTCCGTAGAAACGTATCTCGATTTAGAAAGATAATGCAGGGAACCCAGAGTATTTCATATGGACGCAATTAGTGTGTTAATTCGGCAATGTGAGGGAGCGAGGGATGCAGTAAAGGAGGAATAATGCATCGGAAAAGAGATACTCGGAACCCAAAAGAAAATCCTGTCGTTTCCGTAGAAACGAATCCCGATTTAGAAGGACAATGCAGGGAATCCAGAGTATTTCATATGGACGCAAATTGTGTGTTAACTCGTCAATGTGAGGGAGCGAGGGATGCAGTAAAGGGGAATAATGCATCGGAATAGAGATACTCCGAACCCCAAAGAAAATCCTATCGTTTCCGTAGAAACGTATCTCGATTTAGAAGGACAATGCAGGGAATCCTGAGTATTTCATATGGACGCAAATTGTGTGTTAATTCCTCAATGTGAGGGAGCGAGGGATGCAGTAAAGGAGGAATAAGGCATCGGAAAAGAGATTCTCGGAACCCCAAAGAAAATCCTATCGTCTCCGTAGAAACGTATCTCGATTTAGGAGGACAATGCAGGGAATCCAGAGTATTTCATATGGACGCAAATTGTGTGTTAATTCGTCAATGTGAGGGAGCGAGGGATGCAGTAAAGGAGGAATAATGCATCGGAAAAGAGATACTCGACTCCCAAAAGAAAATCCTATCGTTTCCGTAGAAACGTATCTCGATTCAGAAAGATAATGCAGGGAACCCAGAGTATTTCATATGGCCGCAATTTGTGTGGTAATTCGGCAATGTGAGTTAGCGAGGGATGCAGTAAAGGAGGTATAATGCATCGGAAAAGAGATACTCGGAACCCCAAAGAAAATCCTATCGTTTCCGTAGAAACGTATCTCGATTTAGAAGGACAATGCAGGGAATCCAGAGTATTTCATATGGACGCAAATTGTGTGTTAATTCGTCAGTGTGAGGGAGCGAGGGATGCAGTAAAGGAGGAATAATGCATCGGAAACGAGATACTCGGAACCCCAAAGAAAATCCTATCGTTTCCGTAGAAACGTATCTCAATATAGAAGGACAATTCAGTGAATCCGGAGTATATCATATGGACGCAAATTGTGTGTTAATTCGTCAATGTGAGGGAGCGAGGGATGCAGTAAAGGAGGAATAGATGCAGTAAAGGAGGAATAATGCATCGGAAAAGAGATACTCATCTCCCAAAAGAAAATCCTATCGTTTCCGTAGAAACGTATCTCGTTTTAGAAAGATAATGCAGGGAACCCAGAGTATTTCATATGGACGGAAATTGTGTGTTAATTCGGCAATGTGAGGGAGCGAGGGATGCAGTAAAGGAGAAATAATGCATCGGAAAAGAGATACTCGGAACCCCAAAGAAAATCATTTCGTTTCCGTAGAAACGTATCTCGATTTAGAAGGACAATGCTAGGAATCCAGAGTATTTCATTGGACGCAAATTGTGTGTTAATTCGTCTATGTGAGGGAGCGAGGGATGCAGTAAAGGAGGAATAATGCATCGGAAAAGAGATACTCGGAACACCAAAGAAAATCCTATCGATTCAGTAGGAATGTATCTCGATTTAGAAGGAAAATGCAGGGAATCCAGAGTATTTCATATGGACGCAAATTGTGTGTTAATTCGTGAATGTGAGGGAGCGAGTGATGCAGGAAAGGAGGAATAATGCATCGGAAAAGAGATACTCGGAACCCCTAAGAAAATCCTATCGTTTCCGTAGAAACGTATCTCGATTTAGAAGGACAATGCAGGGAATCCAGAGTATATCATATGGACGCAAATTGTGTGTTAATTCGTCAATGTGAGGAAGCGAGGGATGCAGTAAAGGATGAATAATGCATCGGAAAAGAGATACGCGGAACCCCAACGAACATCCTATCGTTTCCGTAGAAACGTATCTCGATTTAGAAGGACAATGCAGGGAATCCAGAGTATTTCATATGGACGCAAATTGTGTGTTAATTCGTCAATGTGAGGGAGCGAGGGATGCAGTAAAGGAGGAATAATGCATCAGAAAAGAGATACTTGACTCCCAAAAGAAAATCCTATCGTTTCCGTAGAAACGTATCTCGTTTTAGAAAGATAATGCAGGGAACCCAGAGTATTTCATATGGACGCAAATTGTGTGTTAATTCGGCAATGTGAGAGAGCGAGGGATGCAGTAAAGGAGAAATAATGCATCCGAAAAGAGATACTCGGAACCCCAAAGAAAATCCTATCGTTTCCGTAGAAACGTATCTCGATTTAGAAGGACAATGCTAGGAATCCAGAGTATTCCATTGGACGCAAATTGTGTGCTAATTCGTCAATGTGAGGGAGCGAGGGATGCAGTAAAGGAGGAATAATGCATCGGAAAAGAGATACTCGGAACCCCAAAGCAAATCCTATCGTTTCCGTAGAAACGTATCTTGATTTAGAAGGACAATGCAGGGAATCCAGAGTAATTCATATGGACGCAAATTGTGTGTTAATTCGTCAATGTGAGGGAGCGAGGGATGCAGTAAAGGAGGAATAATGCATCGGAAAAGAGATACTCGGAACCCCAAAGGAAATCCTATCGTTTCCGTAGAAACGTATCTCGATTTAGAAGGACAATGCAGGGAATCAAGAGTATTTCATATGGACGCAAATTGTGTGTTAATTCGTCAATGTGAGGGAGCGAGGGATGCAGTAAAGGAGGAATAATGCATCGGAAAAGAGATACTCGGAACCCCAAAGAAAATCCTATCGTTTCCGTAGAAACGTATCTCGATTTAGAAGGACAATGCAGGGAATCCAGAGTATTTCATACGGACGCAAATTGTGTGTTAATTCGTCTAAGTGAGGGAGCGAGGGATGCAGTAAAGGAGGAATAATGAATCGGAAAAGAGATACTCGGAACCCCAAAGAAAATCCTATCGTTTCCGTAGAAACGTATCTCGATTTAGAAGGACAATGCAGGGAATCCAGAGTAATTCATATGGACGCAAATTGTGTGTTAATTCGTCAATGTGAGGGAGCGAGGGATGCAGTAGAGGAAGAATAATGCATCGGAAAAGAGATACTCGGAACCCCAAAGAAAATCCTATCGTTTCCGTAGAAACGAATCTCGATTTAGAAGGACAATGCAGGGAATCCAGAGTATTTCATATGGACGCAAATTGTGTGTTAATTCGTCAATGTGAGGGAGCGAGGGATGCAGTAAAGGAGGAATAATGCATCGGAAATGAGATACTCGACTCCCAAAAGAAAATATTATCGTTTCCGTAGAAACGTATCTCGATTTAGAAAGAGAATGCAGGGAACCCAGAGTATTTCATATGGACGCAATTTGTGTGTTAATTCGGCAATGTGAGGGAGCGAGGGATGCAGTAAAGGAGGAATAATGCATCGGAAAAGAGATACTCGGAACCCAAAAGAAAAACCTGTCGTTTCCATAGAAACGAATCCCGATTTAGAAGGACAATGCAGGGAATCCAGAGTATTTCATATGGACGCAAATTGTATGTTAATTCGTCAATGTGAGTTAGCGAGGGATGCAGTAAAGGAGGAATAATGCATCGGAAAAGAGATACTCGGAACCCCAAAGAAAATCCTATCGTTTCCGTAGAAACGTATCTCGATTTAGAAGGACAATGCAGGGAATCCAGAGTATTTCATATGGACGCAAATTGTGTGTTAATTCGTCAGTGTGAGGAAGCGAGGGATGCAGTAAAGGAGGAATAATGCATCGGAAAAGAGATACTCGGAACCCCAAAGAAAATCCTATCGTTTCCGTAGAAACGTATCTCAATATAGAAGGACAATTCAGTGAATCCGGAGTATATCATATGGACGCAAATTGTGTGTTAATTCGTCAATGTGAGGGAGCGAGGGATGCAGTAAAGGAGGAATAGATGCAGTAAAGGAGGAATAATGCATCGGAAAAGAGATACTCAACTCCCAAAAGAAAATCCTATCGTTTCCGTAGAAACGTATCTCGTTTTAGAAAGATAATGCAGGGAACCCAGAGTATTTCATATGGACGCAAATTGTGTGTTAATTCGGCAATGTGAGGGAGCGAGGGATGCAGTAAAGGAGAAATAATGCATCGGAAAAGAGATACTCGAACCCCAAAGAAAATCCTATCGTTTCCGTAGAAACGTATCTCGATTTAGAAGGACAATGCTAGGAATCCAGAGTATTTCATTGGACGCAAATTGTGTGTTAATTCGTCTATGTGAGGGAGCGAGGGATGCAGTAAAGGAGGAATAATGCATCGGAAAAGAGATACTCGGAACACCAAAGAAAATCCTATCGATTCCGTAGGAACGTATCTCGATTTAGAAGGAAAATGCAGGGAATCCAGAGTATTTCATATGGACGCAAATTGTGTGTTAATTCGTCAATGTGAGGGAGCGAGTGATGCAGGAAAGGAGGAATAATGCATCGGAAAAGAGATACTCGGAACCCCAAAGAAAATCCTATCGTTTCCGTAGAAACGTATCTCGATTTAGAAGGACAATGCAGGGAATCCAGAGTATATCGTATGGACGCAAATTGTGTGTTAATTCGTCAATGTGAGGAAGCGAGGGATGCAGTAAAGGAGGAATAATGCATCGGAAAAGAGATACGCGGAACCCCAACGAACACCCTATCGTTTCCGTAGAAACGTATCTCGATTTAGAAGGACAATGCAGGGAATCCAGAGTATTTCATATGGACGCAAATTGTGTGTTAATTCGTCAATGTGAGGGAGCGAGGGATGCAGTAAAGGAGGAATAATGCATCAGAAAAGAGATACTCGACTCCCAAAAGAAAATGCTATCTTTTCCGTAGAAACGTATCTCGTTTTAGAAAGATAATGCAGGGAACCCAGAGTATTTCATATGGACGCAAATTGTGTGTTAATTCGGCAATGTGAGGGAGCGAGGGATGCAGTAAAGGAGGAATAATGCATCGGAAAAGAGATACTCGGAACCCAAAAGAAAATCCTGTCGTTTCCGTAGAAACGAATCCCGATTTAGAAGGACAATGCAGGGAATCCAGAGTATTTCATATGGACGAAAATTGTGTGTTAATTCGTCAATGTGAGGGAGCGAGGGATGCAGTAAAGGGGAATAATGCATCGGAACAGAGATACTCCGAACCCCAAAGAAAATCCTATCGTTTCCGTAGAAACGTATCTCGATTTAGAAGGACAATGCAGGGAATCCTGGTTATTTCATATGGACGCAAATTGTGTGTTAATTCGTCAATGTGAGGGAGCGAGGGATGCAGTAAAGGAGGATTAAGGCATCGGAAAAGAGATTCTCGGAACCCCAAAGAAAATCCTATCGTTTCCGTAGAAACGTATCTCGATTTAGGAGGACAATGCAGGGAATCCAGAGTATTTCATATGGACGCAAATTGTGTGTTAATTCGTCAATGTGAGGGAGCGAGGGATGCAGTAAAGGAGGAATAATGCATCGGAAAAGAGATACTCGACTCCCAAAAGAAAATCCTATCGTTTCCGTAGAAACGTATCTCGATTCAGAAAGATAATGCAGGGAACCCAGAGTATTTCATATGGCCGCAATTTGTGTGGTAATTCGGCAATGTGAGGGAGCGAGGGATGCAGTAAAGGAGGAATAATGCATCGAAAAGAGATACTCGGAACCCCAAAGAAAATCCTGTCGTTTCCGTAGAAACGTATCTCGATTTAGAAGGACAATGCAGGGAATCCAGAGTATTTCATATGCACGCAAATTGTGTGTTAATTCGTCAATTTGAGGGAGCGAGGGATGCAGTAAAGGAGGAATAATGCATCGGAAAAGAGATACTCGGAACCCCAAAGAAAATCCTATCGTTTCCGTAGAAACGTATCTCGATTTAGAAGGACAATGCAAGGAATCCAGAGTATTTCATATGGACGCAAATTGTGTGTTAATTCGTCTATGTGAGGGAGCGAGGGATGCAGTAAAGGAGCAATAATGCATCGGAAAAGAGATACTTGGAACCCCAAAGAAAATCCTATCGATTCCGTAGAAACGTATCTCGATTTAGAAGGAAAATGCAGGGAACCCAGATTATTTCATATGGACGCAAATTGTGTGTTAATTCGTCAATGTGAGGGAGCGAGTGATGCAGGAAAGGAGGAATAATGCATCAGAAAAGAGATACTCGGAACCCCAAAGAAAATCCTATCGTTTCCGTAGAAACGTATCTCGATTTAGAAGGACAATGCAGGGAATCCAGAGTATTTCATATGGACGCAAATTGTGTGTTAATTCGTCAATGTGAGGAAGCGAGGGATGCAGTAAAGGAGGAATAATGCATCGGAAAAGAGATACGCGGAACCCCAAAGAAAATCCTATCGTTTCCGTAGAAACGTGTCTCGATTTAGAAAGACAACGCAGGGAATCCAGAGTATTTCATATGGACGCAAATTGTGTGTTAATTCGCCAATGTGAGGGAGTGAGGGATGCAGTAAAGGAGGAATAATGCATCGGAAAAGAGATACTCGGAACCCCAAAGAAAATAATATCGTTTCCGTAGGAACGTATCTTGATTTAGAAGGACAATGCAGGGAATCCAGAGTAATTCATATGGACGCAAATTGTGTGTTAATTCGTCAATGTGAGGGAGCGAGGGATGCAGTATAGGAAGAATAATGCATCGGAAAAGAGATACTCGGAACCCCAAAGAAAATCCTATCGTTTCCGTAGAAACGTATCTCGATTTAGAAAGACAATGCAGGGAATCCAGAGTATTTCATATGGACGCAAATTGTGAGTTAATTCGACAATGTAAGGGAGCGAGGGATGCAGTAAAGGAGGAATAATGCATCGGAAAAGAGATACTCGACTCCCAAAAGAAAATCCTATCGTTTCCGTAGAAACGTATCTCGATTTAGAAAGATAATGCAGGGAACCCAGAGTATTTCATATGGACGCAATTTGTGTGTTAATTCGGCAATGTGGGGGAGCGAGCGATGCAGTAAAGGAGGAATAATGCATCGGAAAAGAGATACTCGGAACCCAAAAGAAAATCCTGTCGTTTCCGTAGAAACGAATCCCGATTCAGAAGGACAATGCAGGGAATCCAGAGTATTTCATATGGACGCAAATTGTGTGTTAATTCGTCAATGTGAGGGAGCGAGGGATGCAGTAAAGGGGGAATAATGCATCGGAAAAGAGATACTCCGAACCCCAAAGTAAATCCTATCGTTCCCGTAGAAACGTATCTCGATTTAGAAGGGCAATGCAGGGAATCCTGAGTATTTCATATGGACGCAAATTGTGTGTTAATTCGTCAATGTGAGGGAGCGAGGGATGCAGTAAAGGAGTAATAATGCATCGGAAAAGAGATACTCGGAACCCCAAAGAAAATCCTATCGTTTCCGTAGAAACGTATCTCAATATAGAGGGACAATTCAGGGAATCCGGAGTATATCATATGGACGCAAATTGTGTGTTAATTTGTCAATGTGAGGGAGCGAGGGATGCAGTAAAGGAGGAATAGATGCAGTAAAGGAGGAATAATGCATCGGAAAAGAGATACTCGACTCCCAAAAGAAAATCCTATCGTTTCCATAGAAACGTATCTCGTTTTAGAAAGATAATGCAGGGAACCCAGAGTATTTCATATGGACGCAAATTGGGTATTATTTCGGCAATGTGAGGGAGCGAGGGATGCAGTAAAGGAGGAATAATGCACCGCAAAAGAGATACTCGGAACCCCAAAGAACATCCAATCGTTTCCGTAGAAACGTATCTCGATTTAGAAGGACAATGCAAGGAATCCAGAATATTTCATATGGACGCAAATTGTGTGTTAATTCGTCTATGTGAGGGAGCGAGGGATGCAGTAAAGGAGCAATAATGCATCGGAAAAGAGATACTCGGAACCCCAAAGAAAATCATATCGTTTCCGTAGAAACGTATCTTGATTTAGAAGGACAATGCAGGGAATCCAGAGTAATTCATAAGGACGCAAATTGTGTGTTAATTCGTCAATGTGAGGGAGCGAGGGATGCAGTAAAGGAAGAGTAATGCATCGGAAAAGAGATACTCGGAACCCCAAAGAAAATCCTATCGTTTCCGTAGAAACATATCTCGATTTAGAAGGTCAATGCAGGGAATCCAGAGTATTTCATATGGACGCAAATTGTGTGTTAATTCGTCAATGTGAGGGAGCGAGGGATGCAGTAAAGGAGGAATAAAGCATCGGAAAAGAGATACTCGACTCCCAAAAGAAAATCCTATCGTTTCCGTAGAAACGTATCTCGATTTAGAAAGATAATGCAGGGAACCCAGAGTATTTCATATGGACGCAATTTGTGTGTTAATTCGGCAATGTGAGGGAGCGAGGGATGCAGTAAAGGAGGAATAATGCATCGGAAAAGAGATACTCGGAACCCAAAAGGAAATCCTGTCGTTTCCGTAGAAACGAATCCCGATTTAGAAGGACAATGCAGGGAATCCAGAGTATTTCATATGGACGCAAATTGTGTGTTAATTCGTCAATGTGAGGGAGCGAGGGATGCAGTAAAGGGGGAATAATGCATCGGAAAAGAGATACTCCGAACCCCAAAGAAAATCCTATCGTTTCCGTAGAAACGTATCTCGATTTCGAAGGACAATGCAGGGAATCCTGAGTATTTCATATGGACGCAAATTGTGTGTTAATTCGTCAATGTGATGGAGCGAGGGATGCAGTAAAGGAGGAATCATGCATCGGAAAAGAGATACTCGGAACACCAAAGAAAATCCAATCGATTCCGTAGAAACGTATCTCGACTTAGAAGGAAAATGCAGGGAATCCAGAGTATTTCATATGTACGCAAATTGTGTGTTAATTCGTCAATGTGAGGGAGCGAGTGATGCAGGAAAGGAGGAATAATGCATCGGAAAAGAGATACTCGGAACCCCAAAGAAACTCCTATCGTTTCCGTAGAAACGTATCTCGATTTAGAAGGACAATGCAGGGAATCCAGAGTATTTCATATGGACGCAAATTGTGTGTTAATTCGTCAATGTGAGGAAGCGAGGGATGCAGTAAAGGAGAAATAATGCATCGGAAAAGAGATACGCGGAACCCCAAAGAAAATCATATCGTTTCCGTGGAAGCGTATCTCGATTTAGAAGGACAACGCAGGGAATCCAGAGTATTTCATATGGACGCAAATTGTGTGTTAATTCGTCAATGTGAGGGAGCGAGGGATGCAGTAAAGGAGGAATAATGCATCGGAAAAGAGATACTCGGAACCCCAAAGAAAATCCTATCGTTTCCGTAGGAACGTATCTTGATTTAGAAGGACAATGCAGGGAATCCAGAGTAATTCATATGGACGCAAATTGTGTGTTAATTCGTCAATGTGAGGGAGCGAGGGATGCAGTAAAGGAAGAATAATGCATCGGAAAAGAGATACTCGGAACCCCAAAGAAAATCCTATCGTTTCCGTAGAAACGTATCTCGATTTAGAAAGACAATGCAGGGAATCCAGAGTATTTCATATGGACGCAATTTGTGTGTTAATTCGGCAATGTGCGGGAGCGAGGGATGCAGTAAAGGAGGAATAATGCATCGGAAAAGAGATACTCGGAACCCAAAAGAAAATCCTGTCGTTTCCGTAGAAACGAATCCCGATTTAGAAGGACAATGCAGGGAATCCAGAGTATTTCATATGGACGCAAATTGTGTGTTAATTCGTCAATGTGAGGGAGCGAGGGATGCAGTAAAAGGGGGAATAATGCATCGGAAAAGAGATACTCCGAACCCCAAAGAAAATCCTATCGTTTCCGCAGAAACGTATCTCGATTTAGAAGGACAACGCAGGGAATCCTGAGTATTTCATATGGACGCAAATTGTGTGTTAATTCGTCAATGTGAGGGAGCGAGGGATGCAGTAAAGGAGTAATAATGCATCGGAAAAGAGATACTCGGAACCCCAAAGAAAATCCTATCGTTTCCGTAGAATCGTATCTCAATATAGAAGGACAATTCAGGGAATCCGGAGTATATCATATGGACGCAAATTGTGTGTTAATTCGTTAATGTGAGGGAGCGAGGTATGCAGTAAAGGAGGAATAGATGCAGTAAAGGAGGAATAATGCATCGGAAAAGAGATACTCGACTCCCAAAAGAAAATCCTATCGTTTCCGTAGAAACGTATCTCGTTTTAGAAAGATAATGCAGGGAACCCAGAGTATATCATATGGACGCAAATTGTGTGTTAATTCGGCAATGTGAGGGAGCGAGGGATGCAGTAAAGGAGGAATAATGCATCGGAAAAGAGATACTCGGAACCCCAAAGAAACTCCTATCGTTTCCGTAGAAACGTATATCGATTTAGAAGGACAATGCAAGGAATCCAGAGTATTTCATATGGACGCAAATTGTGTGTTAATTCGCCTATGTGAGGGAGCGAGGGATGCAGTAAAGGAGCAATAATGCATCGGAAAAGAGATACTCGGAACCACAAAGAAAATCCTATCGATTCCGTAGAAACGTAACTCGATTTAGAAGGAAAATGCAGGGAATCCAGAGTATTTCATATGGACGCAAATTGTGTGTTAATTCCTCAATGTGAGGGAGCGATTGATGCAGTATAGGAGGAATAATGCATCGGAAAAGAGATACTCGGAACCCCAAAGAAAATCATATCGTTTCCGTAGAAACGTATCTTGATTTAGAAGGACAATGCAGGGAATCCAGAGTAATTCATATGGACGCAAATTGTGTGTTAATTCGTCAATGTGAGGGAGCGATGGATGCTGTAAAGGAAGAATAATGCATCGGAAAAGAGATACTCGGAACCCCAAAGAAAATCCTATCGTTTCCGTAGAAACATATCTCGATTTAGAAGGACAATGCAGGGAATCCAGATTATTTCATATGGACGCAAATTGTGTGTTAATTCGTCAATGTGAGGGAGCGAGGGATGCAGTAAAGGAGGAATAATGCATCGGAAGAGAGATACTCGACTCCCAAAAGAAGATCCTATCGTTTCCGTAGAAACGTATCTCGATTTAGAAAGATAATGCAGGGAACCCAGAGTATTTCATATGGACGCAATTTGTGTGTTAATTCGGCAATGTGAGGGAGCGAGGGATGCAGTAAAGGAGGAATAATGCATCGGAAAAGAGATACTCGGAACCCAAAAGGAAATCCTGTCGTTTCCGTAGAAACGAATCCCGATTTAGAAGGACAATGCAGGGAATCCAGAGTATTTCATATGGACGCAAATTGTGTGTTAATTCGTTAATGTGAGGGAGCGAGGGATGCAGTAAAGGGGGAATAATGCATCGGAAAAGAGATACTCCGAACCCCAAAGAAAATCCTATCGTTTCCGTAGAAACATATCTCGATTTAGAAGGACAATGCAGGGAATCCTGAGTATTTCATATGGACGCAAATTGTGTGTTAATTCGTCAATGTGAGGGAGCGAGGGATGCAGTAAAGGAGGAATAATGCATCGGAAAAGAGATACTCGGAACCCCAAAGAAAATCCTATCGTTTCCGTAGAAACGTATCTCGATTTAGGAGGACAATGCAGGGAATCCAGAGTAATTCATATGGACGCAAATTGTGTGTTAATTCGTCAATGTGAGGGAGCGAGGGATGCAGTAAAAGAGGAATAATGCATCGGAAAAGAGATACTCGGAACCACAAAGAAAATCTTATCGTTTCCGTAGAAACGTATCTTGATTTAGAAGGACAATGCAGGGAATCCAGAGTAATTCATATGGACGCAAATTGTGTGTTAATTCGTCAATGTGAGGGAGCGAGGGATGCAGTAAAGGAAGAATAATGCATCGGAAAAGAGATACTCGGAACCCCAAAGAAAATCCTATCGTTTCCGTAGAAACATATCTCGATTTAGAAGGACAATGCAGGGAATCCAGATTATTTCATATGGACGCAAATTGTGTGTTAATTCGTCAATGTGAGGGAGCGAGGGATGCAGTAAAGGAGGAATAATGCATCGGAAAAGAGATACTCGACTCCCAAAAGAAAATCCTATCGTTTCCGTAGAAACGTATCTCGATTTAGAAGGACAATGCAGGGACTCCTGAGTATTTCATATGGACGCAAATTGTGTTTTAATTCGTCAATGTGAGTTAGCGAGGGATGCAGTAAAGGAAGAGTAATGCATCGGAAAAGAGATACTCGGAACCCCAAAGAAAATCCTATCGTTTCCGTAGAAACGTATCTCGATTTAGGAGGACAATGCAGGGAATCCAGAGTATTTCATATGGACGCAAATTGTGTGTTATTTCGTCAATGTGAGGGAGCGAGGGATGCAGTAAAGGAGGAATAATGCTTCGGAAAAGAGATACTCGGAACCCCAAAGAAAATTCTATCGTTTCCGTAGAAACGTATCTTGATTTAGAAGGACAATGCAGGGAATCCAGAGTATATCATATGGACGCAATTTGTGTGTTAATTCGTGAATGTGAGGGAGCGAGGGATGCAGTAAAGGAGGAATAATGCATCGGAAAAGAGATACTCGGAACCCCAAAGAAAATCCTATCGTTTCCGTAGAAACGTATCTCGATTTACAAGGAGAATGCAGGGAATCCAGAGTATTACATATGGACGCAAATTGTGCGTTAATTCGTCAATGTGAGGGATCGAGGGATGCAGTAAAGGAGGAATAATGCATCGGAAAAGAGATACTCGGAACCCCAAAGAAAATCCTATCGTTTCCGTAGAAACGTATCTCGATTTAGAAGGACAATGCAGGGAATCCAGAGTATTTCATATGGACGCAAATTGTGTGTTAATTCGTCAATGTCAGGAAGCGAGGGATGCAGTAAAAGAGGAATAATGCATCGGAAAAGAGATACGCGGAACCCCAAAGAAAATCCTATCGTTTCCGTAGAAACGTATCTCGATTTACAAGGAGAATGCAGGGAATCCAGAGTATTTCATATGGACGCAAATTGTGTGTTAATTATGCAAAGTGAGGGAGCGAGGGATGCAGTAAAGGAGGAATAATGCATCGGAAAAGAGATACTCGGAACCCCAAAGAAAATCCTATCGTTTCCGTAGAAACGTATCTCGATTTAGAAAGATAATGCAGGGAACCCAGAGTATTTCATATGGACGCAAATTGTGTGTTAATTCGTCAATGTGAGTTAGCGAGGGATGCAGTAAAGGAGGAATAATGCATCGGAAAAGGGATACTCGGAACCCCAAAGAAAATCCTATCGTTTCCGTAGAAACGTATCTCGATTTAGAAGTACAATGCAGGGAATCCTGAGTATTTCATATGGACGCAAATTGTGTGTTAATTCGTCAATGTGAGGGAGCGAGGGATGCAGTAAAGGAGGAATAATGCATCGGAAAAGAGATACTCGGAACCCCAAAGAAAATCCTATCGTTTCCGTAGAAACGTATCTCGATTTAGGAGGACATTGCAGGGAATCCAGAGTATTTCATATGGACGCAAATTGTGTGTTAATTCGTCAATGTTAGGGAGCGAGGGATGCAGTAAAGGAGGAATAATGCATCGGAAAAGAGATACTCGGAACGCCAAAGAAAATCCTATCGTTTCTGTAGAAACGTATCTCGATTTAGAAGGACAATGCAGGGAATCCAGAGTATTTCATATGGACGGAAATTGTGTGTTAATTCGTCAATGTGAGGTCAGCGAGGGATGCAGTAATGGAGGAATAATGCATCGGAAAAGAGATACTCGGAACCCCAAAGAAAATCCTATCGTTTCCATAGAAACGTATCTCGATTTAGAAGGAGAATGCAGGGAATCCAGAGTATTTCATATGGACGCAAATTGTGTGTTAATTCGTCAATGTGAGGGAGCGAGGGATGCAGTAAAGGAGGAATAATGCATCGGAAAAGAGCTACTCGGAACCCCAAAGAGAATCCTATCGTTTCCGTAGAAACGTATCTCGATTTAGAAGGACAATGCAGGGAATGAAGAGTATTACATATGGACACAAATTGTGTGTTAATTCGTCAATGTGAGGGAGCGAGGAATGCAGTAAAGGAGGAATAATGCATCGGAAAAGAGATACTCTTAACCCCAAAGAAAATCCAATCTTTTCCGTAGAAACGTATCTCGATATAGAAGGACAATGCAGGGAATCCAGAGTATTTCATATGGACGGAAATTGTCTGTTAATTCGTCAATGTGAGGGAGCGGGGGATGCAGTAAAGGAGGAATAATGCATCGGAAAAGAGATACTCGGAACCCCAAGGAAAATCCTACCGTTTCTGTAGAAACGTATCTCGATTTAGAAGGACAATGCAGGGAATACAGAGTATTTCATATAGACGCAAATTGTGTGTTAATTCTTCAATGTGAGGGAGCGAGGGATGCAGTAAAGGAGGAATAATGCATCGGAAAAGAGATACTCGGAACCCCAAAGAGAATCCTATCGTTTCCGTAGAAACGTATCTCGATTTAGAAGGACAATGCAGGGAATCAAGAGTATTACATATGGACACAAATTGTGTGTTAATTCGTCAATGTGAGGGAGCGAGGAATGCAGTAAAGGAGGAATAATGCATCGGAAAAGAGATACTCTTAACCCCAAAGAAAATCCAATCTTTTCCGTAGAAACGTATCTCGATATAGAAGGACAATGCAGGGAATCCAGAGTATTTCATATGGACGGAAATTGTGTGTTAATTCGTCAATGTGAGGTCAGCGAGGGATGCAGTAATGGAGGAATAATGCATCGGAAAAGAGATACTCGGAACCTCAAAGAAAATCCTATCGTTTCCATAGAAACGTATCTCGATTTAGAAGGAGAATGCAGGGAATCCAGAGTATTTCATATGGACGCAAATTGTGAGTTAATTCGTCAATGTGAGGGAGCGAGGGATGCAGTAAAGGAGGTATAATGCATCGGAAAAGAGATACTCGGAACCCCAAAGAGAATCCTATCGTTTCCGTAGAAACGTATCTCGATTTAGAAGGACAATGCAGGGAATCAAGAGTATTACATATGGACACAAATTGTGTGTTAATTCGTCAATGTGAGGGAGCGAGGAATGCAGTAAAGGAGGAATAATGCATCGGAAAAGAGATACACTTAACCCCAAGGAAAATCCAATCTTTTCCGTAGAAACGTATCTCGATATAGAAGGACAATGCAGGGAATCCAGAGTATTTCATATGGACGGAAATTGTCTGTTAATTCGTCAATGTGAGGGAGCGGGGGATGCAGTAAAGGAGGAATAATGCATCGGAAAAGAGATACGCGGAACCCCAAAGAAAATCCTATCGTTTCCATAGATACGTATCACGATTTAGAAGGAGAATGCAGGGAATCCAGAGTATTTCATATGGACGCAAATTGTGTGTTAATTCGTCAATGTGAGGGAGCGAGGGATGCAGTAAAGGAGGAATAATGCATCGGAAAAGAGATACTCGGAACCCCAAAGAAAACCCTATCGTTTCCGTAGAAACGTATCTTGATTTAGAAGGACAATGCAGGGAATCCAGAGTATTTCATATGGACGTAAATTGTGTGTTAATTCGTCAATGTGAGGGAGCGAGGGATGCAGTAAAGAAGGAATAATGCATCGGAAAAGAGATACTCGGTACCCCAAAGAAAATCCTATCGTTTCCGTAGAAACGTATCTCTATTTAGAAGGACAATGCAGGGAATCCAGAGTATTTCATATGGACGCAAATTGTGTGTTAATTCGTCAATGTGAGGGAGCGAGGGATGCAGTAAAGAAGGAATAATGCATCGGAAAAGAGATACTCGGAACCCCAAAAGAAAATCCTATCGTTTCCGTAGAAACGTATCTCGATTTAGAAAGATAATGCAGGGAACCCAGAGTATTTCATATGGACGCAATTTGTGTGTTAATTCGGCAATGTGAGGGAGCGAGGGATGCAGTAAAGGAGGAATAATGCATCGGAAAAGAGATACTCGGAACCCCAAAGAAAATCCTATCGTTTCCGTAGAAACGTATCTCGATTTAGGAGGACAATGCAGGGAATCCAGAGTATTTCATATGGACGCAAATTGTGTGTTAATTCGTTAATGTGAGGGAGCGAGGGATGCAGTAAAGGGGGAATAATGCATCGGAAAAGAGATACTCCGAACCCCAAAGAAAATCCTATCGTTTCCGTAGAAACGTATCTCGATTTAGAAGGACAATGCAGGGAATCCTGAGTATTTCATATGGACGCAAATTGTGTGTTAATTCGTCAATGTGAGGGAGCGAGGGATGCAGTAAAGGAGGAATAATGCATCGGAAAAGAGATACTCGGAACCCCAAAGAAAATCCTATCGTTTCCGTAGAAACGTATCTCGATTTAGGAGGACAATGCAGGGAATCCAGAGTAATTCATATGGACGCAAATTGTGTGTTAATTCGTCAATGTGAGGGAGCGAGGGATGCAGTAAAAGAGGAATAATGCATCGGAAAAGAGATACTCGGAACCCCAAAGAAAATCCTATCGTTTCCGTAGAAACATATCTCGATTTAGAAGGACAATGCAGGGAATCCAGAGTATTTCATATGGACGGAAATTGTGTGTTAATTCGTCAATGTGAGGTCAGCGAGGGATGCAGTAATGGAGGAATAATGCATCGGAAAAGAGATACTCGGAACCCCAAAGAAAATCCTATCGTTTCCATAGAAACGTATCTCGATTTAGAAGGAGAATGCAGGGAATCCAGAGTATTTCATATGGACGCAAATTGTGTGTTAATTCGTCAATGTGAGGGAGCGAGGGATGCAGTAAAGGAGGAATAATGCATCGGAAAAGAGCTACTCGGAACCCCAAAGAGAATCCTATCGTTTCCGTAGAAACGTATCTCGATTTAGAAGGACAATGCAGGGAATGAAGAGTATTACATATGGACACAAATTGTGTGTTAATTCGTCAATGTGAGGGAGCGAGGAATGCAGTAAAGGAGGAATAATGCATCGGAAAAGAGATACTCTTAACCCCAAAGAAAATCCAATCTTTTCCGTAGAAACGTATCTCGATATAGAAGGACAATGCAGGGAATCCAGAGTATTTCATATGGACGGAAATTGTCTGTTAATTCGTCAATGTGAGGGAGCGGGGGATGCAGTAAAGGAGGAATAATGCATCGGAAAAGAGATACTCGGAACCCCAAAGAAAATCCTATCGTTTCCATAGATACGTATCACGATTTAGAAGGAGAATGCAGGGAATCCAGAGTATTTCATATGGACGCAAATTGTGTGTTAATTCGTCAATGTGAGGGAGCGAGGGATGCAGTAAAGGAGGTATAATGCATCGGAAAAGAGATACTCGGAACCCCAAAGAAAACCCTTTCGTTTCCGTAGAAACGTATCTTGATTTAGAAGGACAATGCAGGGAATCCAGAGTATTTCATTTGGACGTAAATTGTGTGTTAATTCGTCAATGTGAGGGAGCGAGGGATGCAGTAAAGGAGGAATAATGCATCGGAAAAGAGATACTCGGTACCCCAAAGAAAATCCTATCGTTTCCGTAGAAACGTATCTCTATTTAGAAGGACAATGCAGGGAATCCAGAGTATTTCGTATGGACGCAAATTGTGTGTTAATTCGTCAATGTGAGGGAGCGAGGGATGCAGTAAAGAAGGAATAATGCATCGGAAAAGAGATACTCGGAACCCCAAAAGAAAATCCTATCGTTTCCGTAGAAACGTATCTCGATTTAGAAAGATAATGCAGGGAACCCAGAGTATTTCATATGGACGCAATTTGTGTGTTAATTCGGCAATGTGAGGGAGCGAGGGATGCAGTAAAGGAGGAATAATGCATCGGAAAAGAGATACTCGGAACCCCAAGGAAAATCCTACCGTTTCTGTAGAAACGTATCTCGATTTAGAAGGACAATGCAGGGAATACAGAGTATTTCATATAGACGCAAATTGTGTGTTAATTCTTCAATGTGAGGGAGCGAGGGATGCAGTAAAGGAGGAATAATGCATCGGAAAAGAGATACTCGGAACCCCAAAGAGAATCCTATCGTTTCCGTAGAAACGTATCTCGATTTAGAAGGACAATGCAGGGAATCAAGAGTATTACATATGGACACAAATTGTGTGTTAATTCGTCAATGTGAGGGAGCGAGGAATGCAGTAAAGGAGGAATAATGCATCGGAAAAGAGATACTCTTAACCCCAAAGAAAATCCAATCTTTTCCGTAGAAACGTATCTCGATATAGAAGGACAATGCAGGGAATCCAGAGTATTTCATATGGACGGAAATTGTGTGTTAATTCGTCAATGTGAGGTCAGCGAGGGATGCAGTAATGGAGGAATAATGCATCGGAAAAGAGATACTCGGAACCCCAAAGAAAATCCTATCGTTTCCATAGAAACGTATCTCGATTTAGAAGGAGAATGCAGGGAATCCAGAGTATTTCATATGGACGCAAATTGTGTGTTAATTCGTCAATGTGAGGGAGCGAGGGATGCAGTAAAGGAGGTATAATGCATCGGAAAAGAGATACTCGGAACCCCAAAGAGAATCCTATCGTTTCCGTAGAAACGTATCTCGATTTAGAAGGACAATGCAGGGAATCAAGAGTATTACATATGGACACAAATTGTGTGTTAATTCGTCAATGTGAGGGAGCGAGGAATGCAGTAAAGGAGGAATAATGCATCGGAAAAGAGATACACTTAACCCCAAGGAAAATCCAATCTTTTCCGTAGAAACGTATCTCGATATAGAAGGACAATGCAGGGAATCCAGAGTATTTCATATGGACGGAAATTGTCTGTTAATTCGTCAATGTGAGGGAGCGGGGGATGCAGTAAAGGAGGAATAATGCATCGGAAAAGAGATACGCGGACCCCCAAAGAAAATCCTATCGTTTCCATAGATACGTATCACGATTTAGAAGGAGAATGCAGGGAATCCAGAGTATTTCATATGGACGCAAATTGTGTGTTAATTCGTCAATGTGAGGGAGCGAGGGATGCAGTAAAGGAGGAATAATGCATCGGAAAAGAGATACTCGGAACCCCAAAGAAAACCCTATCGTTTCCGTAGAAACGTATCTTGATTTAGAAGGACAATGCAGGGAATCCAGAGTATTTCATATGGACGTAAATTGTGTGTTAATTCGTCAATGTGAGGGAGCGAGGGATGCAGTAAAGAAGGAATAATGCATCGGAAAAGAGATACTCGGTACCCCAAAGAAAATCCTATCGTTTCCGTAGAAACGTATCTCTATTTAGAAGGACAATGCAGGGAATCCAGAGTATTTCATATGGACGCAAATTGTGTGTTAATTCGTCAATGTGAGGGAGCGAGGGATGCAGTAAAGAAGGAATAATGCATCGGAAAAGAGATACTCGGAACCCCAAAAGAAAATCCTATCGTTTCCGTAGAAACGTATCTCGATTTAGAAAGATAATGCAGGGAACCCAGAGTATTTCATATGGACGCAATTTGTGTGTTAATTCGGCAATGTGAGGGAGCGAGGGATGCAGTAAAGGAGGAATAATGCATCGGAAAAGAGATACTCGGAACCCCAAAGAAAATCCTATCGTTTCCGTAGAAACGTATCTCGATTTAGGAGGACAATGCAGGGAATCCAGAGTATTTCATATGGACGCAAATTGTGTGTTAATTCGTTAATGTGAGGGAGCGAGGGATGCAGTAAAGGGGGAATAATGCATCGGAAAAGAGATACTCCGAACCCCAAAGAAAATACTATCGTTTCCGTAGAAACGTATCTCGATTTAGAAGGACAATGCAGGGAATCCTGAGTATTTCATATGGACGCAAATTGTGTGTTAATTCGTCAATGTGAGGGAGCGAGGGATGCAGTAAAGGAGGAATAATGCATCGGAAAAGAGATACTCGGAACCCCAAAGAAAATCCTATCGTTTCCGTAGAAACGTATCTCGATTTAGGAGGACAATGCAGGGAATCCAGAGTAATTCATATGGACGCAAATTGTGTGTTAATTCGTCAATGTGAGGGAGCGAGGGATGCAGTAAAAGAGGAATAATGCATCGGAAAAGAGATACTCGGAACCCCAAAGAAAATCCTATCGTTTCTGTAGAAACATATCTCGATTTAGAAGGACAATGCAGGGAATCCAGATTATTTCATATGGACGCAAATTGTGTGTTAATTCGTCAATGTGAGGGAGCGAGGGATGCAGTAAAGGAGGAATAATGTATCGGAAAAGAGATACTCGACTCCCAAAAGAAAATCCTATCGTTTCTGTAGAAACGTATCTCGATTTAGAAAGATAATGCAGGGAACCCAGAGTATTTCATATGGACGCAATTTGTGTGTTAATTCGGCAATGTGAGGGAGCGAGGGATGCAGTAAAGGAGGAATAATGCATCGGAAAAGAGATACTCGGAACCACAAAGAAAATCTTATCGTTTCCGTAGAAACGTATCTTGATTTAGAAGGACAATGCAGGGAATCCAGAGTAATTCATATGGACGCAAATTGTGTGTTAATTCGTCAATGTGAGGGATCGAGGGATGCAGTAAAGGAAGAATAATGCATCGGAAAAGAGATACTCGGAACCCCAAAGAAAATCCTATCGTTTCCGTAGAAACATATCTCGATTTAGAAGGACAATGCAGGGAATCCAGATTATTTCATATGGACGCAAATTGTGTGTTAATTCGTCAATGTGAGGGAGCGAGGGATGCAGTAAAGGAGGAATAATGCATCGGAAAAGAGATACTCGACTCCCAAAAGAAAATCCTATCGTTTCCGTAGAAACGTATCTCGATTTAGAAGGACAATGCAGGGACTCCTGAGTATTTCATATGGACGCAAATTGTGTTTTAATTCGTCAATGTGAGTTAGCGAGGGATGCAGTAAAGGAAGAGTAATGCATCGGAAAAGAGATACTCGGAACCCCAAAGAAAATCCTATCGTTTCCGTAGAAACGTATCTCGATTTAGGAGGACAATGCAGGGAATCCAGAGTATTTCATATGGACGCAAATTGTGTGTTATTTCGTCAATGTGAGGGAGCGAGGGATGCAGTAAAAGAGGAATAATGCTTCGGAAAAGAGATACTCGGAACCCCAAAGAAAATTCTATCGTTTCCGTAGAAACGTATCTTGATTTAGAAGGACAATGCAGGGAATCCAGAGTATATCATATGGACGCAATTTGTGTGTTAATTCGTGAATGTGAGGGAGCGAGGGATGCAGTAAAGGAGGAATAATGCATCGGAAAAGAGATACTCGGAACCCCAAAGAAAATCCTATCGTTTCCGTAGAAACGTATCTCGATTTACAAGGAGAATGCAGGGAATCCAGAGTATTACATATGGACGCAAATTGTGCGTTAATTCGTCAATGTGAGGGATCGAGGGATGCAGTAAAGGAGGAATAATGCATCGGAAAAGAGATACTCGGAACCCCAAAGAAAATCCTATCGTTTCCGTAGAAACGTATCTCGATTTAGAAGGACAATGCAGGGAATCCAGAGTATTTCATATGGACGCAAATTGTGTGTTAATTCGTCAATGTGAGGAAGCGAGGGATGCAGTAAAAGAGGAATAATGCATCGGAAAAGAGATACGCGGAACCCCAAAGAAAATCCTATCGTTTCCGTAGAAACGTATCTCGATTTACAAGGAGAATGCAGGGAATCCAGAGTATTTCATATGGACGCAAATTGTGTGTTAATTATGCAAAGTGAGGGAGCGAGGGATGCAGTAAAGGAGGAATAATGCATCGGAAAAGAGATACTCGGAACCCCAAAGAAAATCCTATCGTTTCCGTAGAAACGTATCTCGATTTAGAAAGATAATGCAGGGAACCCAGAGTATTTCATATGGACGCAAATTGTGTGTTAATTCGTCAATGTGAGTTAGCGAGGGATGCAGTAAAGGAGGAATAATGCATCGGAAAAGGGATACTCGGAACCCCAAAGAAAATCCTATCGTTTCCGTAGAAACGTATCTCGATTTAGAAGTACAATGCAGGGAATCCTGAGTATTTCATATGGACGCAAATTGTGTGTTAATTCGTCAATGTGAGGGAGCGAGGGATGCAGTAAAGGAGGAATAATGCATCGGAAAAGAGATACTCGGAACCCCAAAGAAAATCCTATCGTTTCCGTAGAAACGTATCTCGATTTAGGAGGACATTGCAGGGAATCCAGAGTATTTCATATGGACGCAAATTGTGTGTTAATTCGTCAATGTTAGGGAGCGAGGGATGCAGTAAAGGAGGAATAATGCATCGGAAAAGAGATACTCGGAACGCCAAAGAAAATCCTATCGTTTCTGTAGAAACGTATCTCGATTTAGAAGGACAATGCAGGGAATCCAGAGTATATCATATGGACGCAAATTGTGTGTTAATTCGTCAATGTGAGGGAGCGAGGGATGCAGTAAAGGAGGAATAATGCATCGGAAAAGAGATACTCGGAACCCCAAAGAAAATCCTATCGTTTCCGTAGAAACGTATCTCGATTTACAAGGAGAATGCAGGGAATCCAGAGTATTTCATATGGACGCAAATTGTGTGTTAATTCGTCAATGTGAGGGAGCGAGGGATGCAGTAAAGGAGGAATAATGCATCGGAAAAGAGATACTCGGAACCCCAAGGGAAATCCTACCGTTTCTGTAGAAACGTATCTCGATTTAGAAGGACAATGCAGGGAATCCAGAGTATTTCATATAGACGCAAATTGTGTGTTAATTCTTCAATTTGAGGGAGCGAGGGATGCAGTAAAGGAGGAATAATGCATCGGAAAAGAGATACTCGGAACCCCAAAGAGAATCCTATCGTTTCCGTAGAAACGTAACTCGATTTAGAAGGACAATGCAGGGAATCAAGAGTATTACATATGGACACAAATTGTGTGTTAATTCGTCAATGTGAGGGAGCGAGGAATGCAGTAAAGGAGGAATAATGCATCGGAAAAGAGATACTCTTAACCCCAAAGAAAATCCAATCTTTTCCGTAGAAACGTATCTCGATATAGAAGGACAATGCAGGGAATCCAGAGTATTTCATATGGACGGAAATTGTGTGTTAATTCGTCAATGTGAGGTCAGCGAGGGATGCAGTAATGGAGGAATAATGCATCGGAAAAGAGATACTCGGAACCCCAAAGAAAATCCTATCGTTTCCATAGAAACGTATCTCGATTTAGAAGGAGAATGCAGGGAATCCAGAGTATTTCATATGGACGCAAATTGTGTGTTAATTCGTCAATGTGAGGGAGCGAGGGATGCAGTAAAGGAGGAATAATGCATCGGAAAAGAGCTACTCGGAACCCCAAAGAGAATCCTATCGTTTCCGTAGAAACGTATCTCGATTTAGAAGGACAATGCAGGGAATGAAGAGTATTACATATGGACACAAATTGTGTGTTAATTCGTCAATGTGAGGGAGCGAGGAATGCAGTAAAGGAGGAATAATGCATCGGAAAAGAGATACTCTTAACCCCAAAGAAAATCCAATCTTTTCCGTAGAAACGTATCTCGATATAGAAGGACAATGCAGGGAATCCAGAGTATTTCATATGGACGGAAATTGTCTGTTAATTCGTCAATGTGAGGGAGCGGGGGATGCAGTAAAGGAGGAATAATGCATCGGAAAAGAGATACTCGGAACCCCAAAGAAAATCCTATCGTTTCCATAGATACGTATCACGATTTAGAAGGAGAATGCAGGGAATCCAGAGTATTTCATATGGACGCAAATTGTGTGTTAATTCGTCAATGTGAGGGAGCGAGGGATGCAGTAAAGGAGGAATAATGCATCGGAAAAGAGATACTCGGAACCCCAAAGAAAACCCTTTCGTTTCCGTAGAAACGTATCTTGATTTAGAAGGACAATGCAGGGAATCCAGAGTATTTCATATGGACGTAAATTGTGTGTTAATTCGTCAATGTGAGGGAGCGAGGGATGCAGTAAAGGAGGAATAATGAATCGGAAAAGAGATACTCGGTACCCCAAAGAAAATCCTATCGTTTCCGTAGAAACGTATCTCTATTTAGAAGGACAATGCAGGGAATCCAGAGTATTTCATATGGACGCAAATTGTGTGTTAATTCGTCAATGTGAGGGAGCGAGGGATGCAGTAAAGAAGGAATAATGCATCGGAAAAGAGATACTCGGAACCCCAAAAGAAAATCCTATCGTTTCCGTAGAAACGTATCTCGATTTAGAAAGATAATGCAGGGAACCCAGAGTATTTCATATGGACGCAATTTGTGTGTTAATTCGGCAATGTGAGGGAGCGAGGGATGCAGTAAAGGAGGAATAATGCATCGGAAAAGAGATACTCGGAACCCCAAGGAAAATCCTACCGTTTCTGTAGAAACGTATCTCGATTTAGAAGGACAATGCAGGGAATACAGAGTATTTCATATAGACGCAAATTGTGTGTTAATTCTTCAATGTGAGGGAGCGAGGGATGCAGTAAAGGAGGAATAATGCATCGGAAAAGAGATACTCGGAACCCCAAAGAGAATCCTATCGTTTCCGTAGAAACGTATCTCGATTTAGAAGGACAATGCAGGGAATCAAGAGTATTACATATGGACACAAATTGTGTGTTAATTCGTCAATGTGAGGGAGCGAGGAATGCAGTAAAGGAGGAATAATGCATCGGAAAAGAGATACTCTTAACCCCAAAGAAAATCCAATCTTTTCCGTAGAAACGTATCTCGATATAGAAGGACAATGCAGGGAATCCAGAGTATTTCATATGGACGGAAATTGTGTGTTAATTCGTCAATGTGAGGTCAGCGAGGGATGCAGTAATGGAGGAATAATGCATCGGAAAAGAGATACTCGGAACCCCAAAGAAAATCCTATCGTTTCCATAGAAACGTATCTCGATTTAGAAGGAGAATGCAGGGAATCCAGAGTATTTCATATGGACGCAAATTGTGTGTTAATTCGTCAATGTGAGGGAGCGAGGGATGCAGTAAAGGAGGTATAATGCATCGGAAAAGAGATACTCGGAACCCCAAAGAGAATCTTATCGTTTCCGTAGAAACGTATCTCGATTTAGAAGGACAATGCAGGGAATCAAGAGTATTACATATGGACACAAATTGTGTGTTAATTCGTCAATGTGAGGGAGCGAGGAATGCAGTAAAGGAGGAATAATGCATCGGAAAAGAGATACACTTAACCCCAAGGAAAATCCAATCTTTTCCGTAGAAACGTATCTCGATATAGAAGGACAATGCAGGGAATCCAGAGTATTTCATATGGACGGAAATTGTCTGTTAATTCGTCAATGTGAGGGAGCGGGGGATGCAGTAAAGGAGGAATAATGCATCGGAAAAGAGATACTCGGAACCCCAAAGAAAATCCTATCGTTTCCATAGATACGTATCACGATTTAGAAGGAGAATGCAGGGAATCCAGAGTATTTCATATGGACGCAAATTGTGTGTTAATTCGTCAATGTGAGGGAGCGAGGGATGCAGTAAAGGAGGAATAATGCATCGGAAAAGAGATACTCGGAACCCCAAAGAAAACCCTATCGTTTCCGTAGAAACGTATCTTGATTTAGAAGGACAATGCAGGGAATCCAGAGTATTTCATATGGACGTAAATTGTGTGTTAATTCGTCAATGTGAGGGAGCGAGGGATGCAGTAAAGAAGGAATAATGCATCGGAAAAGAGATACTCGGTACCCCAAAGAAAATCCTATCGTTTCCGTAGAAACGTATCTCTATTTAGAAGGACAATGCAGGGAATCCAGAGTATTTCATATGGACGCAAATTGTGTGTTAATTCGTCAATGTGAGGGAGCGAGGGATGCAGTAAAGAAGGAATAATGCATCGGAAAAGAGATACTCGGAACCCCAAAAGAAAATCCTATCGTTTCCGTAGAAACGTATCTCGATTTAGAAAGATAATGCAGGGAACCCAGAGTATTTCATATGGACGCAATTTGTGTGTTAATTCGGCAATGTGAGGGAGCGAGGGATGCAGTAAAGGAGGAATAATGCATCGGAAAAGAGATACTCGGAACCCCAAAGAAAATCCAGTCGTTTCCGTAGAGACGAATCCCGATTTAGAAGGACAATGCAGGGAATACAGAGTATTTCATATGGACGCAAATTGTGTCTTAATTCGTCAATGTGAGGGAGCGAGGGATGCAGTAAAGGAGGAATAATGCATCGGAAAAGAGATACTCGGAACCCCAAAGAAAATCCTATCGTTTCCGTAGAAACGTATCTCGATTTAGAAGGACAATGCAGGGAATCCAGAGTATATCATATGGACGCAAATTGTGTGTTAATTCGTCAATGTGAGGGAGCGAGGGATGCAGTAAAGGAGGAATAATGCATCGGAAATGAGATACTCTTAACCCCAAAGAAAATCCAATCTTATCCGTTGAAACGTATCTCGATATAGAAGGACAATGCAGGGAATCCAGAGTATTTCATATGGACGCAAATTGTGTGTTAATTCGTCAATGTGAGGGAGCGAGTGATGCAGTAAAGGAGGAATAATGCATCGGAAAAGAGATACTCGGAACCCCAAAGAAAATCCTATCGTTTCCGTAGAAACGTATCTCGATTTAGAAGGAGAATGCAGGGAATCCAGAGTATTTCATATGGACGCAAATCGTGTGTTAATTCGTCAATGTGAGGGAGCGAGGGATGCAGTAAAGGAGGAATAATGCATCGGAAAAGAGATACTCGGAACCCCAAAGAAAATCCTATCGTTTCCGTAGAAACGTATCTTGATTTAGAAGGACAATGCAGGGAATCCAGAGTATTTCATATGGACGCAAATTGTGTGTTAATTCGTCAATGTGAGGGAGCGAGGGATGCAGTAAAGGAGGAATAATGCATCGGAAAAGAGATACTCGGAACCCCAAAGAAAATCCTATCGTTTCCGTAGAAACGTATCTCTATTTAGAAGGACAATGCAGGGAATCCAGAGTATTTCATATGGACGCAAATTGTGTGTTAATTCGTCAATGTGAGGGAGCGAGGGATGCAGTAAAGGAAGAATAATGCATCGGAAAAGAGATACTCGGAACCCCAAAGAAAATCCTATCGTTTCCGTAGAAACGTATCTCGATTTAGAAAGATAATGCAGGGATCCAGAGTATTTCATATGGACGCAATTTGTGTGTTAATTCGGCAATGTGAGGGAGCGAGGGATGCAGTAAAGGAGGAATAATGCATCGGAAAAGAGATACTCGGAACCCCAAAGAAAATCCAGTCGTTTCCGTAGAAACGTATCTTGATTTAGAAGGACAATGCAGGGAATCCAGAGTAATTCATATGGACGCAAATTGTGTGTTAATTCGTCAATGTGAGGGAGCGAGGGATGCAGTAAAGGAGGAATAATGCATCGGAAAAGAGATACTCGGAACCCCAAAGAAAATCCAGTCGTTTCCGTAGAAACGTATCTTGATTTAGAAGGACAATGCAGGGAATCCAGAGTAATTCATATGGACGCAAATTGTGTGTTAATTCGTCAATGTGAGGGAGCGAGGGATGCAGTAAAGGAAGAATAATGCATCGGAAAAGAGATACTCGGAACCCCAAAGAAAATCCTATCGTTTCCGTAGAAACATATCTCGATTTAGAAGGACAATGCAGGGAATCCAGATTATTTCATATGGACGCAAATTGTGTGTTAATTCGTCAATGTGAGGGAGCGAGGGATGCAGTAAAGGAGGAATAATGCATCGGAAAAGAGATACTCGACTCCCAAAAGAAAATCCTATCGTTTCCGTAGAAACGTATCTCGATTTAGAAGGACAATGCAGGGAATCCTGAGTATTTCATATGGACGCAAATTGTGTTTTAATTCGTCAATGTGAGTTAGCGAGGGATGCAGTAAAGGAAGAGTAATGCATCGGAAAAGAGATACTCGGAACCCCAAAGAAAATCCTATCGTTTCCGTAGAAACGTATCTCGATTTAGGAGGTCAATGCAGGGAATCCAGAGTATTTCATATGGACGCAAACTGTGTGTTATTTCGTCAATGTGAGGGAGCGAGGGATGCAGTAAAGGAGGAATAATGCATCGGAAAAGAGATACTCGGAACCCCAAAGAAAATCCTATCGTTTCCGTAGAAACGTATCTCGATTTAGAAGGACAATGCAGGGAATCCAGAGTATTTCATATGGACGCAAATTGTGTGTTAATTCGTCAATGTGAGGAAGCGAGGGATGCAGTAAAAGAGGAATAATGCATCGGAAAAGAGATACGCGGAACCCCAAAGAAAATCCTATCGTTTCCGTAGAAACGTATCTCGATTTATAAGGACAATGCAGGGAATCCACAGTATTTCATATGGACGCAAATTGTGTGTTAATTCGTCAATGTGAGGGAGCGAGGGATGCAGTAAAGGAGGAAAAATGCATCGGAAAAGAGATACTCGGAACCCCAAAGAAAATCCTATCGTTTCCGTAGAAACGTATCTCGATTTACAAGGAGAATGCAGGGAATCCAGAGTATTTCATATGGACGCAAATTGTGTGTTAATTCGGCAAAGTGAGGGAGCGAGGGATGCAGTAAAGGAGGAATAATGCATCGGAAAAGAGATACTCGGAACCCCAAAGAAAATCCTATCGTTTCCGTAGAAACGTATCTCGATTTAGAAAGATAATGCAGGGAACCCAGAGTATTTCATATGGACGCAATTTGTGTGTTAATTCGGCAATGTGAGGGAGCGAGGGATGCAGTAAAGGAGGAATAATGCATCGGAAAAGAGATACTCGGAACCCCAAAGAAAATCCTTTCGTTTCCGTAGAAACGAATCCCGATTTAGAAGGACAATGCAGGGAGTCCAGAGTATTTCATATGGACGCAAATTGTGTGTTAATTCGTCAATGTGAGGGAGCGAGGGATGCAGTAAAGGAGGAATAATGCATCGGAAAAGAGATACTCGGAACCCCAAAGAAAATCCTATCGTTTCCGTAGAAACGTATCTCGATTTAGAAGGACAATGCAGGGAATCCAGAGTATTTCACATGGACGCAAATTGTGTGTTAATTCGTCAATGTGAGTTAGCGAGGGATGCAGTAAAGGAGGAATAATGCATCGGAAAAGGGATACTCGGAACCCCAAAGAAAATCCTATCGTTTCCGTAGAAACGTATCTCGATTTAGAAGTACAATGCAGGGAATCCTGAGTATTTCATATGGACGCAAATTGTGTGTTAATTCGTCAATGTAAGGGAGCGAGGGATGCAGTAAAGGAGGAATAATGCATCGGAAAAGAGATACTCGGAACACCAAAGAAAATCCTATCGTTTCCGTAGAAACGTATCTCGATTTAGGAGGACATTGCAGGGAATCCAGAGTATTTCATATGGACGCAAATTGTGTGTTAATTCGTCAATGTTAGGGAGCGAGGGATGCAGTAAAGGAGGAATAATGCATCGGAAAAGAGATACTCGGAACGCCAAAGAAAATCCTATCGTTTCTGTAGAAACGTATCTCGATTTAGAAGGACAATGCAGGGAATCCAGAGTATATCATATGGACGCAAATTGTGTGTTAATTCGTCAATGTGAGGGAGCGAGGGATGCAGTAAAGGGGGAATAATGCATCGGAAAAGAGATACTCGGAACCCCAAAGAAAATCCTATCGTTTCCGTAGAAACGTATCTCGATTTACAAGGAGAATGCAGGGAATCCAGAGTATTTCATATGGACGCAAATTGTGTGTTAATTCGTCAATGTGAGGGAGCGAGGGATGCAGTAAAGGAGGAATAATGCATCGGAAAAGAGATACTCGGAACCCTAAAGAGAATCCTATCGTTTCCGTAGAAACGTATCTCGATTTAGAAGGACAATGCAGGGAATCAAGAGTATTACATATGGACACAAATTGTGTGTTAATTCGTCAATGTGAGGGAGCGAAGAATGCAGTAAAGGAGGAATAATGCATCGGAAAAGAGATACTCTTAACTCCAAAGAAAATCCAATCTTTTCCGTAGAAACGTATCTCGATATAGAAGGACAATGCAGGGAATCCAGAGTATTTCATATGGACGGAAATTGTGTGTTAATTCGTCAATGTGAGGGAGCGAGGGATGCAGTAAAGGAGGAATAATGCATCGGAAAAGAGATACTCGGAACCCCAAAGAAAATCCTATCGTTTCCATAGAAACGTATCTCGATTTAGAAGGAGAATGCAGGGAATCCAGAGTATTTCATATGGACGCAAATTGTGTGTTAATTCGTCAATGTGAGGGAGCGAGGGATGCAGTAAAGGAGGAATAATGCATCGGAAAAGAGATACTCGGAACCCCAAAAAAATCCTATCGTTTCCGTAGAAACGTATCTTGATTTAGAAGGACAATGCAGGGAATCCAGAGTATTTCATATGGACGCAAATAGTGTGTTAATTCGTCAATGTGAGGGAGCGAGGGATGCAGTAAAGGAGGAATAATGCATCGGAAAAGAGATACTCGGAACCCCAAAGAAAATCCTATCGTTTCCGTAGAAACGTATCTCTATTTAGAAGGACAATGCAGGGAATCCAGAGTATTTCATATGGACGCAAATTGTGTGTTAATTCGTCAATGTGAGGGAGCGAGGGATGCAGTAAAGAAGGAATAATGCATCGGAAAAGAGATACTCGGAACCCCAAAAGAAAATCCTATCGATTCCGTAGAAACGTATCTCGATTTAGAAAGATAATGCAGGGAACACAGAGTATTTCATATGGACGCAATCTGTGTGTTAATTCGGCAATGTGAGGGAGCGAGGGATGCAGTAAAGGAGGAATAATGCATCGGAAAAGAGATACTCGGAACCCCAAAGAAAATCCTATCGTTTCCGTAGAAATGTATCTCGATTTAGGAGGACATTGCAGGGAATCCAGAGTATTTCATATGGACGCAAATTGTGTGTTAATTCGTCAATGTGAGGGAGCGAGGAATGCAGTAAAGGAGGAATAATGCATCGGAAAAGAGATACTCTTAACCCCAAAGAAAATCCAATCTTTTCCGTAGAAACGTATCTCGATATAGAAGGACAATGCAGGGAATCCAGAGTATTTCATATGGACGGAAATTGTGTGTTAATTCGTCAATGTGAGGGAGCGAGGGATGCAGTAAAGAAGGAATAATGCATCGGAAAAGAGATACTCGGAACCCCAAAAGAAAATCCTATCGTTTCCGTAGAAACGTATCTCGATTTAGAAAGATAATGCAGGGAACCCAGAGTATTTCATATGGACGCAATTTGTGTGTTAATTCGGCAATGTGAGGGAGCGAGGGATGCAGTAAAGGAGGAATAATGCATCGGAAAAGAGATACTCGGAACCCCAAAGAAAATCCAGTCGTTTCCGTAGAAACGAATCCCGATTTAGAAGGACAATGCAGGGAATCCAGAGTATTTCATATGGACGCAAATTGTGTGTTAATTCGTCAATGTGAGGGAGCGAGGGATGCAGTAAAGGAGGAATAATGCATCGGAAAAGAGATACTCGGAACCCCAAAGAAAATCCTATCGTTTCCGTAGAAACGTATCTCGATTTTGAAGGACAATGCAGGGAATCCAGAGTATATCATATGGACGCAAATTGTGTGTTAATTCGTCAATGTGAGGGAGCGAGGGATGCAGTAAAGGAGGAATAATGCATCGGAAAAGAGATACTCGGAACCCCAAAGAAAATCCTATCGTTTCCGTAGAAACGAATCCCGATTTAGAAGGACAATGCAGGGAATCCAGAGTATTTCATATGGACGCAAATTGTGTGTTAATTCGTCAATGTGAGGGAGCGAGGGATGCAGTAAAGGAGGAATAATGCATCGGAAAAGAGATACTCGACTCCCAAAAGAAAATCCTATCGTTTCCGTAGAAACGTATCTCGATTTAGAAGGACAATGCAGGGAATCCTGAGTATTTCATATGGACGCAAATTGTGTTTTAATTCGTCAATGTGAGTTAGCGAGGGATGCAGTAAAGGAAGAGTAATGCATCGGAAAAGAGATACTCGGAACCCCAAAGAAAATCCTATCGTTTCCGTAGAAACGTATCTCGATTTAGGAGGTCAACGCATGGAATCCAGAGTATTTCATATGGACGCAAACTGTGTGTTATTTCGTCAATGTGAGGGAGCGAGGGATGCAGTAAAGGAGGAATAATGCATCGGAAAAGAGATACTCGGAACCCCAAAGAAAATCCTATCGTTTCCGTAGAAACGTATCTCGATTTAGAAGGACAATGCAGGGAATCCAGAGTATTTCATATGGACGCAAATTGTGTGTTAATTCGTCAATGTGAGGAAGCGAGGGATGCAGTAAAAGAGGAATAATGCATCGGAAAAGAGATACGCGGAACCCCAAAGAAAATCCTATCGTTTCCGTAGAAACGTATCTCGATTTATAAGGACAATGCAGGGAATCCACAGTATTTCATATGGACGCAAATTGTGTGTTAATTCGTCAATGTGAGGGAGCGAGGGATGCAGTAAAGGAGGAAAAATGCATCGGAAAAGAGATACTCGGAACCCCAAAGAAAATCCTATCGTTTCCGTAGAAACGTATCTCGATTTACAAGGAGAATGCAGGGAATCCAGAGTATTTCATATGGACGCAAATTGTGTGTTAATTCGGCAAAGTGAGGGAGCGAGGGATGCAGTAAAGGAGGAATAATGCATCGGAAAAGAGATACTCGGAACCCCAAAGAAAATCCTATCGTTTCCGTAGAAACGTATCTCGATTTAGAAAGATAATGCAGGGAACCCAGAGTATTTCATATGGACGCAATTTGTGTGTTAATTCGGCAATGTGAGGGAGCGAGGGATGCAGTAAAGGAGGAATAATGCATCGGAAAAGAGATACTCGGAACCCCAAAGAAAATCCTTTCGTTTCCGTAGAAACGAATCCCGATTTAGAAGGACAATGCAGGGAGTCCAGAGTATTTCATATGGACGCAAATTGTGTGTTAATTCGTCAATGTGAGGGAGCGAGGGATGCAGTAAAGGAGGAATAATGCATCGGAAAAGAGATACTCGGAACCCCAAAGAAAATCCTATCGTTTCCGTAGAAACGTATCTCGATTTAGAAGGACAATGCAGGGAATCCAGAGTATTTCACATGGACGCAAATTGTGTGTTAATTCGTCAATGTGAGTTAGCGAGGGATGCAGTAAAGGAGGAATAATGCATCGGAAAAGGGATACTCGGAACCCCAAAGAAAATCCTATCGTTTCCGTAGAAACGTATCTCGATTTAGAAGTACAATGCAGGGAATCCTGAGTATTTCATATGGACGCAAATTGTGTGTTAATTCGTCAATGTAAGGGAGCGAGGGATGCAGTAAAGGAGGAATAATGCATCGGAAAAGAGATACTCGGAACCCCAAAGAAAATCCTATCGTTTCCGTAGAAACGTATCTCGATTTAGGAGGACATTGCAGGGAATCCAGAGTATTTCATATGGACGCAAATTGTGTGTTAATTCGTCAATGTTAGGGAGCGAGGGATGCAGTAAAGGAGGAATAATGCATCGGAAAAGAGATACTCGGAACGCCAAAGAAAATCCTATCGTTTCTGTAGAAACGTATCTCGATTTAGAAGGACAATGCAGGGAATCCAGAGTATATCATATGGACGCAAATTGTGTGTTAATTCGTCAATGTGAGGGAGCGAGGGATGCAGTAAAGGGGGAATAATGCATCGGAAAAGAGATACTCGGAACCCCAAAGAAAATCCTATCGTTTCCGTAGAAACGTATCTCGATTTACAAGGAGAATGCAGGGAATCCAGAGTATTTCATATGGACGCAAATTGTGTGTTAATTCGTCAATGTGAGGGAGCGAGGGATGCAGTAAAGGAGGAATAATGCATCGGAAAAGAGATACTCGGAACCCTAAAGAGAATCCTATCGTTTCCATAGAAACGTATCTCGATTTAGAAGGACAATGCAGGGAATCAAGAGTATTACATATGGACACAAATTGTGTGTTAATTCGTCAATGTGAGGGAGCGAAGAATGCAGTAAAGGAGGAATAATGCATCGGAAAAGAGATACTCTTAACTCCAAAGAAAATCCAATCTTTTCCGTAGAAACGTATCTCGATATAGAAGGACAATGCAGGGAATCCAGAGTATTTCATATGGACGGAAATTGTGTGTTAATTCGTCAATGTGAGGGAGCGAGGGATGCAGTAAAGGAGGAATAATGCATCGGAAAAGAGATACTCGGAACCCCAAAGAAAATCCTATCGTTTCCATAGAAACGTATCTCGATTTAGAAGGAGAATGCAGGGAATCCAGAGTATTTCATATGGACGCAAATTGTGTGTTAATTCGTCAATGTGAGGGAGCGAGGGATGCAGTAAAGGAGGAATAATGCATCGGAAAAGAGATACTCGGAACCCCAAAAAAATCCTATCGTTTCCGTAGAAACGTATCTTGATTTAGAAGGACAATGCAGGGAATCCAGAGTATTTCATATGGACGCAAATAGTGTGTTAATTCGTCAATGTGAGGGAGCGAGGGATGCAGTAAAGGAGGAATAATGCATCGGAAAAGAGATACTCAGAACCCCAAAGAAAATCCTATCGTTTCCGTAGAAACGTATCTCTATTTAGAAGGACAATGCAGGGAATCCAGAGTATTTCATATGGACGCAAATTGTGTGTTAATTCGTCAATGTGAGGGAGCGAGGGATGCAGTAAAGAAGGAATAATGCATCGGAAAAGAGATACTCGGAACCCCAAAGAAAATCCTATCGTTTCCGTAGAAACGTATCTCGATTTAGAAGGACAATGCAGGGAATCCAGAGTATTTCATATGGACGCAAATTGTGTGTTAATTCGTCAATGTGAGGGAGCGAGGGATGCAGTAAAGGAGGAATAATGCATCGGAAAAGAGATACTCGGAACCCCAAAGAAAATCCTATCGTTTCCGTAGAAACGTATCTCGATTTAGGAGGACATTGCAGGGAATCCAGAGTATTTCATATGGACGCAAATTGTGTGTTAATTCGTCAATGTTAGGGAGCGAGGGATGCAGTAAAGGAGGAATAATGCATCGGAAAAGAGATACTCGGAACGCCAAAGAAAATCCTATCGTTTCTGTAGAAACGTATCTCGATTTAGAAGGACAATGCAGGGAATCCAGAGTATATCATATGGACGCAAATTGTGTGTTAATTCGTCAATGTGAGGGAGCGAGGGATGCAGTAAAGGAGGAATAATGCATCGGAAAAGAGATACTCGGAACCCCAAAGAAAATCCTATCGTTTCCGTAGAAACGTATCTCGATTTACAAGGAGAATGCAGGGAATCCAGAGTATTTCATATGGACGCAAATTGTGTGTTAATTCGTCAATGTGAGGGAGCGAGGGATGCAGTAAAGGAGGAATAATGCATCGGAAAAGAGATACTCGGAACCCCAAGGGAAATCCTACCGTTTCTGTAGAAACGTATCTCGATTTAGAAGGACAATGCAGGGAATCCAGAGTATTTCATATAGACGCAAATTGTGTGTTAATTCTTCAATTTGAGGGAGCGAGGGATGCAGTAAAGGAGGAATAATGCATCGGAAAAGAGATACTCGGAACCCCAAAGAGAATCCTATCGTTTCCGTAGAAACGTAACTCGATTTAGAAGGACAATGCAGGGAATCAAGAGTATTACATATGGACACAAATTGTGTGTTAATTCGTCAATGTGAGGGAGCGAGGAATGCAGTAAAGGAGGAATAATGCATCCGAAAAGAGATACTCTTAACCCCAAAGAAAATCCAATCTTTTCCGTAGAAACGTATCTCGATATAGAAGGACAATGCAGGGAATCCAGAGTATTTCATATGGACGGAAATTGTGTGTTAATTCGTCAATGTGAGGTCAGCGAGGGATGCAGTAATGGAGGAATAATGCATCGGAAAAGAGATACTCGGAACCCCAAAGAAAATCCTATCGTTTCCATAGAAACGTATCTCGATTTAGAAGGAGAATGCAGGGAATCCAGAGTATTTCATATGGACGCAAATTGTGTGTTAATTCGTCAATGTGAGGGAGCGAGGGATGCAGTAAAGGAGGAATAATGCATCGGAAAAGAGCTACTCGGAACCCCAAAGAGAATCCTATCGTTTCCGTAGAAACGTATCTCGATTTAGAAGGACAATGCAGGGAATGAAGAGTATTACATATGGACACAAATTGTGTGTTAATTCGTCAATGTGAGGGAGCGAGGAATGCAGTAAAGGAGGAATAATGCATCGGAAAAGAGATACTCTTAACCCCAAAGAAAATCCAATCTTTTCCGTAGAAACGTATCTCGATATAGAAGGACAATGCAGGGAATCCAGAGTATTTCATATGGACGGAAATTGTCTGTTAATTCGTCAATGTGAGGGAGCGGGGGATGCAGTAAAGGAGGAATAATGCATCGGAAAAGAGATACTCGGAACCCCAAAGAAAATCCTATCGTTTCCATAGATACGTATCACGATTTAGAAGGAGAATGCAGGGAATCCAGAGTATTTCATATGGACGCAAATTGTGTGTTAATTCGTCAATGTGAGGGAGCGAGGGATGCAGTAAAGGAGGTATAATGCATCGGAAAAGAGATACTCGGAACCCCAAAGAAAACCCTTTCGTTTCCGTAGAAACGTATCTTGATTTAGAAGGACAATGCAGGGAATCCAGAGTATTTCATATGGACGTAAATTGTGTGTTAATTCGTCAATGTGAGGGAGCGAGGGATGCAGTAAAGGAGGAATAATGCATCGGAAAAGAGATACTCGGTACCCCAAAGAAAATCCTATCGTTTCCGTAGAAACGTATCTCTATTTAGAAGGACAATGCAGGGAATCCAGAGTATTTCATATGGACGCAAATTGTGTGTTAATTCGTCAATGTGAGGGAGCGAGGGATGCAGTAAAGAAGGAATAATGCATCGGAAAAGAGATACTCGGAACCCCAAAAGAAAATCCTATCGTTTCCGTAGAAACGTATCTCGATTTAGAAAGATAATGCAGGGAACCCAGAGTATTTCATATGGACGCAATTTGTGTGTTAATTCGGCAATGTGAGGGAGCGAGGGATGCAGTAAAGGAGGAATAATGCATCGGAAAAGAGATACTCGGAACCCCAAGGAAAATCCTACCGTTTCTGTAGAAACGTATCTCGATTTAGAAGGACAATGCAGGGAATACAGAGTATTTCATATAGACGCAAATTGTGTGTTAATTCTTCAATGTGAGGGAGCGAGGGATGCAGTAAAGGAGGAATAATGCATCGGAAAAGAGATACTCGGAACCCCAAAGAGAATCCTATCGTTTCCGTAGAAACGTATCTCGATTTAGAAGGACAATGCAGGGAATCAAGAGTATTACATATGGACACAAATTGTGTGTTAATTCGTCAATGTGAGGGAGCGAGGAATGCAGTAAAGGAGGAATAATGCATCGGAAAAGAGATACTCTTAACCCCAAAGAAAATCCAATCTTTTCCGTAGAAACGTATCTCGATATAGAAGGACAATGCAGGGAATCCAGAGTATTTCATATGGACGGAAATTGTGTGTTAATTCGTCAATGTGAGGTCAGCGAGGGATGCAGTAATGGAGGAATAATGCATCGGAAAAGAGATACTCGGAACCCCAAAGAAAATCCTATCGTTTCCATAGAAACGTATCTCGATTTAGAAGGAGAATGCAGGGAATCCAGAGTATTTCATATGGACGCAAATTGTGTGTTAATTCGTCAATGTGAGGGAGCGAGGGATGCAGTAAAGGAGGTATAATGCATCGGAAAAGAGATACTCGGAACCCCAAAGAGAATCCTATCGTTTCCGTAGAAACGTATCTCGATTTAGAAGGACAATGCAGGGAATCAAGAGTATTACATATGGACACAAATTGTGTGTTAATTCGTCAATGTGAGGGAGCGAGGAATGCAGTAAAGGAGGAATAATGCATCGGAAAAGAGATACACTTAACCCCAAGGAAAATCCAATCTTTTCCGTAGAAACGTATCTCGATATAGAAGGACAATGCAGGGAATCCAGAGTATTTCATATGGACGGAAATTGTCTGTTAATTCGTCAATGTGAGGGAGCGGGGGATGCAGTAAAGGAGGAATAATGCATCGGAAAAGAGATACTCGGAACCCCAAAGAAAATCCTATCGTTTCCATAGATACGTATCACGATTTAGAAGGAGAATGCAGGGAATCCAGAGTATTTCATATGGACGCAAATTGTGTGTTAATTCGTCAATGTGAGGGAGCGAGGGATGCAGTAAAGGAGGAATAATGCATCGGAAAAGAGATACTCGGAACCCCAAAGAAAACCCTATCGTTTCCGTAGAAACGTATCTTGATTTAGAAGGACAATGCAGGGAATCCAGAGTATTTCATATGGACGTAAATTGTGTGTTAATTCGTCAATGTGAGGGAGCGAGGGATGCAGTAAAGAAGGAATAATGCATCGGAAAAGAGATACTCGGTACCCCAAAGAAAATCCTATCGTTTCCGTAGAAACGTATCTCTATTTAGAAGGACAATGCAGGGAATCCAGAGTATTTCATATGGACGCAAATTGTGTGTTAATTCGTCAATGTGAGGGAGCGAGGGATGCAGTAAAGAAGGAATAATGCATCGGAAAAGAGATACTCGGAACCCCAAAAGAAAATCCTATCGTTTCCGTAGAAACGTATCTCGATTTAGAAAGATAATGCAGGGAACCCAGAGTATTTCATATGGACGCAATTTGTGTGTTAATTCGGCAATGTGAGGGAGCGAGGGATGCAGTAAAGGAGGAATAATGCATCGGAAAAGAGATACTCGGAACCCCAAAGAAAATCCAGTCGTTTCCGTAGAGACGAATCCCGATTTAGAAGGACAATGCAGGGAATACAGAGTATTTCATATGGACGCAAATTGTGTCTTAATTCGTCAATGTGAGGGAGCGAGGGATGCAGTAAAGGAGGAATAATGCATCGGAAAAGAGATACTCGGAACCCCAAAGAAAATCCTATCGTTTCCGTAGAAACGTATCTCGATTTAGAAGGACAATGCAGGGAATCCAGAGTATATCATATGGACGCAAATTGTGTGTTAATTCGTCAATGTGAGGGAGCGAGGGATGCAGTAAAGGAGGAATAATGCATCGGAAATGAGATACTCTTAACCCCAAAGAAAATCCAATCTTATCCGTTGAAACGTATCTCGATATAGAAGGACAATGCAGGGAATCCAGAGTATTTCATATGGACGCAAATTGTGTGTTAATTCGTCAATGTGAGGGAGCGAGTGATGCAGTAAAGGAGGAATAATGCATCGGAAAAGAGATACTCGGAACCCCAAAGAAAATCCTATCGTTTCCGTAGAAACGTATCTCGATTTAGAAGGAGAATGCAGGGAATCCAGAGTATTTCATATGGACGCAAATCGTGTGTTAATTCGTCAATGTGAGGGAGCGAGGGATGCAGTAAAGGAGGAATAATGCATCGGAAAAGAGATACTCGGAACCCCAAAGAAAATCCTATCGTTTCCGTAGAAACGTATCTTGATTTAGAAGGACAATGCAGGGAATCCAGAGTATTTCATATGGACGCAAATTGTGTGTTAATTCGTCAATGTGAGGGAGCGAGGGATGCAGTAAAGGAGGAATAATGCATCGGAAAAGAGATACTCGGAACCCCAAAGAAAATCCTATCGTTTCCGTAGAAACGTATCTCTATTTAGAAGGACAATGCAGGGAATCCAGAGTATTTCATATGGACGCAAATTGTGTGTTAATTCGTCAATGTGAGGGAGCGAGGGATGCAGTAAAGGAAGAATAATGCATCGGAAAAGAGATACTCGGAACCCCAAAGAAAATCCTATCGTTTCCGTAGAAACGTATCTCGATTTAGAAAGATAATGCAGGGATCCAGAGTATTTCATATGGACGCAATTTGTGTGTTAATTCGGCAATGTGAGGGAGCGAGGGATGCAGTAAAGGAGGAATAATGCATCGGAAAAGAGATACTCGGAACCCCAAAGAAAATCCAGTCGTTTCCGTAGAAACGTATCTTGATTTAGAAGGACAATGCAGGGAATCCAGAGTAATTCATATGGACGCAAATTGTGTGTTAATTCGTCAATGTGAGGGAGCGAGGGATGCAGTAAAGGAGGAATAATGCATCGGAAAAGAGATACTCGGAACCCCAAAGAAAATCCAGTCGTTTCCGTAGAAACGTATCTTGATTTAGAAGGACAATGCAGGGAATCCAGAGTAATTCATATGGACGCAAATTGTGTGTTAATTCGTCAATGTGAGGGAGCGAGGGATGCAGTAAAGGAAGAATAATGCATCGGAAAAGAGATACTCGGAACCCCAAAGAAAATCCTATCGTTTCCGTAGAAACATATCTCGATTTAGAAGGACAATGCAGGGAATCCAGATTATTTCATATGGACGCAAATTGTGTGTTAATTCGTCAATGTGAGGGAGCGAGGGATGCAGTAAAGGAGGAATAATGCATCGGAAAAGAGATACTCGACTCCCAAAAGAAAATCCTATCGTTTCCGTAGAAACGTATCTCGATTTAGAAGGACAATGCAGGGAATCCTGAGTATTTCATATGGACGCAAATTGTGTTTTAATTCGTCAATGTGAGTTAGCGAGGGATGCAGTAAAGGAAGAGTAATGCATCGGAAAAGAGATACTCGGAACCCCAAAGAAAATCCTATCGTTTCCGTAGAAACGTATCTCTATTTAGGAGGTCAATGCAGGGAATCCAGAGTATTTCATATGGACGCAAACTGTGTGTTATTTCGTCAATGTGAGGGAGCGAGGGATGCAGTAAAGGAGGAATAATGCATCGGAAAAGAGATACTCGGAACCCCAAAGAAAATCCTATCGTTTCCGTAGAAACGTATCTCGATTTAGAAGGACAATGCAGGGAATCCAGAGTATTTCATATGGACGCAAATTGTGTGTTAATTCGTCAATGTGAGGAAGCGAGGGATGCAGTAAAAGAGGAATAATGCATCGGAAAAGAGATACGCGGAACCCCAAAGAAAATCCTATCGTTTCCGTAGAAACGTATCTCGATTTATAAGGACAATGCAGGGAATCCACAGTATTTCATATGGACGCAAATTGTGTGTTAATTCGTCAATGTGAGGGAGCGAGGGATGCAGTAAAGGAGGAAAAATGCATCGGAAAAGAGATACTCGGAACCCCAAAGAAAATCCTATCGTTTCCGTAGAAACGTATCTCGATTTACAAGGAGAATGCAGGGAATCCAGAGTATTTCATATGGACGCAAATTGTGTGTTAATTCGGCAAAGTGAGGGAGCGAGGGATGCAGTAAAGGAGGAATAATGCATCGGAAAAGAGATACTCGGAACCCCAAAGAAAATCCTATCGTTTCCGTAGAAACGTATCTCGATTTAGAAAGATAATGCAGGGAACCCAGAGTATTTCATATGGACGCAATTTGTGTGTTAATTCGGCAATGTGAGGGAGCGAGGGATGCAGTAAAGGAGGAATAATGCATCGGAAAAGAGATACTCGGAACCCCAAAGAAAATCCAGTCGTTTCCGTAGAAACGAATCCCGATTTAGAAGGACAATGCAGGGAGTCCAGAGTATTTCATATGGACGCAAATTGTGTGTTAATTCGTCAATGTGAGGGAGCGAGGGATGCAGTAAAGGAGGAATAATGCATCGGAAAAGAGATACTCGGAACCCCAAAGAAAATCCTATCGTTTCCGTAGAAACGTATCTCGATTTAGAAGGACAATGCAGGGAATCCAGAGTATTTCACATGGACGCAAATTGTGTGTTAATTCGTCAATGTGAGTTAGCGAGGGATGCAGTAAAGGAGGAATAATGCATCGGAAAAGGGATACTCGGAACCCCAAAGAAAATCCTATCGTTTCCGTAGAAACGTATCTCGATTTAGAAGTACAATGCAGGGAATCCTGAGTATTTCATATGGACGCAAATTGTGTGTTAATTCGTCAATGTAAGGGAGCGAGGGATGCAGTAAAGGAGGAATAATGCATCGGAAAAGAGATACTCGGAACCCCAAAGAAAATCCTATCGTTTCCGTAGAAACGTATCTCGATTTAGGAGGACATTGCAGGGAATCCAGAGTATTTCATATGGACGCAAATTGTGTGTTAATTCGTCAATGTTAGGGAGCGAGGGATGCAGTAAAGGAGGAATAATGCATCGGAAAAGAGATACTCGGAACGCCAAAGAAAATCCTATCGTTTCTGTAGAAACGTATCTCGATTTAGAAGGACAATGCAGGGAATCCAGAGTATATCATATGGACGCAAATTGTGTGTTAATTCGTCAATGTGAGGGAGCGAGGGATGCAGTAAAGGGGGAATAATGCATCGGAAAAGAGATACTCGGAACCCCAAAGAAAATCCTATCGTTTCCGTAGAAACGTATCTCGATTTACAAGGAGAATGCAGGGAATCCAGAGTATTTCATATGGACGCAAATTGTGTGTTAATTCGTCAATGTGAGGGAGCGAGGGATGCAGTAAAGGAGGAATAATGCATCGGAAAAGAGATACTCGGAACCCTAAAGAGAATCCTATCGTTTCCGTAGAAACGTATCTCGATTTAGAAGGACAATGCAGGGAATCAAGAGTATTACAAATGGACACAAATTGTGTGTTAATTCGTCAATGTGAGGGAGCGAAGAATGCAGTAAAGGAGGAATAATGCATCGGAAAAGAGATACTCTTAACTCCAAAGAAAATCCAATCTTTTCCGTAGAAACGTATCTCGATATAGAAGGACAATGCAGGGAATCCAGAGTATTTCATATGGACGGAAATTGTGTGTTAATTCGTCAATGTGAGGGAGCGAGGGATGCAGTAAAGGAGGAATAATGCATCGGAAAAGAGATACTCGGAACCCCAAAGAAAATCCTATCGTTTCCATAGAAACGTATCTCGATTTAGAAGGAGAATGCAGGGAATCCAGAGTATTTCATATGGACGCAAATTGTGTGTTAATTCGTCAATGTGAGGGAGCGAGGGATGCAGTAAAGGAGGAATAATGCATCGGAAAAGAGATACTCGGAACCCCAAAAAAATCCTATCGTTTCCGTAGAAACGTATCTTGATTTAGAAGGACAATGCAGGGAATCCAGAGTATTTCATATGGACGCAAATAGTGTGTTAATTCGTCAATGTGAGGGAGCGAGGGATGCAGTAAAGGAGGAATAATGCATCGGAAAAGAGATACTCGGAACCCCAAAGAAAATCCTATCGTTTCCGTAGAAACGTATCTCTATTTAGAAGGACAATGCAGGGAATCCAGAGTATTTCATATGGACGCAAATTGTGTGTTAATTCGTCAATGTGAGGGAGCGAGGGATGCAGTAAAGAAGGAATAATGCATCGGAAAAGAGATACTCGGAACCCCAAAAGAAAATCCTATCGATTCCGTAGAAACGTATCTCGATTTAGAAAGATAATGCAGGGAACACAGAGTATTTCATATGGACGCAATCTGTGTGTTAATTCGGCAATGTGAGGGAGCGAGGGATGCAGTAAAGGAGGAATAATGCATCGGAAAAGAGATACTCGGAACCCCAAAGAAAATCCTATCGTTTCCGTAGAAATGTATCTCGATTTAGGAGGACATTGCAGGGAATCCAGAGTATTTCATATGGACGCAAATTGTGTGTTAATTCGTCAATGTGAGGGAGCGAGGAATGCAGTAAAGGAGGAATAATGCATCGGAAAAGAGATACTCTTAACCCCAAAGAAAATCCAATCTTTTCCGTAGAAACGTATCTCGATATAGAAGGACAATGCAGGGTATCCAGAGTATTTCATATGGACGGAAATTGTGTGTTAATTCGTCAATGTGAGGGAGCGAGGGATGCAGTAAAGAAGGAATAATGCATCGGAAAAGAGATACTCGGAACCCCAAAAGAAAATCCTATCGTTTCCGTAGAAACGTATCTCGATTTAGAAAGATAATGCAGGGAACCCAGAGTATTTCATATGGACGCAATTTGTGTGTTAATTCGGCAATGTGAGGGAGCGAGGGATGCAGTAAAGGAAGAATAATGCATCGGAAAAGAGATACTCGGAACCCCAAAGAAAATCCAGTCGTTTCCGTAGAAACGAATCCCGATTTAGAAGGACAATGCAGGGAATCCAGAGTATTTCATATGGACGCAAATTGTGTGTTAATTCGTCAATGTGAGGGAGCGAGGGATGCAGTAAAGGAGGAATAATGCATCGGAAAAGAGATACTCGGAACCCCAAAGAAAATCCTATCGTTTCCGTAGAAACGTATCTCGATTTTGAAGGACAATGCAGGGAATCCAGAGTATATCATATGGACGCAAATTGTTTGTTAATTCGTCAATGTGAGGGAGCGAGGGATGCAGTAAAGGAGGAATAATGCATCGGAAAAGAGATACTCGGAACCCCAAAGAAAATCCTATCGTTTCCGTAGAAACGAATCCCGATTTAGAAGGACAATGCAGGGAATCCAGAGTATTTCATATGGACGCAAATTGTGTGTTAATTCGTCAATGTGAGGGAGCGAGGGATGCAGTAAAGGAGGAATAATGCATCGGAAAAGAGATACTCGACTCCCAAAAGAAAATCCTATCGTTTCCGTAGAAACGTATCTCGATTTAGAAGGACAATGCAGGGAATCCTGAGTATTTCATATGGACGCAAATTGTGTTTTAATTCGTCAATGTGAGTTAGCGAGGGATGCAGTAAAGGAAGAGTAATGCATCGGAAAAGAGATACTCGGAACCCCAAAGAAAATCCTATCGTTTCCGTAGAAACGTATCTCGATTTAGGAGGTCAATGCAGGGAATCCAGAGTATTTCATATGGACGCAAACTGTGTGTTATTTCGTCAATGTGAGGGAGCGAGGGATGCAGTAAAGGAGGAATAATGCATCGGAAAAGAGATACTCGGAACCCCAAAGAAAATCCTATCGTTTCCGTAGAAACGTATCTCGATTTAGAAGGACAATGCAGGGAATCCAGAGTATTTCATATGGACGCAAATTGTGTGTTAATTCGTCAATGTGAGGAAGCGAGGGATGCAGTAAAAGAGGAATAATGCATCGGAAAAGAGATACGCGGGACCCCAAAGAAAATCCTATCGTTTCCGTAGAAACGTATCTCGATTTATAAGGACAATGCAGGGAATCCACAGTATTTCATATGGACGCAAATTGTGTGTTAATTCGTCAATGTGAGGGAGCGAGGGATGCAGTAAAGGAGGAAAAATGCATCGGAAAAGAGATACTCGGAACCCCAAAGAAAATCCTATCGTTTCCGTAGAAACGTATCTCGATTTACAAGGAGAATGCAGGGAATCCAGAGTATTTCATATGGACGCAAATTGTGTGTTAATTCGGCAAAGTGAGGGAGCGAGGGATGCAGTAAAGGAGGAATAATGCATCGGAAAAGAGATACTCGGAACCCCAAAGAAAATCCTATCGTTTCCGTAGAAACGTATCTCGATTTAGAAAGATAATGCAGGGAACCCAGAGTATTTCATATGGACGCAATTTGTGTGTTAATTCGGCAATGTGAGGGAGCGAGGGATGCAGTAAAGGAGGAATAATGCATCGGAAAAGAGATACTCGGAACCCCAAAGAAAATCCTTTCGTTTCCGTAGAAACGAATCCCGATTTAGAAGGACAATGCAGGGAGTCCAGAGTATTTCATATGGACGCAAATTGTGTGTTAATTCGTCAATGTGAGGGAGCGAGGGATGCAGTAAAGGAGGAATAATGCATCGGAAAAGAGATACTCGGAACCCCAAAGAAAATCCTATCGTTTCCGTAGAAACGTATCTCGATTTAGAAGGACAATGCAGGGAATCCAGAGTATTTCACATGGACGCAAATTGTGTGTTAATTCGTCAATGTGAGTTAGCGAGGGATGCAGTAAAGGAGGAATAATGCATCGGAAAAGGGATACTCGGAACCCCAAAGAAAATCCTATCGTTTCCGTAGAAACGTATCTCGATTTAGAAGTACAATGCAGGGAATCCTGAGTATTTCATATGGACGCAAATTGTGTGTTAATTCGTCAATGTAAGGGAGCGAGGGATGCAGTAAAGGAGGAATAATGCATCGGAAAAGAGATACTCGGAACCCCAAAGAAAATCCTATCGTTTCCGTAGAAACGTATCTCGATTTAGGAGGACATTGCAGGGAATCCAGAGTATTTCATATGGACGCAAATTGTGTGTTAATTCGTCAATGTTAGGGAGCGAGGGATGCAGTAAAGGAGGAATAATGCATCGGAAAAGAGATACTCGGAACGCCAAAGAAAATCCTATCGTTTCTGTAGAAACGTATCTCGATTTAGAAGGACAATGCAGGGAATCCAGAGTATATCATATGGACGCAAATTGTGTGTTAATTCGTCAATGTGAGGGAGCGAGGGATGCAGTAAAGGGGGAATAATGCATCGGAAAAGAGATACTCGGAACCCCAAAGAAAATCCTATCGTTTCCGTAGAAACGTATCTCGATTTACAAGGAGAATGCAGGGAATCCAGAGTATTTCATATGGACGCAAATTGTGTGTTAATTCGTCAATGTGAGGGAGCGAGGGATGCAGTAAAGGAGGAATAATGCATCGGAAAAGAGATACTCGGAACCCTAAAGAGAATCCTATCGTTTCCGTAGAAACGTATCTCGATTTAGAAGGACAATGCAGGGAATCAAGAGTATTACATATGGACACAAATTGTGTGTTAATTCGTCAATGTGAGGGAGCGAAGAATGCAGTAAAGGAGGAATAATGCATCGGAAAAGAGATACTCTTAACTCCAAAGAAAATCCAATCTTTTCCGTAGAAACGTATCCCGATATAGAAGGACAATGCAGGGAATCCAGAGTATTTCATATGGACGGAAATTGTGTGTTAATTCGTCAATGTGAGGGAGCGAGGGATGCAGTAAAGGAGGAATAATGCATCGGAAAAGAGATACTCGGAACCCCAAAGAAAATCCTATCGTTTCCATAGAAACGTATCTCGATTTAGAAGGAGAATGCAGGGAATCCAGAGTATTTCATATGGACGCAAATTGTGTGTTAATTCGTCAATGTGAGGGAGCGAGGGATGCAGTAAAGGAGGAATAATGCATCGGAAAAGAGATACTCGGAACCCCAAAAAAATCCTATCGTTTCCGTAGAAACGTATCTTGATTTAGAAGGACAATGCAGGGAATCCAGAGTATTTCATATGGACGCAAATAGTGTGTTAATTCGTCAATGTGAGGGAGCGAGGGATGCAGTAAAGGAGGAATAATGCATCGGAAAAGAGATACTCGGAACCCCAAAGAAAATCCTATCGTTTCCGTAGAAACGTATCTCTATTTAGAAGGACAATGCAGGGAATCCAGAGTATTTCATATGGACGCAAATTGTGTGTTAATTCGTCAATGTGAGGGAGCGAGGGATGCAGTAAAGAAGGAATAATGCATCGGAAAAGAGATACTCGGAACCCCAAAAGAAAATCCTATCGATTCCGTAGAAACGTATCTCGATTTAGAAAGATAATGCAGGGAACACAGAGTATTTCATATGGACGCAATCTGTGTGTTAATTCGGCAATGTGAGGGAGCGAGGGATGCAGTAAAGGAGGAATAATGCATCGGAAAAGAGATACTCGGAACCCCAAAGAAAATCCTATCGTTTCCGTAGAAATGTATCTCGATTTAGGAGGACATTGCAGGGAATCCAGAGTATTTCATATGGACGCAAATTGTGTGTTAATTCGTCAATGTGAGGGAGCGAGGAATGCAGTAAAGGAGGAATAATGCATCGGAAAAGAGATACTCTTAACCCCAAAGAAAATCCAATCTTTTCCGTAGAAACGTATCTCGATATAGAAGGACAATGCAGGGAATCCAGAGTATTTCATATGGACGGAAATTGTGTGTTAATTCGTCAATGTGAGGGAGCGAGGGATGCAGTAAAGAAGGAATAATGCATCGGAAAAGAGATACTCGGAACCCCAAAAGAAAATCCTATCGTTTCCGTAGAAACGTATCTCGATTTAGAAAGATAATGCAGGGAACCCAGAGTATTTCATATGGACGCAATTTGTGTGTTAATTCGGCAATGTGAGGGCGCGAGGGATGCAGTAAAGGAGGAATAATGCATCGGAAAAGAGATACTCGGAACCCCAAAGAAAATCCAGTCGTTTCCGTAGAAACGAATCCCGATTTAGAAGGACAATGCAGGGAATCCAGAGTATTTCATATGGACGCAAATTGTGTGTTAATTCGTCAATGTGAGGGAGCGAGGGATGCAGTAAAGGAGGAATAATGCATCGGAAAAGAGATACTCGGAACCCCAAAGAAAATCCTATCGTTTCCGTAGAAACGTATCTCGATTTTGAAGGACAATGCAGGGAATCCAGAGTATATCATATGGACGCAAATTGTGTGTTAATTCGTCAATGTGAGGGAGCGAGGGATGCAGTAAAGGAGGAATAATGCATCGGAAAAGAGATACTCTTAACCCCAAAGAAAATCCAATCTTATCCGTTGAAACGTATCTCGATATAGAAGGACAATGCAGGGAATCCAGAGTATTTCATATGGACGCAAATTGTGTGTTAATTCGTCAATGTGAGGGAGCGAGTGATGCAGTAAAGGAGGAATAATGCATCGGAAAAGAGATACTCGGAACCCCAAAGAAAATCCTATCGTTTCCGTAGAAACGTATCTTGATTTAGAAGGAGAAAGCAGGGAATCCAGAATATTTCATATGGACGCAAATTGTGTGTTAATTCGTCAATGTGAGGGAGCGAGGGATGCAGTAAAGGAGGAATAATGCATCGGAAAAGAGATACTCGGAACCCCAAAGAAAATCCTATCGTTTCCGTAGAAACGTATCTTGATTTAGAAGGACAATGCAGGGAATCCAGAGTATTTCATATGGACGCAAATTGTGTGTTAATACGTCAATGTGAGGGAGCGAGGGATGCAGTAAAGGAGGAATAATGCATCGGAAAAGAGATACTCGGAACCCCAAAGAAAATCCTATCGTTTCCGTAGAAACGTATCTCTATTTAGAAGGACAATGCAGGGAATCCAGAGTATTTCATATGGACGCAAATTGTGTGTTAATTCGTCAATGTGAGGGAGCGAGGGATGCAGTAAAGAAGGAATAATGCATCGGAAAAGAGATACTCGGAACCCCAAAAGAAAATCCTATCGTTTCCGTAGAAACGTATCTCGATTTAGAAAGATAATGCAGGGATCCAGAGTATTTCATATGGACGCAATTTGTGTGTTAATTCGGCAATGTGAGGGAGCGAGGGATGCAGTAAAGGAGGAATAATGCATCGGAAAAGAGATACTCTTAACCCCAAAGAAAATCCAATCTTATCCGTTGAAACGTATCTCGATATAGAAGGACAATGCAGGGAATCCAGAGTATTTCATATGGACGCAAATTGTGTGTTAATTCGTCAATGTGAGGGAGCGAGTGATGCAGTAAAGGAGGAATAATGCATCGGAAAAGAGATACTCGGAACCCCAAAGAAAATCCTATCGTTTCCGTAGAAACGTATCTCGATTTTGAAGGACAATGCAGGGAATCCAGAGTATATCATATGGACGCAAATTGTGTGTTAATTCGTCAATGTGAGGGAGCGAGGGATGCAGTAAAGGAGGAATAATGCATCGGAAAAGAGATACTCTTAACCCCAAAGAAAATCCAATCTTATCCGTTGAAACGTATCTCGATATAGAAGGACAATGCAGGGAATCCAGAGTATTTCATATGGACGCAAATTGTGTGTTAATTCGTCAATGTGAGGGAGCGAGGGATGCAGTAAAGAAGGAATAATGCATCGGAAAAGAGATACTCGGAACCCCAAAAGAAAATCCTATCGTTTCCGTAGAAACGTATCTCGATTTAGAAAGATAATGCAGGGAACCCAGAGTATTTCATATGGACGCAATTTGTGTGTTAATTCGGCAATGTGAGGGAGCGAGGGATGCAGTAAAGGAGGAATAATGCATCGGAAAAGAGATACTCGGAACCCCAAAGAAAATCCAGTCGTTTCCGTAGAAACGAATCCCGATTTAGAAGGACAATGCAGGGAATCCAGAGTATTTCATATGGACGCAAATTGTGTGTTAATTCGTCAATGTGAGGGAGCGAGGGATGCAGTAAAGGAGGAATAATGCATCGGAAAAGAGATACTCGGAACCCCAAAGAAAATCCTATCGTTTCCGTAGAAACGTATCTCGATTTTGAAGGACAATGCAGGGAATCCAGAGTATATCATATGGACGCAAATTGTGTGTTAATTCGTCAATGTGAGGGAGCGAGGGATGCAGTAAAGGAGGAATAATGCATCGGAAAAGAGATACTCTTAACCCCAAAGAAAATCCAATCTTATCCGTTGAAACGTATCTCGATATAGAAGGACAATGCAGGGAATCCAGAGTATTTCATATGGACGCAAATTGTGTGTTAATTCGTCAATGTGAGGGAGCGAGTGATGCAGTAAAGGAGGAATAATGCATCGGAAAAGAGATACTCGGAACCCCAAAGAAAATCCTATCGTTTCCGTAGAAACGTATCTTGATTTAGAAGGAGAAAGCAGGGAATCCGGAGTATTTCATATGGACGCAAATTGTGTGTTAATTCGTCAATGTGAGGGAGCGAGGGATGCAGTAAAGGAGGAATAATGCATCGGAAAAGAGATACTCGGAACCCCAAAGAAAATCCTATCGTTTCCGTAGAAACGTATCTTGATTTAGAAGGACAATGCAGGGAATCCAGAGTATTTCATATGGACGCAAATTGTGTGTTAATACGTCAATGTGAGGGAGCGAGGGATGCAGTAAAGGAGGAATAATGCATCGGAAAAGAGATACTCGGAACCCCAAAGAAAATCCTATCGTTTCCGTAGAAACGTATCTCTATTTAGAAGGACAATGCAGGGAATCCAGAGTATTTCATATGGACGCAAATTGTGTGTTAATTCGTCAATGTGAGGGAGCGAGGGATGCAGTAAAGAAGGAATTATGCATCGGAAAAGAGATACTCGGAACCCCAAAAGAAAATCCTATCGTTTCCGTAGAAACGTATCTCGATTTAGAAAGATAATGCAGGGATCCAGAGTATTTCATATGGACGCAATTTGTGTGTTAATTCGGCAATGTGAGGGAGCGAGGGATGCAGTAAAGGAGGAATAATGCATCGGAAAAGAGATACTCGGAACCCCAAAGAAAATCCTATCGTTTCCGTAGAAACGTATCTTGATTTAGAAGGACAATGCAGGGAATCCAGAGTAATTCATATGGACGCAAATTGTGTGTTAATTCGTCAATGTGAGGGAGCGAGGGATGCAGTAAAGGAGGAATAATGCATCGGAAAAGAGATACTCGACTCCCAAAAGAAAATCCTATCGTTTCCGTAGAAACGTATCTCGATTTAGAAGGACAATGCAGGGAATCCTGAGTATTTCATATGGACGCAAATTGTGTTTTAATTCGTCAATGTGAGTTAGCGAGGGATGCAGTAAAGGAAGAGTAATGCATCGGAAAAGAGATACTCGGAACCCCAAAGAAAATCCTATCGTTTCCGTAGAAACGTATCTCGATTTAGGAGGTCAATGCAGGGAATCCAGAGTATTTCATATGGACGCAAATTGTGTGTTATTTCGTCAATGTGAGGGAGCGAGGGATGCAGTAAAGGAGGAATAATGCATCGGAAAAGAGATACTCGGAACCCCAAAGAAAATTCTATCGTTTCGGTAGAAACGTATCTCGATTTAGAAGGACAATGCAGGGAATCCAGAGTATATCATATGGACGCAATTTGTGTGTTAATTCGTCAATGTGAGGGAGCGAGGGATACAGTAAAGGAGGAATAATGCATCGGAAAAGAGATACTCGGAACCCCAAAGAAAATCCTATCGTTTCCGTAGAAACGTATCTCGATTTACAAGGAGAATGCAGGGAATCCAGAGTATTACATATGGACGCAAATTGTGCGTTAATTCGTCAATGTGAGGGAGCGAGGGATGCAGTAAAGGAGGAATAATGCATCGGAAAAGAGATACTCGGAACCCCAAAGAAAATCCTATCGTTTCCGTAGAAACGTATCTCGATTTAGAAGGACAATGCAGGGAATCCAGAGTATTTCATATGGACGCAAATTGTGTGTTAATTCGTCAATGTGAGGAAGCGAGGGATGCAGTAAAAGAGGAATAATGTATCGGAAAAGAGATACGCGGAACCCCAAGAAAATCCTATCGTTTCCGTAGAAACGTATCTCGATTTATAAGGACAATGCAGGGAATCCACAGTATTTCATATGGACGCAAATTGTGTGTTAATTCGTCAATGTGAGGGAGCGAGGGATGCAGTAAAGGAGGAAAAATGCATCGGAAAAGAGATACTCGGAACCCCAAAGTAAATCCTATCGTTTCCGTAGAAACGTATCTCGATTTACAAGGAGAATGCAGGGAATCCAGAGTATTTCATATGGACGCAAATTGTGTGTTAATTCGGCAAAGTGAGGGAGCGAGGGATGCAGTAAAGGAGGAATAATGCATCGGAAAAGAGATACTCGGAACCCCAAAGAAAATCCTATCGTTTCCGTAGAAACGTATCTCGATTTAGAAAGATAATGCAGGGAACCCAGAGTATTTCATATGGACGCAATTTGTGTGTTAATTCGGCAATGTGAGGGAGCGAGGGATGCAGTAAAGGAGGAATAATGCATCGGAAAAGAGATACTCGGAACCCCAAAGAAAATCCTATCGTTTCCGTAGAAACGAATCCCGATTTAGAAGGACAATGCAGGGAGTCCAGAGTATTTCATATGGACGCAAATTGTGTGTTAATTCGTCAATGTGAGGGAGCGAGGGATGCAGTAAAGGAGGAATAATGCATCGGAAAAGAGATACTCGGAACCCCAAAGAAAATCCTATCGTTTCCGTAGAAACGTATCTCGATTTAGAAGGACAATGCAGGGAATCCAGAGTATTTCACATGGACGCAAATTGTGTCTTAATTCGTCAATGTGAGTTAGCGAGGGATGCAGTAAAGGAGGAATAATGCATCGGAAAAGGGATACTCGGAACCCCAAAGAAAATCCTATCGTTTCCGTAGAAACGTATCTCGATTTAGAAGTACAATGCAGGGAATCCTGAGTATTTCATATGGACGCAAATTGTGTGTTAATTCGTCAATGTGAGGGAGCGAGGGATGCAGTAAAGGAGGAATAATGCATCGGAAAAGAGATACTCGGAACCCCAATGAAAATCCTATCGTTTCCGTAGAAACGTTTCTCGATTTAGGAGGACATTGCAGGGAATCCAGAGTATTTCATATGGACGCAAATTGTGTGTTAATTCGTCAATGTTAGGGAGCGAGGGATGCAGTAAAGGAGGAATAAGGCATCGGAAAAGAGATACTCGGAACGCCAAAGAAGATCCTATCGTTTCTGTAGAAACGTATCTCGATTTAGAAGGACAATGCAGGGAATCCAGAGTATATCATATGGACGCAAATTGTGTGTTAATTCGTCAATGTGAGGGAGCGAGGGATGCAGTAAAGGGGGAATAATGCATCGGAAAAGAGATACTCGGAACCCCAAAGAAAATCCTATCGTTTCCGTAGAAACGTATCTCGATTTACAAGGAGAATGCAGGGAATCCAGAGTATTTCATATGGACGCAAATTGTGTGTTAATTCGTCAATGTGAGGGAGCGAGGGATGCAGTAAAGGAGGAATAATGCATCGGAAAAGAGATACTCGGAACCCCAAGGAAAATCCTACCGTTTCTGTAGAAACGTATCTCGATTTAGAAGGACAATGCAGGGAATCCAGAGTATTTCATATAGACGCAAATTGTGTGTTAATTCTTCAATGTGAGGGAGCGAGGGATGCAGTAAAGGAGGAATAATGCATCGGAAAAGAGATACTTGGAACCCTAAAGAGAATCCTATCGTTTCCGTAGAAACGTATCTCGATTTAGAAGGACAATGCAGGGAATCAAGAGTATTACATATGGACACAAATTGTGTGTTAATTCGTCAATGTGAGGGAGCGAGGAATGCAGTAAAGGAGGAATAATGCATCGGAAAAGAGATACTCTTAACCCCAAAGAAAATCCAATCTTTTCCGTAGAAACGTATCTCGATATAGAAGGACAATGCAGGGAATCCAGAGTATTTCATATGGACGGAAATTGTTTGTTAATTCGTCAATGTGAGGGAGCGAGGGATGCAGTAAAGGAGGAATAATGCATCGGAAAAGAGATACTCGGAACCCCAAAGAAAATCCTATCGTTTCCGTAGAAACGTATCTCGATTTAGAAGGAGAATGCAGGGAATCCAGAGTATTTCATATGGACGCAAATTGTGAGTCAATTCGTCAATGTGAGGGAGCGAGGGATGCAGTAAAGGAGGAATAATGCATCCGAAAAGAGATACTCGGAACCCCAAGGAAAATCCTACCGTTTCTGTAGAAACGTATCTCGATTTAGAAGGACAATGCAGGGAATCCAGAGTATTTCATATAGACGCAAATTGAGTGTTAATTCTTCAATGTGAGGGAGCGAGGGATGCAGTAAAGGAGGAATAATGCATCGGAAAAGAGATACTCGGAACCCTAAAGAGAATCCTATCGTTTCCGTAGAAACGTATCTCGATTTAGAAGGACAATGCAGGGAATCAAGAGTATTACATATGGACACAAACTGTGTGTTAATTCGTCAATGTGAGGGAGCGAAGAATGCAGTAAAGGAGGAATAATGCATCGGAAAAGAGATACTCTTAACCCCAAAGAAAATCCAATCTTTTCCGTAGAAACGTATCTCGGTATAGAAGGACAATGCAGGGAATCCAGAGTATTTCATATGGACGGAAATTGTGTGTTAATTCGTCAATGTGAGGGAGCGAGGGATGCAGTAAAGGAGGAATAATGCATCGGAAAAGAGATACTCGGAACCCCAAAGAAAATCCTATCGTTTCCATAGAAACGTATCTCGATTTAGAAGGAGAATGCAGGGAATCCAGAGTATTTCATATGGACGCAAATTGTGTGTTAATTCGTCAATGTGAGGGAGCGAGGGATGCAGTAAAGGAGGAATAATGCATCGGAAAAGAGATACTCGGAACCCCAAAGAAAATCCTATCGTTTCCGTAGAAACGTATCTTGATTTAGAAGGACAATGCAGGGAATCCAGAGTATTTCATATGGACGCAAAAAGTGTGTTAATTCGTCAATGTGAGGGAGCGAGGGATGCAGTAAAGGAGGAATAATGCATCGGAAAAGAGATACTCGGAACCCCAAAGAAAATCCTATCGTTTCTGTAGAAACGTATCTCTATTTAGAAGGACAATGCAGGGAATCCAGAGTATTTCATATGGACGCAAATTGTGTGTTAATTCGTCAATGTGAGGGAGCGAGGGATGCAGTAAAGAAGGAATAATGCATCGGAAAAGAGATACTCGGAACCCCAAAAGAAAATCCTATCGTTTCCGTCGAAACGTATCTCGATTTAGAAAGATAATGCAGGGAACCCAGAGTATTTCATATGGACGCAATTTGTGTGTTAATTCGGCAATGTGATGGAGCGAGGGATGCAGTAAAGGAGGAATAATGCATCGGAAAAGAGATACTCGGAACCCCAAAGAAAATCCAGTCGTTTCCGTAGAAACGAATCCCGATTTAGAAGGACAATGCAGGGAATCCAGAGTATTTCATATGGACGCAAATTGTGTGTTAATTCGTCAATGTGAGGGAGCGAGGGATGCAGTTAAGGAGGAATAATGCATCGGAAAAGAGATACTCGGAACCCCAAAGAAAATCCTATCGTTTCCGTAGAAACGTATCTCGATTTAGAAGGACAATGCAGGGAATCCAGAGTATATCATATGGACGCAAATTGTGTGTTAATTCGTCAATGTGAGGGAGCGAGGGATGCAGTAAAGGAGGAATAATGCATCGGAAAAGAGATACCCTTAACCCCAAAGAAAATCCAATCTTATCCGTTGAAACGTATCTCGATATAGAAGGACAATGCAGGGAATCCAGAGTATTTCATATGGACGCAAATTGTGTGTTAATTCGTCAATGTGAGGGAGCGAGTGATGCAGTAAAGGAGGAATAATGCATCGGAAAAGAGATACTCGGAACCCCAAAGAAAATCCTATCGTTTCCGTAGAAACGTATCTTGATTTAGAAGGAGAATGCAGGGAATCCAGAGTATTTCATATGGACGCAAATTGTGTGTTAATTCGTCAATGTGAGGGAGCGAGGGATGCAGTAAAGGAGGAATAATGCATCGGAAAAGAGATACTCGGAACCCCAAAGAAAATCCTATCGTTTCCGTAGAAACGTATCTTGATTTAGAAGGACAATGCAGGGAATCCAGAGTATTTCATATGGACGCAAATTGTGTGTTAATTCGTCAATGTGAGGGAGCGAGGGATGCAGTAAAGGAGGAATAATGCATCGGAAAAGAGATACTCGGAACCCCAAAGAAAATCCTATCGTTTCCGTAGAAATGTATCTCTATTTAGAAGGACAATGCAGGGAATCCAGAGTATTTCATATGGACGCAAATTGTGTGTTAATTCGTCAATGTGAGGGAGCGAGGGATGCAGTAAAGAAGGAATAATTCATCGGAAAAGAGATACTCGGAACCCCAAAAGAAAATCCTATCGTTTCCGTAGAAACGTATCTCGATTTAGAAAGATAATGCAGGGATCCAGAGTATTTCATATGGACGCAATTTGTGTGTTAATTCGGCAATGTGAGGGAGCGAGGGATGCAGTAAAGGAGGAATAATGCATCGGAAAAGAGATACTCGGAACCCCAAAGAAAATCCAGTCGTTTCCGTAGAAACGTATCTTGATTTAGAAGGACAATGCAGGGAATCCAGAGTAATTCATATGGACGCAAATTGTGTGTTAATTCGTCAATGTGAGGGAGCGAGGGATGCAGTAAAGGAAGAATAATGCATCGAAAAAGAGATACTCGGAACCCCAAAGAAAATCCTATCGTTTCCGTAGAAACATATCTCGATTTAGAAGGACAATGCAGGGAATCCAGATTATTTCATATGGACGCAAATTGTGTGTTAATTCGTCAATGTGAGGGAGCGAGGGATGCAGTAAAGGAGGAATAATGCATCGGAAAAGAGATACTCGACTCCCAAAAGAAAATCCTATCGTTTCCGTAGAAACGTATCTCGATTTAGAAGGACAATGCAGGGAATCCTGAGTATTTCATATGGACGCAAATTGTGTTTTAATTCGTCAATGTGAGTTGGCGAGGGATGCAGTAAAGGAAGAGTAATGCATCGGAAAAGAGATACTCGGAACCCCAAAGAAAATCCTATCGTTTCCGTAGAAACGTATCTCGATTTAGGAGGTCAATGCAGGGAATCCAGAGTATTTCATATGGACGCAAATTGTGTGTTATTTCGTCAATGTGAGGGAGCGAGGGATGCAGTAAAGGAGGAATAATGCATCGGAAAAGAGATACTCGGAACCCCAAAGAAAATTCTATCGTTTCGGTAGAAACGTATCTCGATTTAGAAGGACAATGCAGGGAATCCAGAGTATATCATATGGACGCAATTTGTGTGTTAATTCGTCAATGTGAGGGAGCGAGGGATACAGTAAAGGAGGAATAATGCATCGGAAAAGAGATACTCGGAACCCCAAAGAAAATCCTATCGTTTCCGTAGAAACGTATCTCGATTTACAAGGAGAATGCAGGGAATCCAGAGTATTACATATGGACGCAAATTGTGCGTTAATTCGTCAATGTGAGGGAGCGAGGGATGCAGTAAAGGAGGAATAATGCATCGGAAAAGAGATACTCGGAACCCCAAAGAAAATCCTATCGTTTCCGTAGAAACGTATCTCGATTTAGAAGGACAATGCAGGGAATCCAGAGTATTTCATATGGACGCAAATTGTGTGTTAATTCGTCAATGTGAGGAAGCGAGGGATGCAGTAAAAGAGGAATAATGTATCGGAAAAGAGATACGCGGAACCCCAAAGAAAATCCTATCGTTTCCGTAGAAACGTATCTCGATTTACAAGGAGAATGCAGGGAATCCAGAGTATTTCATATGGACGCAAATTGTGTGTTAATTCGTCAATGTGAGGGAGCGAGGGATGCAGTAAAGGAGGAAAAATGCATCGGAAAAGAGATACTCGGAACCCCAAAGAAAATCCTATCGTTTCCGTAGAAACGTATCTCGATTTACAAGGAGAATGCAGGGAATCCAGAGTATTTCATATGGACGCAAATTGTGTGTTAATTCGGCAAAGTGAGGGAGCGAGGGATGCAGTAAAGGAGGAATAATGCATCGGGTAAGAGATACTCGGAACCCCAAAGAAAATCCTATCGTTTCCGTAGAAACGTATCTCGATTTAGAAAGTTAATGCAGGGAACCCAGAGTATTTCATATGGACGCAATTTGTGTGTTAATTCGGCAATGTGAGGGAGCGAGGGATGCAGTAAAGGAGGAATAATGCATCGGAAAAGAGATACTCGGAACCCCAAAGAAAATCCTTTCGTTTCCGTAGAAACGAATCCCGATTTAGAAGGACAATGCAGGGAGTCCAGAGTATTTCATATGGACGCAAATTGTGTGTTAATTCGTCAATGTGAGGGAGCGAGGGATGCAGTAAAGGAGGAATAATGCATCGGAAAAGAGATACTCGGAACCCCAAAGAAAATCCTATCGTTTCCGTAGAAACGTATCTCGATTTAGAAGGACAATGCAGGGAATCCAGAGTATTTCACATGGACGCAAATTGTGTGTTAATTCGTCAATGTGAGTTAGCGAGGGATGCAGTAAAGGAGGAATAATGCATCGGAAAAGGGATACTCGGAACCCCAAAGAAAATCCTATCGTTTCCGTAGAAACGTATCTCGATTTAGAAGTACAATGCAGGGAATCCTGAGTATTTCATATTGACGCAAATTGTGTGTTAATTCGTCAATGTGAGGGAGCGAGGGATGCAGTAAAGGAGGAATAATGCATCGGAAAAGAGATACTCGGAACCCCAAAGAAAATCCTATCGTTTCCGTAGAAACGTATCTCGATTTAGGAGGACATTGCAGGGAATCCAGAGTATTTCATATGGACGCAAATTGTGTGTTAATTCGTCAATGTTAGGGAGCGAGGGATGCAGTAAAGGAGGAATAATGCATCGGAAAAGAGATACTCGGAACGCCAAAGAAAATTCTATCGTTTCTGTAGAAACGTATCTCGATTTAGAAGGACAATGCAGGGAATCCAGAGTATATCATATGGACGCAAATTGTGTGTTAATTCGTCAATGTGAGGGAGCGAGGGATGCAGTAAAGGGGGAATAATGCATCGGAAAAGAGATACTCGGAACCCCAAAGAAAATCCTATCGTTTCCGTAGAAACGTATCTCGATTTACAAGGAGAATGCAGGGAATCCAGAGTATTTCATATGGACGCAAATTGTGTGTTAATTCGTCAATGTGAGGGAGCGAGGGATGCAGTAAAGGAGGAATAATGCATCGGAAAAGAGATACTCTTAACCCCAAAGAAAATCCAATCTTTTCCGTAGAAACGTATCTCGATATAGAAGGACAATGCAGGGAATCCAGAGTATTTCATATGGACGGAAATTGTGTGTTAATTCGTCAATGTGAGGGAGCGAGGGATGCAGTAAAGGAGGAATAATGCATCGGAAAAGAGATACTCGGAACCCCAAAGAAAATCCTATCGATTCCATAGAAACGTATCTCGATTTAGAAGGAGAATGCAGGGAATCCAGAGTATTTCATATGGACGCAAATTGTGTGTTAATTCGTCAATGTGTGGGAGCGAGGGATGCAGTAAAGGAGGAATAATGCATCGGAAAAGAGATACTCGGAACCCCAAAGAAAATCCTATCGTTTCCGTAGAAACGTATCTTGATTTAGAAGGACAATGCAGGGAATCCAGAGTATTTCATATGGACGCAAATTGTGTGTTAATTCGTCAATGTGAGGGAGCGAGGGATGCAGTAAAGGAGGAATAATGCATCGGAAAAGAGATACTCGGAACCCCAAAGAAAATCCTATCGTTTCCGTAGAAACGTATCTCTATTTAGAAGGACAATGCAGGGAATCCAGAGTATTTCATATGGACGCAAATTGTGTGTTAATTCGTCAATGTGAGGGAGCGAGGGATGCAGTAAAGAAGGAATAATGCATCGGAAAAGAGATACTCGGAACCCCAAAAGAAAATCCTATCGTTTCCGTAGAAACGTATGTCGATTTAGAAAGATAATGCAGGGAACACAGAGTATTTCATATGGACGCAATTTGTGTGTTAATTCGGCAATGTGAGGGAGCGAGGGATGCAGTAAAGGAGGAATAATGCATCGGAAAAGAGATACTCGGAACCCCAAAGAAAATCCAATCGTTTCCGTAGAAACGTATTTCGATTTAGGAGGACATTGCAGGGAATCCAGAGTATTTCATATGGACGCAAATTGTGTGTTAATTCGTCAATGTGAGGGAGCGAGGAATGCAGTAAAGGAGGAATAATGCATCGGAAAAGAGATACTCTTAACCCCAAAGAAAATCCAATCTTTTCCGTAGAAACGTATCTCGATATAGAAGGACAATGCAGGGAATCCAGTGTATTTCATATGGACGGAAATTGTGTGTTAATTCGTCAATGTGAGGGAGCGAGAGATGCAGTAAAGGAGGAATAATGCATCGGAAAAGAGATACTCGGAACCCCAAAGAAAATCCTATCGTATCCATAGAAACGTATCTCGATTTAGAAGGAGAATGCAGGGAATCCAGAGTATTTCATATGGACGCAAATTGTGTGTTAATTCGTCAATGTGAGGGAGCGAGGGATGCAGTAAAGGAGGAATAATGCATCGGAAAATAGATACTCGGAACCCCAAAGAAAATCCTATCGTTTCCGTAGAAACGTATCTTGATTTAGAAGGACAATGCAGGGAATCCAGAGTATTTCATATGGACGCAAATTGTGTGTTAATTCGTCAATGTGAGGGAGCGAGGGATGCAGTAAAGGAGGAATAATGAATCGGAAAAGAGATACTCGGAACCCCAAAGAAAATCCTATCGTTTCCGTAGAAACGTATCTCTATTTAGAAGGACAATGCAGGGAATCCAGAGTATTTCATATGGACGCAAATTGTGTGTTAATTCGTCAATGTGAGGGAGCGAGGGATGCAGTAATGAAGGAATAATGCATCGGAAAAGAGATACTCGGAACCCCAAAAGAAAATCCTATCGTTTCCGTAGAAACGTATCTCGATTTAGAAAGATAATGCAGGGAAGCCAGAGTATTTCATATGGACGCAATTTGTGAGTTAATTCGGCAATGTGAGGGAGCGAGGGATGCAGTAAAGGAGGAATAATGCATTGGAAAAGAGATACTCGGAACCCCAAAGAAAATCCAGTCGTTTCCGTAGAAACGAATCCCGATTTAGAAGGACAATGCAGGGAATCCAGAGTATTTCATATGGACGCAAATTGTGTGTTAATTCGTCAATGTGAGGGAGCGAGGGATGCAGTAAAGGAGGAATAATGCATCGGAAAAGAGATACTCGGAACCCCAAAGAAAATCCTATCGTTTCCGTAGAAACGTATCTCGATTTAGAAGGACAATGCAGGGAATCCAGAGTATATCATATGGACGCAAATTGTGTGTTAATTCGTCAATGTGAGGGAGCGAGGGATGCAGTAAAGGAGGAATAATGCATCGGAAAAGAGATACTCTTAACCCCAAAGAAAATCCAATCTTATCCGTTGAAACGTATCTCGATATAGAAGGACAATGCAGGGAATCCAGAGTATTTCATATGGAGGCAAATTGTGTGTTAATTCGTCAATGTGAGGGAGCGAGTGATGCAGTAAAGGAGGAATAATGCATCGGAAAAGAGATACTCGGAACCCCAAAGAAAATCCTATCGTTTCCGTAGAAACGTATCTCGATTTAGAAGGAGAATACAGGGAATCCAGAATATTTCATATGGACGCAAATTGTGTGTTAATTCGTCAATGTGAGGGAGCGAGGGATGCAGTAAAGGAGGAATAATGCATCGGAAAAGAGAAACTCGGAACCCCAAAGAAAATCCTATCGTTTCCGTAGAAACGTTTCTTGATTTAGAAGGACAAATGCAGGGAATCCAGAGTATTACATTTGGACGCAAATTGTGTGTTAATTCGTCAATGTGAGGGAGCGAGGGATGCAGTAAAGGAGGAATAATGCATCGGAAAAGAGATACTCGGAACCCCAAAGAAAATGCTATCGTTTCCGTAGAAACGTATCTCTATTTAGAAGGACAATGCAGGGAATCCAGAGTATTTCATATGGACGCAAATTGTGTGTTAATTCGTCAATGTGAGGGAGCGAGGGATGCAGTAAAGAAGGAATAATGCATCGGAAAAGAGATACTCGGAACCCCAAAAGAAAATCCTATCGTTTCCGTAGAAACGTATCTCGATTTAGAAAGATAATGCAGGGAACCCAGAGTATTTCATATGGACGCAATTTGTGTGTTAATTCGGCAATGTGAGGGAGCGAGGGATGCAGTAAAGGAGGAATAATGCATCGGAAAAGAGATACTCGGAACCCCAAAGAAAAACCAGTCGTTTCCGTAGAAACGAATCCCGATTTAGAAGGACAATGCAGGGAATCCAGAGTATTTCATATGGACGCAAATTGTGTCTTAATTCGTCAATGTGAGGGAGCGAGGGATGCAGTAAAGGAGGAATAATGCATCGGAAAAGAGATACTCGGAACCCCAAAGAAAATCCTATCGTTTCCGTAGAAACGTATCTTGATTTAGAAGGACAATGCAGAGAATCCACAGTATTTCATATGGACGCAAATTGTGTGATAATTCGTCAATGTGAGGGAGCGAGGGATGCAGTAAAGAAGGAATAATGCATCGGAAAAGAGATACTCGGAACCCCAAAAGAAAATCCTATCGTTTCCGTAGAAACGTATCTCGATTTAGAAGGACAATGCAGGGAATCCAGAGTATATCATATGGACGCAAATTGTGTGTTAATTCGTCAATGTGAGGGAGCGAGGGATGCAGTAAAGGAGGAATAATGCATCGGAAAAGAGATACTCGGAACCCCAAAGAAAATCCTATCGTTTCCGTAGAAACGTATCTCGATTTACAAGGAGAATGCAGGGAATCCAGAGTATTTCATATGGACGCAAATTGTGTGTTAATTCGTCAATGTGAGGGAGCGAGGGATGCAGTAAAGGAGGAATAATGCATCGGAAAAGAGATACTCGGAACCACAAGGAAAATCCTACCGTTTCTGTAGAAACGTATCTCGATTTAGAAGGACAATGCAGGGAATCCAGAGTATTTCATATAGACGCAAATTGTGTGTTAATTCTTCAATGTGAGGGAGCGAGTTATGCAGTAAAGGAGGAATAATGCATCGGAAAAGAGATACTCGGAACCCCAAAGAAAATCCTATCGTTTCTGTAGAAACGTATCTCGATTTAGAAGGACAATGCAGGGAATCAAGAGTATTACATATGGACACAAATTGTGTGTTAATTCGTCAATGTGAGGGAGCGAGGAATGCAGTAAAGGAGGAATAATGCATCGGAAAAGAGATACTCTTAACCCCAAAGAAAATCCAATCTTATCCGTAGAAACGTATCTCGATATAGAAGGACAATGCAGGGAATCCAGAGTATTTCATATGGACGCAAATTGTGTGATAATTCGTCAATGTGAGGGAGCGAGGGATGCAGTAAAGGAGGAATAATGCATCGGAAAAGAGATACTCGGAACCCCAAAGAAAATCCTATCGTTTCCGTAGAAACGTATCTCGATTTAGAAGGAGAATGCAGGGAATCCAGAGTATTTCATATGGACGCAATTTGTGTGTTAATTCGTCAATGTGAGGGAGCGAGGGATGCAGTAAAGGAGGAATAATGCATCGGAAAAGAGATACTCGGAACTCCAAAGAAAATGCTATCGTTTCCGTAGAAACGTATCTCTATTTAGAAGGACAATGCAGGGAATCCAGAGTATTTCATATGGACGCAAATTGTGTGTTAATTCGTCAATGTGAGGGAGCGAGGGATGCAGTAAAGAAGGAATAATGCATCGGAAAAGAGATACTCGGAACCCCAAAAGAAAATCCTATCGTTTCCGTAGAAACGTATCTCGATTTAGAAAGATAATGCAGGGAACCCAGAGTATTTCATATGGACGCAATTTGTGTGTTAATTCGGCAATGTGAGGGAGCGAGGGATGCAGTAAAGGAGGAATAATGCATCGGAAAAGAGATACTCGGAACCCCAAAGAAAAACCAGTCGTTTCCGTAGAAACGAATCCCGATTTAGAAGGACAATGCAGGGAATCCAGAGTATTTCATATGGACGCAAATTGTGTCTTAATTCGTCAATGTGAGGGAGCGAGGGATGCAGTAAAGGAGGAATAATGCATCGGAAAAGAGATACTCGGAACCCCAAAGAAAATCCTATCGTTTCCGTAGAAACGTATCTTGATTTAGAAGGACAATGCCGAGAATCCACAGTATTTCATATGGACGCAAATTGTGTGATAATTCGTCAATGTGAGGGAGCGAGGGATGCAGTAAAGAAGGAATAATGCATCGGAAAAGAGATACTCGGAACCCCAAAAGAAAATCCTATCGTTTCCGTAGAAACGTATCTCGATTTAGAAGGACAATGCAGGGAATCCAGAGTATATCATATGGACGCAAATTGTGTGTTAATTCGTCAATGTGAGGGAGCGAGGGATGCAGTAAAGGAGGAATAATGCATCGGAAAAGAGATACTCGGAACCCCAAAGAAAATCCTATCGTTTCCGTAGAAACGTATCTCGATTTACAAGGAGAATGCAGGGAATCCAGAGTATTTCATATGGACGCAAATTGTGTGTTAATTCGTCAATGTGAGGGAGCGAGGTATGCAGTAAAGGAGGAATAATGCATCGGAAAAGAGATACTCGGAACCACAAGGAAAATCCTACCGTTTCTGTAGAAACGTATCTCGATTTAGAAGGACAATGCAGGGAATCCAGAGTATTTCATATAGACGCAAATTGTGTGTTAATTCTTCAATGTGAGGGAGCGAGTTATGCAGTAAAGGAGGAATAATGCATCGGAAAAGAGATACTCGGAACCCCAAAGAAAATCCTATCGTTTCTGTAGAAACGTATCTCGATTTAGAAGGACAATGCAGGGAATCAAGAATATTACATATGGACACAAATTGTGTGTTAATTCGTCAATGTGAGGGAGCGAGGAATGCAGTAAAGGAGGAATAATGCATCGGAAAAGAGATACTCTTAACCCCAAAGAAAATCCAATCTTATCCGTAGAAACGTATCTCGATATAGAAGGACAATGCAGGGAATCCAGAGTATTTCATATGGACGCAAATTGTGTGATAATTCGTCAATGTGAGGGAGCGAGGGATGCAGTAAAGGAGGAATAATGCATCGGAAAAGAGATACTCGGAACCCCAAAGAAAATCCTATCGTTTCCGTAGAAACGTATCTCGATTTAGAAGGAGAATGCAGGGAATCCAGAGTATTTCATATGGACGCAAATTGTGTGTTAATTCGTCAATGTGAGGGAGCGAGGGATGCAGTAAAGGAGGAATTATGCATCGGAAAAGAGATACTCGGAACCCCAAATAAAATCCTATCGTTTCCGTAGAAACGTATCTTGATTTAGAAGGACAATGCAGGGAATCCAGAGTATTTCATATGGACGCAATTTGTCATTAATTCGGCAATGTGAGGGAGCGAGGGATGCAGAAAAGGAGGAATAATGCATCGGAAAAGAGATACTCGGAACCCCAAAGAAAATCCAGTCGTTTCCGTAGAAACGAATCCCGATTTAGAAGGACAATGCAGGGAATCCAGAGTATTTCATATGGACGCAAATTGTGTGTTAATTCGTCAATGTGAGGGAGCGAGGGATGCAGTAAAGGAGGAATAATGCATCGGAAAAGAGATACTCTTAACCCCAAAGAAAATCCAATCTTATCCGTAGAAACGTATCTCGATATAGAAGGACAATGCAGGGAATCCAGTGTATTTCATATGGACGCAAATTGTGTGATAATTCGTCAATGTGAGGGAGCGAGGGATGCAGTAAAGGAGGAATAATGCATCGGAAAAGAGATACTCGGAACCCCAAAGAAAATCCTATCGTTTCCGTAGAAACGTATCTCGATTTAGAAGGAGAATGCAGGGAATCCAGAGTATTTCATATGGACGCAAATTGTGTGTTAATTCGTCAATGTGAGGGAGCGAGGGATGCAGTAAAGGAGGAATAATGCATCGGAAAAGGGATACTCGGAACCCCAAAGAAAATCCTATCATTTCCGTAGAAACGTATCTCGATTTAGAAGGACAATGCAGGGAATCCTGAGTATTTCATATGGACGCAAATTGTGTGTTATTTCTTCAATGTGAGGGAGCGAGGGATGCAGTAAAGGAGGAATAATGCATCGGAAAAGAGATACTCGGAACCCCAAAGAAAATCCTATTGTTTCCGTAGAAACGTATCTCGATTTAGGAGGACAATGCAGGGAATCCAGATTATTTCATATGGACGCAAATTGTGTGTTAATTCGTCAATGTGCGGGAGCGAGGGATGCAGTAAAGGAGGAATAATGCATCGGAAAAGAGATACTCGGAACCCCAAAGAAAATCCTATCGTTTCCGTAGAAATGTATCTCGATTTTGAAGGACAATGCAGGGAATCCAGAGTATATCATATGGACGCAAATTGTGTGTTAATTCGTCAATGTGAGGGAGCGAGGGATGCAGTAAAGGAGGAATAATGCATCGGAAAAGAGATACTCGGAACCCCAAAGAAAATCCTATCGTTTCCGTAGAAACGTATCTCGATTTACAAGGAGAATGCAGGGAATCAAGTGTGTTTCATATGGACGCAAATTGTGTGTTAATTCGTCAATGTGAGGGAGCGAGGGATGCAGTAAAGGAGGAATAATGCATCGGAAAAGAGATACTCGGAACCCGAAGGAAAATCCTACCGTTTCCGTAGACACGAATCTCGATTTAGAAGGACGATGCAGGGAATCCAGAGTAATTCATATAGACGCAAATTGTGTGTTAATTCTTCAATGTGAGGGAGCGAGGGATGCAGTAAAGGAGGAATAATGCATCGGAAAAGAGATACTCTTAACCCCAAAGAAAATCCAATCTTATCCGTAGAAACGTATCTCGATTTAGAAGGACAATGGAGGGAATCCAGAGTATTTCATATGGACGCAAATTGTGTGTTAATTCGGCAATGTGAGGGGGCGAGGGATGCAGTAAAGGGGGAATAATGCATCAGAAAAGAGATACTCGTCTACCAAAAGAAAATCCAATCGTTTCCATAGTAATGTATCTCGATTTAGAAGGAGATGGCAGGGAACCCAGAGTATTTCACATGGACGCAAATTGTGTATTAATTCGTCAATGTGAGGGAGCGAGGGTTGCAGTAAAGGGGGAATAATGCATCGGAAAAGAGATACTCGGAACCCCAATGAAAATCCTATCGTTTCCGTAGAAACGTATCTCGATTTAGAAGGACAATGCAGGGAATCCAGAGTATTCCATATGGACGCAAATTGTGTGTTAATTCGTCAATGTGAGGGAGCGAGGGATGCAGTAAAGGAGGAATAATGCATCGGATAAGCGATACACGGACCCCAAAGAAAATCCTATCGTTTCCGTAGAAACGTATCTCGATTTAGAAGGACAATGCAGGGAATCCAGAGTATTTCATATGGACGCAAATTGTTTGTTAATTAGTCAATATTAGGGAGCGAGGGATGCAGTATAGGAGGAATAATGCATCGGAAAAGAGATACTCGGAACACCAAAGAGAATAGTATCGTTTCCGTAGAAACGTATCTCGATTTAGAAGGACAATTTAGGGAACCCAGAGTATTTCATATGGACGCAATTTGTGTGTTAATTCGTCAATGGTCAATGTGAGGGAGCGAGGGATGCAGTAAAGGAGGAATAATGCATCGGAAAAGAGATACTCGGAACCCGAAAGAAAATCCTATCGTTTCCATAGAAACGTATCTCGATTTAGAAAGACAATGCAGGGAATCCGGTGTATTTCATATGGACGCAAATTCTGTGTTAATTCGTCAATGTGAGGGAGCGAGGGATGCAGTGAATGAGGAATAATGCATCGGAAAAGAGATCCTCGGAACCCCAAAGAAAATCCTCTCGTTTCCGTAGAAACGGATCTCGATTTAGAAGGACAATGCAGGGAATCCAGAGTATTTCATATGGACGCAAATTGTGTGTTAATTCGTCAATGTGAGGGAGCGATGGATGCAGTAAAGTAGGAATACTGCATCGGAAAAGAGATACTCTGAACCCCAAAGAAAATCCTATCGTTTCCGTAGAAACGTATCTCGATTTAGAAGGACAATGCAGGGAATCCAGAGTATTTCATATGGACGCAAATTATGTGTTAATTCGTCAATGTGAGGGAGCGAGGGATGCAGTAAAGGAGGAATAATGCATCGGAAAAGAGATATTCGGAACCCCAAAGAAAATCCTATCGTTTCCGTAGAAACGTATCTCGATTTAGAAGGACAATCCAGGGAATCCAGAGTATTTCATATGGACGCAAATTGTGTGTTAATTCGTCAATGTGAGGGGGCGAGGGATGCAGTAAATGGGGAATAATGCATCACAAAAGAGATACTCGTCTACCAAAAGAAAATCCAATCGTTTCCATAGTAATGTATCTCGATTTAGAAGGACAATGCAGGTACCCCAGTGTATTTCATATGGACGCAAACTGTGTGTTAATTTGTCAGTGTGAGGGAGCGAAGGATGCGGTAAAGGAGAAATAATGCATCGGAAAAGAGATAGTCAACTCCCAAAAGAAAATCATGTCGTTTCAGTAGAAACGTATCTCGATTTAAAGGACAATGCAGGGAATCCAGGGTATTTCATATGAACGCAAATTGTATGTTAATTCGTCAATGTGAGGGAGTGAGGGATGCAGTAAAGAAGGAATAATTCATCGGAATTGAGTTACTCGACACCCAATTGAAAATACTATCGTTTCTGTAGAAACGTATCTCGATTGAGAAGGACAATGCAGGGAACCCACAGTATTTCATATGGACGCAAATTGTGTGTTAATTCGTCAATGTGTGGGAGCGAGGGATGCAGTAAAGAAGGAATAATTTATCGGAAAAGAGATACTCGACTCCCAAAAGAAAATCTATTCGGCAATGTGAGGGAGCGAGGAATGCAGTAAAGCAGGAATAATGCATCGGAAAAGAGATACTCGACTCCCAAAAGAAAATCTTATCGTTTCCGTTGGAACGTATCTCGATTTAGAAGGACAATGCAGGGAACCCAAAGTACTTCATATGGACGCAAATTGTGTGTTAATTCGTCAATGTTAGGGAGCGAGGGATACAGTAAAGGAGGAATAATACATCGTATAAGAGATTTTCGACTCAAAAAAGAAAATGTTATCTTTTCCGTAGAAACGTATCTCAATTTAGAAGGACAATGCAGGGAACCCAGAGTACTTCATATGGACGCAAATTGTGTGTTAATTAGTCCATGTGAGGGAGCGAGGGATGCAGTAAAGGAGGAATAATGCAGCAGAAAAGAGATACTCGTCTACCAAAAGAAAATCATATCGTTTCCGTAGAAACGTATCTCGATTTTGAAGGACAATGCAGGGAATCCAGAGTATTTCATATGGACGCAAACTGTGTGTTAATTCGTCAATGTTATGGAGCGAGGGATGCAGTAAAGGAGGAATAATGCATCGGAAAAGAGATAGTCGGAACCCCAAAGAAAACCCTATCGTTTCCGTAGAAACGTATCTCGATTTAGAAGGACAATGCAGGGAATCCAGAGTATTTCATATGGACGCAAATTGTGTGTTAATTCGTCAATGTGAGGGAGCGTGGGATGCAGTAAAGGAGGAATAATGCATCGGAAAAGAGATACTCGGAACTCCAAAGAAAATCCTATCGTTTCCGTAGAAACGTATCTCGATTTAGAAGGACAATACAGGGAATCCCGAGTATTTCATATGGACGCAAATTGTGTGTTAATTCGTCAATGTGAGGGAGCGAGGGATACAGTAAAGGAGGAATAATGCACCGGAAAAGAGATACTCGGATCCCCAAAGAAAAACCCTATCGTTTCCGTAGAAACGTATCTCGATTTAGAAGGACAATGCAGGGAATCCAGAGTATTTCATATGGACGCAATTTGTGTGTTAATTCGTCAATGTTAGGGAGCGAGGGATGCAGTAAAGGAGGAATAATGCATCGGAAAAGAGATACTCGGAACCCCAAAGAAAACCCTATCGTTTCCGTAGAAACGTATCTCGATTTAGGAGGACAATGCAGTGAATCCAGAGTATTTCATTTGGACGCATATTGTGTGTTAATTCGTCAATATGAGGGAGCGAGGGATGCAGTAAAGGAGGAATAATGCATCGGAAAAGAGATACACAGAACCCCAAAGAAAATCCTATCGTTTCCGTAGAAACGTATCTCGATTTAGAAGGACAATGCAGGGAATCCAGATTATTTCATATGGATGCAAATTGTGTGTTAATTCGACAATGTGAGGCAGCGAGGGATGCAGTAAAGGAGGAGAAATGCATCGGAAAAGAGATACTCGACTCCCAAAAGAAAATCCTATTGTTTCCGTAGAAACGTATCTCGTATTAGAAAGATAATCTAGGGAACACAGAGTATTTCATATGGACGGAAAATTGTGTGTTAATTCGTCAATGTGAGGGAGCGAGGGATGCAGTAAAGGAGGAATAATGCATCGGAAAAGAGATACTCGGAACCCCAAAGAAAATCCTACCGTTTCCGTAGAAACGTATCTCGATTTAGAAGGACAATGCAGGGAATCCAGACTATTTCATATGGACGCAAAATGTGTGTTCATTCGTCAATGTGAGGGAGCGAGGGATGCAGTAAAGTAGGAATAATGCATCGGAAAAGAGATACTCGGAACCCCAAAGAAAATCCTATCGTTTCCGTAGAAACATATCTCGATTTAGAAGGACAATGCAGGGAAACCAGAGTATTTCATATGGACGCCAATTGTGTGTTAATTCGTCAATGTTAGGGAGCGAGGCATGCAGTAAAGGAGGAATAATGCATCGGAAAAGAGATACCCGGAACCCCAAATAAAACCCTATCGTTTCCGTAGAAACGTATCTCGATTTAGAAGGACAATGCAGGGAATCCAGAGTATTTCATTCGGACGCAAATTGTGCGTTAATTCGTCAATGTGAGGGAGCGAGGGATGGAGTAAAGGAGGAATAATGCATCGGAAAAGAGATACTCGGAACCCGAAAGAAAATCCTATCGTTTCCGTAGAAACGTATCTCGATTTAGAAGGACAATGCAGGGAATCCAGAGTATTTCATATGGACGCAAATTGTGTGTTAATTAGTCATTGTGAGGGAGCGAGGGATGCAGTAAAGGAGGAATAATGCATCAGAAAAGAGATACTCGACTACCAAAAGAAAATCCAATCGTTTCCATAGTAACGTATCTCGATTTAGAAGGAGATGGCAGGGAACACAGAGTATTTCATATGGACGCAAATTGTGTATTAATTCGTCAATGTGAGGGAGCGACGGTTGCAGTAAAGGAGGAATAATGCATCGGAAAAGAGATACTCGATTCCCAAAAGAAAATCCTCTCGTTCCCGCAGAAACGTATGTCGATTTAGGTCAATGCAGGTAACCCAGACTATTTCATATGGACGCAATTTGTGTGTTAATTCGTCAATGTGAGGGAGCGAGGGATGCAGTAAAGGAGGAATAATACATCGGAAAAGAGTTACTCGACTCACAAAAGAAAATCATATCGTTTCTGTAGAAACGTATCTCGATTTAGAAGAACAATCATCGAACCCCGAGTATTTCATATGGACGCAAATTGTGTGTCAATTCGTCAATGTTAGGGGGTGAGGGGATTCAGTAAATGAGGAATAATGCATCAGAAAAGAGATACTCGACTCCCAAAAGAAAATCTTGTTTCCGTTGGAACGTATCTCGATTTAGAAGGACAATGCAGAGAACCCAGAGTAGTTCATATGGACGCAAATTGTGTGTTAATTCGTTAATGTGAGGGAGTGAGGGATGCAGTGAAGGAGGAATAATGCATCGGAAAAGAGATACTCGACTCCCCAAAGAAAATCCTATCATTTCCGTGGAAACGTATCTCGATGTAGAAGGACAATGCAGGGATCTCAGAGGATTTCATATGGACGCAAATTGTTTGTTAATTCGTCAATGTTAGGGAGCGAGGGATACAGTAAAGGAGGAATAATACATCGTATAAGAGGTACTCGACTCCCAAAAGATAATGTTATCGTTTCCGTAGAAACGTATCTCGATTTAGAAGGACAATGCAGGGAACCCAGAGTATTTCATATGGACCCAAAAAAAATGGTTCAAATGGCTCTGAGCACTATGGGACTTAACATCTGTGGTCATCAGTCCCCTAGAACTTAGAACTACTTAAACCTATCTAACCTAAGGACATCGCACACATCCATGCCCAAGGCAGGATTCGACCTGCGACCGTAGCAGTCGCGCGGTTCCGGACTGAGCGCCTTAACCGCGAGACGACCGCGGCCGGCTTAATCATATCGACGCAAATTGTGTGTTAATTCGTCAATGTGAGGGAGCGAGGGATGCAGTAAAGGAGGAATAATGCATGGGAAAAGAGATACTCGACTCCCCAAAGAAAATTTTATCGTTTCCGTAGAAAGGCATCTCGATTTAGTAGGACAATGCAGGGAACACAGAGTATATCATGTGGACGCAAATTGTGTGTTAATTCGTCAATGTGAGAAAGCGAGGGATGCAGTAAAGAAGGAATAATTCATCGGAAAAGAGATATTCGACTCCCAAAAGAAAATCCTATCGTTTCCGTAGAAAAGTATCTCGATTCAGAAGGACAATGCAGGCAAACCAGAGTATTTCATATGGACGCAAATTGTGTATTAATTCGTCAATGTGAGGGAGCGAGGGATGCAGTAAAGGAGGAATAATGCATCGGAAAAGAGATACTCGGAACCCCAAAGAAAATCCTATCGTTTCCGTAGAAACGTATCTCGATTTAGAAGGACAATGCAGGGAATCCAGAGTATTTCATATGGACGCAAATTGTGTGTTAATTCGTCAATGTTAGGGAGCGAGGGATGCAGTAAACGAGGAATAATGCATCGGAAAGGAGATACTCGACTCCCAAAAGAAAATCCTGTCGTTTCCGAAGAAACGTATCTCGTTTTAGAAAGATAATACAGGGAACCCAGAGTATTTCATATGGACGCAAATTGTGTGTTAATTCGGCAATGTGAGGGAGCGAGGGATGCAGTAAAGGAGGAATAATGCATCGGCAAAGAGTTACTCGGAACCCCAAAGAAAATCCTATCGTTTGCGTAGAAACGTATCTCGATTTAGAAGGACAATGCAGGGAATCCAGAGTATTTCATATGGACGCAAATTGTGTGTTAATTCGTCAATGTGAGGGAGCGAGGGATGCAGTAAAGGAGGAATAATGCATCGGAAAAGAGATACTCGGAACCCCAAAGAAAATCCTATCGTTTCCGTAGAAACGTATCTTGATTTAGAAGGACAATGCAGAGAATCCACAGTATTTCATATGGACGCAAATTGTGTGATAATTCGTCAATGTGAGGGAGCGAGGGATGCAGTAAAGAAGGAATAATGCATCGGAAAAGAGATACTCGGAACCCCAAAAGAAAATCCTATCGTTTCCGTAGAAACGTATCTCGATTTAGAAAGATAATGCAGGGAACCCAGAGTATTTCATATGGACGCAATTTGTGTATTAATTCGGCAATGTGAGGGGGCGAGGGATGCAGTAAAGGAGGAATAATGCATCGGAAAAGAGATACTCGGAACCCCAAAGACAATCCAGTCGTTTCCGTAGAAACGAATCCCGATTTAGAAGGACAATGCAGGGAATCCAGAGTATTTCATATGGACGCAAATTGTGTGTTAATTCGTCAATGTGAGTTGGCGAGGGATGCAGTAAAGGAGGAATAATGCATCGGAAAAGGGATACTCGGAACCCCAAAGAAAATCCTATCGTTTCCGTAGAAACGTATCTCGATTTAGAAGGACAATGCAGGGAATCGTGAGTATTTCATATGGACGCATTGTGTGTTATTTCTTCAATGTGAGGGAGCGAGGGATGCAGTAAAGGAGGAATAATGCATCGGAAAAGAGATACTCGAACCTCAAAGAAAATACTATTGTTTCCGTAGAAACGTATCTCGATTTAGAAAGATAATGCAGGGAACCCAGAGTATTTCATATGGACGCAATTTGTGTATTAATTCGGCAATGTGAGGGAGCGAGGGATGCTGTAAAGGAGGAATAATGCATCGGAAAAGAGATACTCGGAACCCCAAAGAAAATCCAGTCGTTTCCGTAGAAACGAATCCAGCTTTAGAAGGACGATGCAGCGAATCCAGAGTATTTCATATGGAAGCAAATTGTGTGTTAATTCGTCAATGTGAGGGAGCGAGGGATGCAGTAAAGGAGGAATAATGCATCGGAAAAGAGATACTCGGAACACCAAAGAAAATCCTATCGTTTCCGTAGAAACGTATCTCGATTTAGAAAGATAATGCAGGGAACCCAGAGTATTTCATATGGACGCAAATTGTGTGATAATTCGTCAATGTGAGGGAGCGAGGGATGCAGTAAAGAAGGAATAATGCATCGGAAAAGAGATACTCGGAACCCCAAAAGAAAATCCTATCGTTTCCGTAGAAACGTATCTCGATTTAGAAAGATAATGCAGGGAACCCAGAGTATTTCATATGGACGCAATTTGTGTATAAATTCGGCAATGTGAGGGAGCGAGGGATGCAGTAAAGGAGGAATAATGCATCGGAAAAGAGATACTCGGAACCCCAGAGAAAATCCAGTCGTTTCCGTAGAAACGAATCCCGATTTAGAAGGACAATGCAGGGAATCCAGAGTATTCCATATGGACGCAAATTGTGTGTTAATTCGTCAATGTGAGGGAGCGAGGGATGCAGTAAAGGAGGAATAATGCATCGGAAAAGAGATACTCTTAACCCCAAAGAAAATCCAATCTTATCCGTAGAAACGTATCTCGATTTAGAAGGACAATGGAGGGAATCCAGAGTATTTCATATGGACGCAAATTGTGTGTTAATTCGGCAATGTGAGGGGGCGAGGGATGCAGTAAAGGGGGAATAATGCATCAGAAAAGAGATACTCGTCTACCAAAAGAAAATCCAATCGTTTCCATAGTAATGTATCTCGATTTAGAAGGAGATGGCAGGGAACCCAGAGTATTTCACATGGACGCAAATTGTGTATTAATTCGTCAATGTGAGGGAGCGAGGGTTGCAGTAAAGGGGGAATAATGCATCGGAAAAGAGATACTCGGAACCCCAATGAAAATCCTATCGTTTCCGTAGAAACGTATCTCGATTTAGAAGGACAATGCAGGGAATCCAGAGTATTCCATATGGACGCAAATTGTGTGTTAATTCGTCAATGTGAGGGAGCGAGGGATGCAGTAAAGGAGGAATAATGCATCGGATAAGCGATACACGGACCCCAAAGAAAATCCTATCGTTTCCGTAGAAACGTATCTCGATTTAGAAGGACAATGCAGGGAATCCAGAGTATTTCATATGGACGCAAATTGTTTGTTAATTAGTCAATATTAGGGAGCGAGGGATGCAGTATAGGAGGAATAATGCATCGGAAAAGAGATACTCGGAACACCAAAGAGAATAGTATCGTTTCCGTAGAAACGTATCTCGATTTAGAAGGACAATTTAGGGAACCCAGAGTATTTCATATGGACGCAATTTGTGTGTTAATTCGTCAATGGTCAATGTGAGGGAGCGAGGGATGCAGTAAAGGAGGAATAATGCATCGGAAAAGAGATACTCGGAACCCGAAAGAAAATCCTATCGTTTCCATAGAAACGTATCTCGATTTAGAAAGACAATGCAGGGAATCCGGTGTATTTCATATGGACGCAAATTCTGTGTTAATTCGTCAATGTGAGGGAGCGAGGGATGCAGTGAATGAGGAATAATGCATCGGAAAAGAGATCCTCGGAACCCCAAAGAAAATCCTCTCGTTTCCGTAGAAACGGATCTCGATTTAGAAGGACAATGCAGGGAATCCAGAGTATTTCATATGGACGCAAATTGTGTGTTAATTCGTCAATGTGAGGGAGCGATGGATGCAGTAAAGTAGGAATACTGCATCGGAAAAGAGATACTCTGAACCCCAAAGAAAATCCTATCGTTTCCGTAGAAACGTATCTCGATTTAGAAGGACAATGCAGGGAATCCAGAGTATTTCATATGGACGCAAATTATGTGTTAATTCGTCAATGTGAGGGAGCGAGGGATGCAGTAAAGGAGGAATAATGCATCGGAAAAGAGATATTCGGAACCCCAAAGAAAATCCTATCGTTTCCGTAGAAACGTATCTCGATTTAGAAGGACAATCCAGGGAATCCAGAGTATTTCATATGGACGCAAATTGTGTGTTAATTCGTCAATGTGAGGGGGCGAGGGATGCAGTAAATGGGGAATAATGCATCACAAAAGAGATACTCGTCTACCAAAAGAAAATCCAATCGTCTCCATAGTAATGTATCTCGATTTAGAAGGACAATGCAGGGACCCCAGTGTATTTCATATGGACGCAAACTGTGTGTTAATTTGTCAGTGTGAGGGAGCGAAGGATGCGGTAAAGGAGAAATAATGCATCGGAAAAGAGATAGTCAACTCCCAAAAGAAAATCATGTCGTTTCAGTAGAAACGTATCTCGATTTAAAGGACAATGCAGGGAATCCAGGGTATTTCATATGAACGCAAATTGTATGTTAATTCGTCAATGTGAGGGAGTGAGGGATGCAGTAAAGAAGGAATAATTCATCGGAATTGAGTTACTCGACACCCAATTGAAAATACTATCGTTTCTGTAGAAACGTATCTCGATTGAGAAGGACAATGCAGGGAACCCACAGTATTTCATATGGACGCAAATTGTGTGTTAATTCGTCAATGTGTGGGAGCGAGGGATGCAGTAAAGAAGGAATAATTTATCGGAAAAGAGATACTCGACTCCCAAAAGAAAATCTATTCGGCAATGTGAGGGAGCGAGGAATGCAGTAAAGCAGGAATAATGCATCGGAAAAGAGATACTCGACTCCCAAAAGAAAATCTTATCGTTTCCGTTGGAACGTATCTCGATTTAGAAGGACAATGCAGGGAACCCAAAGTACTTCATATGGACGCAAATTGTGTGTTAATTCGTCAATGTTAGGAAGCGAGGGATACAGTAAAGGAGGAATAATACATCGTATAAGAGATTTTCGACTCAAAAAAGAAAATGTTATCTTTTCCGTAGAAACGTATCTCAATTTAGAAGGACAATGCAGGGAACCCAGAGTACTTCATATGGACGCAAATTGTGTGTTAATTAGTCCATGTGAGGGAGCGAGGGATGCAGTAAAGGAGGAATAATGCAGCAGAAAAGAGATACTCGTCTACCAAAAGAAAATCATATCGTTTCCGTAGAAACGTATCTCGATTTTGAAGGACAATGCAGGGAATCCAGAGTATTTCATATGGACGCAAACTGTGTGTTAATTCGTCAATGTTATGGAGCGAGGGATGCAGTAAAGGAGGAATAATGCATCGGAAAAGAGATAGTCGGAACCCCAAAGAAAACCCTATCGTTTCCGTAGAAACGTATCTCGATTTAGAAGGACAATGCAGGGAATCCAGAGTATTTCATATGGACGCAAATTGTGTGTTAATTCGTCAATGTGAGGGAGCGTGGGATGCAGTAAAGGAGGAATAATGCATCGGAAAAGAGATACTCGGAACTCCAAAGAAAATCCTATCGTTTCCGTAGAAACGTATCTCGATTTAGAAGGACAATACAGGGAATCCCGAGTATTTCATATGGACGCAAATTGTGTGTTAATTCGTCAATGTGAGGGAGCGAGGGATACAGTAAAGGAGGAATAATGCACCGGAAAAGAGATACTCGGATCCCCAAAGAAAAACCCTATCGTTTCCGTAGAAACGTATCTCGATTTAGAAGGACAATGCAGGGAATCCAGAGTATTTCATATGGACGCAATTTGTGTGTTAATTCGTCAATGTTAGGGAGCGAGGGATGCAGTAAAGGAGGAATAATGCATCGGAAAAGAGATACTCGGAACCCCAAAGAAAACCCTATCGTTTCCGTAGAAACGTATCTCGATTTAGGAGGACAATGCAGTGAATCCAGAGTATTTCATTTGGACGCATATTGTGTGTTAATTCGTCAATATGAGGGAGCGAGGGATGCAGTAAAGGAGGAATAATGCATCGGAAAAGAGATACACAGAACCCCAAAGAAAATCCTATCGTTTCCGTAGAAACGTATCTCGATTTAGAAGGACAATGCAGGGAATCCAGATTATTTCATATGGATGCAAATTGTGTGTTAATTCGACAATGTGAGGCAGCGAGGGATGCAGTAAAGGAGGAGAAATGCATCGGAAAAGAGATACTCGACTCCCAAAAGAAAATCCTATTGTTTCCGTAGAAACGTATCTCGTATTAGAAAGATAATCTAGGGAACACAGAGTATTTCATATGGACGGAAAATTGTGTGTTAATTCGTCAATGTGAGGGAGCGAGGGATGCAGTAAAGGAGGAATAATGCATCGGAAAAGAGATACTCGGAACCCCAAAGAAAATCCTACCGTTTCCGTAGAAACGTATCTCGATTTAGAAGGACAATGCAGGGAATCCAGAGTATTTCATATGGACGCAAAATGTGTGTTCATTCGTCAATGTGAGGGAGCGAGGGATGCAGTAAAGTAGGAATAATGCATCGGAAAAGAGATACTCGGAACCCCAAAGAAAATCCTATCGTTTCCGTAGAAACATATCTCGATTTAGAAGGACAATGCAGGGAAACCAGAGTATTTCATATGGACGCCAATTGTGTGTTAATTCGTCAATGTTAGGGAGCGAGGCATGCAGTAAAGGAGGAATAATGCATCGGAAAAGAGATACCCGGAACCCCAAATAAAACCCTATCGTTTCCGTAGAAACGTATCTCGATTTAGAAGGACAATGCAGGGAATCCAGAGTATTTCATTCGGACGCAAATTGTGCGTTAATTCGTCAATGTGAGGGAGCGAGGGATGGAGTAAAGGAGGAATAATGCATCGGAAAAGAGATACTCGGAACCCGAAAGAAAATCCTATCGTTTCCGTAGAAACGTATCTCGATTTAGAAGGACAATGCAGGGAATCCAGAGTATTTCATATGGACGCAAATTGTGTGTTAATTAGTCATTGTGAGGGAGCGAGGGATGCAGTAAAGGAGGAATAATGCATCAGAAAAGAGATACTCGACTACCAAAAGAAAATCCAATCGTTTCCATAGTAACGTATCTCGATTTAGAAGGAGATGGCAGGGAACACAGAGTATTTCATATGGACGCAAATTGTGTATTAATTCGTCAATGTGAGGGAGCGACGGTTGCAGTAAAGGAGGAATAATGCATCGGAAAAGAGATACTCGATTCCCAAAAGAAAATCCTCTCGTTCCCGCAGAAACGTATGTCGATTTAGGTCAATGCAGGTAACCCAGACTATTTCATATGGACGCAATTTGTGTGTTAATTCGTCAATGTGAGGGAGCGAGGGATGCAGTAAAGGAGGAATAATACATCGGAAAAGAGTTACTCGACTCACAAAAGAAAATCATATCGTTTCTGTAGAAACGTATCTCGATTTAGAAGAACAATCATCGAACCCCGAGTATTTCATATGGACGCAAATTGTGTGTCAATTCGTCAATGTTAGGGGGTGAGGGGATTCAGTAAATGAGGAATAATGCATCAGAAAAGAGATACTCGACTCCCAAAAGAAAATCTTGTTTCCGTTGGAACGTATCTCGATTTAGAAGGACAATGCAGAGAACCCAGAGTAGTTCATATGGACGCAAATTGTGTGTTAATTCGTTAATGTGAGGGAGTGAGGGATGCAGTGAAGGAGGAATAATGCATCGGAAAAGAGATACTCGACTCCCCAAAGAAAATCCTATCATTTCCGTGGAAACGTATCTCGATGTAGAAGGACAATGCAGGGATCTCAGAGGATTTCATATGGACGCAAATTGTTTGTTAATTCGTCAATGTTAGGGAGCGAGGGATACAGTAAAGGAGGAATAATACATCGTATAAGAGGTACTCGACTCCCAAAAGATAATGTTATCGTTTCCGTAGAAACGTATCTCGATTTAGAAGGACAATGCAGGGAACCCAGAGTATTTCATATGGACCCAAAAAAAATGGTTCAAATGGCTCTGAGCACTATGGGACTTAACATCTGTGGTCATCAGTCCCCTAGAACTTAGAACTACTTAAACCTATCTAACCTAAGGACATCGCACACATCCATGCCCAAGGCAGGATTCGACCTGCGACCGTAGCAGTCGCGCGGTTCCGGACTGAGCGCCTTAACCGCGAGACGACCGCGGCCGGCTTAATCATATCGACGCAAATTGTGTGTTAATTCGTCAATGTGAGGGAGCGAGGGATGCAGTAAAGGAGGAATAATGCATGGGAAAAGAGATACTCGACTCCCCAAAGAAAATTTTATCGTTTCCGTAGAAAGGCATCTCGATTTAGTAGGACAATGCAGGGAACACAGAGTATATCATGTGGACGCAAATTGTGTGTTAATTCGTCAATGTGAGAAAGCGAGGGATGCAGTAAAGAAGGAATAATTCATCGGAAAAGAGATATTCGACTCCCAAAAGAAAATCCTATCGTTTCCGTAGAAAAGTATCTCGATTCAGAAGGACAATGCAGGCAAACCAGAGTATTTCATATGGACGCAAATTGTGTATTAATTCGTCAATGTGAGGGAGCGAGGGATGCAGTAAAGGAGGAATAATGCATCGGAAAAGAGATACTCGGAACCCCAAAGAAAATCCTATCGTTTCCGTAGAAACGTATCTCGATTTAGAAGGACAATGCAGGGAATCCAGAGTATTTCATATGGACGCAAATTGTGTGTTAATTCGTCAATGTTAGGGAGCGAGGGATGCAGTAAACGAGGAATAATGCATCGGAAAGGAGATACTCGACTCCCAAAAGAAAATCCTGTCGTTTCCGAAGAAACGTATCTCGTTTTAGAAAGATAATACAGGGAACCCAGAGTATTTCATATGGACGCAAATTGTGTGTTAATTCGGCAATGTGAGGGAGCGAGGGATGCAGTAAAGGAGGAATAATGCATCGGCAAAGAGTTACTCGGAACCCCAAAGAAAATCCTATCGTTTGCGTAGAAACGTATCTCGATTTAGAAGGACAATGCAGGGAATCCAGAGTATTTCATATGGACGCAAATTGTGTGTTAATTCGTCAATGTGAGGGAGCGAGGGATGCAGTAAAGGAGGAATAATGCATCGGAAAAGAGATACTCGGAACCCCAAAGAAAATCCTATCGTTTCCGTAGAAACGTATCTTGATTTAGAAGGACAATGCAGAGAATCCACAGTATTTCATATGGACGCAAATTGTGTGATAATTCGTCAATGTGAGGGAGCGAGGGATGCAGTAAAGAAGGAATAATGCATCGGAAAAGAGATACTCGGAACCCCAAAAGAAAATCCTATCGTTTCCGTAGAAACGTATCTCGATTTAGAAAGATAATGCAGGGAACCCAGAGTATTTCATATGGACGCAATTTGTGTATTAATTCGGCAATGTGAGGGGGCGAGGGATGCAGTAAAGGAGGAATAATGCATCGGAAAAGAGATACTCGGAACCCCAAAGACAATCCAGTCGTTTCCGTAGAAACGAATCCCGATTTAGAAGGACAATGCAGGGAATCCAGAGTATTTCATATGGACGCAAATTGTGTGTTAATTCGTCAATGTGAGGGAGCGAGGGATGCAGCAAAGGAGGAATAATGCATCGGAAAAGAGATACTCGGAACACCAAAGAAAATCCTATCGTTTCCGTAGAAACGTATCTCGATTTAGAAGGACAATGCAGGGAATCCAGAGTATTTCATATGGACGCAAATTGTGTGTTAATTCGTCAATGTGAGTTGGCGAGGGATGCAGTAAAGGAGGAATAATGCATCGGAAAAGGGATACTCGGAACCCCAAAGAAAATCCTATCGTTTCCGTAGAAACGTATCTCGATTTAGAAGGACAATGCAGGGAATCGTGAGTATTTCATATGGACGCATTGTGTGTTATTTCTTCAATGTGAGGGAGCGAGGGATGCAGTAAAGGAGGAATAATGCATCGGAAAAGAGATACTCGAACCTCAAAGAAAATACTATTGTTTCCGTAGAAACGTATCTCGATTTAGAAAGATAATGCAGGGAACCCAGAGTATTTCATATGGACGCAATTTGTGTATTAATTCGGCAATGTGAGGGAGCGAGGGATGCTGTAAAGGAGGAATAATGCATCGGAAAAGAGATACTCGGAACCCCAAAGAAAATCCAGTCGTTTCCGTAGAAACGAATCCAGCTTTAGAAGGACGATGCAGCGAATCCAGAGTATTTCATATGGAAGCAAATTGTGTGTTAATTCGTCAATGTGAGGGAGCGAGGGATGCAGTAAAGGAGGAATAATGCATCGGAAAAGAGATACTCGGAACACCAAAGAAAATTCTATCGTTTCCGTAGAAACGTATCTCGATTTAGAAAGATAATGCAGGGAACCCAGAGTATTTCATATGGACGCAAATTGTGTGATAATTCGTCAATGTGAGGGAGCGAGGGATGCAGTAAAGAAGGAATAATGCATCGGAAAAGAGATACTCGGAACCCCAAAAGAAAATCCTATCGTTTCCGTAGAAACGTATCTCGATTTAGAAAGATAATGCAGGGAACCCAGAGTATTTCATATGGACGCAATTTGTGTATAAATTCGGCAATGTGAGGGAGCGAGGGATGCAGTAAAGGAGGAATAATGCATCGGAAAAGAGATACTCGGAACCCCAGAGAAAATCCAGTCGTTTCCGTAGAAACGAATCCCGATTTAGAAGGACAATGCAGGGAATCCAGAGTATTCCATATGGACGCAAATTGTGTGTTAATTCGTCAATGTGAGGGAGCGAGGGATGCAGTAAAGGAGGAATAATGCATCGGAAAAGAGATACTCGGAACACCAAAGAAAATCCTATCGTTTCCGTAGAAACGTATCTCGATTTAGAAGGACAATGCAGGGAATCCAGAGTATTTCATATGGACGCAAATTGTGTGTTAATTCGGCAATGTGAGTTGGAGAGGGATGCAGTAAAGGAGGAATAATGCATCGGAAAAGGGATACTCGGAACCCCAAAGAAAATCCTATTGTTTCCGTAGAAACGTATCTCGATTTAGGAGGACAATGCAGGGAATCCAGAGTATTTTATATGGACGCAAATTGTGTGTTAATTCGTCAATGTGCGGGAGCGAGGGATGCAGTAAAGGAGGAATAATGCATCGGAAAAGAGATACTCGGAACCCCAAAGAAAATCCTATCGTTTACGTAGAAATGTATCTCGATTTAGATGGACAATGCAGGGAATCCAGAGTATATCATATGGACGCAAATTGTGTGTTAATTCGTCAATGTGAGGGAGCGAGGGATGCAGTAAAGGAGGAATAATGCATCGGAAAAGAGATACTCGGAACCCCAAAGAAAATCCTATCGATTCCGTAGAAACGTATCTCGATTTACAAGGAGAATGCAGGGAATCCAGAGTGTTTCATATGGACGCAAATTGTGTGTTAATTCGTCAATGTGAGGGAGCGAGGGATGCAGTAAAGGAGGAATAATGCATCGGAAAAGAGATACTCGGAACCCGAAGGAAAATCCTACCGTTTCCGTAGACACGAATCTCGATTTAGATGGACAATGCAGGGAATCCAGAGTATTTCATATAGACGCAAATTGTGTGTTAATTCTTCAATGTGAGGGAGCGAGGGATGCAGTAAAGGAGGAATAATGCATCGGAAAAGAGATACTCGGAACCCCAAAGAAAATCCTATCGTTTCCGTAGAAACGTATCTCGATTTAGAAGGACAATGCAGGGAATCCAGAGTATTACATATGGACACAATTTGTGTGTTAAATCGTCAATGTGAGGGAGCGAGGAATGCAGTAAAGGAGGAATAATGCATCGGAAAAGAGATACTCTTAACACCAAAGAAAATCCAATCTTATCCGTAGAAACGTATCACGATATAGAAGGACAATGCAGGGAATCCAGAGTATTTCATATGGACGCAAATTGTGTGTTAATTCGACCATGGGAGGGAGCGAGGGATGCAGTAAAGGAGGAATAATGCATCGGAAAAGAGATACTCGGAACCCCAAAGAAAATCCAATCGTTTCCGTGGAAACGTATCTCGATTTAGAAGGACAATGCAGGGAATCCAGAGTATTTCATATGGACGCAAATTGTGTGTTAATTCGGCAATGTGAGGGGGCGAGGGATGCAGTAAAGCGGGAATAATGCATCAGAAAAGAGTTACTCGTCTACCAAAAGAAAATCCAATCGTTTCCATAGTAATGTATCTCGATTTAGAAGGAGATGGCAGGGAACCCAGAGTATTTCACATGGAAGCAAATTGTGTATTAATTCGTCAATGTGAGGGAGCGAGGGTTGCAGTAAAGGGGGAATAATGCATCGGAAAGGAGATACTCAGAACCCCAATGAAAATCCTATCGTTTCCGTAGAAACGTATCTCGATTTAGAAGGACAATGCAGGGAATCCAGAGTATTTCATATGGACGCAAATTGTGTGTTAATTCGTCAATATGAGGGAGCGAGGGATGCAGTAAAGGAGGAATAATGCATCGGAAAAGAGATACTCTTAACCCCAAAGAAAATCCAATCTTATCCGTAGAAACGTATCTCGATTTAGAAGGACAATGGAGGGAATCCAGAGTATTTCTAATGGACGCAAATTGTGTGTTAATTCGGCAATGTGAGGGGGCGAGGGATGCAGTAAAAGGGGGAATAATGCATCAGAAAAGAGATACTCGTCTACCAAAAGAAAATCCAATCGTTTCCATAGTAATGTATCTCGATTTAGAAGGAGATGGCAGGGAACCCAGAGTATTTCACATGGACGCAAATTGTGTATTAATTCGTCAATGTGAGGGAGCGAGGGTTGCAGTAAAGGCGGAATAATGCATCGGAAAAGAGATACTCGGAACCCCAATGAAAATCCTATCGTTTCCGTAGAAACGTATCTCGATTTAGAAGGACAATGCAGGGAATCCAGAGTATTCCATATGGACGCAAATTGTGTGTTAATTCGTCAATGTGAGGGAGCGAGGGATGCAGTAAAGGAGGAATAATGCATCGGAAAAGAGATACTCGGAACCCCAAAGAAAATCCTATCGATTCCGTAGAAACGAATTCCTATTTAGAAGGACAGTGCAGGGAACCCAGAGTATTTCATATGGACGCAATTTGTGTGTTAATTCGTCAATGGTCAATGTGAGGGAGCCAGGGATGCAGTAAAGGAGGAATAATGCATCGGAAAAGAGATACTCGGAACCCCAAAGAAAATCCTATCGTTTCCATAGAAACGTATCTCGATTTAGAAAGACAATGCAGGGAATCCGGAGTATTTCATATGGACGCAAATTGTGTGTTAATTCGTCAATGTGAGGGAGCGAGGGATGCAGTAAAGGAGGAATAATGCATCGGAAAAGAGATACTCGGAACCACAAAGAAAATCATATCGTTTCCGTAGAAACGTATATCGATTTAGAAGGACAATGCAGGGAATCTAGAGTATTTCATATGGACGCAAATTGTGTGTTAATTCGTCAATGTGAGGGAGAGAGGGATGCAGTGAAGGAGGAATAATGCATCGGAAAAGAGATACTCGGAACCCCAAAGAAAATCCTCTCGTTTCCGTAGAAACGGATCTCGATTTAGAAGGACAATGCAGGGAATCCAGAGTATTTCATATGGACGCAAATTGTGTGTTAATTCGTCAATGTGAGGGAGCGAGGGATGCAGTAAAGGAGGAATAATGCATCGGAAAAGAGATACTCGGAACCCCAAAGAGAATCCTATCGTTTCCGTAGAAACGTATCTCGATTTAGAAGGAAAATGCAGGGAATCCAGAGTATTTCATATGGACGCAAATTGTGCGTTAATTCGTCAATGTGAGGGAGCGAGGGATGCAGTAAAGGAGGAATAATGCATCGGAAAAGAGATATTCGGAACCCCAAAGAAAAACCTATCGTTTCCGTAGAAACGTATCTCGATTTAGAAGGACAATGCAGGGAATCCAGAGTATTTCATATGGACGCAAATTGTGTGTTAATTCGTCAATGTGAGGGGGCGAGGGATGCAGTAAAGGGGGAATAATGCATCAGAAAAGAGATACTCGTCTACCAAAAGAAAATCCAATCGTTTAAATAGTAATGTATCTCGATTTAGAAGGAGATGGCAGGGAACCTAGAGTATTTCACATGGACGCAAATTGTGTATTAATTAGTCAATGTGAGGGAGCGAGGGATGCAGTAAAGGAGGAATAATACATCGGAAAAAAGTTACTCGACTCACAAAAGAAAATCATGTCGTTTCCGTAGAAACGTATCTCGATTTAGATGAACAATCATCGAACCCCGAGTATTTCATATCGACGCAAATTGTGTGTTAATTCGTCAATGTGAGAAAGCGAGGGATGCAGTAAAGAAGGAATAATTCATTGGAAAAGAGATATTCGACTCCCAAATGAAAATCCTATCGTTTCCGTAGAAACGTATCTCGATTCAGAAGGACAATGCAGGGACCCCAGTGTATTTCATATGGACGCAAATTGTGTGTTAATTTGTCAGTGTGAGGGAGCGAAGGATGCGGTAAAGGAGAAATAATGCATCGGAAAAGAGATAGTCAACTCCCAAAAAGAAAATCCTATCGTTTCCGTAGAAACGTATCTCGATTTAGAAGGACAATGCAGGGAATCCAGAGTATTTCATATGGACGCAAATTGTGTGTTAATTCGTCAATATGAGGGAGCGAGGGATGCAGTATAGGAGGAATAATGCATCGGAAAAGAGATACTTGGCACACCAAAGAAAATCCTATTGTTTCCGTAGAAATGTATCTCTATTTAGAAGGATAATGCAGGGAATCCAGAGTATTTCATATGGACGCAAATTGTGTGTTAATTCGTCAATGTGAGGGAGCGAGGGATGCAGTGAAGGAGTAATAATGCATCGGAAAAGAGATACTCGGAACCCCAAAGAAAATCCTATCGTTTCCGTAGAAACGTATCTCGATTTAGAAGGACAATGCAGGGAATCCAGTGTATTTCATATGGACACAAATTGTGTGTTAATTCGTCAATGTGAGGGAGCGAGGGATGCAGTAAAGGAGGAATAATGCATCGGAAAAGATATACTCGGAACCCCAAAGAAAATCCTATCGTTTCCGTAGAAAAGTATCTCGATTTAGAAGGACAATGCAGGGAATCTAGAGTATTTCATATGGACGCAATTTGTGTGTTAATTCGTCAATGTGAGGGAGCGAGGGATGCAGTAAAGGAGGAATAATGCATCGGAAAAGAGATACTCGGAACACCAAAGAAAATCCTATCGTTTCCGTAGAAACGTATCTCGATTTAGAAAGATAATGCAGGGAACCCAGAGTATTTCATATGGACGCAAATTGTGTGATAATTCGTCAATGTGAGAGAGCGAGGGATGCAGTAAAGAAGGAATAATGCATCGGAAAAGAGATACTCGGAACCCCAAAAGAAAATCCTATCGTTTCCGTAGAAACGTATCTCGATTTAGAAAGATAATGCAGGGAACCCAGAGTATTTCATATGGACGCAATTTGTGTATTAATTCGGCAATGTGAGGGAGCGAGGGATGCAGTAAAGGAGGAATAATGCATCGGAAAAGAGATACTCGGAACCCCAGAGAAAATTCAGTCGTTTCCGTAGAAACGAATCCCGATTTAGAAGGACAATGCAGGGAATCCAGAGTATTTCATATGGACGCAAATTGTGTGTTAATTCGTCAATGTGAGGGAGCGAGGGATGCAGTAAAGGAGGAATAATGCATCGGAAAAGAGATACTCGGAACACCAAAGAAAATCCTATCGTTTCCGTAGAAACGTATCTCGATTTAGAAGGACAATGCAGGGAATCCTGAGTATTTCATATGGACGCAAATTGTGTGTTAATTCGTCAATGTGAGTTGGCGAGGGATGCAGTAAAGGAGGAATAATGCATCGTTAAAGGGATACTCGGAACCCCAAAGAAAATCCTATTGTTTCCGTAGAAACGTATCTCGATTTAGGAGGACAATGCAGGGAATCCAGAGTATTTCATATGGACGCAAATTGTGTGTTAATTCGTCAATGTGCGGGAGCGAGGGATGCAGTAAAGGAGGAATAATGCATCGGAAAAGAGATACTCGGAACCCCAAAGGTAATCCTATCGTTTACGTAGAAATGTATCTCGATTTAGAAGAACAATGCAGGGAATCCAGAGTATATCATATGGACGCAAATTGTGTGTTAATTCGTCAATGTGAGGGAGCGAGGGATGCAGTAAAGGAGGAATAATGCATCGGAAAAGAGATACTCGGAACCCCAAAGAAAATCCTATCGATTCCGTAGAAACGTATCTCGATTTACAAGGAGAATGCAGGGAATCCAGAGTGTTTCATATGGACGCAAATGGTGTGTTAATTCGTCAATGTGAGGGAGCGAGGGATGCAGTAAAGGAGGAGTAAGGCATCGGAAAAGAGATACTCGCAACCCGAAGGAAAATCCTACCGTTTCCGTAGACACGAATCTCGATTTAGAAGGACAATGCAGGGAATCCAGAGTATTTCATATAGACGCAAATTGTGTGTTAATTCTTCAATGTGAGGGAGCGAGGGATGCAGTAAAGGAGGAATAATGCATCGGAAAAGAGATACTCGGAACCCCAAAGAAAATCCTATCGTTTCCGTAGAAACGTATCTCGATTTAGAAGGACAATGCAGGGAATCCAGAGTATTACATATGGACACAAATTGTGTGTTAATTCGTCAATGTGAGGGAGCGAGGAATGCAGTAAAGGAGGAATAATGCATCGGAAAAGAGATACTCTTAACCCCAAAGAAAATCCATTCTTATCCGTAGAAACGTATCACGATATAGAAGGACAATGCAGTAATCCAGAGTATTTCATATGGACGCAAATTGTGTGTTAATTCGACAATGTGAGGGAGCGATGGATGCAGTAAAGGAGGAATAATGCATCGGAAAAGAGATACTCGGAACCCCAAAGAAAATCCTCTCGTTTCCGTAGAAACGGATCTCGATTTAGAAGGACAATGCAGGGAATCCAGAGTATTTCATATGGACGCAAATTGTGTGTTAATTCGTCAATGTGAGGGAGCGAGGGATGCAGTAAAGGAGGAATAATGCATCGGAAAAGATATACTCGGAACCCCAAAGAAAATCCTATCGTTTCCGTAGAAAAGTATCTCGATTTAGAAGGACAATGCAGGGAATCTAGAGTATTTCATATGGACGCAATTTGTGTGTTAATTCGTCAATGTGAGGGAGCGAGGGATGCAGTAAAGGAGGAATAATGCATCGGAAAAGAGATACTCGGAACACCAAAGAAAATCCTATCGTTTCCGTAGAAACGTATCTCGATTTAGAAAGATAATGCAGGGAACCCAGAGTATTTCATATGGACGCAAATTGTGTGATAATTCGTCAATGTGAGAGAGCGAGGGATGCAGTAAAGAAGGAATAATGCATCGGAAAAGAGATACTCGGAACCCCAAAAGAAAATCCTATCGTTTCCGTAGACACGAATCTCGATTTAGAAGGACAATGCAGGGAATCCAGAGTATTTCATATAGACGCAAATTGTGTGTTAATTCTTCAATGTGAGGGAGCGAGGGATGCAGTAAAGGAGGAATAATGCATCGGAAAAGAGATACTCGGAACCCCAAAGAAAATCCTATCGTTTCCGTAGAAACGTATCTCGATTTAGAAGGACAATGCAGGGAATCCAGAGTATTACATATGGACACAAATTGTGTGTTAATTCGTCAATGTGAGGGAGCGAGGAATGCAGTAAAGGAGGAATAATGCATCGGAAAAGAGATACTCTTAACCCCAAAGAAAATCCAATCTTATCCGTAGAAACGTATCACGATATAGAAGGACAATGCAGTAATCCAGAGTATTTCATATGGACGCAAATTGTGTGTTAATTCGACAATGTGAGGGAGCGATGGATGCAGTAAAGGAGGAATAATGCATCGGAAAAGAGATACTCGGAACCCCAAAGAAAATCCTCTCGTTTCCGTAGAAACGGATCTCGATTTAGAAGGACAATGCAGGGAATCCAGAGTATTTCATATGGACGCAAATTGTGTGTTAATTCGTCAATGTGAGGGAGCGAGGGATGCAGTAAAGGAGGAATAATGCATCGGAAAAGATATACTCGGAACCCCAAAGAAAATCCTATCGTTTCCGTAGAAAAGTATCTCGATTTAGAAGGACAATGCAGGGAATCTGGAGTATTTCATATGGACGCAATTTGTGTGTTAATTCGTCAATGTGAGGGAGCGAGGGATGCAGTAAAGGAGGAATAATGCATCGGAAAAGAGATACTCGGAACACCAAAGAAAATCCTATCGTTTCCGTAGAAACGTATCTCGATTTAGAAAGATAATGCAGGGAACCCAGAGTATTTCATATGGACGCAAATTGTGTGATAATTCGTCAATGTGAGAGAGCGAGGGATGCAGTAAAGAAGGAATAATGCATCGGAAAAGAGATACTCGGAACCCCAAAAGAAAATCCTATCGTTTCCGTAGAAACGTATCTCGATTTAGAAAGATAATGCAGGGAACCCAGAGTATTTCATATGGACGCAATTTGTGTATTAATTCGGCAATGTGAGGGAGCGAGGGATGCAGTAAAGGAGGAATAATGCATCGGAAAAGAGATACTCGGAACCCCAGAGAAAATTCAGTCGTTTCCGTAGAAACGAATCCCGATTTAGAAGGACAATGCAGGGAATCCAGAGTATTTCATATGGACGCAAATTGTGTGTTAATTCGTCAATGTGAGGGAGCGAGGGATGCAGTAAAGGAGGAATAATGCATCGGAAAAGAGATACTCGGAACACCAAAGAAAATCCTATCGTTTCCGTAGAAACGTATCTCGATTTAGAAGGACAATGCAGGGAATCCAGAGTATTTCATATGGACGCAAATTGTGTGTTAATTCGTCAATGTGAGTTGGCGAGGGATGCAGTAAAGGAGGAATAATGCATCGTTAAAGGGATACTCGGAACCCCAAAGAAAATCCTATTGTTTCCGTAGAAACGTATCTCGATTTAGGAGGACAATGCAGGGAATCCAGAGTATTTCATATGGACGCAAATTGTGTGTTAATTCGTCAATGTGCGGGAGCGAGGGATGCAGTAAAGGAGGAATAATGCATCGGAAAAGAGATACTCGGAACCCCAAAGGTAATCCTATCGTTTACGTAGAAATGTATCTCGATTTAGAAGGACAATGCAGGGAATCCAGAGTATATCATATGGACGCAAATTGTGTGTTAATTCGTCAATGTGAGGGAGCGAGGGATGCAGTAAAGGAGGAATAATGCATCGGAAAAGAGATACTCGGAACCCCAAAGAAAATCCTATCGATTCCGTAGAAACGTATCTCGATTTACAAGGAGAATGCAGGGAATCCAGAGTGTTTCATATGGACGCAAATGGTGTGTTAATTCGTCAATGTGAGGGAGCGAGGGATGCAGTAAAGGAGGAGTAAGGCATCGGAAAAGAGATACTCGCAACCCGAAGGAAAATCCTACCGTTTCCGTAGACACGAATCTCGATTTAGAAGGACAATGCAGGGAATCCAGAGTATTTCATATAGACGCAAATTGTGAGTTAATTCTTCAATGTGAGGGAGCGAGGGATGCAGTAAAGGAGGAATAATGCATCGGAAAAGAGATACTCGGAACCCCAAAGAAAATCCTATCGTTTCCGTAGAAACGCATCTCGATTTAGAAGGACAATGCAGGGAATCCAGAGTATTACATATGGACACAAATTGTGTGTTAATTCGTCAATGTGAAGGAGCGAGGAATGCAGTAAAGGAGGAATAATGCATCGGAAAAGAGATACTCTTAACCCCAAAGAAAATCCAATCTTATCCGTAGAAACGTATCACGATATAGAAGGACAATGCAGTAATCCAGAGTATTTCATATGGACGCAAATTGTGTGTTAATTCGACAATGTGAGGGAGCGATGGATGCAGTAAAGGAGGAATAATGCATCGGAAAAGAGATACTCGGAACCCCAAAGAAAACCCAATCGTTTCCGTGGAAACGTATCTCGATTTAGAAGGACAATGCAGGGAATCCAGAGTATTTCATATGGACGCAAATTGTGTGTTAATTCGGCAATGTGAGGGGGCGAGGGATGCAGTAAAGGGGGAATAATGCATCAGAAAAGAGATACTCGTCTACCTAAAGAAAATCCAATCGTTTCCATAGTAATGTATCTCGATTTAGAAGGAGATGGCAGGGAACCCAGAGTATTTCACATGGAAGCAAATTGTGTATTAATTCGTCAATGTGAGGGAGCGAGGGTTGCAGTGAAGGGGGAATAATGCATCGGAAAAGAGATACTCGGAACCCCAATGAAAATCCTATCGTTTCCGTAGAAACGTATCTCGATTTAGAAGGACAATGCAGGGAATCCAGAGTATTCCATATGGACGCAAATTGTGTGTTAATCCGTCAATGTGAGGGAGCGAGGGATGCAGTAAAGGAGGAATAATGCATCGGATAAGCGATACACGGACCCCAAGAAAATCCTATCGTCTCCGTAGAAACGTATCTCGATTTAGAAGGACAATGCAGGGAATCCAGAGTATTTCATATGGACGCAAATTGTGTGTTAATTCGTCAATATGAGGGAGCGAGGGATGCAGTATAGGAGGAATAATGCATCGGAAAAGAGATACTTGGCACACCAAAGAAAATCCTATCGTTTCCGTAGAAATGTATCTCTATTTAGAAGGACAATGCAGGGAATCCAGAGTATTTCATATGGACGCAAATTGTGTGTTAATTCGTCAATGTGAGGGAGCGAGGTATGCAGTCAAGGAGTAATAATGCATCGTAAAAGAGATACTCGGAACCCCAAAGAAAATCCTATCGTTTCCGTAGAAACGTATCTCGATTTAGAAGGACAATGCAGGGAATCCAGTGTATTTCATATGGACACAAATTGTGTGTTAATTCGTCAATGTGAGGGAGCGAGGGATGCAGTAAAGGAGGAATAATGCATCGGAAAAGATATACTCGGAACCCCAAAGAAAATTCTATCGTTTCCGTAGAAAAGTATCTCGATTTAGAAGGACAATGCAGGGAATCTAGAGTATTTCATATGGACGCAATTTGTGTGTTAATTCGTCAATGTGAGGGAGCGAGGGATGCAGTAAAGGAGGAATAATGCATCGGAAAAGAGATACTCGGAACCCCAAAGAAAATCCTATCGATTCCGTAGAAACGAATTCCTATTTAGAAGGACAGTGCAGGGAACCCAGAGTATTTCATATGGACGCAATTTGTGTGTTAATTCGTCAATGGTCAATGTGAGGGAGCCAGGGATGCAGTAAAGGAGGAATAATGCATCGGAAAAGAGATACTCGGAACCCCAAAGAAAATCCTATCGTTTCCATAGAAACGTATCTCGATTTAGAAAGACAATGCAGGGAATCCGGAGTATTTCATATGGACGCAAATTGTGTGTTAATTCGTCAATGTGAGGGAGCGAGGGATGCAGTAAAGGAGGAATAATGCATCGAAAAAGAGATACTCGGAACCACAAAGAAAATCATATCGTTTCCGTAGAAACGTATATCGATTTAGAAGGACAATGCAGGGAATCTAGAGTATTTCATATGGACGCAAATTGTGTGTTAATTCGTCAATGTGAGGGAGCTAGGGATGCAGTGAAGGAGGAATAATGCATCGGAAAAGAGATACTCGGAACCCCAAAGAAAATCCTCTCGTTTACGTAGAAACGGATCTCGATTTAGAAGGACAATGCAGGGAATCCAGAGTATTTAATATGGACGCAAATTGTGTGTTAATTCGTCAATGTGAGGGAGCGAGGGATGCAGTAAAGGAGGAATAATGCATCCAAAAAGAGATACTCGGAACCCCAAAGAGAATCCTATCGTTTCCGTAGAAACGTATCTCGATTTAGAAGGACAATGCAGGGAATCCAGAGTATTTTATATGGACGCAAATTGTGCGTTAATTCGTCAATGAGAGGGAGCGAGGGATGCAGTAAAGGAGGAATAATGCATCGGAAAAGAGATATTCGGAACCCCAAAGAAAATCCTATCGTTTCCGTAGAAACGTATCTCGATTTAGAAGGACAATGCAGGGAATCCAGAGTATTTCATATGGACGCAAATTGTGTGTTAATTCGTCAATGTGAGGGGGCGAGGGATGCAGTAAAGGGGGAATAATGCATCAGAAAAGAGATACTCGTCTACCAAAAGAAAATCCAATCGTTTAAATAGTAATGTATCTCGATTTAGAAGGAGATGGCAGGGAACCTAGAGTATTTCACATTAACGCAAATTGTGTATTAATTAGTCAATGTGAGGGAGCGAGGGATGCAGTAAAGGAGGAATAATACATCGGAAAAAAGTTACTCGACTCACAAAAGAAAATCATATCGTTTCCGTAGAAACGTATCTCGATTTAGATGAACAATCATCGAACCCCGAGTATTTCATATCGACGCAAATTGTGTGTTAATTCGTCAATGTGAGGGAGCGAGGGATGCTGTAAAGGAGGAATAATGCATCGGAAAAGAGATACTCGACTCCCCAAAGAAAATCTTATCGTTTCCGTAGAAACGTATCTCGATTTAGAAGGACAAAGCAGGGAACACAGAGTATTTCATGTGGTCGCAAATTGTGTGTTAATTCGTCAATGTGAGAGACCGAGGGATGCAGTAAAGAAGAAATAATTCATTGGAAAAGAGATATTCGACTCCCAAATGAAAATCCTATCGTTTCCGTAGAAACGTATCTCGATTCAGAAGGACAATGCAGGGACCCCAGTGTATTTCATATGGACGCAAATTGTGTGTTAATTTGTCAGTGTGAGGGAGCGAAGGATGCGGTAAAGGAGAAATAATGCATCGCAAAAGAGATAGTCAACTCCCAAAAAGAAAATCCTATCGTTCCCGTAGAAACGTATCTCGATTTAGAAGGACAATGCAGGGAATCCAGAGTATTTCATATTGACGCAAATTGTGTGTTAATTCGTCAATATGAGGGAGCGAGGGATGCAGTATAGGAGGAATAATGCATCGGAAAAGAGATACTTGGCACACCAAAGAAAATCCTATCGTTTCCGTAGAAATGTATCTCTATTTAGAAGGACAATGCAGGGAATCCAGAGTATTTCATATGGACGCAAATTGTGTGTTAATTCGTCAATGTGAGGGAGCGAGGGATGCAGTGAAGGAGTAATAATGCATCGGAAAAGAGATACTCGGAACCCCAAAGAAAATCCTATCGTTTCCGTAGAAACGTATCTCGATTTAGAAGGACAATGCAGGGAATCCAGTGTGTTTCATATGGACACAAATTGTGTGTTAATTCGTCAATGTGAGGGAGCGAGGGATGCAGTAAAGGAGGAATAATGCATCGGAAAAGATATACTCGGAACCCCAAAGAAAATCCTATCGTTTCCGTAGAAAAGTATCTCGATTTAGAAGGACAATGCAGGGAATCTAGAGTATTTCATATGGACGCAATTTGTGTGTTAATTCGTCAATGTGAGGGAGCGAGGGATGCAGTAAAGGAGGAATAATGCATCGGAAAAGAGATACTCGGAACCCCAAAGAAAATCCTATCGATTCCGTAGAAACGAATTCCTATTTAGAAGGACAGTGCAGGGAACCCAGAGTATTTCATATGGACGCAATTTGTGTGTTAATTCGTCAATGGTCAATGTGAGGGAGCCAGGGATGCAGTAAAGGAGGAATAATGCATCGGAAAAGAGATACTCGGAACCCCAAAGAAAATCCTATCGTTTCCGTAGAAACGTATCTCGATTTAGAAAGACAATGCAGGGAATCCGGAGTATTTCATATGGACGCAAATTGTGTGTTAATTCGTCAATGTGAGGGAGCGAGGGATGCAGTAAAGGAGGAATAATACATCGAAAAAGAGATACTCGGAACCACAAAGAAAATCATATCGTTTCCGTAGAAACGTATATCGATTTAGAAGGACAATGCAGGGAATCTAGAGTATTTCATATGGACGCAAATTGTGTGTTAATTCGTCAATGTGAGGGAGCGAGGGATGCAGTGAAGGAGGAATAATGCATCGGAAAAGAGATACTCGGAACCCCAAAGAAAATCCTCTCGTTTCCGTAGAAACGGATCTCGATTTAGAAGGACAATGCAGGGAATCCAGAGTATTTCATATGGACGCAAATTGTGTGTTAATTCGTCAATGTGAGGGGACGAGGGATGCAGTAAAGGGGGAATAATGCATCAGAAAAGAGATACTCGTCTACCAAAAGAAAATCCAATCGTTTAAATAGTAATGTATCTCGATTTAGAAGGAGATGACAGGGAACCTAGAGTATTTCACATGGACGCAAATTGTGTATTAATTAGTCAATGTGAGGGAGCGAGGGATGCAGTAAAGGAGGAATAATACATCGGAAAAAAGTTACTCGACTCCCCTAAGAAAATCCTATCATTTCCGTAGAAACGTATCTCGATTTAAAGGACAATGCAGGGAATCCAGAGTATTTCGTATGGACGCAAATTGTGTGTTAATTCGTCAATGTGAGGGAGCGATGGATGCAGTAAAGCAGGAATAATGGATCGGAAAAGAGATACTCGACTCCCAAAAGAAAATCTTATCGTTTCCGTTGGAACGTATCTCGATTTAGAATGACAATGCAGGGAACCCAAAGTACTTCATATGGACGCAAATTGTGTGTTAATTCGTCAATGTGAGGGAGCGAGAGATGCAGTAAAGGAGGAATAATGCATCGGAAAAGAGATACTCGACTCCCCTAAGAAAATCCTATCATTTCCGTAGAAACGTATCTCGATTTAGAAGGACAATGCAGGGATCTCAGAGTATTTCATATGGACGCAAATTGTGTGTTAATTCGTCAATGTTAGGGAGCGAGGGATACAGTAAAAGAGGAATAATACATCGTATAAGAGATTTTCGACTCAAAAAAGAAAATGTTATCTTTTCCGTAGAAACGTATCTCAATTTAGAAGGACAATGCAGGGAACCCAGAGTACTTCATATGGACGCAAATTGTGTGTTAATTAGTTCATGTGAGGGAGCGAGGGATGCAGTAAAGGAGGAATAATGCAACAGAAAAGAGATACTCGTCTACCAAAAGAAAATCATATCGTTTCCGTAGAAACGTATCTCGATTTTGAAGGACAATGCAGGGAATCCAGAGTATTTCATATGGACGCAAACTGTGTGTTAATTCGTCAATGTTAGGGAGCGAGGGATGCAGTAAAGGAGGAATAATGCATCGGAAAAGAGATAGTCGGAACCCCAAAGAAAACCCTATCGTTTCCGTACAAACGTATCTCGATTTAGAAAGATAATGCAGGGAACCCAGAGTATTTCATATGGACGCAATTTGTGTATTAATTCGGCAAAGTGAGGGAGCGAGGGATGCAGTAAAGGAGGAATAATGCATCGGAAAAGAGATCCTCGGAACCCCAGAGAAAATCCAGTCGTTTCCGTAGAAACGAATCCCGATTTAGAAGGACAATGCAGGGAATCCAGAGTATTTCATATGGACTCAAATTGTGTGTTAATTCGTCAATGTGAGTTGGCGAAGGATGCAGTAAAGGAGGAATAATGCATCGGAAAAGGGATACTCGGAACCCCAAAGGAAATCCTATCGTTTCCGTAGAAACGTATCTCGATTTAGAAGGACAATCCAGGGAATCCAGAGTATTTCATATGGACGCAAATTGTGTGTTAATTCGTCAATGTGAGAAAGCGAGGGATGCAGTAAAGAAGGAATAATTCATTGGAAAAGAGATATTCGACTCCCAAATGAAAATCCTATCGTTTCCGTAGAAACGTATCTCGATTCAGAAGGACAATGCAGGGACCCCAGTGTATTTCATATGGACGCAAATTGTGTGTTAATTTGTCAGTGTGAGGGAGCGAAGGATGCGGTAAAGGAAAAATAATGCATCGGAAAAGAGATAGTCAACTCCCAAAAAGAAAATCATATCGTTTCAGTAGAAACGTATCTCGATTTAAAGGACAATGCAGGGAATCCAGAGTATTTCGTATGGACGAAAATTGTGTGTTAATTCGTCAATGTGAGGGAGCGAGGGATGCAGTAAAGCAGGAATAATGCATCGGAAAAGAGATACTCGACTCCCAAAAGAAAATCTTATCGTTTCCGTTGGAACGCATCTCGATTTAGAATGACAATGCAGGGAACCCAAAGTACTTCATATGGACGCAAATTGTGTGTTAATTCGTCAATGTGAGGGAGCGAGAGATGCAGTAAAGGAGGAATAATGCATCGGAAAAGAGATACTCGACTCCCCTAAGAAAATCCTATCATTTCCGAAGAAACGTATCTCGATTTAGAAGGACAATGCAGGGATCTCAGAGTATTTCATATGGACGCAAATTGTGTGTTAATTTGTCAATGTTAGGGAGCGATTGATACAGTAAAAGAGGAATAATACATCGTATAAGAGATTTTCGACTCAAAAAAGAAAATGTTATCTTTTCCGTAGAAACGTATCTCAATTTAGAAGGACAATGCAGGGAACCCAGAGTACTTCATATGGACGCAAATTGTGTGTTAATTAGTCCATGTGAGGGAGCGAGGGATGCAGTAAAGGAGGACTAATGCATCAGAAAAGAGATACTCGTCTACCAAAAGAAAATCATATCGTTTCCGTAGAAACGTATCTCGATTTTGAAGGACAATGCAGGGAATCCAGAGTATTTCATATGGACGCAAACTGTGTGTTAATTCGTCAATGTTAGGGAGCGAGGGATGCAGTAAAGGAGGAATAATGCATCGGAAAAGAGATAGTCGGAACCCCAAAGAAAACCCTATCGTTTCCGTACAAACGTATCTCGATTTAGAAAGATAATGCAGGGAACCCAGAGTATTTCATATGGACGCAATTTGTGTATTAATTCGGCAAAGTGAGGGAGCGAGGGATGCAGTAAAGGAGGAATAATGCATCGGAAAAGAGATACTCGGAACCACAGAGAAAATCCAGTCGTTTCCGTAGAAACGAATCCCGATTTAGAAGGACAATGCAGGGAATCCAGAGTATTTCATATGGACGCAAATTGTGTGTTAATTCGTCAATGTGAGGGAGCGAGGGATGCAGTAAAGGAGGAATAATGCATCGGAAAAGAGATACTCGGAACACCAAAGAAAATCCTATCGTTTCCGTAGAAACGTATCTCGATTTAGAAGGACAATGCAGGGAATCCAGAGTATTTCATATGGACGCAAATTGTGTGTTAATTCGTCAATGTGAGTTGGCGAGGGATGCAGTAAAGGAGGAATAATGCATCGGAAAAGGGATACTCGGAACCCCAAAGAAAATCCTATCGTTTCCGTAGAAACGTATCTCGATTTAGAAGGACAATGCAGGGAATCGTGAGTATTTCATATGGACGCATTGTGTGTTATTTCTTCAATGTGAGGGAGCGAGGGATGCAGTAAAGGAGGAATAATGCATCGGAAAAGAGATACTCGGAACCCCAAAGAAAATCCTATTGTTTCCGTAGAAACGTATCTCGATTTAGGAGGACAATGCAGGGAATCCAGAGTATTTCATATGGACGCAAATTGTGTGTTAATTCGTCAATGTGCGGGAGCGAGGGATGCAGTAAAGGAGGAATAATGCATCGGAAAAGAGATACTCGGAACCCCAAAGGAAATCCAATCGTTTCCGTAGAAATGTATCTCGATTTAGAAGGACAATGCAGGGAATCCAGAGTATATCATATGGACGCAAATTGTTAGTTAATTCGTCAATGTGAGGGAGCGAGGGATGCAGTAAAGGAGGAATAATGCATCAGAAAAGAGATACTCGGAACCCCAAAGAAAATCCTATCGATTCCGTAGAAACGTATCTCGATTTACAAGGAGAATGCAGGGAATCCAGAGTGTTTCATATGGACGCAAATTGTGTGTTAGTTCGTCAATGTGAGGGAGCGAGGGATGCAGTAAAGGAGGAATAATGCATCGGAAAAGAGATACTCGGAACCCGAAGGAAAATCCTACCGTTTCCGTAGACACGAATCTCGATTTAGAAGGACAATGCAGGGAATCCAGAGTACTTCATATAGACGCAAATTGTGTGTTAATTCTTCAATGTGAGGGAGCGAGGGATGCAGTAAAGGAGGAATAATGCATCGGAAAAGAGATACTCGGAACCCCAAAGAAAATCCTATCGTTTCCGTAGAAACGTATATCGATTTAGAAGGACAATGCAGGGAATCCAGAGTATTACATATGGACACAAATTGTGTGTTAATTCGTCAATGTGAGGGAGCGAGGAATGCAGTAAAGGAGGAATAATGCATCGGAAAAGAGATACTCTTAACCCCAAAGAAAATCCAATCTTTTCCGTAGAAACGTATCACGATATAGAAGGACAATGCAGGGAATCCAGAGTATTTCATATGGACGCAAATTGTGTGTTAATTCGACAATGTGAGGGAGCGAGGGATGCAGTAAAGGAGGAATAATGCATCGGAAAAGAGATACTCGGAACCCCAAAGAAAATCCAATCGTTTCCGTGGAAACGTATCTCGATTTAGAAGGACAATGCAGGGAATCCAGAGTATTTCATATGGACGCAAATTGTGTGTTAATTCGGCAATGTTAGGGGGCGTGGGATGCAGTAAAGGGGGAATAATGCATCAGAAAAGAGATACTCGTCTACCAAAAGAAAATCCAATCGTTTCCATAGTAATGTATCTCGATTTAGAAGGAGATGGCAGGGAACCCAGAGTATTTCACATGGACGCAAATTGTGTATTAATTCGTCAATGTGAGGGAGCGAGGGTTGCAGTAAAGGGGGAATAATGCATCGGAAAAGAGATACTCGGAACCCCAATGAAAATCCTATCGTTTCCGTAGAAACGTATCTCGATTTAGAAGGACAATGCAGGGAATCCAGAGTATTTCATATGGACGCAAATTGTGTGATAATTCGTCAAAGTGAGGGAGCGAGGGATGCAGTAAAGGAGGAATAATGCATCGGAAAAGATATACTCGGAACCCCAAAGAAAATCCTATCGTTTCCGTAGAAACGTATCTCGATTTAGAAGGACAATGCAGGGAATCTAGAGTATTTCATATGGACGCAATTTGTGTGTTAATTCGTCAATGTGAGGGAGCGAGGGATGCAGTAAAGGAGGAATAATGCATCGGAAAAGAGATACTCGGAACCCCAAAGAAAATCCTATCGATTCCGTAGAAACGAATTCCTATTTAGAAGGACAGTGCAGGGAACCCAGAGTATTTCATATGGACGCAATTTGTGTGTTAATTCGTCAATGGTCAATGTGAGGGAGCGAGGGATGCAGTAAAGGAGGAATAATGCATCGGAAAAGAGATACTCGGAACCCCAAAGAAAATCCTATCGTTTCCATAGAAACGTATCTCGATTTAGAAAGACAATGCAGGGAATCCGGAGTATTTCATATGGACGCAAATTGTGTGTTAATTCGTCAATGTGAGGGAGCGAGGGATGCAGTAAAGGAGGAATAATGCATCGAAAAAGAGGTACTCGGAACCACAAAGAAAATCATATCGTTTCCGTAGAAACGTATCTCGATTTAGAAGGACAATGCAGGGATCTCAGAGTATTTCATATGGACGCAAATTGTGTGTTAATTCGTCAATGTTAGGGAGCGAGGGATACAGTAAAAGAGGAATAATACATCGTATAAGAGATTTTCGACTCAAAAAAGAAAATGTTATCTTTTCCGTAGAAACGTATCTCAATTTAGAAGGACAATGCAGGGAACCCAGAGTACTTCATATGGACGCAAATTGTGTGTTAATTAGTCCATGTGAGGGTGCGAGGGATGCAGTAAAGGTGGAATAATGCATCAGAAAAGAGATACTCGTCTACCAAAAGAAAATCATATCGTTTCCGTAGAAACGTATCTCGATTTTGAAGGACAATGCAGGGAATCAAGAGTATTTCATATGGACGCAAACTGTGTGTTAATTCGTCAATGTTAGGGAGCGAGGGATGCAGTAAAGGAGGAATAATGCATCGAAAAAGAGATAGTCGGAACCCCAAAGAAAACCCTATCGTTTCCGTACAAACGTATCTCGATTTAGAAAGATAATGCAGGGAACCCAGAGTATTTCATATGGACGCAATTTGTGTATTAATTCGGCAAAGTGAGGGAGCGAGGGATGTAGTAAAGGAGGAATAATGCATCGGAAAAGAGATACTCGGAACCCCAGAGAAAATCCAGTCGTTTCCGTAGAAACGAATCCCGATTTAGAAGGACAATGCAGGGAATCCAGAGTATTTCATATGGACGCAAATTGTGTGTTAATTCGTCAATGTGAGGGAGCGAGGGATGCAGTAAAGGAGGAATAATGCATCGGAAAAGAGATACTCGGAACACCAAAGAAAATCCTATCGTTTCCGTAGAAACGTATCTCGATTTAGAAGGACAATGCAGGGAATCCAGAGTATTTCATATGGACGCAAATTGTGTGTTAATTCGTCAATGTGAGTTGGCGAGGGATGCAGTAAAGGAGGAATAATGCATCGGAAAAGGGATACTCGGAACCCCAAAGAAAATCCTATCGTTTCCGTAGAAACGTATCTCGATTTAGAAGGACAATGCAGGGAATCCTGAGTATTTCATATGGACGCATTGTGTGTTATTTCTTCAATGTGAGGGAGCGAGGGATGCAGTAAAGGAGGAATAATGCATCGGAAAAGAGATACTCGGAACCCCAAAGAAAATCCTATTGTTTCCGTCGAAACGTATCTCGATTTAGGAGGACAATGCAGGGAATCCAGAGTATTTCATATGGACGCAAATTGTGTGTTAATTCGTCAATGTGCGGGAGCGAGGGATGCAGTAAAGTAGGAATAATGCATCGGAAAAGAGATACTCGGAACCCCAAAGGAAATCCAATCGTTTCCGTAGAAATGTATCTCGATTTAGAAGGACAATGCAGGGAATCCAGAGTATATCATATGGACGCAAATTGTTTGTTAATTCGTCAATGTGAGGGAGCGAGGGATGCAGTAAAGGAGGAATAATGCATCAGAAAAGAGATACTCGGAACCCCAAAGAAAATCCTATCGATTCCGTAGAAACGTATCTCGATTTACAAGGAGAATGCAGGGAATCCAGAGTGTTTCATATGGACGCAAATTGTGTGTTAGTTCGTCAATGTGAGGGAGCGAGGGATGCAGTAAAGGAGGAATAATGCATCAGAAAAGAGATACTCGGAACCCGAAGGAAAATCCTACCGTTTCCGTAGACACGAATCTCGATTTAGAAGGACAATGCAGGGAATCCAGAGTATTTCATATAGACGCAAATTGTGTGTTAATTCTTCAATGTGAGGGAGCGAGGGATGCAGTAAAGGAGGAATAATGCATCGGAAAAGAGATACTCGGAACCCCAAAGAAAATCCTATCGTTTCCGTAGAAACGTATATCGATTTAGAAGGACAATGCAGGGAATCCAGAGTATTACATATGGACACAAATTGTGTGTTAATTCGTCAATGTGAGGGAGCGAGGAATGCAGTAAAGGAGGAATAATGCATCGGAAAAGAGATACTCTTATCCCCAAAGAAAATCCAATCTTTTCCGTAGAAACGTATCACGATATAGAACGACAATGCAGGGAATCCAGAGTATTTCATATGGACGCAAATTGTGTGTTAATTCGACAATGTGAGGGAGCGAGGGATGCAGTAAAGGAGGAATAATGCATCGGAAAAGAGATACTCGGAACCCCAAAGAAAATCCAATCGTTTCCGTGGAAACGTATCTCGATTTAGAAGGACAATGCAGGGAATCCAGAGTATTTCATATGGACGCAAATTGTGTGTTAATTCGGCAATGTGAGGGGGCGTGGGATGCAGTAAAGGGGGAATAATGCATCAGAAAAGAGATACTCGTCTACCAAAAGAAAATCCAATCGTTTCCATAGTAATGTATCTCGATTTAGAAGGAGGTGGCAGGGAACCAAGAGTATTTCACATGGACGCAAATTGTGTATTAATTCGTCAATGTGAGGGAGCGAGGGTTGCAGTAAAGGGGGAATAATGCATCGGAAAATAAATACTCGGAACCCCAATGAAAATCCTATCGCTTCCGTAGAAACGTATCTCGATTTAGAAGGACAATGCAGGGAATCCAGAGTATTCCATATGGACGCAAATTGTGTGTTAATTCGTCAATGTGAGGGAGCGAGGGATGCAGTAAAGGAGGAATAATGCATCGGATAAGCCATACACGGACCCCAAAGAAAATCCTATCGTTTCCGTAGAAACGTATCTCGATTTAGAAGGACAATGCAGGGAATCCAGAGTATTTCATATGGACGCAAATTGTGTGTTAATTTGTCAATATGAGGGAGCGAGGGATGCAGTATAGGAGGAATAATGCATCGGAAAAGAGATACTCGGCACACCAAAGAAAATCCTATCGTTTCCGTAGAAACGTATCTCGATTTAGAAGGACAATGCAGGGAATCCAGAGTATTTCATATGGACGCAAATTGTGTGTTAATTCGTCAATGTGAGGGAGCGAGGGATGCAGTGAAGGAGTAATAATGCATCGGAAAAGAGATACTCGGAACCCCAAAGAAAATCCTATCGGTTCCGTAGAAACGTATCTCGATTTAGAAGGACAATGCAGGGAATCCAGTGTATTTCATATGGACGCAAATTGTGTGATAATTCGTCAAAGTGAGGGAGCGAGGGATGCAGTAAAGGAGGAATAATGCATCGGAAAAGATATACTCGGAACCCCAAAGAAAATCCTATCGTTTCCGTAGAAAAGTATCTCGATTTAGAAGGACAATGCAGGGAATCTAGAGTATTTCATAAGGACGCAATTTGTGTGTTAATTCGTCAATGTGAGGGAGCGAGGGATGCAGTAAAGGAGGAATAATGCATCGGAAAAGAGATACTCGGAACCCCAAAGAAAATCCTATCGTTTCCGTAGAAACGGATCTCGATTTAGAAGGACAATGCAGGGAATCCAGTGTATTTCATATGGACGCAAATTGTGCGTTAATTCGTCAATGTGAGGGAGCGAGGGATGCAGTAATGGAGGAATAATGCATCGAAAAAGAGATATTCGGAACCCCAAAGAAAATCCTATCGTTTCCGTAGAAACGTATCTCGATTTAGAAGGACAATGCAGGGAATCCAGAGTATTTCATATGGACGCAAATTGTGTGTTAATTCGTCAATGTGAGGGGGCGAGGGATGCAGTAAAGGGGGAATAATGCATCAGAAAAGAGATACTCGTCTACCAAAAGAAAATCCAATCGTTTAAATAGTAATGTATCTCGATTTAGAAGGAGATGGCAGGGAACCCAGAGTATTTCACATGGACGCAAATTGTGTATTAATTCGTCAATGTGAGGGAGCGAGGGATGCAGTAAAGGAGGAATAATACATCGGAAAAAAGTTACTCGACTCACAAAAGAAAATCATATCGTTTCCGTAGAAACGTATCTCGATTTAGATGAACAATCATCGAACCCTGAGTATTTCATATCGACGCAAATTGTGTGTTAATTCGTCAATGTGAGGGAGCGAGGGATGCTGTAAAGGAGGAATAATGCATCGGAAAAGAGATACTCGACTCCCCAAAGAAAATCTTATCGTTTCCGTAGAAACGTATCTCGATTTAGAAGGACAAAGCAGGGAACACAGAGTATTTCATGTGGACGCAAATTGTGTGTTAATTCGTCAATGTGAGAAAGCGAGGGATGCAGTAAAGAAGGAATAATTCATTGGAAAAGAGATATTCGACTCCCAAATGAAAATCCTATCGTTTCCGTAGAAACGTATCTCGATTCAGAAGGACAATGCAGGGACCCCAGTGTATTTCATATGGACGCAAATTGTGTGTTAATTTGTCAGTGTGAGGGAGCGAAGGATGCGGTAAAGGAGAAATAATGCATCGGAAAAGAGATAGTCAACTCCCAAAAAGAAAATCATATCGTTTCAGTAGAAACGTATCTCGATTGAAAGGACAATGCAGGGAATCCAGGGTATTTCATATGAACGCAAATTGTATGTTAATTCGTCAATGTGAGGGAGTGAGGGATGCAGTAAAGAAGGAATAATTCATCGGAATTGAGTTACTCGACACCCAATTGAAAATACTATCGTTTCTGTAGAAACGTATCTCGATTTAGAAGGACAATGCAGGGAACCCAGAGTATTTCATATGGACGCAAATTGTGTGTCAATTCGTCAATGTGTGGGAGCGAGGGATGCAGTAAAGAAGGAATAATGCATCGGAAAAGAGATACTCGTCTCCCCTAAGAAAATCCTATCATTTCCGTAGAAACGTATCTCGATTTAGAAGGACAATGCAGGGATCTCAGAGTATTTCATATGGACGCCAATTGTGTGTTAATTCGTCAATGTTAGGGAGCGAGGGATACAGTAAAAGAGGAATAATACATCGTATAAGAGATTTTCGACTCAAAAAAGAAAATGTTATCTTTTCCGTAGAAACGTATCTCAATTTAGAAGGACAATGCAGGGAACCCAGAGTACTTCATATGGACGCAAATTGTGTGTTAATTAGTCCATGTGAGGGAGCGAGGGATGCAGTAAAGAAGGAATAATGCATCAGAAAAGAGATACTCGTCTACCAAAAGAAAATCATATCGTTTCCGTAGAAACGTATCTCGATTTTGAAGGACAATGCAGGGAATCCAGAGTATTTCATATGGACGCAAACTGTGTGTTAATTCGTCAATGTGAGGGAGCGAGGGATGCCGTAAAGGAGGAATAATGCATCGGAAAAGAGAAACTCGGAACCCCAAAGAAAAAAACTATCGTTTCCGTAGAAACGTATCTCGATTTAGAAGGACAATGCAGGGAATCCAGAGTATTTCATATGGACGCAAATTGTGTGTTAATTAGTCAATGTGAGGGAGCGAGGGATGCAGTAAAGGAGGAATAATGCATCAGAAAAGAGATACTCGTCTACCAAAAGAAAATCCAATCGTTTCCATAGTAATGTATCTCGATTTAGAAGGAGATGGCAGGGAACCCAGAGTATTTCACATGGACGCAAATTGTGTATTAATTCGTCAATGTGAGGGAGCGAGGGATGCAGTAAAGGAGGAATAATGCACCAGAAAAGAGATACTCGGATCCCCAAAGAAAACCCTATCGTTTCCGTAGAAACGTATCTCGATTTAGAAGGACAATGCAGGGAATCCAGAGTATTTCATATGGACGCAAATTGTGTGTTAATTCGTCAATGTTAGGGAGCGAGGGATGCAGTAAAGGAGGAATAATGCATCGGAAAAGAGATACTCGGAACCCCAAAGAAAATCCTATCGTTTCCGTAGAAACATATCTCGATTTAGAAGGACAATGCAGGGAAACCAGAGTATTTCATATGGACGCCAATTGTGTGTTAATTCGTCAATGTTAGGGAGCGAGGCATGCAGTAAAGGAGGAATAATGCATCGGAAAAGAGATACCCGGAACCCCAAAAAAAACCCTATCGTTTCCGTAGAAACGTATCTCGATTTAGAAGGACAATGCAGGGAATCCAGAGTATTTCATTTGGACGCAAATTGTGCGTTAATTCGTCAATGTGAGGGAGCGAGGGATGGAGTAAAGGAGGAATAATGCATCGGAAAAGAGATACTCGGAACCCCAAAGAAAATCCTATCGTTTCCGTAGAAACGTATCTCGATTTAGAAGGACAATGCAGGGAATCCAGAGTATTTCATATGGACGCAAATTGTGTGTTAATTAGTCAATGTGAGGTAGCGAGGGATGCAGTAAATGAGGAATAATGCATCAGAAGAGAGATATTCGACTACCAAAAAAAATCCAATCGTTTCCATAGTAACGTATCTCGATTTAGAAGGAGATGGCAGGGAACCCAGAGTATTTCATATGGACGCAAAATGTGTGTTAATTCGGCAATGTGAGGAAGCGAGGGATGCAGTAAAGGAGGAATAATGCATCGGAAAAGTGATACTCGGAACCCCAAAAAAAATCCTATCGTTTCCGTAGAAACGTATCTCGATTTAGAAGGACATTGCAGGGAATCCAAGGTATTTCATATGGACGCCAATTGTGTGTTAATTCGTCAATGTGAGAGAGCGAGGGATGCAGTAAAGGAGGAATTATGCATCGGAAAAGAGATACTCGGAACCCCAAAGAAAATCCTTTTGATTCCGTAGAAACGTATCTCGATTTAGAAGGACAATGCAGGGAATCCAGAGTATTTCATATGGACGCAAATTGTGTGTTATTTCGTCAATGTGAGGGAGCGAGGGATGCAGTAAAGGAGGAATAATGCATCGGAAAACAGATACTCGGAACCCCAAAGAAAATTATATCGTTCCGTAGAAACGTATCTCGATTTAGAAGGACAATGCAGGGAATCCAGAGTATTTCATATGGACGCAAATTGTGTGTTAATTCGTCAATGTGAGGGAGCGTGGGATGCAGTAAAGGAGGAATAATGCATCGGAAAAGAGATACTCCGAACTCCAAAGAAAATCCTATCGTTTCCGTAGAAACGTATCTCGATTTAGAAGGACAATACAGGGAATCCCGAGTATTTCATATGGACGCAAATTGTGTGTTAATTCGTCAATGTGAGGGAGCGAGGGATACAGTAAAGGAGGAATAATGCACCGGAAAAGAGATACTCGGAACCCCAAAGAAAAACCCTATCGTTTCCGTAGAAACGTATCTCGATTTAGAAGGACAATGCAGGGAATCCATAGTATTTCATATGGACGCAAATTGTGTGTTAATTCGTCAATGTTAGGGAGCGAGGGATGCAGTAAAGGAGGAATAATGCATCGGAAAAGAGAAACTCGGAACCCCAAAGAAAAAAACTATCGTTTCCGTAGAAACGTATCTCGATTTAGAAGGACAATGCAGGGAATCCAGAGTATTTCATATGGACGCAAATTGTGCGTTAATTCGTCAATGTGAGGGAGCGAGGGATGCAGTAATGGAGGAATAATGCATCGAAAAAGAGATATTCGGAACCCCAAAGAAAATCCTATCGTTTCCGTAGAAACGTATCTCGATTTAGAAGGACAATGCAGGGAATCCAGAGTATTTCATATGGACGCAAATTGTGTGTTAATTCGTCAATGTGAGGGGGCGAGGGATGCAGTAAAGGGGGAATAATGCATCAGAAAAGAGATACTCGTCTACCAAAAGAAAATCCAATCGTTTAAATAGTAATGTATCTCGATTTAGAAGGAGATGGCAGGGAACCCAGAGTATTTCACATGGACGCAAATTGTGTATTAATTCGTCAATGTGAGGGAGCGAGGGATGCAGTAAAGGAGGAATAATACATCGGAAAAAAGTTACTCGACTCACAAAAGAAAATCATATCGTTTCCGTAGAAACGTATCTCGATTTAGATGAACAATCATCGAACCCTGAGTATTTCATATCGACGCAAATTGTGTGTTAATTCGTCAATGTGAGGGAGCGAGGGATGCTGTAAAGGAGGAATAATGCATCGGAAAAGAGATACTCGACTCCCCAAAGAAAATCTTATCGTTTCCGTAGAAACGTATCTCGATTTAGAAGGACAAAGCAGGGAACACAGAGTATTTCATGTGGACGCAAATTGTGTGTTAATTCGTCAATGTGAGAAAGCGAGGGATGCAGTAAAGAAGGAATAATTCATTGGAAAAGAGATATTCGACTCCCAAATGAAAATCCTATCGTTTCCGTAGAAACGTATCTCGATTCAGAAGGACAATGCAGGGACCCCAGTGTATTTCATATGGACGCAAATTGTGTGTTAATTTGTCAGTGTGAGGGAGCGAAGGATGCGGTAAAGGAGAAATAATGCATCGGAAAAGAGATAGTCAACTCCCAAAAAGAAAATCATATCGTTTCAGTAGAAACGTATCTCGATTGAAAGGACAATGCAGGGAATCCAGGGTATTTCATATGAACGCAAATTGTATGTTAATTCGTCAATGTGAGGGAGTGAGGGATGCAGTAAAGAAGGAATAATTCATCGGAATTGAGTTACTCGACACCCAATTGAAAATACTATCGTTTCTGTAGAAACGTATCTCGATTTAGAAGGACAATGCAGGGAACCCAGAGTATTTCATATGGACGCAAATTGTGTGTCAATTCGTCAATGTGTGGGAGCGAGGGATGCAGTAAAGAAGGAATAATGCATCGGAAAAGAGATACTCGTCTCCCCTAAGAAAATCCTATCATTTCCGTAGAAACGTATCTCGATTTAGAAGGACAATGCAGGGATCTCAGAGTATTTCATATGGACGCCAATTGTGTGTTAATTCGTCAATGTTAGGGAGCGAGGGATACAGTAAAAGAGGAATAATACATCGTATAAGAGATTTTCGACTCAAAAAAGAAAATGTTATCTTTTCCGTAGAAACGTATCTCAATTTAGAAGGACAATGCAGGGAACCCAGAGTACTTCATATGGACGCAAATTGTGTGTTAATTAGTCCATGTGAGGGAGCGAGGGATGCAGTAAAGAAGGAATAATGCATCAGAAAAGAGATACTCGTCTACCAAAAGAAAATCATATCGTTTCCGTAGAAACGTATCTCGATTTTGAAGGACAATGCAGGGAATCCAGAGTATTTCATATGGACGCAAACTGTGTGTTAATTCGTCAATGTGAGGGAGCGAGGGATGCCGTAAAGGAGGAATAATGCATCGGAAAAGAGAAACTCGGAACCCCAAAGAAAAAAACTATCGTTTCCGTAGAAACGTATCTCGATTTAGAAGGACAATGCAGGGAATCCAGAGTATTTCATATGGACGCAAATTGTGTGTTAATTAGTCAATGTGAGGGAGCGAGGGATGCAGTAAAGGAGGAATAATGCATCAGAAAAGAGATACTCGTGTACCAAAAGAAAATCCAATCGTTTCCATAGTAATGTATCTCGATTTAGAAGGAGATGGCAGGGAACCCAGAGTATTTCACATGGACGCAAATTGTGTATTAATTCGTCAATGTGAGGGAGCGAGGGATGCAGTAAAGGAGGAATAATGCACCAGAAAAGAGATACTCGGATCCCCAAAGAAAACCCTATCGTTTCCGTAGAAACGTATCTCGATTTAGAAGGACAATGCAGGGAATCCAGAGTATTTCATATGGACGCAAATTGTGTGTTAATTCGTCAATGTTAGGGAGCGAGGGATGCAGTAAAGGAGGAATAATGCATCGGAAAAGAGATACTCGGAACCCCAAAGAAAATCCTATCGTTTCCGTAGAAACATATCTCGATTTAGAAGGACAATGCAGGGAAACCAGAGTATTTCATATGGACGCCAATTGTGTGTTAATTCGTCAATGTTAGGGAGCGAGGCATGCAGTAAAGGAGGAATAATGCATCGGAAAAGAGATACCCGGAACCCCAAAAAAAACCCTATCGTTTCCGTAGAAACGTATCTCGATTTAGAAGGACAATGCAGGGAATCCAGAGTATTTCATTTGGACGCAAATTGTGCGTTAATTCGTCAATGTGAGGGAGCGAGGGATGGAGTAAAGGAGGAATAATGCATCGGAAAAGAGATACTCGGAACCCCAAAGAAAATCCTATCGTTTCCGTAGAAACGTATCTCGATTTAGAAGGACAATGCAGGGAATCCAGAGTATTTCATATGGACGCAAATTGTGTGTTAATTAGTCAATGTGAGGTAGCGAGGGATGCAGTAAATGAGGAATAATGCATCAGAAGAGAGATATTCGACTACCAAAAAAAATCCAATCGTTTCCATAGTAACGTATCTCGATTTAGAAGGAGATGGCAGGGAACCCAGAGTATTTCATATGGACGCAAAATGTGTGTTAATTCGGCAATGTGAGGAAGCGAGGGATGCAGTAAAGGAGGAATAATGCATCGGAAAAGTGATACTCGGAACCCCAAAAAAAATCCTATCGTTTCCGTAGAAACGTATCTCGATTTAGAAGGACATTGCAGGGAATCCAAGGTATTTCATATGGACGCCAATTGTGTGTTAATTCGTCAATGTGAGAGAGCGAGGGATGCAGTAAAGGAGGAATTATGCATCGGAAAAGAGATACTCGGAACCCCAAAGAAAATCCTTTTGATTCCGTAGAAACGTATCTCGATTTAGAAGGACAATGCAGGGAATCCAGAGTATTTCATATGGACGCAAATTGTGTGTTATTTCGTCAATGTGAGGGAGCGAGGGATGCAGTAAAGGAGGAATAATGCATCGGAAAACAGATACTCGGAACCCCAAAGAAAATTATATCGTTCCGTAGAAACGTATCTCGATTTAGAAGGACAATGCAGGGAATCCAGAGTATTTCATATGGACGCAAATTGTGTGTTAATTCGTCAATGTGAGGGAGCGTGGGATGCAGTAAAGGAGGAATAATGCATCGGAAAAGAGATACTCCGAACTCCAAAGAAAATCCTATCGTTTCCGTAGAAACGTATCTCGATTTAGAAGGACAATACAGGGAATCCCGAGTATTTCATATGGACGCAAATTGTGTGTTAATTCGTCAATGTGAGGGAGCGAGGGATACAGTAAAGGAGGAATAATGCACCGGAAAAGAGATACTCGGAACCCCAAAGAAAAACCCTATCGTTTCCGTAGAAACGTATCTCGATTTAGAAGGACAATGCAGGGAATCCATAGTATTTCATATGGACGCAAATTGTGTGTTAATTCGTCAATGTTAGGGAGCGAGGGATGCAGTAAAGGAGGAATAATGCATCGGAAAAGAGATACTCGGAACCCCAAAGAAAACCCTATCGTTTCCGTAGAAACGTATCTCGATTTAGGAGGACAATGCAGTGAATCCAGAGTATTTCATTTGGACGCAAATTGTGTGTTAATTCGTCAATGTGAGGGAGCGAGGGATGCAGTAAAGGAGGAATAATGCATCGGAAAAGAGATACACAGAACCCTAAAGAAAATCCTATCGTTTCCGTAGAAACGTATCTCGATTTAGAAGGACAATGCAGGGAATCCAGACTATTTCATATGGATGCAAATTGTGTGTTGATTCGGCAATGTGAGGCAGCGAGGGATGCAGTAAAGGAGGAGAAATGCATCGGAAAAGAGATACTCGACTCCCAAAAGAAAATCCTATTGTTTCCGTAGAAACGTATCTCGTTTTAGAAAGATAATCTAGGGAACCCAGAGTATTTCATATGGACGGAAAATTGTGTGTTAATTCGTCAATGTGAGGGAGCGAGGGATGCAGTAAAGGAGGAATAATGCATCGGAAAAGAGATACTCGGAACCCCAAAGAAAATCCTACCGTTTCCGTAGAAACGTATCTCGAATAGGAAGGACAATGCAGGGAATCAAGAGTATCTCATATGGACGCAAATTGTGTGTTCATTCGTCAATGTAAGGGAGCGAGGGATGCAGTAAAGTAGGAATAATGCATCGGAAAAGAGATACTCGGAACCCCAAAGAAAATCCTATCGTTTCCGTAGAAAGGTATCTCGATTCAGAAGGACAATGCAGGCAAACCAGAGTATTTCATATGGACGCAAATTGTGTATTAATTCGTCAATGTGAGGGAGCGAGGGATGCAGTAAAGGAGGAATAATGCATCGGAAAAGAGATACTCGGAACCCCAAAGAAAATCCTATCGTTTCCGTAGAAACGTATCTCGATTTTGAAGGACAATGCAGGGAATCCAGAGTATTTCATATGGACGCAAATTGTGTGTTAATTCGTCAATGTGAGAAAGCGAGGGATGCAGTAAAGGCGGAATAATGCATGGGAAAAGAGATACTCGACTCCCCAAAGAAAATTATATCGTTTCCGTAGAAAGGCATCTCGATTTAGTAGGACAATGCAGGGAACACAGAGTATTTCATGTGGACGCAAATTGTGTGTTAATTCGTCAATGTGAGAAAGCGAGGGATGCAGTAAAGAAGGAATAATTCATCGGAAAAGAGATATTCGACTCCCAAAAGAAAATCCTATCATTTCCGTAGAAAAGTATCTCGATTCAGAAGGACAATGCAGGCAAACCAGAGTATTTCATATGGACGCAAATTGTGTATTAATTCGTCAATGTGAGGGAGCGAGGGATGCAGTAAAGGAGGAATAATGCATCGGGAAAGAGATACTCGGAACCCCAAAGAAAATCCTATCGTTTCCGTAGAAACGTATCTCGATTTAGAAGGACAATACAGGGAATCCCGAGTATTTCATATGGACGCAAATTGTGTGTTAATTCGTCAATGTGAGGGAGCGAGGGATACAGTAAAGGAGGAATAATGCACCGGAAAAGAGATACTCGGAACCCCAAAGAAAAACCCTATCGTTTCCGTAGAAACGTATCTCGATTTAGAAGGACAATGCAGGGAATCCATAGTATTTCATATGGACGCAAATTGTGTGTTAATTCGTCAATGTTAGGGAGCGAGGGATGCAGTAAAGGAGGAATAATGCATCGGAAAAGAGATACTCGGAACCCCAAAGAAAACCCTATCGTTTCCGTAGAAACGTATCTCGATTTAGGAGGACAATGCAGTGAATCCAGAGTATTTCATTTGGACGCAAATTGTGTGTTAATTCGTCAATGTGAGGGAGCGAGGGATGCAGTAAAGGAGGAATAATGCATCGGAAAAGAGATACACAGAACCCTAAAGAAAATCCTATCGTTTCCGTAGAAACGTATCTCGATTTAGAAGGACAATGCAGGGAATCCAGACTATTTCATATGGATGCAAATTGTGTGTTGATTCGGCAATGTGAGGCAGCGAGGGATGCAGTAAAGGAGGAGAAATGCATCGGAAAAGAGATACCCGACTCCCAAAAGAAAATCCTATTGTTTCCGTAGAAACGTATCTCGTTTTAGAAAGATAATCTAGGGAACCCAGAGTATTTCATATGGACGGAAAATTGTGTGTTAATTCGTCAATGTGAGGGAGCGAGGGATGCAGTAAAGGAGGAATAATGCATCGGAAAAGAGATACTCGGAACCCCAAAGAAAATCCTACCGTTTCCGTAGAAACGTATCTCGAATAGGAAGGACAATGCAGGGAATCAAGAGTATTTCATATGGACGCAAATTGTGTGTTCATTCGTCAATGTAAGGGAGCGAGGGATGCAGTAAAGTAGGAATAATGCATCGGAAAAGAGATACTCGGAACCCCAAAGAAAATCCTATCGTTTCCGTAGAAAGGTATCTCGATTCAGAAGGACAATGCTGGCAAACCAGAGTATTTCATATGGACGCAAATTGTGTATTAGTTCGTCAATGTGAGGGAGCGAGGGATGCAGTAAAGGAGGAATAATGCATCGAAAAAGAGATACTCGGAACCCCAAAGAAAATCCTATCGTTTCCGTAGAAACGTATCTCGATTTTGAAGAACAATGCAGGGAATCCAGAGTATTTCATATGGACGCAAATTGTGTGTTAATTCGTCAATGTGAGAAAGCGAGGGATGCAGTAAAGGCGGAATAATGCATGGGAAAAGAGATACTCGACTCCCCAAAGAAAATTTTATCGTTTCCGTAGAAAGGCATCTCGATTTAGTAGGACAATGCAGGGAACACAGAGTATTTCATGTGGACGCAAATTGTGTGTTAATTCGTCAATGTGAGAAAGCGAGGGATGCAGTAAAGAAGGAATAATTCATCGGAAAAGAGATATTCGACTCCCAAAAGAAAATCCTATCATTTCCGTAGAAAAGTATCTCGATTCAGAAGGACAATGCAGGCAAACCAGAGTATTTCATATGGACGCAAATTGTGTATTAATTCGTCAATGTGAGGGAGCGAGGGATGCAGTAAAGGAGGAATAATGCATCGGAAAAGAGTTACTCGGAACTCCAAAGAAAATCCTATCGTTTCCGTAGAAACGTATCTCGATTTAGAAGGACAATGCAGGGAATCCAGAGTATTTCATATGGACGCAAATTGTGTGTTAATTAGTCAATGTGAGGGAGCGAGGGATGCAGTAATGGAGGAATAATGCATCAGAAAAGAGATACTCGACTACCAAAAGAAAATCCAATCGTTTCCATAGTAACGTATCTCGATTTAGAAGGAGATGGCAGGGAACCCAGAGTATTTCATATGGACGCAAATTTTGTATTAATTCGTCAATGTGAGGGAGCGACGGATGCAGTACAGGAGGAATAATGCATCGGAAAAGAGATACTTGACTCCCAAAAGAAAATCCTCTCGTTCCCGCAGAAACGTATGTCGATTTAGGTCAATGCAGGTAACCCAGACTATTTCATATGGACGCAATTTGTGTGTTAATTCGTCAATGTGAGGGAGCGAGGGATGCAGTAAAGGAGGAATAATACATCGGAAAAGAGTTACTCGACTCACAAAAGAAAATCATATCGTTTCCGTAGAAACGTATCTCGATTTAGAAGAACAATCATCGGACCCCGAGTATTTCATATGGACGCAAATTGTGTGTCAATTCGTCAATGTTAGGGGGCGAGGGGTTCAGTAAATGAGGAATAATGCATCGGAAAAGAGATACTCGACTCCCAAAAGAAAATCTTGTTTCCGTTGGAACGTATCTCGATTTAGAAGGACAATGCAGGGAACCCAGAGTACTTCATATGGACGCAAATTGTGTGTTAATTCGTTAATGTGAGGGAGTGAGGGATGCAGTAAAGGAGGAATAATGCATCGGAAAAGAGATACTCGACTCCCCAAAGAAAATCCTATCATTCCCGTAGAAACGTATCTCGATGTAGAAGGACAATGCAGGGATCTCAGAGGATTTCATATGGACGCAAATTGTTTGTTAATTCGTCAATGTTAGGGAGCGAGGGATACAGTAAAGGAGGAATAATACATCGTATAAGTGATACTCGACTCCCAAAAGATAATGTTATCGTTTCTGTAGAAACGTATCTCGATTTAGAAGGACAATGCAGGGAACCCAGAGTATTTCATATTGACGCAAAAAAAATTGTTCAAATGGCTCTGAGCACTATGGGACTTAACATCTGTGGTCATCAGTCCCCTAGAACTTAGAACTACTTAAACCTATCTAACCTGAGGACATCGCACACATCCATGCCCAAGGCAGGATTCGACCTGCGACCGTAGCAGTCGCGCGGTTCCGGACTGAGCGCCTTAACCGCGAGACGACCGCGGCTGGCTTAATCATATCGACGCAAATTGTGTGTTAATTCGTCAATGTGAGGGAGCGAGGGATGCAGTAAAGGAGGAATAATGCATGGGAAAAGAGATACTCGACTCCCCAAAGAAAATTTTATCGTTTCCGTAGAAACGTATTTCGATTAAGTAGGACAATGCAGGGAACACAGAGTATTTCATGTGGACGCAAATTGTGTGTTAATTCGTCAATGTGAGAAAGCGAGGGATGCAGTAAAGAAGGAATAATTCATCGGAAAAGAGATATTCGACTCCCAAAAGAAAATCCTATCGTTTCCGTATAAACGTATCTCGTTTTAGAAAGATAATGCAGGGAACCAAGAGTATTTCATATGGCCGCAAATTGTATGTTCATTCGGCAATGTGAGGGAGCGAGAGATGCAGTAAAGGTGGAATAATGCATCGGAAAAGAGATACTCGGAACCCCAACGAAAATCCTATCGTTTCCGTAGAAACGTATCTCGATTTTGAAGGACAATGCTGGGAATCCAGAGTATTTCATATGGACGAAAAGTGTGTGTTAATTCGTCAATGTGAGGGAGCGAGGGATGCAGTAAAGTAGGAATAATGCATCGGAAAAGAGATACTCGGAACCCCAAAGAAAATCCTATCGTTTCCGTAGAAACGTATCTCTATTTTGAAGGACAATGCAGGGAATCCAGAGTATTTCATATGGACGCAAACTGTGTGTTAATTCGTCAAAGTTAGGGAGCGAGGGATGCAGTAAAGGAGGAATAATGCATCGGAAAAGAGATACTCGGCACCCCAAAGAAAACCCTATCGTTTCCGTAGAAACGTATCTCGATTTAGAAGGACAATGCAGGGAATCCAGACTATTTCATTTGGACGCAAATTGTGTGTTAAGTCATCAATGTGAGGGAGCGAGGGATGCAGTAAAGGAGGAATAATGCATCGGAAAAGAGAAACTCGTAACCGCAAAGAAAATCCTATCGTTTCCGTAGAAACTTATCTCGATTTTGAAGGACAATGCAGGGAATCCAGAGTATTTCATATGGACGAAAAGTGTGTGTTAATTCGTCAATGTGAGGGAGCGAGGGATGCAGTAAAGTAGGAATAATGCATCGGAAAAGAGATACTCGGAACCCCAAAGAAAATCCTATCGTTTCCGTAGAAACGTATCTCTATTTTGAAGGACAATGCAGGGAATCCAGAGTATTTCATATGGACGCAAACTGTGTGTTAATTCGTCAATGTTAGGGAGCGAGGGATGCAGTGAAGGAGGAATAATGCATCGGAAAAGAGATACTCGGCACCCCAAAGAAAACCCTATCGTTTCCGTAGAAACGTATCTCGATTTAGAAGGACAATGCAGGGATTCCAGACTATTTCATTTGGACGCAAATTGTGTGTTAAGTCATCAATGTGATGGAGCGAGGGAAGCAGTAAAGGAGGAATAATGCATCGGAAAAGAGAAACTCGTAACCGCAAAGAAAATCCTATCATTTCCGTAGAAACGTATCTCGATTTAGAAGGACAGTGCAGGGATCTCAGAGTAATTCATATGGACGCAAATTGTGTGTTAATTCGTCAATGTTAGGAAGCGAGGGATACAGTAAAGGAGGAATAATACATCGTATAAGAGATACTCGACTCCCAAAAGGAAATCCTCTCGTTTCCGTAGAAACGTATCTCGATTTAGAAGGACAATGCAGGGAATCCAGAGTATTTCATATGGACGCAAATTGTGTGTTAATTCGTCAATGTGAGGGAGCGATTGATGCAGTAAAGGAGGAATAATGCATCGGAAAAGAGATAATCGGAACCCCAAGGAAAATCCTATCGTTTCCGTAGAAACGTATCTCGACTCAGAAGGACAATGCAGGGACCCCAGAGTATTTCATATGGACGCAAATTGTGTGTTAATTTGTCAGTGTGAGGGAGCGAAGGATGCGGTAAAGGAGAAATAATGCATCGGAAAAGAGATACTCAACTCCCAAAAGAAAATCATATCGTTTCCGTTGGAACGTATCTCGATTTAGAAGGACAATGCATGGAACCCAGAGTACTTCATATGGACGCAAATTGTGTGTTAATTCGTCAATGTGGGGGAGCGAAAGATGCAGTAAAGGAGGAATAATGCATCGGAAAAGAGATACTGGAACCCCCAAAGGAAACCCTATCGTTTCCGTAGAAACGTATCTCGATTTAGAAGGACAATGCAGCGAATCCAGAGTATTTCATATGGACGCAAATTGTGTGTTAATTCGTCAATGTGAGGGAGCGAGGGATGCAGTAAAGGAGGAATAATGCATCGGAAAAGAGAACCTCGGAACCCCAAAGAAAATCCTATCGTTTCCGTAGAAACGTATCTCGATTTAGAAGGACAATGCAGGGAATCCAGAGTTTTTCATATGGACGCAAATAGTGTGTTAATTCGTCAATGTGAGGGAGCGAGGGATGCAGTAAAGGAGGAATAATGCATCGGAAAAGAGATACTCGGAACCCCAAAGAAAATCTTTCGTTTCCATAGAAACGTTTCTCGATTTAGAAGGACAATGCAGGGAATCCAGAGTATTTCATATGGACGCAAAATGTGTGTTAATTCGTCAATGTGAGGGAGCGAGGGATGCAGTAATGGAGGAATAATGCATCGGAAAAGAGAAACTGGGAACCCCAAAGAAAATCCTATCGTTTCCGTAGAAACGTATCTCGATTTAGAAGGACAATGCAGGGAATCCGGAGTATTTCATATGGACGCAAATTGTGTGTTAATTCGTCAATGTTAGGGAGCGAGGTATGCAGTAAAGGAGGAATAATGCATCGGGAAAGAGATACTCGGAACCCCAAAGAAAATCCTATCGTTTCCGTAGAAACGTATCTCGATTTAGAAGGACAATGCAGGGAATCCAGAGTATTTCATATGGACGCAAATTGTGTGTTAATTCGTCAATGTGAGGGAGCGAGGGATGCAGTAAAGGAGGAATAATGCATCGGAAAAGAGATACTCGGAACCTCAAAGAAAATCCTATCGTTTCCGTAGAAACGTATCTCTATTTAGAAGGACAATGCAGAGGATCCAGAGTATTTCATATGGACTCAAATTGTGTGTTAATTCGTCAATGTGAGGGAGCGAGGGATGCAGTAAAGGAGGAATAATGCATCGGAAAAGAGAACCTCGGAACCCCAAAGAAAATCCTATCGTTTCCGTAGAAACGTATCTCGATTTAGAAGGACAATGCAGCGAATCCAGAGTATTTCATATGGACGCAATTTGTGTGTTAATTCGTCAATGTGAGGGAGCGAGGGATGCAGTAAAGGAGGAATAATACATCGGAAAAGAGTTACTCGACTCACAAAAGAAAATCATATCGTTTCCGTAGAAACGTATCTCGATTTAGAAGATCAATCATCGAACCCCGAGTATTTCATATGGACGCAAATTGTGTGTCAATTCGTCAATGTTAGGGGGCGAGGGGTTCAGTAAATGAGGAATAATGCATCGGAAAAGAGATACTCGACTCCCAAAAGAAAATCTTGTTTCCGTTGGAACGTATCACGATTTAGAAGGACAATGCAGGGAACCCAGAGTACTTCATATGGACGCAAATTGTGTGTTAATTCGTTAATGTGAGGGAGTGAGGGATGCAGTAAAGGAGGAATAATGCATCGGAAAAGAGATACTCGACTCCCCAAAGAAAATCCTATCATTCCCGTAGAAACGTATCTCGATGTAGAAGGACAATGCAGGGATCTCAGAGGATTTCATATGGACGCAAAAAAAATTGTTCAAATGGCTCTGAGCACTATGGGACTTAACATCTGTGGTCATCAGTCCCCTAGAACTTAGAACTACTTAAAGCTATCTAACCTGAGGACATCGCACACATCCATGCCCAAGGCAGGATTCGACCTGCGACCGTAGCAGTCGCGCGGTTCCGGACTGAGCGCCTTAACCGCGAGACGACCGCGGCCGGCTTAATCATATCGACGCAAATTGTGTGTTAATTCGTCAATGTGAGGGAGCGAGGGATGCAGTAAAGGAGGAATAATGCATGGGAAAAGAGATACTCGACTCCCCAAAGAAAATTTTATCGTTTCCGTAGAAACGTATTTCGATTAAGTAGGACAATGCAGGGAACACAGAGTATTTCATGTGGACGCAAATTGTGTGTTAATTCGTCAATGTGAGAAAGCGAGGGATGCAGTAAAGAAGGAATAATTCATCGGAAAAGAGATATTCGACTCCCAAAAGAAAATCCTATCGTTTCCGTATAAACGTATCTCGTTTTAGAAAGATAATGCAGGGAACCAAGAGTATTTCATATGGACGCAAATTGTATGTTCATTCGGCAATGTGAGGGAGCGAGGGATGCAGTAAAGGAGGAATAATGCATCGGAAAAGAGATACTCGGAACCCCAACGAAAATCCTATCGTTTCCGTAGAAACGTATCTCGATTTTGAAGGACAATGCAGGGAATCCAGAGTATTTCATATGGACGATAAGTGTGTGTTAATTCGTCAATGTGAGGGAGCGAGGGATGCAGTAAAGTAGGAATAATGCATCGGAAAAGAGATACTCGGAACCCCAAAGAAAATCCTATCGTTTCCGTAGAAACGTATCTCTATTTTGAAGGACAATGCAGGGAATCCAGAGTATTTCATATGGACGCAAACTGTGTGTTAATTCGTCAATGTTAGGGAGCGAGGGATGCAGTAAAGGAGGAATAATGCATCGGAAAAGAGATACTCGGCACCCCAAAGAAAACCCTATCGTTTCCGTAGAAACGTATCTCGATTTAGAAGGACGATGCAGGGAATCCAGACTATTTCATTTGGACGCAAATTGTGTGTTAAGTCATCAATGTGAGGGAGCGAGGGATGCAGTAAAGGAGGAATAATGCATCGGAAAAGAGAACCTCGGAACCCCAAAGAAAATCCTATCGTTGCCGTAGAAACGTATCTCGATTTAGAAGGACAATGCAGGGAATCCAGAGTTTTTCATATGGACGCAAATAGTGTGTTAATTCGTCAATGTGAGGGAGCGAGGGATGCAGTAAAGGAGGAATAATGCATCGGAAAAGAGATACTCGGAACCCCAAAGAAAATCTTTCGTTTCCATAGAAACGTTTCTCGATTTAGAAGGACAATGCAGGGAATCCAGAGTATTTCATATGGACGCAAAATGTGTGTTAATTCGTCAATGTGAGGGAGCGAGGGATGCAGTAATGGAGGAATAATGCATCGGAAAAGAGAAACTGGGAACCCCAAAGAAAATCCTATCGTTTCCGTAGAAACGTATCTCGATTTAGAAGGACAATGCAGGGAATCCGGAGTATTTCATATGGACGCAAATTGTGTGTTAATTCGTCAATGTTAGGGAGCGAGGTATGCAGTAAAGGAGGAATAATGCAACGGGAAAGAGATACTCGGAACCCCAAAGAAAATCCTATCGTTTCCGTAGAAACGTATCTCGATTTAGAAGGACAATGCAGGGAATCCAGAGTATTTCATATGGACGCAAATTGTGTGTTAATTCGTCAATGTGAGGGAGCGAGGGATGCAGTAAAGGAGGAATAATGCATCGGAAAAGAGATACTCGGAACCTCAAAGAAAATCCTATCGTTTCCGTAGAAACGTATCTCTATTTAGAAGGACAATGCAGAGGATCCAGAGTATTTCATATGGACTCAAATTGTGTGTTAATTCGTCAATGTGAGGGAGCGAGGGATGCAGTAAAGGAGGAATAATGCATCGGAAAAGAGAACCTCGGAACCCCAAAGAAAATCCTATCGTTTCCGTAGAAACGTATCTCGATTTAGAAGGACAATGCAGCGAATCCAGAGTATTTCATATGGACGCAATTTGTGTGTTAATTCGTCAATGTGAGGGAGCGAGGGATGCAGTAAAGGAGGAATAATACATCGGAAAAGAGTTACTCGACTCACAAAAGAAAATCATATCGTTTCCGTAGAAACGTATCTCGATTTAGAAGAACAATCATCGAACCCCGAGTATTTCATATGGACGCAAATTGTGTGTCAATTCGTCAATGTTAGGGGGCGAGGGGTTCAGTAAATGAGGAATAATGCATCGGAAAAGAGATACTCGACTCCCAAAAGAAAATCTTGTTTCCGTTGGAACGTATCTCGATTTAGAAGGACAATGCAGGGAACCCAGAGTACTTCATATGGACGCAAATTGTGTGTTAATTCGTTAATGTGACGGAGTGAGGGATGCAGTAAAGGAGGAATAATGCATCGGAAAAGAGATACTCGACTCCCCAAAGAAAATCCTATCATTCCCGTAGAAACGTATCTCGATGTAGAAGGACAATGCAGGGATCTCAGAGGATTTCATATGGACGCAAATTGTTTGTTAATTCGTCAATGTTAGGGAGCGAGGGATACAGTAAAGGAGGAATAATACATCGTATAAGTGATACTCGACTCCCAAAAGATAATGTTATCGTTTCTGTAGAAACGTATCTCGATTTAGAAGGACAATGCAGGGAACCCAGAGTATTTCATATTGACGCAAAAAAAATTGTTCAAATGGCTCTGGGCACTATGGGACTTAACATCTGTGGTCATCAGTCCCCTAGAACTTAGAACTACTTAAACCTATCTAACCTGAGGACATCGCACACATCCATGCCCAAGGCAGGATTCGACCTGCGACCGTAGCAGTCGCGCGGTTCCGGACTGAGCGCCTTAACCGCGAGACGACCGCGGCCGGCTTAATCATATCGACGCAAATTGTGTGTTAATTCGTCAATGTGAGGGAGCGAGGGATGCAGTAAAGGAGGAATAATGCATGGGAAAAGAGATACTCGACTCCCCAAAGAAAATTTTATCGTTTCCGTAGAAACGTATTTCGATTAAGTAGGACAATGCAGGGAACACAGAGTATTTCATGTGGACGCAAATTGTGTGTTAATTCGTCAATGTGAGAAAGCGAGGGATGCAGTAAAGGAGGAATAATGCATCGGAAAAGAGATACTCGGAACCCCAACGAAAATCCTATCGTTTCCGTAGAAACGTATCTCGATTTTGAAGGACAATGCAGGGAATCCAGAGTATTTCATATGGACGATAAGTGTGTGTTAATTCGTCAATGTGAGGGAGCGAGGGATGCAGTAAAGTAGGAATAATGCATCGGAAAAGAGATACTCGGAACCCCAAAGAAAATCCTATCGTTTCCGTCGAAACGTATCTCTATTTTGAAGGACAATGCAGGGAATCCAGAGTATTTCATATGGACGCAAACTGTGTGTTAATTCGTCAATGTTAGGGAGCGAGGGATGCAGTAAAGGAGGAATAATGCATCGGAAAAGAGATACTCGGCACCCCAAAGAAAACCCTATCGTTTCCGTAGAAACGTATCTCGATTTAGAAGGACAATGCAGGGAATCCAGACTATTTCATTTGGACGCAAATTGTGTGTTAAGTCATCAATGTGAGGGAGCGAAGGATGCAGTAAAGGAGGAATAATGCATCGGAAAAGAGAAACTCGTAACCGCAAAGAAAATCCTATCGTTTCCGTAGAAACGTATCTCGATTTTGAAGGACAATGCAGGGAATCCAGAGTATTTCATATGGACGAAAAGTGTGTGTTAATTCGTCAATGTGAGGGAGCGAGGGATGCAGTAAAGGAGGAATAATGCATCGGAAAAGAGATACTCGGCACCCCAAAGAAAACCCTATCGTTTCCGTAGAAACGTATCTCGATTTAGAAGGACAATGCAGGGAATCCAGACTATTTCATTTGGACGCAAATTGTGTGTTAAGTCATCAATGTGAGGGAGCGAGGGATGCAGTAAAGGAGGAATAATGCATCGGAAAAGAGAAACTCGTAACCGCAAAGAAAATCCTATCGTTTCCGTAGAAACGTATCTCGATTTAGAAGGACAATGCAGGGATCTCAGAGTAATTCATATGGACGCAAATTGTGTGTTAATTCGTCAATGTTAGGAAGCGAGGGATACAGTAAAGGAGGAATAATACATCGTATAAGAGATACTCGACTCCCAAAAGGAAATCCTCTCGTTTCCGTAGAAACGTATCTCGATTTAGAAGGACAATGCAGGGAATCCAGAGTATTTCATATGGACGCAAATTGTGTGTTAATTCGTCAATGTGAGGGAGCGATTGATGCAGTGAAGGAGGAATAATGCATCGGAAAAGAGATAATCGGAACCCCAAGGAAAATCCTATCGTTTCCGTAGAAACGTATCTCGACTCAGAAGGACAATGCAGGGACCCCAGAGTATTTCATATGGACGCAAATTGTGTGTTAATTTGTCGGTGTGAGGGAGCGAAGGATGCGGTAAAGGAGAAATAATGCATCGGAAAAGAGATACTCAACTCCCAAAAGAAAATCATATCGTTTCCGTTGGAACGTATCTCGATTTAGAAGGACAATGCATGGAACCCAGAGTACTTCATATGGACGCAAATTGTGTGTTAATTCGTCAATGTGGGGGAGCGAAAGATGCAGTAAAGGAGGAATAATGCATCGGAAAAGAGATACTGGAAACCCCAAAGGAAACCCTATCGTTTCCGTAGAAACGTATCTCGATTTAGAAGGACAATGCAGCGAATCCAGAGTATTTCATATGGACGCAAATTGTGTGTTAATTCGTCAATGTGAGGGAGCGAGGGATGCAGTAAAGGAGGAATAATGCATCGGAAAAGAGAACCTCGGAACCCCAAAGAAAATCCTATCGTTTCCGTAGAAACGTATCTCGATTTAGAATTACAATGCAGGGAATCCAGAGTTTTTCATATGGACGCAAATAGTGTGTTAATTCGTCAATGTGAGGGAGCGAGGGATGCAGTAAAGGAGGAATAATGCATCGGAAAAGAGATACTCGGAACCCCAAAGAAAATCTTTCGTTTCCATAGAAACGTTTCTCGATTTAGAAGGACAATGCAGGGAATCCAGAGTATTTCATATGGACGCAAAATGTGTGTTAATTCGTCAATGTGAGAGAGCGAGGGATGCAGTAATGGAGGAATAATGCATCGGAAAAGAGAAACTGGGAACCCCAAAGAAAATCCTATCGTTTCCGTAGAAACGTATCTCGATTTAGAAGGACAATGCAGGGAATCCGGAGTATTTCATATGGACGCAAATTGTGTGTTAATTCGTCAATGTTAGGGAGCGAGGTATGCAGTAAAGGAGGAATAATGCATCGGGAAAGAGATACTCGGAACCCCAAAGAAAATCCTATCGTTTCCGTAGAAACGTATCTCGATTTAGAAGGACAATGCAGGGAATCCAGAGTATTTCATATGGACGCAAATTGTGTGTTAATTCGTCAATGTGAGGGAGCGAGGGATGCAGTAAAGGAGGAATAATGCATCGGAAAAGAGATACTCGGAACCTCAAAGAAAATCCTATCGTTTCCGTAGAAACGTATCTCTATTTAGGAGGACAATGCAGAGGATCCAGAGTATTTCATATGGACTCAAATTGTGTGTTAATTCGTCAATGTGAGGGAGCGAGGGATGCAGTAAAGGAGGAATAATGCATCGGAAAAGAGATACTCGGAACCCCAAAGAAAATCCTATCGTTTCCGTAGAAACGTATCTCGATATAGAAGGACAATGCAGGGAACTCAGAGTATTTCATATGGACGCAAATTATGTGTTAATTCGGCAATGTGAGGGAGCGAGGGATGCAGTAAAGGACGAATAATGCATGGGAAAAGAGATACTCGGAACCCCAAAGAAAATCCTATCGTTTCCGTAGAAACGTATCTCGATTTAGAAGGACAATGCAGGGAATCCAGAGTATTTCATATGGACGCAAATTGTGTGTTAATTCGCCAATGTGAGGGAGCGAGGGATGCAGTAAAGGAGGAATAATGCATCGGAAAAGAGATCCTCGGAACCCCAAAGGAAACCCTATCGTTTCCGTAGAAACGTATCTCGATTTAGAAGGACAATGCAGGGAATCCAGAGTATTTCATATGGACGCAAATTGTGTGTTAATTCGTCAATGTGAGGGAGCGAGGGATGCAGTAAAGGAGGAATAATGCATCGGAAAAGAGATCCTCGGAACCCCAAAGAAAATCCTATCGTTTCCGTAGAAACGTATCTCGATTTAGAAGGACAATGCAGGGAATCCAGAGTATTTTATGTGGACGCAAATTGTGTGTTAATTCGTCAATCTGAGGGAGCGAGGGATGCAGTAAAGGAGGAATAATGCATCGGAAA